>NC_142686.1:41275000-41900000 GCF_056320005.1 Nelumbo lutea | reverse complement strand
AAGCACCCAGCATGTTCATTTTCTTCCTCTGTTCAGGAAATTGAGGCAATGTCAAAAACTCGGCTTTGCTTATTTGAGTTCATCAGCAAATTTCACAATTCGGAGCCACATATCCGTACATAGGTCTCGCATGGATGCACAACTCAGCGACATGTCTTTTGCGGTCTGATACCGGTAAGATATGTCTTGTATCGGGCGTAGACGATGCACTACCACTGTTCGTCCTTGTGCATGTACAGCCAAAATTTACTTCTTTAATTCTCTCTGAAAACCTTTTCAGAGACATTGATGATTTAACAACTAATGGTCAGATTTTCTTTTAACGCTTGTTGAAAAAACAGAACCGATTTCAAGCATCTCTGTGAATACATCTCTGTAATTTTTTTTTTTATGGTCTAAACTATTCAACCGCTGCTGTAAATGATAAAATTTCTTGCCGAATCGAAGTCTTGCACAGTTGTTGTACTAAAGAAGAACTACCATACTGCTTAGGAAACTACGTTGTCTAGAGCTACTGCAACCACGTTTGGCCTGTTCCATGCGCTGCGCCCTTGCGAATGACGCTTCGAAGGCTATCTCCTTGTAGCAGGTACTCAAAAACCTTGTTGATCTCTGAGAATGAGACTTCATGGATTATCAACTTCTCCAATTCAAGGGTCAAATATTACTACAAGGCAGGTTGGAGTAATACTTGATCTGAAATACAATGACTATTCAACTTGTTCATGTATTTTTCAACAACAGAGAATATGCCAGAGTGGAGCTTGTAGTTTCCAAAGAAGGTGTCTTTGAGAGTTCTCTCATTCAAAATGTTCATTGGGTGGCTATTGAATCGATTATCTTTGCTTGGCACGCCCACGTTTACAAGTAGTGCAACGCCCCAACCAACCCTGCAAAGAAACATCCCCAAAATTCAGTTCCTTTCATTGTTCTAGTAAAAGATTTGAGGAGCTTGACGATTTGATCAGAAATTACATTGGAATGCATCAGAACACTGTTGTCATGGCATTGATGTTGCTAGTATACTCCATATTGCTCCCGTCATCTCCTCTGCTTGTTATTCCAGCGAACACCTAGTGAACGAAATTCAGAAAGAAAACTTTGTCTCTGCCAAATTAGTTACTGAGGCTGTGTTTGGTTGCAGTTCAAATTTATTTGTACTAGTATAAATGCATGGGAGTGCAAATTAGGGTTGTTCATAAGAAGGCCCAACCCGACCAAACCGACCAACTCAGACCAATCCAACTCGAGTCGGCCGGGTTTTTATCAACACTGGTCAGTTTCAGGTTGGGTAAATTTATAAACCGAAATATCGGGTCGGTTTTGATTTTCTTGTATAAAAACCGAAACCGACCCGAAATCGAACCGAAGTAGTCTTCCTACTTAACTAGTCTTCTACTAGTTAGGTAGTTCCTAGTTTTCTACTTAACCAGTCTTCTACTAGAACTAGAACAGCCATATCTTCTAGTTCCTACTTAACTAAATTATATCTATCCTAGTTTATATAGAACAGTTTGACTTTCTATTTTATTGTCTTATTGAATATTGATAACTTTTGTCTTTTGTCTTCTAACTTTTGTCTTATTGAATATTGAATATTGATAATTTTTGTCTTCTATAAAACAGTTTTGTCTTTTGTCTTATCGAATACAAAAGCTTTTTGAGTGGAATAGAGGTTAGTAAGGTTGACACTGGACCAAAGGTGAGACAAGTTTCAGAAATAAGGTTTGACTACAGGAGCAAAACCGAAACTGACCGAAACTGACCCAAACCAACTCAAACCGACTAGGTCGGTTTTGCCTATCAGTGGGTTGGTTTCGGTTTCCACCGCAGGTAACCCGTCCAGGTCGGGTTGGTTGGGAAAACCCCAATAAACCGACCTAACTTGACCTATGTACAACCCTAGTGCAAATGTAAAAAATGCAAATTCTTGCTTAATTTTGTTTTGGGTTTTACTTTATTCTGCTTTATGTCTTAATTTACTTTATTTGTACTGAAACCAAACCAAATAAAGTAAAAATTGAAACAAAAATAGGTTAGAATTTACACTCAAATCATTTGCACTGTCATGGTTTTGTGTCGGTGCAAATTTATTTTCATGGCAATGAAACACAGCTTAAGGCTCATTTTGGAAGGAGTACAAATATAAATACATAAAATGCAAAACCTTGTATTTTGTATATATTTGTACTGTATATATTTATATTTGTACTCTTTCCAAATTGAGCCAAACCTAAAATTGACCCCAAAAACTTCCTTAGGTTGTGTTTGGTTGCAAAGCAAATAAATTTACACTGATGCAAAACTATGGTAGTGTAAATGATTTGAGTGTAAATTCTGACTTATTTTTATTCAAATTTTAACTTATTTTGCTTGATTGCAATACAAATGAAAAAATAAATTAAGACATGAAGCAGAATAAAATAAAATCCAAACCAAAATTAAACATGAATTTGCATTTTTTACATTTTCACTCCCATGCATTTCTACTAGTTCCTTCTTGTTGAATTAATTTGTCATGAATAGTCCTTCAGTCTCAGTTTGGGAAGAGTATAAAAACAAATATGTACAATACAAAAACATTGTATTTTATATTTCTAAATCTTATATTTACACAGTACATATTTGTTATTATACTCTTCCCAAACTGAGCCTCGGGTTCAAAACCTTGGTCACACCAAATTTTCTAGATAGTAGAGGTGCAAATGGATCTAATCATGATCCGATCCGATCTTATTTGGTCAAATTCAGATCACCCCTAGTTGGATCTTCGGATCATATTTGGATTGAACCCCCTCCCCCCATCCGATCCTATGTGTTATAAATTTATAAATATAAATATATATAATATACATATATATGTTATTTATTTATTTATAAATATATATATATTTTTTATAAAAATCATGTATATATATGATGAAAATAATTAAAAATACTTATATTTTTTGTTTTTTTCTTTATTTAAATTGGTATATTTTATGTTTTTTAATAATTTATTAATTAAAAAAAAAACAAGTTGGACCAAATCAGATCTAAAGATCCGATAGGATTTGCATTCAAATTGAGTCCTATCAAATTCGATTGGATCCAACATGAACAATGTCAGATCGGATTCAAATCTGATCCAATCTAATTTGTTTACATCCCTACTAGATAGTACTAATTGTATTATGGGAATCAATTTTGATACATCCCTTACAGCTACACTACTAGATAATTGCACTACGGTAAAAGTACCTTCATTGAATCACCTGGTTTTAGATCGATACCAATGATTTTTAAAACCCCTGGAATGAAAATGTAGATGTTAGGGTCCATTTTGTTCTAGTTAGAATTGAAATCAGAATTGGAATGATCCATTCCTATAGTCTGTTTGGTTCAGACAGGAATGGGAATAGGAATTAAAATCAGCAGGAATGGGATTTCGTTCCTAAGAGAGAGGCAGGGAATGACCATTCCCTCAAATGGGGGAATGCCATTCCAGTAGAAATGAGAATGGAATTCTGATACCACCCAACCAAACAGTTGGAATCGGAATAGCCCATTCCAATTCCGATTCCAGACCCCTATTCCTAAACCAAACGGGGTCTTAATATCGGCAATTATCAGATTTGTAAATGTTTTATATGTATATAAATAAATTTAATTTTTTATACAATTTCCCTCACTCAAATGAAATAGTAGGGGGTTAAATAAAATTTAACTTCTTAAATGAAGTCCAGGTATACCCCTACTCCTGGATTTGCAAATGCCTTCGGCAGCCTAATCATGTAAAATAGTTTAGAGAAGAAAAGAATACAAGATATATCCTCAATGCACGGCTGCAGGATCATGTCCACGGCATTTTGTGGCCAGCGGTTCCAAACTACCAACATACAAAGGAAGTGAAAAGGGATTTCGTTTTACCTCCAACCTGTATGGATCCCACAACTAAGGGTACAGACAACCTGGATCACTGTATTCCCGTTCAATGAACATTTTTGAATATTGAGAGAATTCACAAAGGCACCTTCTTTGGAAACTACAAGCCTCACTCCGACATACCCTGTGTTGTCGAAAAACACATGAACCAGGCGAATGGTCATTGTATTTCAGATCAACCAATCACTATTTGTATTACTTTCACCTGCATTGTAGTAATATTTAACCCTTTTTTTCTTGCTTCGGAGGAACTTGAATTGGAGAAATTCATAACCCATGAAATCCCATTCTCAGAGATCAACAAGGCCTTTGAGTACATGCTACAAAGAGATAGCTTTCAATTCATCATCTGCATGGATGCATAGAACAGGCCAAACGAGGTCGTAGTAGCTACAGTCTACAGGCAATATAGTTTGATGATCAGTACTATTCTTTCCAGGGTATTTTAGTAAATGTACATATGGAGAAAGTTGGATAAGGTTAAATATGGTAATTTAAAAAATTAATGTATTATGTCAAACATTTTCCTTAAAAAAACTAAGCGAAGGAGGTATTTGCACTTTTTTTCTCAAATAGTGAGGAGAGATTTTAGGGTAAAAAAACAGGGGAGATTTAATGGATTCTTACAAAACTCAGGGAGTATTTTTGCTATTTTCCCAAAAAACAAAATTAGGAAACTCATCACCTCCCCCGCCCGAAGAAGTATAGCGTAGGCAAGTTCTTGGTTCTTCTCTACAACTCTCACTCTCTTTGCAGAGATCTAAGCATATTGGCCCGGTTTATACAAAAGAGACAGAACATAAACCAGAAAATCAAGAGAAAAGAGAGATATATTCATTAGTATAGTAGATATTAAGATTAAACTCAACAAGATTATGAATACCAAGAATATAAGCTTCACCTGATATTATCAGCAATCCCTACAGCAAATCCATCAACAATAACTCGTTCCTTCTTGTTGCTTAGTTCATAAGCCCCATGTTTCGTTCTGTATTACAGATTTATAGACACTGGCATTAATTCAAAGTAAAAGATAATACAAGTAGAAATCAGAGCTCAAAAGAGAAAGCACACTGATCAGCTCAAAGACGCTCGTATTCCGATCAGTGTTTACGAATACAGAGTAGAGTTCGTTCACCTGTTTTACTTCCTTTCTTCTTTAGCGGCCAGCAGGTGTCTGTCTGGTAAACCGTGCAGTATAAACGACTAAGATATATATATATATATATGGATATGGTTCAGGGTTTCCTTTCGTTGCTATGTCTACAAAATGTCGACACCATGAATCCACGGCCATAAAGCTGTCAATGGGTTGTGCCTATGAGATGGATCCGAATCGAATTAACTGATTGTGTTGGTTCTGGGCCTTCTGGCTCTCTGGTTTGGGTCCGAACTGATTCTTGCTGCTTCGGACCAATTAAGACCCAAATCGATTATATAATTGGGTAAATTACTTAAAACCTCTCCTGTTTCTTACAAAAACATATCCTAAACTTTTAACTATGGCAAAAACAAATTATAGTTAGTGACTCCTCTCATTAGTGTGACATTAGAAACCAAATAGAAATCGATGATATCATGCGTGTTTTAGAACCACCGTTAACCTGGATGGTCGAATTATTTGGCCCGGAAACTGTTCCGGCAACCACTTCTGTTTCATCCTTAATCTGGTTTTTGGCCAGTGACCAAGTCAACTAAATCATTGATTTGGTCAGCAGTCCGCTAATCTGGGCAGTTGAATTATTGATCCATTCGATCGTTCAATGTTTTTTATTTTAATTAATTTTTTAAATTGAAAGGGGCCATCTGTTTAAACCGGACGGTTGAACCATCAATACAAAAACTAATGGCCAGAATGGTTTCAATTCCAAATCGATTTTTAAAACGTTGACATCATGTTTTCAAATTTTTTAAAATGCGTAAATTGCCCATGAATGAATGGCTTATAAAACACTCCCAAAAAGCAGCAATGAAAATTGAAAAAGTAATTAAAGTTATTGGGCTCCGTGTTGAGAATGGTACTAACACCTCTATGAGGCCAAATCTAGCCTGTTCAGAGTTTTGATGCCCATCTCCATATATCAAGTTGCCATTAACGTTATTTCTAAGGTGGGTGGCATCTATTTGCCTTCTCAGTCTTCATCACGGGTTCTTCAAGATCTCTCTTTTGGAACAGTTTTTTTCCCCCTCATCCTTCGGTTCCCTTGACATTGCGGTGAAGATATAACCGTGTCATTGTCGTAGGCTTTGGAGCTCGGCTCCCCTTACCTTGCTCTATTTCTTATTTGTGTCATTAGATTTCCTACCAAGCTTCCCAACAAACGAAAAGTGTGAAGCCCATAATCCTTGTTTTATTTATAAGCAAATCCTTTTAATTCTTAACTCAAATTACGTATCAAAGGTCAACTAAGGCAAGGCGGTAGCCAGTAGGGCTGCAAACAGATTGGATCGGATTCGGTAAGGATATATCCGATTCGGTAAGAAAATCCGACCGATCTGTATTATAAGAATTTGTCAGATTTTCAATAGAATGAAAATATTGTCGTATTTGATTCTACTTAGAATTGTAATAAAAAACTTGGTAATGTAATATAAATAATATAATATAATAATACATTAAAATATATAATATATAATATATAAATAATATATAATATTTCATAATTAATGGATCGAATCGGGTTATGGCGGATTGGATCAGTCTATATTCAAATAGTCATGTTGTTTATTTATTCATGTTTGAAATAGTTTATTTTTAACTCTAAAGTGGCACTCTAGATGCCATCTTAATTTAGTGTTGGGTTCTCATGTATGGTTAGTGGGGTGGGGATAATGTTGTATTTGCATCAGATGGGGACTTGTGCTTCATACCATACCTCATATGGGCCTCTTCTTCAACAATCTATTGGATCAAATTTTATACTATCTATTTATATGACTATATATGTATATAGCAAGGTCGTCCTTATCACCATACTTTTCTTTGCTATAAACCTCCTTCCTAATTTCTTGTTTTTTTTTGAAATTTTATTTTATTTTTAATTCTACATAATTGCCCATTAAACCACTAAGGAAATAAATATAAGCAAAATTATCTCTAATTCCAATTTATCCTCTCCCCCACTTTTTATCTATATCTATCTAAAGAAAGTTTATATTAACAAATTTAATAATTATTTAAATATTATAATGAAATTATATAATAATTTTAAAATATTTATTAAAAACACAAAAATAATTATAATAGATTTCATAATATTTATAAAAATAATTTTATATTTTTACAAAAATCATCACAAAATTATGTATTAACAATGTAAATTATAATTTTATGGATTATTTAATTTAAATGATATTTAAATGATAAAAAATATAATATTAAATAATAATGTATTATTTAAATATTTTAATAACTAAATATCTTAAATAAAAATATTAAAAATAGATAAATAATTTTATAACAAAATATTTAACATTATGTAATAGCTTTAAAATAAGTAAAATACAAATAATGAATAAATATAAATATTTTACAAACTAATTAAATATTTTAAATATCAAAATATTTAACATAACTAAGCTTTAAATAGTTAAAATAATGAAACTATGTAATAAATTTTAAAAATTTCTTAAAAGTAGAAAAATAATTATAATAGATTTCAAAACATTCAAATTTATAATAATTTAATGTTTTACGAAATTAATAATAAAATTATGTAATAATAGAATAAATTATAATTTTATGAATTATTAAATTCAATAAATAATTAATATTTTAAAATGTTAAATAATGATATTACTTAAATAACTAAATAATACTATAAACTAATTTCACTTATATAAATTAATAATTCTAGAAAATGACTTTCAAAAAATTAATATTTACTAATAATAATTTTAAAATATTAATGTATATTTATATATACTAAAATTAAGATTTATTGCATTTTCAGTAATTATTTATTGATTTTGTGATAAACATATTTTCAATAATTGTCTATAAATTTGTTTTTGATTTTTTATTTAACTAAAAAATTAAATAATTATTGGAGATTAAACTATTGATATTTAACTTTTTAAATTTAATTTATTGAACCTATTGTATTTATTGCATTTTTATCAATTTATTTTTAGTAATTATGTCTTTTTGTTACAATTTATTCACTAATATTTATTATAGATTAAACTATTAGTTGATATTACACTATTTATTGACTAATTTTATATATTTTTCATTATTTATTGTATTTTTTGTAATTATTATATTTTTATTAGTTCTATATTGTATTTTCATTATAAAATTATTTTCAATATTTTTGTACTTTCATTATAAAATTGCAATAATTATTAGAGATTAGACTATTAATTTAACTGAAATTAGGAATTTTCATGGGTTGGTTTAGTTCGGTTCGGTTGCAAGCAGTTTGGCCAACCAAATCGACCTGGTCAAGTTGGGGAGTTGGTCACCCAAAACAAACTAACCATTAGTGAAAACTGGCCAAGTTGGGTTGTATCAATTTGGGTCGGTTTTCAATTTTGTTAGTCAGTTCAAAAGATTTAAACTGAAAAAAAAATAAATTAAAAAAATTGTAGTGGTATTATTAAAAAATTAAATTTGTGATATAAAATATTTTAGACTAAGGAATATGGGAATTTTCCCACTTTCCCATATTAAAAAATATATTTAAAATATAAAATATTAATATATACCTATGGTCAGGTTAGTTTGGTTTTGGTCGGTTTACAAATGGCCAAACGAAAACTAATCTAGCTTGGTTGGGTTGGGAAATTTTTGAACCAAATCCAATTGGAAATACTAAAAACTGACCAACTCGGGTCAAGTTGGGTCGGATTGGTCGGTTTCATTTGTTTGATGAACAACCCTAATTGAAATTAATTATTGTTATTTTTGTATTATAAAAAAATTATTAAAAATAGTATATAAAATATAAATAATTATTATTTATTTAAAAAGTTAAAATATAAAACAGTAGTACACTCTTATGTGTTTCTATTGTTTAGCTTTCGCTTAACAAACCCATGCATTGCACGGGTTCCCGCTAGTATAAATAGGAGTGGGTCCATATTTAATGCAATTATAAACTGATTGAATTAAAATCACCCTTAGATCAAATTTATGTTAATCTTGTGTTTCTACGGTTGCCCTTGTGTTCCATGATAAAAGGTAATTTAATATTCACCATGAAAAGTCTTCTTTTTTTTTTTTTTTGTATTAATCACTACTTGACACCCCCATAGGGGGTTGTTACTCTTTTAAGTGAACAATACAACATCACATCAATAGCTATTTTCTTACAAAGATTATAATAGTGGAATTTGAAACCACACTAGCACTAGGACAATTCATCCAGAGCACCAACTGAGCTACCCCTCAGTTCACCATGAAAAGTCAGGACAGGTTAATAAGTCCCTTCATCCCAAAAGTAAGAAGAGGTTTAAGGCTGCATTTGACATTCTTTATCTTAAAGACTTGTGTCCTTTTTGCAATTAAAATGCCCTTATGAACAAAGGAATGTCAAATGAAGCCTAAGAACTGGTCAATGTTGAGGGGAGGTTTAAGGGATTTATCAAAAAAAAAAAAAACCATTGTTTTCTCATGGAGTCCAGATCTGCTGGCCACGTTCATCTAGCTGCACATTACGAACGTCTTTTGTATTTTATATCGCCAATATTCCTGATGTGCCACAAGATGAACGTGACCAGCAATGTATTGTGGTTAGCATCTGAACTTTTGTCTATTTTCATGTTCAGAAAAAATTTAGCTCAGACCAAAAACCTTCTAGGGGTTTCAAAGTCTCTTGATGATTTAACAACTTGATGTCTAATTCATACTTTGTGCACTCTCATTGGACCAGAATGTAAATATGTAAATGACGAGATCAGATTCAATACTCACAAGACCTTGCTCACACCATACTCACACCCACTTGCAATCATGTATTGGAAATATCTCAATACTTGGGGCTCAAATCTAGGGGCACAACTTGGGTGGGTCTAGCTTGAGCCCGAACCGACCCAACCCAAAATTTTACATAGGTTGGGTTTGGATTTTTAGTCTTCAGGCTAGGTTTGGGCCCAAAAAGTTAGGCTTTTTTATTTTTTGGACCGAGTCTAGGTCTAGCCCTTAGGTAGACTGAACCCGGCCCATGCACGGCCTAACTATACACATTCATAAATACATATGTATATACATACACACAAATGTGTATACATATTTACCTATATACATACATATTTTCATAAATGCATATATAATTTTAGAGCAGGTTCATTGACCAACCTGAGCCCAACCCGATTGCATCAAATTACAGTGTGGGTTGAGCTCAGGTTGGGAAGATTGGTCTTGACCTCGATCTCAAGCCTTAAGACCAAATTTTAGGGTCAAGCCTAGGTTGAGCATAAACCTGGCCCAACCTGCCCGACTTGCATCCCTATTCGAATCTTCTACCTGACAAGTTGTTCCCACATCTCTATTCATGGGACACTACAGTTGCACATTAGTAACATCTCCTTTTTTATTCATAGGGAGATATTTCGAAAATACAATGGTGGTGTCCCGTGGGTATAGATGTGGGGACATTTTGTGGGTAGTAGAGATGGAGTGCCATACTTGTATGTTTTAATTCATGGGGAGATATTCCCAATGCACAACTGCAACTCTTCAAGTGACCATGAGAACATTGTGAGCATGGAATTGTGTGCACTAAATCCGAGTTCATAAATGACCCGCAATTATGTCCCAATTATATGAATTTGACTTGAAGTCTTGAGTAGGGGTGCATTCAAGTCGAGCCAAGCCGAATATTTAGCTATTCGAGCTTGGCTAAGCAATACACTATGATGCTCGAGCTCAATTCAAACTAAAGACTTGAGCTCGAATTCGGCTCGAGTCAAAAGCTTGTAAATTCATACTCGACTGTGAGCCAAACATTTTATAAAAAAAAATTATACATATAAAATTTATCTTTTTTATTTAACATATTTTATTCTACATATTCAACTATGATATGAAAAAGATATGATATCCAAAAAATAACTAACCAATAAACTGGAATCATAAATGTGGTAGCAAATAAGGTATTATTTATCAAAATTCATGGGTGAGTTTTGATTGGTCAAAACTCTTCTGATACCATATCTTTCCTGCATCATAGATTTTCCCATATATATAATATATGTAAATGCTCGATTAGGCTCGAACTCAGCTCAAAGCTTGATTTAAATCTACCCAAACTGATCTTTTTTCCCGAATACTAATTAAATTTTGAAAAGCTCGACTTGTGACCACCCATAATCTTAAACTAACAAGAATATTCAATTTTCATCGGTGAATAGGTTGAAAGCTGAAAGTATTGAATTGGGCAAGAGAACTGATAGTGTCTCGTGAGTCGTTGCAACGTTAAACAGGACATACACATCAAATTTTCTTTTAACACTTATTGAAAAATAGGAAACAACTCTGAGCATCCGTGTGGATATGACAATTGGATTCACCTTTGATCCTTGCTAACATAAATATAGTTAGGAAAGGCAACGGGGTGGGGCAGGGACGGAGAGCCTCTCCCCTTCCCCATCCCCATAAAAATCCCCATCCCCGTCCCTGTCCCCATCCCCTCTAATGGGGATAAGGTTATCCCCATCCCCATTCCCACGGGGATCCCCATTCCCTGTGATTTTTTATAATGTTAATAATTTTGTTTTTGCTTTTATTTTATTTTAAAAAATAAAAATAAAATAATTAAAATTTATAATCTCATTAGAAAGAATCCAAACATATTCAACCATACTTTTAAAAATATTAATATGTAGATGTATGTGTACATATATACATATATATTAGTGGGGATCCCACAAACGGAGATTGGGGATCCCTGCGGGGCGGGGAGTGCTCTCTCCGTCCCCACCCCATCCCCACTGATGGGGATAAAAATTTTTGCATCCCCATCCCCGTGGGGGAAAATCATCTCTATCCCCTCTCCATTTAGGATGAATCTCTCCACGAAAATCGGAAAAATGAGAAAAATTATCATTAATCGAGGAATGAAAAAGAATGTCAATATGTCATGAGATGTATGTCAAATCTCAAATCAGTGAACCACTTTTGCTTTCATTCAAACTAAAAACAAAGTGGAATATATCCTTTCCATAATGGGATGCTTCATTTCAACTCGAATCACCTCGTCTCATATGTTTTGTTTTTCCAAGGGTAATACTGTGGTTGATTTGTGATAGGCCAGTACCAACGGGGGGCCATCCTGTTAAAGCCCAAACTTATTAAGGCCCAACTGACACCTGCTTAGAAGAAATTGTAGGAATATGGAACCGCAGTTTGGGCCGTCATTGGATCAGACATCAATACAGCAAGTGATTCTCGCCCAGTGGCCCTTGGACTTGCGGGTGTCAATATACCAATCCGAATTAAAATCAATTTGAGTGGATTCGACGGACCCATAAGACATTTAATTGGAGCAGTCCAGACTTGATGTTCCAAAATATTTGTTGGACTGGATTTGGCTTGGTTCGTTTGTAATAAATTTATATTATACAGGATCTAATTTAATTAATATCCAGTCTATTGGCATGAGATAAGAGTATGGGTGTCAATGGAATCCGATCCAATCTAAATTAAAACCAATTTAACCAGTTGGAACGGTTCAGACATTGAATTGATGAGCCAGTCCAAAATGGTCCGTTGGACTCATTATTCAGTCCATTTTAAAGAAACCGGGTTCAGTTAGTGTAAAGTCTTCTATGTTTTTTTAAACACCAATTGAACTTGGCGAGAGAGATCCAAACTTCAAAAAAAATAGACACGTGGTATTAAAACGCCAGTAGTGGGGATTCCCATCCACTGTCTTTCAACATTTACAACCTGAGTTGAACTTGAACAAAGCAAATTATAGAAACCCTAATATTTACAAAATCGTACCAACACAAATCACCTCCCCCGCCAGAAGAAGCACAGCATCTATTCCACTAAGCAAGCTCTTGGTTCTTGTCTACAACTCTCACTCCCTTTGCAGATCTAAGCATATTGGCCTGGTTCATACGAAAGGGACAGAATATAGACCAGAGAAATCCAGAAAGAAGAAGATATATTCATTATCCTAGTAGATATTAACATTAATAACAGCATAACTACCAAAGATATAACTTATAAGCTTCACCTGATCATCACTAATCTCTACAGCAAATCCATCAACAATAACCAAAGAAAATCTCTTATTGTACGTCCCAGGTTCCAGTGTGCTCGCCAACAACTGATCGTGTTTATTGCTCAGATACACATCAAGTTCGTAAGCCCCTTGTTTCGTTCTGTGTTATACAGAAACCATTGACACAGACAGACAGAGACAGGAAGAAATTCTTAGAGATTGCTGGCATTAATTCAAACAAAAAGATAATATCAGCAGAGATCAAAACAGAAAGTCAGAAAACACACCGATCAGCTCGAAGACGCTCGTATTCAGGATCAAAGTTCATGAATACAAAGTAGAGTACACCTGTTTTACTTCCCATAACCACCTCCTCCCCTTCCTTTTCTTCTTCAGTGGGTGTCTGTGTGGTAAACTATGCAGCATAAACAACACACAGGAATCTGAATGTGGTTCTTGGTTTCCTCTTCTTGCTATTTATACAAAATTGTCGACATCGATGACCGAATCCACACCAACCCACATTTCTAATTTCAGAACTAATAAAACAAAGCAATTTTCTTTCTTTCAACAATTATTTCTAATATCCAAAATGAGTATTGTTATAGCATATATATTCACCCAGATGCCCGTAAGCTAAGATGATTTTTAATTCTCTCTCTTATTTTTTAACAGTATTGACACCACGAATATTAATTCTCTACTGAAGTATTGTCTGTCAAATTATCTTCTTAGTTATTTTAATTAAAATTAACAGAGTTTGTCTACTAAATTGTTGACTACAGCAGGTTTGTAGAAGAAAAGTCAACAATTTAATACAACTAAAGATTTTGTAATAAATAGTCAAAGAATACATTGTATCAACCATATATGTTACTGACTGATTATATATCTAATACCAAGAAAGGCCCACATAATCCAAACTTAATCCATTATCCTAATCAACCCTCTAAGCCCAATGAGAATCTCTTAAAGAGGTCAAAGTTTGTAATACACGATCTAATATATAGAGTCGAACCATATTTCCCTTATCCACAACCACATGGGCACTCAATTCTACTCTCTGAACCTTGGAAATCAAAATTAATTGTGTAAGCCTCCTTAGTTGACTTCTTTGGTATTGTGGAAGAGACTTTGTAATCGTGTAGTCTCTGTGATAAACATAATTGGAGGTCTTGGTTTAAGTTCTTGACTACTTGTAATTCTGGGTGTTTATTATAATCTTGAGTTAACAGCAGTGGATGTATTGGGACGTCATAAGGTTAAGTGTAGGAAATATGAAATGGTTTTATTAATCGATACGTGGATTTGAATCTTGGGTAAACTTTTTATTTGTTTAGTAAAGGTGAAACCGTGGGAATTTAATCATTTAATGAATGAAGTGAGCGGGAAAGTGTGGTAGGGCCAGGAGACCGGACTTGCTGTTTACACCGGGCGCCTCGCATTGACCCCACACGTACATCCTACCATGCAATGAAAACATCCTCTGTACTTATAAATTATTGTTCATGAAAGATATTCTAAATATACGATGGATTTATCTGTGAGACGCCCATGTGTAAGGAGCAGATCCTGTTCCTAGGGCCAGGAAGAGGGGGTGTTGGAACAGCACGCATTTCCAAGCCGGACATGCGACTTTTTAGCTTCACATGAGGTGTTTGGAGAGTAGTTGTTAATTGAGTTGTTTGGAGGGGGGGGGGGGGGGGGACCATGAGCTAGAGAGAGAGAGTCAGTGGACAGTCCTCAGGCTCAGTCTGGGTCTCAGTGACTGATGAAGCACGAGAAGATTCGTTGAAGATTCACAGTCTCAACGTGAGTGAAAGCTGTAACTACCAGGTTGTTTGGAGGGACCTGGTGGATGTGGCTCTCAGCCGAGGGAGGAATGGCAACGCGGCGCGTTCAGGGCGGGTTCAGGGCGGGCCCAGGCACACCCCTCCCTGCCCCATTATCAAATATACTTTATTTTGTCTTTGCCTCGTTCCCGGGCAGGGCACCTACTTCTTATACAGATGGGAATTATGGAATTTTTTTACTTTAATTTATTTAAAAATAATCTAATTTAAAGATACTTTAGAAGTATCGTTATGAAAATTAAAAAATATTTTAGGAATTAGATTATGACAATTTAAGCATACTTTAATAATAGAATTATGGGACCTCAGGGTTTTAAGAATTTAAAAAAAATTATAAATATTTTAAAAAGAAATATTAAATCTATGAATATTTTACTAGTTTACCATCCGGTTCAGGGAATTATATGTAAACCCCATCCCTAGTTTGGGGAAAAAATATTTTCTTGCCCCTGTTTAGGATAGAGAATTATATCCAAGTTATGACAGACTACATTAAGAGTAAATTGATGCAATAATTACATTAAGAGATATATTGGTATTGGTGAACTTTTATTTCCTCTTAACTCTCAATGAAGAGAATGTTATTATGAATTCTGAAAATTATCAAATATCCATTTTGACCTATATATGAAATTTTTGTTTGTCTTTTTTGGGGGTATCATTGGAAAACAAAAAGTTGTATGATTACACTTTAAGAGATAAAAGATACAAGAAAACAAATAATTTTATCTTAAAGTTTAAAGATTCCTCTTAAGAGATAAGAGTTGAGAGAAAATGAATAGGCCCTAATAATGTAGGGTTACATGCTATGCACTTATTCAAGTAAAGATAAAAGCAAGTATGAACATTATATAGTATGGATAATAATTGTTAATGCTAATTTGAATGAAAGTTGAGGAACAGATACATAGAAAATAAAAGAAACAAAATTACAAATAGAAAATAAAACAAAAAGTTCTTTTGACTCGGTTTAGAAAGGGTACAAATACAAATTTATAGAGTGCAAAACCTTATATTTTGTATGTATTTGCACTGTACATATTTATATTTGCACTCTTTTCAAAATTACAAATAGAAAATAAAACAAAAGGTTCTTTAGGCTCAGTTTGAAAAAAGTGTATTTACAAATATGTACAACGCAAAATTACAAATACATAGAAAATAAAACAAAATGCAGGGTTTTGAACCACTCCTTCCGGGGCTTAATTTGGAAAGAACGCAAATACAAATACATACTACTAGATGCATTGTACATATAAGTAATTTTGTGATTATAACACAAGCTGCTTAGTAACTTTCCCTCAATTTTCAATTCCTCTTTAGATATTAAGGCTGCATTTGGTTTGAAGGAAAAGGTAGGGAAAGGTTTCCCTATCTTTCCCTTCCTTTCCTTACCTTTTAAACCAACTAAAATAAAATAGTTGAATTCCCCTTGTTGGTGCCAATTCTGGCTGTGTTGATACCAGGGGAAGGCAAAGCCCCATGAGAGCTATTCCTAATCAGTCCCCCCGACCTCCTTTTTTTCTTTATTTACCCAAACAAAAATACAATTTTGAATTCAGTATAACCAATTTGTGTGCCTCATATAATGGAAGAGCAGGATTAAACCTAAAGTTTTTAAAACCGGAATGGATAGGAACCGTTCTAGGTCTGGTTCCCGGGTCAAATGGTCCAATTGTTCGATTCGAATGGATGGTCTGTTCTAACAAAAAATTAAAAACATAAAAAATGGCCAAAAACCATTCCCAGGTCATGATTCAATGGTTCGACTGCCTAGGTCAAAGGTTCACTAACCAAATCAACGATTTTAGACCAAAAAGCGGTTTTAGGGTAAAATGAAACCGATCAGGTGATCGGTTCCAGGTTTTTCCAGTTTGACTGTCCGATCTGATTTTGAAAACATTGATTAAGCCTAAGGCCAATGTTCTTGTCCATCCTACTCTTTTCCCACCCTTAATCCCCTGTATTCTGAATTCTATTAATATGAGAAAAAATATATATGCTAAATTCACTTTTATGAGTCTAGGATTTGATAGAATTCTTTTCTATCTCCTCTCCTAGTTGGGAGTCTTTAGTTTTGCTCTAATTCAGCCCCCCTCTCCCTCCCCCCCCCCCCCCCCACCCCCTTCCCTTTCATTAAATCATATATTTACTGTATAATAAATAAATGAGCATTGTGGACTTTTTCTTCACTTAAAAACCCTTACTTTTGAATTTGGTCCCTTTGTAATTGTAAGGGCAAAAAGTGCAATTAAACTATCGCTATTTCACTTAATTCAATTTCCTCTTGTTAAGGTGTTAACACAAAATGCCATAATTATATGATAAAGAACTCAAAAAGTAGATAGAAATAAAAAATTATGGAAAATGCAAAAATTTATCAAAAAATTTGTACACAACTTTAATATTATATATTTATCATATTAAACAAAAATAAATTTGATAAATAAGAAGTTATAAAATTTAAATCAACTAGCATCCCATGTTTTAATTACTTAACGAGTTTTAATAATAATAATAATAATAATAATAATAATAATTATTATTATTATTATTATTATTATTATTATTATTATTATTATTATTATTATCACATGCAATGTATGGAAACATTTAATAGTAGATATTAAAAGGGAGAATGACTATTCAACCCACCTTGGAAGTCTTAGCCCCACTGTAGATGGGATGAACCCTGATTGTGGATTGGGCAGGATGCGGTTTATAAGGGGGTTAATAGTAGACTATGGGGGGTTGTAATTTCAGAATTCTGCAGTGGGTTGCAGTGTACTTGTCAGATATTAAAATGAATGGTATAATTTATGGGGCAAGGTAGGGTATAAGGTCGGTTTGATTTGGAGGATCAAGTGCCAAATGAATCTAATTATTTTTGTTTTTTGGTCATGTTGGATTTTTTATGGACAACATCAGGTTAATCCCTTCTTGCTTTGAAAAAGTTTCATTTGTTAATATCAAAGTAATTAAATTATTAATTAATATTTTATTATTTAATATATTATTTTTTAGTAATATTTTATTACTTTTCTTTTATTATTTTGGTATTCATTTATTATGATTTAATTATTAATATATTACTATTATTAATATTTAATATTTAATATAATATTTTATTAATAATTTATTATAGTAATAGTATTTTATTATTTTATACTAATATTTTATTAATAATATTTGGTTTTGGGGTTTTCTAAGAATTCTTTGCATTTTGAGAAACTCTAGAATGAAAATCTCATCTGGACCAAACCAAATGAACCCTAATTATCACTAATTTGCCCTTTTTTAATTAAAAGATGATTTCAAAAGAAGTAAATTTTATGCATTGACAAAAATATCCACCCATCTATAATAAAATTGGACAGTCCATGTCATCATGTCTCTCCTTTGAGAGAAAGAGACCTTTGTGTTTTTCAAGGCCTCTTATTTTAATAAATGTTATTATTACATTTAAAAAAGGCATTTAAGAGAGAGAGAGAGGAAGGGAGGGAGTGGTAATAATAATTACTATATTTAAAAACTTATAATATTAATAATATTTATAATATATTTAATAATTAGCAGCATTTTTATCAATTAACAGTAGTAAACATATTTATTAAAAATAATGTATTTATTAATTAACAGTATGTTTAAATAATTATCTGTATTTATTAAAAAACAACATTAAATGATGTATTTACTAATTAATATAAAGTAAGTTATAATTTATTAAAAAGCAATATTAACAATTATAGTATTTATTAATTAATAGTGATTAAATAATTACAATATTTTATTAATTAATAGTATTAATTGTACTATTAATTAATACATAATTTCTAATAATTATAGTATTATTAACTAATTAAAATTATTTATAAAAAATAATGTATTTTTTTATTTAAATTATATTTTAAACTGCAAGTAATATTATTAAATTTTAATCTATAATTTAAAGTAATTATATTTAAATTATTTATTTAAAAATAATTTAAGCTATAAATTGTAGAACATTACATTTAATGAAAAGAAATTAGCCAAGAAAATAACGAGAAATAAAGTACCAATATTTTTGTCACCATTACCAAAAATTATCCAAGAGATTACCAAAAATGGATTAACATGATTTCCAATAAATATGATAAATTACCAAAAATTAATATATATATATATATAACCAATAAAATTACTTTTTGAAAGAAGTTATTTATCTATTTTTCTCAATTTTTTGCATTTTTCCTTTTTTAGTTTTAAAAATATAAAAAGAGTAATCATTGCTTATCTTGATTAGATTGATAAAGATGCACACTATTAGAGAGAGAGGGACCTTTTGGTTTTCCAATGCCTCTTATTTTAGTGCATGTTATTATTACATTTAAAAAAGATATTTAAGAAAGAGAGAGAGAGAGAGAGAGAGAGAGGCGGGGTAATAATAATAATTACTGTATTTTAAAATTTACATTATTAATAATAATTACATTATTTTAATAATTAACAACATTTTTATTAATTAATAGTATTAATCATATTTATTAAAAATAAAGTATTTATTAATTAATAGTATTTTTGAATAATTATTAGTATTTATTCAAAAATAGTATTAAATAATTAATTTATTAATTAATAGTAATTAAATAATTATAGTATTTTATTAATTAACAATATTATCTATGGTTTTAATTAATACAGTATTTTTAATTAATTAACATTATTAATTAATATAGTACCTTTAATAATTACAGTATTTTAATTAATTAACATTATTTATTAAAAATAATGCATTTTTTATTAATAGTATTTTTAATAATAACAGTATTCATAATCAATGGTATTTTATAGTATTTTCAATAATTGTAGTATTTATTAATTAACAGTGTCTATTAAAATATTGTATTTATTAAAAATATTAATATTTTTTATTAATTCATTAATTAATAATTTTTAAATTGTTAATTAATGTTAGTTATAATTTAAATTGTATTTTAAATATTATTTAAATTATGTTCGCATTTGTAAGTAATATAATTTAATTTTAAATTGTAATTGAAAGTAATTATATTTAAATTATTTATTTAAATATTATTTTAGCTATAAATAACAGAGTATTACATTTAATGAACAGAAATTAGCCAAGAAAATAGCAAAAAGATAAAGTACCAATAATTTTGTCATTATTACCAAAAATTATCCAAGAAATATAAAAAATGGATTAACATGATTTCCAATAAATATGATAAATTATCAAAAATTAAAAAAATATAGCTATTAAACTAACTTTTTTGAAATATGTACTAATTATCAATCATCTTCAAGGAGTAAATGTAATTATTTCATAGTGAATTTAAAATACATTTGTTTTTTCGTATAAATAATAAATTATATAATTTAAACATTATAATCATTGCCTATAATGATATTAGTTCACAGTGTTATGGGAAATAGAAAAAAAATACAATTTACTATTATGTATTTCCATTATTTTATTTTCATTCAGCAAAGCCCGTGCATCACATGGGTTCCCACTATTAGAGAGACTTTTGGGTTTTCCAAGGCCTCTTATTTTAATGCATGTTATTATTATATTTAACAAAGACATTTAAGAGAGAGAGAGAGAGAGAGAGAGAGAGAGAGAGAGAGAGAGAGAGAGAGAGAGAGAATAGTAATACAACATAATAAAGTAAAATATTAATAAGTCAAATAATATAAATAGGTTGAGGTTAAACAATCAAACATAAAACAACAAGAATAAAAATATTATTTTAAAAATTGTTAATTTAAAAATCAACTAAACTTTCAGTTAAAAACACTAATAAAAATTAAACTTTAATAATAAGAAATTTAAATAAAATTCCACTAATAAAATTAAAAAACATTTCAATTCCACTTAAAAATCAAACTTAATAAACACTAATAAAAATAAGAAATTTAAATACAAAAAATATTAATTTATAGTTTTAATAATATTATAATTTAAATTTGGGTTTAATATATTGCAAATACAACCCGTGTTCTAATGTTGTATTTTGTTTTGTTTTGTTTTGTTTTAATAGATAACTTCGTATTAATTTATTTTTGATTAATTAAAATTAATAAATTTATGAGTTGAGACCTTTATTGTGCATAGTGCCCATACTACACAAGCTAAACAAGTCTGTCTAGAAATCCATAACGTTAGGGGTGCTCAAGGTTTGGTTAATCGAATTGGTACTACCAATTTATGGAAAACCGGTAACCAAAACTGAACCAAAGCCAATAAGTTAACCGGTTGATCGGTTCAATTAGCCGGCAGTTGGTTGATTGATTTATTAGTTTTTTTACAATATATATTATAAAAAATATATACAATATTATATTTTAAATAATAAATAATATATTGTATATTATATTTTATAACTATATATTTATTAATTTATAATATATAGAAAATAAAAAATATGTATAAAATATATATAATAAACAAAAATATATAGAAATATATATACTGGTCAGTTCAATTAACCATCGGTTTTCTATATTGGTTAACCAAAACTGACCCGATACCTTCAGTTTTTAAAAATACCGAACCAAAATTGAACTAACCGGTTTGATTTTGGTTGGTTTTTCGATTCAGTTCAGTTTTTAGATTTGTCTTGCTCACCCCTATGTAACGTGTAATACAAGACATAATAATAATAATAATAATAATAATAATAATAATAATAATAATAATAATAATAATAATAATAATAATAATAATAATAATAATAATAATAATAATAATAATAATAACAATAATATGTCAGCAACCTGTTTTTACACCACTTGAACCATATAGGTCCGAACCATTTAATACATGAGTTTTTTATTCATTAATAATAATAGTAATGATAATAGTAATAATGAAATTTTGTGCAATTCTGGAAAATTATTGAAAATTTGTGTGGATTTCATTATAAAGTTATTGAATATCATAATTAAATTAGAATAAATTAAATTTTAATTTCTTTGAATATGTTATTAAATTAATATTAAAAAATCAACAAAAATAATCTTCAGAAAGTTAATTTGTAGGAAATTAAATTATAAATTCAGTGTACTTTTCAAAATTTATTATTTATTAGTATACTTTTGGAAAATCTCCTAAAAATGTCGTAAATAATTGATGAAATTTATTTTTTGTATTTTCAATAATTACTGAAAATTATTGCATTTTCAAAAGTTTTCCGATTTTTTTTTCAGTAAATTATTGCATTTCCGATTTTTTTGGAATATCATATTTTGGAAAATAAAATATAAAAAATGTACTTTCCAAAGATTTGGAAGTTTTAAAAACATTTATTGGATTTGTGCAATTCTGGAAAATTATTGAAAATTTGTTTAGTTTCTATAGTAAATAATTATTAAAAATTTGTTTGATTTTCAATAAATTATTATTATTTTTAGATATTAGGTTATCCATGTAAATGACACTTAGTATATCTTTTGGTCATTTCTGTTATCAAATTGGGTATTGAGTTTTCTCATACATTGCATAGGTCCCAGCTACTCTTATATAAAAAATGAATTCGACATGATTTTTTATCCTATATGATGTAAGCGGTAAGCCTAGCTCTAAACGAGTAAGTGAGTTCGGCATGATTTTTTTGTGATTTACAGCGACGAGAATCGAGATTTTCAGCACTGGTTCCCAGGTCAAACGGTCGGACCATTTGGTCAAAACTCTGGCCAAATAGTTCTTGGGTTCAAAATCAGACCGGATCCATAACCAGTTTCTGGTCAAATAATCCGACCGTCCAGTCCAATCTGATTTTCAAAACCATGATTAAGCCACCAGTTTATGGGAAATCAACGCTTCTGATCATCTAAGCAAGTTTAGCCAAGGATATCAC
This sequence comes from Nelumbo lutea, assembly GCF_056320005.1. Classification (NCBI taxonomy): domain Eukaryota; kingdom Viridiplantae; phylum Streptophyta; class Magnoliopsida; order Proteales; family Nelumbonaceae; genus Nelumbo; species Nelumbo lutea. The sequence continues at coordinate 41,877,185 of NC_142686.1, read as the reverse complement.
ATCTCCATCACCAAGGAGACTGGTGTAAAGAAGATTAAAGTAAAGACTCAAAATTCAAAAATCATCATTAACAGCTTCTTGAACGAGAAGAAAATCAAACCCTCATTACCCTCTAGTCTCTACACAACAAACGAGTAGCGAAAACGTTTTTTTCTTATGCCTGTCTGCACTCACACTCTTAAGAGAAAGAAACGCTCCAACAGTCCAGCGGATTGGATCGCTAATGAGGGGATTAGATTCCAAGCTCGTCTGTTTGGATTCATGTATCATCAGTTCTCCACCTCCCCGTTGAGTTCTGTCTACTGAAGCCATTGACAGATTTGCCACGCGCTGTTCGTTTTTTATGAAAGTCCCACATCGTTTAGTTACAAAAGGAAGAGGCCGTTAATATTATAGCACCCGTGAGGTAATAGTGTCTCTTCGGAGACATCCGATAAAATTGGAACGATACAGAGAAGATTAGCATGGCCCCTGCGCAAGGATGACACGCACAAATCGAGAAATGGTCCAAATTTTTTCTGACTTTTTCCTGCTTTTTGCTAAAAGCCCAAAAAACCCAGGGATCTTCCTCCGGTGAACCAGTGTTCGGACTTCTATCCCTTAATCGACCAAGTGAGACAATTGCCGTCAAGGAACATTTTTCTTCAGGTAATCTAATGATAGACATTATATCAACTTGTTGCAGCTCTTGTTGAGCGAATTGTTCTGCTATTTCATTTGATTTCAATTTGTGTTTGGATTCAATTTTGACTGATGAGAAGAGAAGCTTCCCGTTTAATTATATTCAATGTCTGTTAGAGCATCCATGCACACACAGCTCTAATATTGAACTTTCCTTTCACCAGACCTTAGAGGCTTGATTCACTCTATTTAGGATAATTGCTTCTCTGTCTGCTGAGGCTTTTGTTATGTCAATCGTAATTCTCTCTCTGCTCGTGCGGCAGTCTTTTATTATCATTCTGATGATGTCCGTAAGACCGCGTAATTACTGGAGGGCTTCCAAGTAAAACTAGAAAAGAAAAGTCTAAAAATCTGTGTTGAAATCTTTAGAAAACAATAAATTCTGTATATCAGGCCTCAACTAAAAAATTAGAGTCGGAATAACCTAATAATTTTAGTTCCTTAAAGAGGAGAAATAGCTACTTTACCCTCGCAACCAAAATATTGACTGTTGTTTACCATTTTGTGATTCTGTATCTTTGTTCAATTCTTCAATGGAAAGAGAAATGGCTCATTGAGGAACTAACTTCATGGAACTAGAAGCCTGTAATTGATTAATGATAGAATGACCCAATGGCATTTGGGGTGGGGGAAGGGCCTTTGGGCTTGTTGCTAAGTTTTTTTTTTTTTTTTTGTGGGCAAAGAAAAACTTCATTGAAGGATATTTCTGAACATATTTACATCCAAGCCTTGAGGCGGTAGTTGATATTGCAGATCGATTCCCTTCTTGCAGACTTTATAAGCTAGTCTGTGAGCTAGATCATTCTGATTTCTGTTTACTTGTATGATACAGCATACAAGCCCAGAGGCCCTTAATATATTCCCTCTTTAGTTTTTGATTAACATCCCGCATCGTTTAGATATGAAATACATAGGCCTTTAATATAATACCATCCCTCAAAAAAACGCAGGGATCTTGCTGCGGCCTGCGGTGAACCAGTGAGACGATTGCCGTCAAGGAACATTTTTCTTCAGGTAATCCAATGATAGACATTATATCAACTCGTTGCAGCGCCCGTTGATTCTCGTTGAGTGAATTGTTCTGCTATTTCATTTGATTTCAAATTGTGTTTGGATTCAATTTTGATTGATGAGAAGTGAAACTTCCCGTTTAGTTATATTCAATGTCTATTAGAGCATCATGCACACAGCTCTAATTTGGAATATTCCTCTCACCGGATATTACTTCTCTGTCTACTGAGGCTTTTGTTGTGTCAATTGTAGTTCTCCCTCTCTTTTATTATCATTCTGGTGATATCCGTAATTGCTGGAGGGCTTCCAACTAAAACTAGAAAAAGAAAAATCTAAAAATCTATGTTAAAATCTTTAGAAAAACAATGAATTCTGTATATCATGCCTCAACCAAAAAATTAGAGTCGGAATAACCTAATAATTTTAATTCCTTGACGAGCAGAAATAGCTACTTTACCCTGGCAACCAAAAAATTGACTGTGTTGTTTATCATTTTGTGATTTTGTATCTTTGTTGAATTCTTCGACGGAAAGAGAAATGGCCCATTGAGGAATCTTTTTGAAAAGAGAAAGCCTTTGGGCTTGTTGCTAAAAGGTTTGAGTATTTAGAACTTCACAATTGATTTCTTTTTCTTTTATTTTTTCCCCTTCAGTAGGTCAGATTGGGGGAAATGGCATCCTATCCAGTTGTGTTGCGCCAAACCACCTTCCAACATACTTCATTTGAGAATTTGCCATTGAACTTGCATCACAGAATAGTCAAAACAAATTGTAATTTTAGAGCAAACCCGAATCAGCTTTTCACCGAGTTTATAAATGAAAGTCACTGTTCATTAGTTCTGACTCGTCAATCTCTCATACTGTTGGTTCCCAACTCCCCAGCAATGTGCTGTTGGTAACAATCAAGGGTGTCTAAGGTTTGTGACGTCACTGTTGATGTCTTACACTAGGTCTGCATATTACTGATTTTTCTATTCATGGATAGGAAAGATAAACATGTCACAAATAACATAGTCTTCTTCATCAGGTATATATCGTGTTCCATTTTGTTGAACATGAATCTGAAAGGATCAATAGGTCCAAATAATGGAAGCATTTTCAAGACTTCAACGGCAGCCAAATTGTCTGCAGTAACATTATATTTCTGGATCACTTCTGTATCTGAGAGTATGAGATATTGAACTCCAATTTCTGATGATCCAAGTGAGAAAGAGGATAATGATGGTATAATTTGTTGGGGAAGGGGCTGAAGGAACAGAGGAGCAAGAAGGTGAGGAAAATAATGCTCCTTTGAATAAACATGATAAATTGAATAGGAAGGTTGATTGAAAAATGACGGTGTCAATAAAGAAGCACAAACGACAAAAATGTTGGGACTTTTCTGTTTAGGTGAATTTGGAAGAAATCTGTTTTGGGAGTTTTTTTTTCCCCAAATAAGCCAAGTTTCAATTACTAATGAGGATGTAAGTCCATATTTACAAAACTAGTAAAACAAGCTGCATAAACACACCTATGGGGCATAATAATTTGGCTTCTGCTATGAAAACTTTTCTACTATGTTTCGGGAGTTAGAAGGGAGAGATAGACAAAAGAAAAATAAAATAAAGACAAAGAAAAGCCAAGAGAGAAGATACAATTGGATATTTTTTTTCCTCAGTTCTGAAGGAAGTGGATATAGGGTTTCTGGAGCATAGAATGTTAATGGGTCTGTTGTTAGAGTGGATGGTTGTAGTTTTGGGGGTAAAGAGGATTGAATTGTCTGTGGTCACAATTAGAGGTGGACAGTATGGAGCTGAGGGATGTGATGAGTAGCAGAGTTTTTTTTTTTTGGGGGGGGGGGATTGGATGAGATGTTAATTGTGAATATCAAAACAAACATCCAGCCCATATTTGGTGGAGAAAACAGGGGAGAAACTGCAACTTAATCGTATATTGTTTGGTAATAAATTACCTTTTTTTGTTAATTTAGGTAATGATTTAGTTTGTTTATGTAAAAGTTTTTATGATATCTTTCTTGTTCCTTATCAAGATTTTACCACGAAGGCCTAATTATAAGTTATTTAAAAAAAAAATTGATCTACTGCATTTCATTTATGAACATTTCGCTACCTGTATTCCCTTCTGTGTCTAGTGACTCTGCACAAACATCTATTTTCCAATGGCTCAATCGAGTCTGGATCTCCTACACTCTTATTTCTGTACGTATTACTGCACTTCCAATGACTGGCACACATCAGCATTTTTCACAGTTTGGTTCTGAAGGCAAGTGCGAGCCACTTAACATGCTGAGAGACTCTTCGTTTGGCGGGTTCCTTTATTTTCAAAATATTAAATATAAAGAAAATCGAAAAAAAATAAAACAAACATCCAGCCCATATTTGGTGGAGAAAACAGGGGAGAAACTGCAACTTAATCTTATCTCCTCCTTGGCTATCCCCTTCTTCGGCAAGCAATTAAACCGTTGCTCTATATGGTTTTGAAACTGAGAAGATGTATTTGATGGGTAAAAAACAGAGCATCCATTTTTAAGCAAGAGAAGTTACGGCAAGGAGAAAATCTTCACTCTACAAGCAGATTCTCTGGATTGTTGATTCCTAAGGCGTATGTTTGGTTTGAAGGAAAATGTAGGGAAAGGTAGCGAAACCTTTACAATCTTAGTATGCTTAGAAAATCAGCTTTTTGACAAAATGGTTACTGATTCCTAAATAAATCATGGTTGCAGATTCCTATCAAAGCAAAACTGTAGAGCTCCTATAGTCTATTTTTGAAAATCAAGTGAGCTATCTCATGTTCTAACTTGTCCAACTTATTGCAGAGATATGTAACTTGTAATCTAAGAACTCCCGTGGTCTGATCAGAAAATCAGGTTAATGAAACTTAATTAAGATAATTAAGTTTAATCATGTCAAATAAATTATCTCTATTTAGGGAAGCTTATGTTAATTTAAGTTAATCTGAGTTAAATTAACTTAAGTTAATGTTAATTTAGGATAGTTCAGGTCAATTATGTGATTTTGCATGTAGCATATGTAACCATATATGATTAAATGCAATTGGTATGTTGAATGGGTCATGTTTATGTAACATTGTTTTATAAATGAGTCATCTAATATGTGGCTGTTGTGATGAGAAGAGAGAGTAAGAGGAATATGTTGAAAGGAGGAAGAAGAAAATGGAAAGATGATAAATATGGTACAAGGTTGATCATAAAGATAAGGAAGGCACACTAAGGGTACCGTGAAAACTGGAGAAGTTTCCTAATGTGTTGGAGAGAGAGAAAGAGAGAAAGAGAGAAAGAGAGAGAGAGAGAAGATTTTTAGGTAATAGGGAACTGAGGATTAATAGAAATAAATAAATGTGATGTATGAGAGGTGAAAAGGGAGAGGGGCATGCTGAGGTGGCAATTTCATAGAAATAGAAATGGAATAATGCACCTCTAAAATTTCAGGGTTGAGGTAATGGAGAGAGATAGAGACAGGCCATCTGACATGGCCTTATTTTAATATATTGTAAAGTAATGGGTTTGTTCGACTATGATATGGAAAAGATATGATATCTGAAAAACTTCTGACCAATCAATTGAAATCATAAACATGATAGCCAATCAGGTATTATTTATCAAAATTCATGGGTGAGTTTTAATTGGTCAAAACACTTACCATACCATATCTTATCAGCATGATAGATTTTCCCAAAAGTAATAGATATTATGGTCATTATTATAGTCTACTTATTATTAATATTTGTCTCCGAATAAGTTTCTAAACTTCAAACTCGTTCGGATCTAATTCAAATCCAATGAATAAGATTATATTTATGTACTTTTTGGGTAGATTGGTAGAAGGATAAGATTTGGTTTCAATCTAAAATTCTAAATATTAACAAATTAATTTTGAATACAGGCATATCTGATTTGATTTGATCTGTTTTGGACCTGCTCACAATTGGGTAAACCGGCCAAGTGAGTGCCAACTACGAGCCTGCCTGCAAGTGAAGTCTCCACTCTAACGTTAGCCAGGGCCAAGGATTAGCCTCTAAGTCGTAACTAGACCTGTTCATGGGTCATGTAGAGCCCCACAGGTTGGTCAGGCCCGGCCATTTTTTGTCGGCCTTGGATATGATTTAAGGCATGTTAGTTTGAGTTCAGGCTTAACACACTAGGCCTGACTTTTTTTGGGTTGGGCTAGAGCTTTCTCAATGATATCCAGTAGGGTCTAAAATATTTTATATAATAAAAAATATATTAATAATGTATAATATATTTTGGACAAATGTCTTAAATTATCCTTACTGTTTAGTAACTGATAAATTATATTTTTACTGTTTAACTATTGTATTAAAGTACTCTTAATTTTTCTGACAATTGACTACTTCTGTCCTTATTGTTAATATACCTTAATGTTGTGTCAAAATCCATACACACGTTACACATGTGATGTCTAAAATTTTTTAAAATCCAATATTACTTTCATCCCCTTCCTCTTGCCTGACGGTCCCTACCTCCTCCGACCTCTCTCTCTCTTCCCTCCACCTTTCTCTTTCTTCCTGTTCTCCAAATTTGCCATAGTTATTTCAGGTTTTGTTATTTTACAAACCTATTCTCCATGATCTCTCTCTCTTGACAAGAACCGTCGGTGCTGCTCTCTCAGTGATTGTTTACTGAGAGAGCGGATGGTGCCAAGGATAACGGAAACCCTAGAGCTCTAGGAGGCTAAGGACATCATGTGAGAGGGTCCTTCTACAGTGGTCTCAGATCCCAAATCTTCTACAGAGTTCATGAGGAAGCACGACATCTCTCTCGCTTGCAGGTCCTAGATCTGCTACTGGAACACAAAACCTAGTCCTTCTACAGTGGTCCCAGATCCCAGATCTTCTATAGAGTTTAAGAGGAAGCATGTCATCTCTCTTGCTCACAGGTGCCAGATCTTCTATAGCGGTCCTAGATCCCAGATCTTTTACAAAGTTCAAGAGGAAGCACAACATCTCTCTTGCTCATAGGTCCCAGATCTGCTACTAGAACTTGAAACCTGCTCCTTCTACAGTGGTTGGCTCCTTCTACTGCAGCAACCCCATTCTTCCTATGAAACCAATCTAGACAGTGGAACCAATCCAGACAGTAGAAGGACCCTCTCCCAAGCCACAACATCAATTACGCCATCCTGTCTGGGTCTCTGCCGGAATAATGGCGGAAATGGCAGTCACCCGTAGCGATTGTCGTTCTTACTCTCGAGTTGGCACTAGAGATAGGATGAGAATGTCACAGTGTTTTCTCTAACAGGGCTGCCCAAAGTCGGGTGTGTGTGTGAGAGAGAGAGAGAGAGAGAGAGGGGGGGGATGGGTTGGGCGGGAGTCGGATTCCAAAATCTGGTAAGGAGATGCTGAGAAAAAATAGACGAAATTTAACGGAAGGGTAAAACTAACATTTCAGCCCTTCCGTCAATATTTAACGGTAATGATAAGTTTTCAAAATAGTAGTACGGTACTGTTAGAGCTTACAGTGGGGGTATAGTTGTTAATTAACTAAACTGTAGTGGTAGTTTAAGAAATTTGCCCAATATTTTTTATTTCTTTTTCTTCTCTTTTTTCAAGCTAATAGTGAGATGGAAATATTCCCACATTCATGAGGAGTATTTGGGGTTGACCTGAGTTTGGGAGGTTAAAATCTCTTCGGAGTCACATTGTGTTCTTCGTCACACCAACCTTAGAGCACATTGCAGCCGTGGATTGGGAACATCTCCCATGAATGATAATATACAAATACAATAGATGTTCTCGATGCATGGCTGCAATGTGACGGGAGATTGGTAGGAGGAACTGATCCAGATTTGGGAGGGACGTTGATTGGCTAAGAGGTTCTCGTTACAATTTACCTAGAAGTTTAGAATAAAGTGGATGTTCTTCCATCATCGTCCTTCCATCAAATTTATCCAATACTAGAATGACTCCAGATTGCCCATGAGAACTTTGCCCATGTCTACTCACAACACTATCTCGTGAATTGGGAACATTTCCCCCTGGGCCCTACTTCGTAGGGGTTGGAATGGAACCATCGACCTATTGACCCGATCCTTGGCAAAAAATCGTTGAATCAATCAACAATCCATTGATTTGAGCAATTGAACCACCGGCTCGTTGACCTGTTTAATGGTTTTTAGCTGTTTTTTATTTTTTTTAAACGGGAATTATCCAGGCAATTAGTTCCGTTTATCCTAATCTCGGTACCTACCCAAAAATCGTTGAATTGGTCAATGACTTATTGACCCAGGCAGTCGAACCGTTGACCCGTTCAATGTTTTTTTTGTCATTTTTTTATTTTTTAATTTTTATTATCTGAATGGGCCATTCGTTCGATCTGAATAATCGAACCATTGACCTGAAAACTGGTGGCCAGAATGGTTCCGTTTTCAGGTCATATGAGTCACACGCTCGAATGACATAACACGTATGGTATTGCTTAATGGACCTCATACACATTTTTTTTTAATTGGGAACCATCCAGGCAACCAATTCTGTTTTACCCCAATCCCAGTCCTTGGCCAAAAACCATTGAATCGGTCAACGATTCATTGACTCCAAGTGGTTGAACCATCAACCCGTTGACCCGTTCAATGGTTTTTGGCTGTTTTTTTTTTATTATTTTTGTTGTCAGAATGGGTTGTCTGTTCGAATCGTCGACCCAAAAACTAGTGGCTAGAACGGTTCCATTTTCGGGTCGTATGAATCACACGCTCGAATGACATAACATGTATGATACTACTTAATGGACCTCACACACTCAATTTTTTGCTTGTAATTTTTGTTGTCATGGTCGTCCGTTCGAACCGGGTCATCGAACCGTCGACCAAAAACTGGTGGCCAGAACGGTTCTATAATTTTTTGCTTGTAATTTTTTGTTGTCAGAACAGTCCTTCCGTTTGAACTGAATGATCGAACCGTCGACCCAAAAATTGGTGGCCAAAATGGTTCCGTTTTTGGGTCGTATGAGTCACACGCTCGAATTACATAACATGTATGATACTACTTAATGGACCTTGCAAACTCAATTTTTTGCCTATAATTTTTGTTATCAGAGCAGACAGTCCGTTCGAACCAGATGATCGAACCATCGGTTGTCAGAACGTTATTAACAACATTTATCAATAATAGTAAGTAATTATACTATTTAATTAAATAATCATTAATGATAGTTTTAATAATATTATTTAGTTGTTTTTAATATAATAGTAACTATTAAATTTATGAATATGATTTATTAGCAATATTCATTAAATTAATAATTACCAAAAATAAATTAAATTAACAATATTTATTAGTAATAGTTAGTAATTATAATATTTTATTAAATAATCAATAATAATTTTAATAACATTTTTAATATAACAATAATTACTAAATTTATTAACAGTATTTATTAATAACAATAGTTGTAATTTTAATCTAAAGTAAAATTAAGGTAAATATCTATTTATTAACAATATTTATAATAACAGAAATTATTAATTATAATCACTAATTATATATTTATTAAATTACTGTAATAACCAGTAATTATTAAATTACAGTAATTAATTACTGTAATAATCAGTAATTACCATTATCTTATATATCTATTAATAGGAAATAGGTGATTGCACGTGGGATCTACTCGCATGAGTAGATTCCATTTCTTATATCTATATATATATATATATATATATAAAAGATGAAAATATATTTTAATAACAGGGGCATAATATTTTAATAACATTGAACCATTCTTATTTTTATTAATGGGTAAGACTAGCTGTAAATCCGTACAATTCACGGAAAAGTGATATGAAAGAAACAATGGAGGAGACAAAGCTTGAGGATGCATTTGTAACAATCTTCCTAATGGCCAAAACATTACATATTTCCTATAATTTGCTAGTAAAACACTACATTGTAAGCATTGATCGTTATATATATTCCCTGTAACTTGCTAGTGAACATTACACTATAAGTATTAATTTAACCATTTTGAATTTAAGCATCCTCAAAAACATAGATGGTATCAGGCTCATAAAAAAATGTTAAACATGTAGATGGTATCAAGGACTCTTCGCTTGAAACTGAAGGCTAAAATATGTCTTTTCTACTCACTTGTGCAATGAATCAAAGAACAAAATACCTCAATAATTTGCTTATAAAGTGACACAAACCACTTGTTATACCATATAAATTGGAAATTATGGCTTGATCGCTTGAGCATTGAGAATCTGCATACTTATCTAAAAAGGTAAAAGGGGAAATCTCACTGAAACCCAGCATCGATTCCTCCGTTGTGTCATTGTTCTCAACTGCACGATGAAGTAAAAATTTGTAAGGTGGGATAAATGAAGATTCCCCAAAGATAAAATAAAATAGAATCCAGATATTTTAATCAAAGCAATCAAATAAAAGTAAAGCTACCACATGCTTCGACTACAAGTTATATTAGACTTGTTGATCTTGCATATGCCTGTTGCATTTGAATGCTTAAATATTAAAGTGAATATGTGCTAACTTGATTTCTCATGTATGGATTCACTTGCATGTAAAGTTCTCCTTGAAGTGTAGGTTCTTGGTCTCAAATTCATCATTCTAAGGTTAGCAACCTTTTTTTATTATATTGCATTAATTTTGCTTAGAACCATCATTAGAGAAATATCTATCAAGCATTCATAGATCAAACTCCTGGACCTCTGCAGTTGGGGCCGCTTAAAATTGTTGAAGAACAATTTCCTTGCAGAACCAAACTTTGGCTTCTATCATTCTACATTTCCTTGCTTAATAGCACTTTTTAGGTTTTCCAATGTAACTCACCATAAAGACATTTTCAAATTGGGAATAAGAATATATCCTCAAGGGGTACAAGAGAGAATCGAATGCTAAAATACATTTAAGCCTTGCAATTCGTAAATGTGTACAAACAAAGAATCAATTTGCTTCAAATTACAAAAGGAATCAATTTTTTTATTAAAATTTTTGTAAATATAGAGATATTAATTTAATCACTTTTACAATACAAATTTTTCAATAATGATGCACTATTTGCACTAATCTTAGGGTCTATATCTATATCACTCCTTGTTAGCTTACCTAATAGCATTCTGGGCCTAATGCTTCCTCATCTTCCATGTAAAAGGATGTCAAAAGCTCCCTTGACACTTATCCCAAAAATCATTTTTGTTTCCCTCTCCCATAAATCCTATCATATCATTTGTTAGTAAATCCCTTTAAAGCCTTTTCTTTCTTTTTAACTTTTAGGGGATGTTTGAAACCGTGGTCGCTTTTCTAAAAAACGGTGCCATGTTAGATTCATATATGCGTTTCAACAAACGCCCGTATATATGATTGTTTGGTTCACACGTTTTTTGACAAAACGCTTGAACCATGGGCATGCCTCATAAATCGAAACCCAACCGATGCATGAAATACCAACAGTTGACTGATTGGTAATTACGTGTATCCTATGTGGTGCTTATCTGTCAACATATACATGAAAAACAGTGATGAAAATCACCTTACCAAACAGCATAGTGTTGTTCACTACCTACGTGGCAGAAACACTCTCAAACAAAATCAAAGCATTTTTTTTTTAGTGAAAAGTGGATCTTGGAAGTATGGGCATTTTTTCTTCAAAATCGGTCCCAAAAAATGCCTACACTTCCAAACACCATCTTAGTTAGATTGCTTGTAAACAGAGATTGCCTATGACCCAACTCATTCAAGTCAACCAAGTAAATATTAGTCACTTGGTTCAAACTGTTTCTATGAGAATTTTGGTTACCAGAAAGGCTGATCATTTAGAGGTATTATTCTAATGTGGAATGGTTCAACCAGTAAGGCCACTTTGACTTTAATGATAATGCACAAAAACAAAGAGCTGTAATCTAGTGATGGGCAAAACATTGAACTGATTCTCTAAAGAAAACTGCCCACAAAAATCATAAAAACTACATTCCTATCATATGCTATGACTTGTTAATGATCTTTTGACCTAAACCATGAAACAATATCCATTGGCACAAGAAAAGGGAAAACCTCTTATATTAATCAAGCTCAAAAATTATTGGATTCATTTCATCGGTGTTATATAAAAGTGGTGTCTACTACCATAATCTAATAACTCAAAAATTACATGAAAAAAAACATCTCTAACCCCTGTAAAAAATAAAGCCAAAAAATATATCAGATCCTTCACTTTCCCTATTAGCCCAAGCCAACAGGAATTCCTTTTTGTCTAACGAAGTGCACAACCTTTTGTTTCCCTTTTTTTTCTCCATATTAACATGAACCAACTTGAGAATTGAAATTGAAAGGTAAAAACATGGAAATCTTACAGAAACAATCACAGAAATAGAAGTTGAAAGGTCTACTATTTTTCCTAGGAAACTAATAGAAACAATCATGAAAACCAACATGTACTATTTCATAAGGATGTTAATAATATATTGATATTCCAACAAAGATCAAGGAATCTAAAAGTATTGGCATAAAGAAAAAAGAAATATAAAAGCATGAATCATCAAAACAACCGCCAATTTGTCATCTAATTAACAAAGCCAAAAAATAGGCATTGAACTAATATAAAACCACTTATTAAATCAAAAGAAAGTGGCAGGGAAATAATAATAGATTAGTTCAATGATTTTGGATCAAGTTTCAGGTATAGTGCATAATTGAATGAGTGCTTCCCTTCTGATTTGTCCAGTTGATCGGATATTGAGAAGAAAGCTCTAGTGAGTCCAAGTCAATCTCTAGCTCAGTCCAAATTGATCAGATATTGGAAGCTAGTGCTGCCATTCCACCTAATGACAGACCTTCCATGGCTGATGCAATCCCGACCTTCCTCGATTGTACTACAGCTTGTGCAATTAGACTAATCACCAATAACATAACCTTAACCAGAAAACTAAAGCAAACAACCCACTCAGAGAACTCAAGAAAGCCAATAACAATGAACGCCAAACACATCAATATAGAATGCACCTCCCATGCTTCCTAACAGATATAGAAATGATTTGGATGAAGAGTTAGAAAAAAGGTGAAGGGTAATGGATAAAGAATTTGGGTTTGAAGCATAAGAGAAACAGCAATGCCGAGTTAGTGAAAGGAAATGAAAGTTTTGAAAAAATGATAAAATACAAAAACCTCCCCTGAGGTTTCTGACAATCATAAAACCCCCTTCAAGTTTCACTTTAATAAAGACCTCCCCTAAACTTTTGGAAAAACTCGGAAAAAGCCTTCCTTCCATCACCAACCCAAACGGAAAATGTTGGACTGATGCATTATTTTTTTTAAATACCCATTTTATCCTTTTGCATATAATTTTATATACTAGTAAAATAATTCTAAAAGAAACTTTAATTTGAATAACCTATTTATTGTCTTCTTTCTCTTTCAATCTACCATCACTGAAACTCCCAAGAAGAAAAGAGGAACCATTCAACCACCATAGCTAGAAAGCAAATGAAACTTGGACGTTTATTATGGCCTGCAAGGCACTTACACCAACTACTTTTACTATCGTGGAACTCAGAAATGAAACCTGGATAACAAAATGATCTTCTCACAACTGTGTTTATGTTATGCCGTTAATAAGAATCTAACTAAGAAAAAATAGATTGTGCCATGGTACTAAAGATGTTCAACTTTTTTGACCCACAAAGAATTGAAGTCCTGATCAAATTTAATAACCGATTTATACAAAATTTTTGAAATTTTCATTATCAAAATTTGGAAGTGAAGTGATTAGATTACCCCCACCCCAAGGAAAAAAATGTGAAAAAGAAAAACATACAAAGAGAGAGAATGGAAACTAGTTAAAAGAGTTTGTTCTAAGGAATGCCATATACTGGAAGTAAATAGCAAACACTACATTTCACATTTTCACTGAAGGTCACTTCAAAATGAACCAAAGGAAAAATAAGGTTACTTCAACTGAAGTCTGGAAGGGAAGAAGACTAACCTGCTACGACAGATCCTCTGTTCAACTCCATTCATGATAACTTTGGTAGTTTTAGTGTGAGCCTCGCAAACTTTGTGCCTCTTGTGGTAGTCCTTTGAGGATCTGAGATCCATTTCACCATGAACTTGGGAAAAGGGAATCTGATAATTCAAATTCGTCATGCGAGATCTTTTTGTATGTATAGGTGACCTAATTTTGCATAGAACTGGATATTCTTTGGAAGATTCACCATTCTGTGCATCTCTATGGTCAGGCATCTCCTCTTCTCTGAATAGTGCTTTCAGAGTAACCACACAAGAAGGAGAAGCTTCTATTTCAGCTTTAGTCCTACTTCTCAAAAAACCCACCAATTTGGTTTGTTAGGAAGTGGCTTCTTGGTGGTTGCAAGGAAACCCAATTCCACTTTTCTACTTCTTGCAAGAGTGTTAAGGTCACTGCAATTTCCCTTATTGTTAATGGCCACACCTTTTTACAGTGGCTGAATACTTCCTTTTTTTGATACAATAGAGTTTCTAGGGTAGGAGATGGAAAGACCAAAGAGGAGAAGAGGAGACAAATGGGTTATTAAAGTTAAATTTTCTTTTTAGTAAAGTTCTATCTGAAATGTGAAATCATATAAAAGGGTAAAATAGATATTTTGAAAAAAAAATAACGTATTACTCAAGCGTTCTCTGTTTAAGTCAGCGATTGGAGGTTTTTGTTGAATTTTCTAAAAGATTAAGGGAGGTTTTTGTTAAAATGAAACTTGAGGGGAGGTTTTTATGATTGTTACAAACCTCAGGGGAGGTTTTTGTATTTTACCCATAAAACAATTGGTTTACCAAAAATATATGATTGAAAAACTTGGAATTGCACACGTGCAAGCATTAAGAGTAGAGAGGCCTAGGTGTGAGATCTTTGGCCCTCACACATTCCTCTTTATTATATAGATATAGATCCATGGGGTAAATTGCTGAAATCCACTCTGAAGTTTTGGACCGTTGCTAAAACCTCCCATAAAGAAAGAGAATTTAAAGTTGTAGATTTACCTTTGAAAGGTCGATATGGAGGATAAATTTGAAAAATAAATCAGTTTCAGAAAAGAAATTGGAAAGGTTTGGGGTAACAATTCATATGTATAGAAATTTGAAAAATAAACATTTTGGTCAAAGTAATTGTATGGGTATTTTAGACATTTTTATGCCTCTTTTTAGATGATTCTAACAAAAAATGTCTGCTTGCAACTATATCAAAAAGTTTATGGGAAATGATTGCAATTACTAAATTTGAAAAGTTTCAACAACAACCAAAAATTTCAGGGGAGGTTTTTGCAATTTACCCTTACTTATTTGAAGCCTTCACTACTGCAAATGGAAGAAATGACCAATGAAAGCCAGTGTTATTGCCATGTGCTTATTTAGATGGGAATTAGCAGATCTGGATGCACAAGGCATCAGGCACAAGAGTATTAATGGTAGGCAGTAGGCAGCAGGCGGCAGTCACCGCCAAGTAACTCATCAGTCAGTTAGCCAGGCTTCATCAGTCAGTCACTCTCTCTGTTTCGAGAGAGGCTTCCTCTTGAAGATTTTTGAGGATTTCGATTCTTAGGCTTCCTCTCTATTTGTTAGGGGTGGCTCCCTTTGGGGAGTCCCCCTTTCTCTTTGTTCTTTTATTTTTCTGTTCTCCATTTCTCCCCTCTTCCATGATTTCATTTTTCGTGCTTTCTCCCATCTGTTCTCTTTGTTCTCCTTTTGTTATCTCTGTTCTCCATTTCTCCCCTTCTCCTTGCTTTCATTTCTTCTGTCTTCTTAGAGTTTTTATGCTTTCTTTTCTTATTTGCAAGCATTCTGACATGGGGTTATTTCTCTTTAATCCTTTCTGCGATCACCACCGGTGGAGATTGCTTCACCTATTGTCATCTCTGGCATTCTAGCTGGCAGTTACAATTCTCTGACATTCTAGATGGTAGTTACAGTTCTCCGACGTTCCAGATGGAAGTTTTTAGTTCAAGTTCTCCAGTGTTATGGATGGCAATTACAGTTCATGGCCTTGCTGTCTTTTGCGAATTGGATTGGATTGGATTGCTTGGTAGTTACAGTTCATGGCGTTATGGCTTGGTAACCTCCTCTGTCAGCTACAATTTCCTTTGGAAACCTCTCCTGTTAGTTTCACTCACCGTTTGTGGTGGATGTGAGACGTACTTATCTACTTCTGTTGGTAATTTTAATTCACCTTATTTTGATTGCAGAAGTTCTTCTGGTTTTCCTTCATTCATTTCTATATTTTGTTCTTATTGAGAAATTGTATCTGATTTTTTTGATTGACCTTGTTGGCTGTTCTTTGTATCAATTTCTTGAATGAATGAAATATGCTTTAAGACTTAAAAAAAAATGGTAACATTTTGGCTTAAAAATAGAAAAGTCATACGTCAAAACATAAATTCCAGCAGGAAAAAATGTCAAACCTCACACTAAGGTGTGTATGAACGCTACAGTAAATTTAGGTAGTTTATGTTAATTCTTTTTGTATTCTTTGGGGGTTTGGAAGTTTGGAAGACTGAAAATTGGTCTTTTTTTCTTTTTAGTTACTAAAGACTGTAAGACCAAAAGATGTGGGCACAGAAAGATTTCAAAGGATCCAAAATGCTAAATTTTGAGAAGCTTCAAATAAAACTTTCTAGTCTTTCCACAAGATAAATAATCCTTATATGCATTTTTAAAAGCCCAGTAGATTTCACTTCAGCATTATCAAACAACCCCTTAAGCGGGTGGCTCATGTTGACCAAAATTCAGTCAAACTAATTCAAGTTATCTCTAAATTTGAAATCATCCATTTTAACTTCCAACACAAGTTGAGGTAAGAATTTCAGGTGTAAACCAGGTAGTTTTATTATAATAGAGTTTATCAATAGCTTTATGTGGTTTGAAATGGGTTGGGAGTGACACTTGAATAAAAGAAAAAAACAATTTGGTTTTGTATAAAAAAACAACACATGTTTTTGAAACCAACAAAATATTGAATTAAAAAAAAAAAACAAATTTACTAGTATAAAAATCATATAATTTATGGAGCACGATGTTAAATGGTCAGATGAAAACGTATTTTTGAAACTAGATTCAAGAGCATGTTTTTGGTTTCAGTTTTGAAAACAAAAAGCACAACCAAAAATATGTTTTTTTGTGTTTTTGCTTTAAAAAAAACCTTAAAATCAATACATCTTGTGGTCTTCTGGGCTGTTAAAAGATCTTTTTGAAACAACTTGTCAAACAATGTTTTGAGTTGGATAAAATTGCTAGAACACCTAGAAAATACAAAATTTTACACTTTACATATTTGCATTTATAATCCATCCAAACTGAGCCTTAATTACAAACAAATTAATCCATTTTTGGTTCCATATGGCGCAAGTATAGCTCTAAGACGAAACAAATTGGAAGGTATAGACTATAGAGGCATGATTTTTTTTATCTTACACGGTCAAGACTCAAGAGAAAAAGGCCCTGACTTCAATGGAGATTTTGGAAGGCTCAAAGTGGTGATCAAAATAAACTCCGACACAGCTGTTAAGAGAACCAAGGAGGCAGAGATTGGTGGCATGGCAAGAGAAGCAGATAATTAAGCTCATGGTTTTACAAACCGACCTGAAAATGGAATCCCTTTGACCACCGATTCTTCAGTCAAACAGTCCGACCATCTGATTTTAACCCCGGCCAAACAGTTTTTAAGGACCAAAACTAGATGTTAAGCCACGGCCAATTCCTGGCTCAAATGGTCCATCTGTCTGATGGGGTCCGGTTTTCAAAATTTATGATTAAGCCACCAATCTATGAGAAATCAAAGCTTCTTGACAGATCAGTAACTAGTAGGTTGTAGCAGAAGAAAGTTTTAGCGGAGGAAAGCACATCTTCATCGCCAAGGAGACTGGTGTAAAGAAGATTCAAGTAAAAGACTCAAAATTCAGATAATCCCCCTTACTCTCTACACAAAAAACGAGTAGTGAAAACGTTTTTTGATGTCTGTCTGCAGACTCTGCACCAGTGAAAACGTTTTTTGATGTCCCTCTACACAAAAAACGAGTAGCGGATTGGATCGCTAATGAGGGGATTAGATCCCGAGCTCGTCTGTTTGGACTCACGTATCCTCAGTTCTCCTCCACCTCCGTTGAGTTCTTTGTCAACTGAAGCCATTGTTAGTTTTGCCACGTGTCTTAGTTTTTGATGAACATCCCACCTCGTTTAGGTATGAAATACAGAGGCCCTTAATATAATAACATCCCTCACTTAAGATTGTCTCTTCGGAGACATCTGAAAAAATTGGAACGATACAGAGAAGATTAGCATGGCCCCTGCGCAAGGATGACACGCACAAATCGAGAAATGGTCCAAGTTTTTTTCTGACTTTTTTTCCTGGCAAATGCGAACCGGTTTTCGGACTTCTAGCCCCTAATCGACCAAGCGAGACAATTGCCGTCGAGTAACATTTTTCTTCAGGTAATCTAATGATGGACATTATATCAACTCGTTGCAGATCCTGTTGATTCTTGTTGAGCGAATTGTTCTGCTATTTCATTTGATTTCAATTTGTGTTTGGATTCAATTTGACTGATGAGAAGAGAAGCTCCCCGTTGAATTATATTCAATGTCTGTTAGAGCATCCATACACACAAGGCTCTAATTTTGAAAATTCCTCTCACCAGATCTTAGAGGCTTGATTCACTCTATTTAGGATAATTGCTTCTCTGTCTGCTGAGGCTTTTGTTATGTCAATCGTAATTCTCCCTCTGCTCGTGCGGCAGTCTTTTATTATCATTCTGATGATGTCCGTAAGACCGTAATTGTTGAGTGGTGTTAGGGCTGCTGTAGGTGGCCGAGTGGTGTAAGGTGGGATGTAGTGACCTTGTCAAGCTCCTTGTGGTCGTGTAATGCCCTCTTAAGTGTGTTAAACAAGTTTGAACTGGGTGTAGCAGTTTGACTGTGTTGTGGTGCTTGTGATGCACATTTTTTATTGAGTGGTTGTAAGAGGGCCTACTGTTGTGTTGTGGTGCTTGTGATGCTTATGTGGATCGTAGGTGTGTGAAGTCAGTAGTAGTGTGAAGATGAACAAGTTGTGCTCCCACTGTTGTGTGTATGGGCTGCAATAGGTGCTGAAGTATCAAACTATGAACACCATCAATCAGCTTGTAGTTGAGAAGTAAGGTTAGAGGCAACTGTGAAAGAGTACAATGGTAGCAATAGGAGATGGCTACAATGATCAGAAACCTAGTGTGGTAATTTCCTCCGACTACTTAGGGGTACAAATGACCTCAATTAAGCTGAATGGGGAGAACTATGTTCCATGAGCTAAATCAGTGGAAGTGTTTCTCAAGGCAAAGAAGAAAGTAAAGCATGTAAGAGATGAGAAGCCATCAGATGACTCTCCAGGGTTTGATGATTGGGAACAAGAAGATGCTCAAATCATGACTTGGCTGTGGAATATTATGGAACCCAAAATTAGTGCCAACTTCATGTTCCTTGATACGGTTAAGGATATATGGGAGCATGCTAAGAGGTTATATTCTGGACAAGATAACACAACAAGAGTGTATCAGCTTTATCAGGAGTATTTTGATTTATAACAAGGAACCAAAGCACTAGAAGAGTACTATGCCTGCATGAAGAATATAAGGAATGAACTCAATATCTATCACCCCCTTACTCTAGATATTAAAGTTCAGCAACAACAAAGGGAGCAACTAGATGTTACAAGATTTTTAGTGGGGCTGAAGTCGGAATATGAACCAGTTAGAGCCTAAATATTTGGAGGCTCTACTCTTCCTACACTTGAGGAAGTATTCTCAAGGCTTCGTAGAATTTCTTTGGGACAGACAAAGAGCTCCACACAGTCTGATAGATCAGCACTTGTGATAGATAAAGGGGTTGGACATAGTATAAGAAGGGGAGGTCATGCTCCCCGAGGAGGCCGTGGCAGTTTCATGATTAGTCGGGGTGATCGTGACTCAGGGGGAGGCCGTGGCAGAGGGAAGAATAACTCTACAAGGAAATATACTCATTGTGGTAGAGAGGGACACACAGTGAATTTCTATTATGATCTACATGGCTTTCCCTCTAAATGGGCTAATCATGCTGTAACAGGTGAGGTTGATATCAGTGATAGTAAATCGGCAGACCGAACTCCTCCCACATCTATATCTACCTCTGGGAGGGAAATGGTGAGCATACCACGTGATGAGTATGAACGGTTCCTTCAAACTACTTCACATCATACCACTGCCACACTTACCCAATTAGGTATTGCTTGCATGTCATCTAAAACCTCTCCCTGGATTATTGACTCTAGAGCCTCAGATCATATGATCGGGACTCCAGGTGTGTTCTCTTCTCTTTCTGAAACCTCTACATCACAAATTGTTACACTTGCCAATGGGTCCTCATCTCCCATATGTGGTGTTGGTAATGTTGACATGGCTTTTGTGCCCTTATCATCTGTTTTATATGTCCCTAAGTTTCCATTCAATCTTATGTCTGTTAGTAAAATAACCAAAACTCTTAATTGTTTTGTTATCTTCTTTCCTTCCACTTGTGTTTTTCAGGATCTCAAGACGGGGAAGAAAATTGGTGGGGGGCATGAAGTTGGTAGACTGTATTATCTTGACGGTGGTGGATCTTCAATCGCTCTTCAGACTTCACTTACTCCTCTACAATGGCATTGCTAACTAGGACATCCATCTCTCAAGGCTCTCAAGATTTTGGTCCCGTCATTAAGTCATTTGTCAGTTTTGCAATGTGAGTCATCGTGTGTCCTTCAGTCCAAGAGTTGAGAGTCGTATGCTGAGTCATTTTTCTTTGGTTCATTCAGATGTTTGGGGTCCAATAAAAATAGAGTTTTATAATGGGTACAAGTATTTTGTCTCCTTTATTGATGATTGTTCAAGAATGACATTGATTTACTTAATGAAAGAAAGAAGTGAATTGTTTTCCATTTTTCAAAAATCTCATGCTGAAATACGCACACAATTTGGTGTTCCGATCAAAATTCTCCGTTCAGATAATGGTCGTGAATACTTTCTTACTTCATTTCAACAGTATTTAGAACAACATGACTATTATTCATCAGACATCATGCATACACCCCTCAACAAAATGGGGTAGTTGAACAGAAGAACCGTCAGTTTGGCATTATTCATTATCTCGTCTTTTTACATCACATCGCCAGTTTGTTTCCCTTTTATCCTCTATTTCCATACATAACAATGTTCAAGAAGCTCTCAGTTCACCTGATTGGCAGTGGGCAATGGAGGAGGAATTTTCTGCTCTTCAACATACTCAAACGTGGGAACTTACTACTCTCCCACCTGGTAAGCATGCTGTGGGCTGTAAATGGGTGTATACTATGAAATACTTGCCAGATGGTAGTGTGAAACATCTGAATGCCAGACTTGTTGCTAAAGGTTACTCATAGTTGTATGGAGTGGACTACATGGAGACATTCTCTCTGGTGGCTAAGATTGGTTCTGTTCATGTACTAATTTCCCTGGTAGTTATGTATGATTGGCCTCTGTTTCAGCTTGATATAAATAATGCTTTCCTCCATGGTGATCTTGTGGAGGAGGTATATATGGAGCAACCACCTGGGTTTGTTGCTTAGTGGGAGGATGGTAAAGTGTGCAGATTGAAGAAAGCAATTTATGGGTTGAAACAATCACCGCGTGCTTGGTTTGGGAAGTTCAGTAAAGTGGTGAAGAGTTTTGGAATGAAACAGTGCTAGGTAGATCACTTAGTGTTCAACTATGACTCAAAAGCTGGGAAGATTCTATTAGTGGTCTATGTGGATAATATTATCATTACTAGCAGTGATAAATTGGGGATTGGCAAATTAAAGGTATTTATGCAAAATCATTTTCAAACAAAAGATCTTGGAACATTGAAGTATTTCTTAGGAATAGAGGTTGCTAGGTTAAAACAAGGTGTAAATCTGTGCCAAAGAAAATATGTTCTTGATCTATTGGAAGAAACATGACTGTTAGGTGCAAAACCAACTGAGACCCCTATGAAACCAAATGTTAAGTTGAGCAGTGATATAGGAGAAGTTTTTGAAGATCCTGGAAGCTGAACTATCTGACTATCACGAGACCCAACATATCCTTTGCAGTCAGTGTGGTGAGCCAATTCATGCAGAAGCCTCGTATACCTCACTGGGATGCAATTCTTAGAATTGTGAGGTATCTGAAAGGCGCTCCAGGCCGTGGACTATTGTATAAACCAGGAGGAAAACTTGAAGTAGTGGGGTATAAAGATGCGGACCGGACAGGCTCAGTGAATGATAGAAGATCTACTACGGGCTATTGCACATTTCTTGGAGGAAGTCTTGTGACGTGGAAGAGTAAAAAACAGACGGTTGTGGCCAGAAGTAGTGCTGAAGCTGAGTATAGGGCCATGGCACATACTACCTGTGAGTTAGTGTGGTTGAGGAATTTTCTACAAGAAATTGGGTTTTACATGGATAAACCTATGAGATTGTATTGTGACAACCAAACTGCACTCCATATCTCATCAAATCCTGTATTTCATGAGAGAAAAAAGCACATAGAGATTGATTGCCACTTTGTGAGGGAGAAGGTCCTTGCTGGAGAGATAAACACAGAACATGTGGGCTCGAATGATCAATTGGCATATTTGTTTACAAAAGCTCTAAACTGAGGGAAAGTGAACCATCTATGTAACAAGCTCTGATTATATGACATATATTCTTCAGCTTGAGGGGGAGTGTTAGAATGAGACGAATAGGGGTAGTTTAGTAATCTCATGTCAGTTAAGTACTTTTCTTATGTGGCTGTTTATTAGAGTACTCTGTCCCACACTTAAGTGAGGGTAGTTTAGTCTTTGTAAGTGTAATTAGAACTTAATAAACATTAGGGGGTCGACTGCCTGGGTGACTAATCAGTTTCGACTAAACCCTTCAGTTCTCTCTTTCTCTTGTCTTCTTCCTCATCTTCTTCTTCCTTCTTCACTGGTTTGGATTACTGTAGCTGCTCCAAAACAAAACCGATCCAGAAAACGAAGTGGTCAGGGGTCCAATTCTCGGGTCAAACGGTCCAACTATTCGAATTGAATGGTCGGCCCGTTTTTACAAAAATAAAAAATGGTCAAAACCATTCAAATGGTTTGAATGGTTAACCATCCGGGTCAGTGGTTTGTTGACCGAAATTCGGTTTTCTAGAAAAATGGAACCAATCACTTGACTAGTTCCCAGTTTTTTCAATCCGACCATCCGGTTTTGAAAACCATGATTTACAGATACAATTTCACTCAAGAATTTGCTACTCAACATGAATGGAAGATAATAGCATGAACAATACCCAGGGGAGTCATGCCGCCCCCCCATGGTTCATAAATCTCCATTGTAATATGGTATTTCATGTAAATTTCCCTCTGTGGGCCCATGCATATTTATTCCCCTCCCCCCAAATCCATTTCAGGTTTTTCCCCCCTAAAAATTTTCTTACTCCGCCCTTGCAAATAAGGTTGTGTTTGGTTGCAATGCAAATACAAATATGTATTTTACATAAAGACTCTCTTTTCAGTTCAAGAATGCAAAGTGTATTTATAGTATAACTCGATTTTGTATTCTTCCTGTTGGTTTTAAAATCAGTGCAAAGTATGGGCCCCGTCATTAAATGCTCCCTTTACCAATGCTCCAATGCCTAAACTTTTTGTCAAACATGCCAATTATCATAAGAGCACAAATCTGTATCCAAAAAATTGGTACAACAACGCTCTCTCATAAGGATACAAAAATGTTAGAAAACACATTTTTGACCTCTTAATCATTGCATTTTTGTATGTCAAACAAACACTCATAAATCCAACTCAGGGTACATAAATACCTCGGTTCAACGTTTGTATTGCAAACAAATGTAGTCTAAGGAATAAATACTTAAAAAAAATGAAAATAAAATTTCAGTAGAAGATATCATTGATTGTTATCACTGTTTTAGGATTCACATCGAAAAGCTACAATAGAAACCACAAGTGCACTTTCATGTGCAACATTTACATGGGTAAATTCATTTACCCATGTTCTTTTGATTCCTAGATACGTTATATAATGACATTTTTATCCATAAAAATATGGTATTAAAATGGACAAAGCTATCCCATTATGTATCCTAAAAATTTCCCCCATGTGGGAAAGCTACTTACCCACTTGTGAGATGGGTTAGTTTTACCCAAGTAAAGGTGATTTTACTATAGAGCCCACTACTTAATGCAAAAAGAACATTCTAAAGTTGGTCAATGGGAAAAATATACCCAATGACCAACTTTCCCAGGCTTATCTATCGGTAAATGAACGAAGCCTGAGACTAAGCGAGTTCAAAGATGTGTGGAGGCATGATTTTTCTGATTTTTCTGCACTTTACTTGGACAATAGAAAAGGCCATGACTTCAATGGAGATTTTGGAAGGCTCATATTAGTGATCAAAATAAACTTCGACACAACTGTTAAGAGAACCAAGGAGGTAGAGATTGGTGGTATAGCAAGAGAAGCAAATAATTAAGCCCATGGTTTTACAAACGGACCTGAAAGAGGAACCACTTCGACCACTGGTTCTTGGGTCAAACGGTCCGACCATCTTATTTAAACCTTGACCAAACATTTTTTAGCAGTGTTTTCAACCCGCCATTGACTCGATTGATTGAACCATTTGAACGGCCGCCCAAATAGGATTTCGGGTCTAGTTTTGTTAAAACCTGTCAAGTAGTCAAAATTGTTGAATTGGTCAAGAACTGTCCAATTGGGCCGATTCAATTGTCAACGGGTCATGGGTTGCACAATAAATGCATGCAAGTTTTTAAAAGGCATAACTTTGCACTCCGATGTCTGATTGGGGTGATCTTTTTTTATTTTGGGTAGCTTTTCAAAATCTATATGTTTCAAGGGGTCGTTGACGCCTTGCTATCTATAAAAGTAGGAATATTTTGGGTAACTTTTTATGTCTGTGTGCACTCACACTCTTAAGAGAAAGAAGCGCTCCAACAGTCCAGCGGATTAGATCGCTAACGAGGGGATTAGATCCCGAGCTCGTCTGTTTGGATTCATGTATCATCAGTTCTCCACCTCCCCGTTGAGTTCCGTCTACTGAAGCCATTGTTAGATTTGTCACGTGGTCTTCGTTTTTTCTGAAAGTCCCACATCGTTTAGGTACAAAAGGAAGAGGCCATTAATATTATAGTACCGCTGACGTATTAGTTCTTCTTCGGAGACATCTGATAAAATTGGTACCATACAGAGAATATTAACATGACACGCACAAATCGGGAAATGGTCCAAAAATTTTTTGACTTCTACCCTTAATCGACCAAGTGAGACAATTGCCGTCAAGGAACATTTTTCTTCAGGTAATCTAATGATCGACATTATATCAACTCGTTGCAGCTCCTGTTGATTCTTGTTGAGCGAATTGGTCTCCTATTTCATTTGATTTCAAATTGTGTTTGGATTCAATTTTGACTGATGAGAAGAGAAGCTTCCCGTTTAATTATATTCAATGTCTGTTAGAGCATCATGCACACACATCTCTAATTTTGAATCTTCCTCTCACAAGATCTTGCTTCTTCTCTGTCTGTCTGCTGAGGCTTTTGTTATGTCAATTGCAGTTCTCCCCCTAGCTCTTGCGGCAGTCTTTTATTATCGTTCTGGTGATATGTCCGTAATTACTGGAGGGTTTCAAGTAAAACTAAAAAAGAAAAATCTAAAAATCGGTGTTAAAATATTTAGAAAACAATAAATTCTGTATATCATACCTCAACAAAAGAAAAAAAAAATAGTCGGAATAACTTAATAATTTTAGTTCCGTAAAGAGCAGAAATAGCTACTTTACCCACTTAACCAAAAAATTGACTGTGTTGTTTACACCATTTTGTGATTCTGTATCTTTGTTCATCTCTTCAATGGAAAGTGAAATGGCCCATTGAGGAACCTTTTGGAACTAGAAGCCTGCAATCGATTAATGATAAAATGACCCATTGGAATGTTAAAAATTTATCTGTGCATTTGGGGTGGGGGAAGGGTCTTTGGGCTTGTTGCTAAAAGGTTTGAGTATTTAGAACTTCACAATTGGTTTCTTTTTCCTTTATTTGCTTTTTTCCTTACTTTTTGTTCCCCCTTCAGTAAGTCAGATTGGGGGGAATGGCATCCTTATCCAGTCAGTTGCAGTTATGTTGCGCCCAACCACCTTCCAACATACTTCATTTGAGAATTTGCCATTGAACTCGGATCACAAAATAGTCAACGCAAAGTGTAATGTTAGAGCAAATCCGAATCAGCTTTTCATTGAGTTCATAAATGAAAATCCCTGTTCATTTGTCCCGCCTCATCAATATTCACCCATTTACTATTGGTTTCAATAGGATAATCTAAATCATAGGATCACAGCATCACAATGACCTCATACTGTTGGTTCCCAGCATTGTGCTATTGATAACAATCAGGGGTGTCTAAGGTTTGTGATGATAAGTGTTTATGTCTTACACTCGTTGCGCAAATTACTGATTTTTCTATTTATGGATAGGGAAGATAAACATGTCACAAATAACAGTCTTCTTTATCCAGTGTATGGATATTATGGGATTAGCGTGTGCTTTATCATGTTCTATGATATTTTGTTGAACATGAATCTGAACGGATCAATAGTTCCAAATAATGGAAGCATCTTCAAGACTTCAACGGCAGGCTAGTACATTGTGTGTGCCTGATGCCAAATTATCTGCAGCAATATTATATTTCTGGATCACTGCTGTATTTGAGAGTATGAGATATTGAACTCCACCAATTTTTTAGGGTCCAAGTAAGAAAGAGGATACTAATGATATAATTTGTTGGGAAAGGAGCTGAAGAAACAGAGGAGCAAGAAGTTGAGGACAATAATGCTCCTTTTGATAAACCTGATAAATTGAATAGGAAGGTGATTGAAAAATGATGGTCAATAAAGAAGCACAAATGAAAAAATGTTGGAACTATTCTTTTTAGGTGGATATCAAGAGGTGAATTTGGAAGAAATCCGTTTTAGGAGTTTTTTATTTTTATTTTAATTTTTGCCAAAATAAGCTAAGTTTCAATTAATAATGGGGATGTAAGTCCATATTTACATAACTTGTAAAACAAACTGCATAAGAACACCTATGGGGCATAACGTTTTGGCTTCTGCTTACATACCTAATATTTACAACTGAATACTTCATCTACTTTAGGAGTTAGAAGGGAGAGATGGACAAAAGAAAAATAGAAGAAAGACAAAGAAAAAACAAGAAGATAGAATTGAGGTTTTTCCCCCTCAATTCTGAAGGAAGTGAGTATTGGGTTTCTGGACAATAGAATGTCAATGGGTCTGTTGTTAGAGTGGATGTTTGTGGGTAAAGAGGATGGAGTGGTCAGTGGTCACAAGTTGGGCTTCAGATGTGGACAGTATGGAGCTGAGGGATGTGATGAGATGCAGAGTTGGGGGCAGGGGGTGGGGGGTGGGGGGCATTGGAGATGTTAATTGAAGGGTAAATTAAATAGTTCCCAACTGAAGAAGTCAAGATGCTTTGTTTGGTTCAACACTGTAAATCTTCATGACATCCATCGCTGGTGCTTACTGGACAGCATGTTGGTTCTCACATTGTTTCCTATTCTCTAAAATTCTGAAGCAATCTTCTGAATCATGTAGCAAAACTAGGGAATTTTCTTAGATTTGCAAAAAAAGGTAAATTGTGAACTTGTATATTATTAGGGAACAAATTATCCTTCTTTAGTTAATTTAGGTAATGATTTATGGGGTGTTGTACAACATGATTTTTTTTATTTCATTTGTTTTTGGAATCGCTACATCAGCAAAAAACCCAAAAACATGTTATTAAACTCTGTTTTTGTTTTCAAAGGAAAAAAAACACAATACATGTTGTTGGAACCATCAAAATAATGCTTTTAAAATGAAAACAAATTTGGTAGTCCAGAAGTTATATGCTTTATAGAAATAATCAGATAAAAACATGTTTTGAAATTACAAGTTATTTTATTAAGCTTTTTTTTTTTTTTTGATCCACTGCTTTTCATTATGAATATTTCAGTACCTGCATTCCTTTTTGTGTCCAGGGACTCTACACAAACCTCCATTTTCCAATGGCTCAATCAAGTTTGGATCTCCTGCACTCTTAGTTATGTACATATTACTGCACTTCCAATGACTGACGCACACATCAGCATTTCACAGTTTGATTCTGAGACATGTACAAGCCACTTGACACGCTGAGTGTTCGTTTGTTGGGTTCATTTATTTTCAATATATATTAAATTAAAGAAATTTGAAAATAAATTAAAACAAACACCCAATCCATATTTGGTGGAGAAAACAGGGGAGAGACTGTAACTCGATCTTATCTCCTCCTTCCCCTTCTTCGGCAATCCGTTGAATCATTGCTCTATGTGGTTTGAAACTAAGATGTACTTGTTGGGTAAAAATCAGAGGACCCCTTCTTCTTAAGCAAGTGAAGCTACTGCAAGGAAAAAATCTTCACTCTACAAGCAGATTCTCTCCATTGTTGATTCCTAAATAAATAGTTACTTAGATTGTGTTTGGTATTGCCGCTTCTACTTGCAATGTTTTAGGTTGATCAATGCAATTTTTTGAAAAATTGTCTTGTCAGATCACATGGATAACCACTCCCACTAAAAAAATATAATCATCAGATTGGGTGTTAGCATTTATAGTTGAAACACCAAATTTGGCGTTTCCTAAAAAACACAGCAATAGCACCAAATGTTGTATTAATAACTCAAAACGTTTGTGATAAAAAAATACATATATTCTCATAAAATTTGTATTGACTGACTTAAAATATTCAAGTAGAAGTGACAATGATACCAAACACAACCTTAGTCTGTTTAGAAAATCAGGTTTTGGACAAAATGGTTACAAATTCCTAAATAAATCATGATTGCAGATTCCTATCAAAGCAAAACTTGTAGAATTCCAATAGTGTATTTCGAAAATTGAGTGAGCATTCTCAGGTTCTAACTTGTCCAACTTGTTGCAGAGATATGTGGTTTGTAATCTAAGAATTCCCGTGGTCTGATCAGAAAACCAGGTGAGCAATCTCATTTTTTAACTTGACCAAACTGTTGTAAAGAGAGATTTTACCCGGTTTCTTTGGTAGAAAGACCTTGCTGTTGCTGAAGAAGATAAAAATAAGTTATGGTTTTTCCTTAGTTTTCTCGTCAAAGCAGTCTGTTAATGAATCTTCAATTTTGAAAAATGAAAGAACCCACCAAATGAAGAGCCTCTTAGGTCTTAGCTTACCGTGCAATGCTGATGTGCAGTAAACGTGTAGAATGAGAGTGCAGGAGATCTGAATTCAGCTCAATCAGCTATAGACGTCAATTGGTCATTTAAGTTATGATTTATTTGATAAAAAGTATGGGAAAAAAAAAGTTGAGGGCAATTTTTTAACAAAATTTGTAAATTTTCTTAAGAATTTTCTGACTTCTGTATCTCTATTGTTTTCTGTCGAAACAAACAAAGAGGATATATTGGGTAGGGGACATTGCTTGGTAGTGCAAGGTAATAAAATAATAGGTAGGACCCATGTAGGAAAAACTGAAAAAGAGTCCATTGTTCCATACAGAAGAATCCTAAATCCCAACAAAGAGTAGTTTGACTTTGACAAATCCGTTTCACGTTGCTCTAGGATCCATCCTTTTTTTGTTCGTCCATATTGGTCATCATATAATCCATTGTTCCAAATCAAAGTCAATAAAACCGAGTATGAGATTTGGGATCATATAATACAGAATTCAAATCCATCGTTGAGGAAGGGATTTTGTTCCTTAGTAGGACTAGGATCCATCCTTTTTTTGTTCGTCCATATTGGTCTGGAATTATAGCCTTGCACTACTGACGTTTGACGGGTTTTAGAAGAGGAAAGTACTAGCTTTTTTCCAAGTTTTTCTAGCGTAGTTTGAAAAGGGTACAAAATACAAATATGGACAGTGTAAATACATACAAAATGAGAAGTTTTGCACTGTACATATTTGTATTTATACTCTAAAAATATATAAGGTTTTATACTCTTAAAATTTATATTTGTACTCCCATGGTTTCATCGTTGCTGACCTGACTCTCTCTTATTTATTTATTTATTTTCTTAGGTTCAACTAAATTTAAGGGAAGATTGTGATTTGTCAAAGCCTTTATGATATCATGTCTTTTGGGCATCATAGATTAATACAAGCAACCCTTAAGAAAGCAATGAGGCACATTCTGAAAGACTTGTTTCTAGCAGGACAAACTTTTCAAACCTTTTTCTTAAAATTCGCAATTAGGGCTGTAAACCATATTCATTCGTCCAATTTTGAATCTGAATCCCATCCTAATTTAAATTCAATTGGTATAATTGATTTGGTTATATTCAAAAGCATGTGATTATATAATTTATAATGCTGTTTTTACTAGAGTCATGATTAAAATATTATATAAGTTATTTTTTACCATGTTCATGATATGTATTAATAATATATAATATCTTGATCATTTCTGTGGTCTGTTTGCTATTAATAGTATTTGTTTTCGAATATGTTTCAAAATTGAAAGTTCCAAACTCGTCCAGATCTTATCTAAATCCAATGAATAAGATTTTATTTACGTATTTTTTTTTTGGCAGAAGGCTAAGATTTGGCATCAATTTAAATATAAATTAATTAAATTTGAATCTAGGCATATCTGGTTTGGTCCAATCCATTTGTGGCTCTACTCACAATCAGGTAAATTAGATAGGTGGGTGCCAGCCCATTTTTTGTCAGGCTTGGGCATGATTTTAAGTACGCGGGTTCAAGTTTCGGACTAAAATACTATAGGCTTTACTTTTTTTTAGGTTGGGCTAGGGTTTTATCAAATCATAGTGAGATCTTTCAGTATATTTGAAATAAATTCATTTAATATAAATAAATTAGTTCTGCTGTTGAGTAAAGAAAAATTTTCCTGTCCAATTTCCAAGCTGGGTTTTAGGTTTTATATGAAGGTTGGACCAGGTCTGAACTAGGGCCTAAACATATTTTATTAATAAAAAGGTAAAGCCTGGTCCATAAACAGGTCTAATTGAAATGTGATGTGAGGTTAGTGTGAATTTTGTTGATTGGCAGGAGGTTCTTGTGTTACGATTTACCTAGAATAAAATGGATTGTTCTGTTAATCGGAAATCTCTTGTCCACGAGAATTCATCTCACATTTATCGTAATTATACATGAAAAATATCTTATCCTTTACATAATATTATTATACAGAAGAAGATGTTTTTAATTCATTGGGGGGACAGTGCATTGTGGATAGGCGAACAGAATTCTCGTAGTCAGGAGATTCGGGGTCATGTTCTTCCGTCATCGTCATTCAATTAGATGTATCCAATTACTAGAATTCCCCTCTGGAACGGAAGGGTTTTTCTTTGTTTATTTATTTGAAGCCTTCATTACTTCAAACGGAAGAAATGACTACAAAAAACAGTGTGGTTTCCGTATGCGGTATGCCTATTTCGATGGGAATCATCATCTTGTCGTCAGGAGATCCGGATGCACAAGGCATTAGGCATTACCGCACAAGATTGTTGGCTCTAATGGTCTAATGGAAAAGTCAAATTTCAAAACGTCACTTGCAGCAGAAAATGTCAAACGTCACACTGAGGTCTGTATGAACGCGCACCGTAAATCAAGGAATGCAATTTAAGTTGATTTTCACATCTCCGCCCGACAAGAGGCCGCCCCACAGCACATCCCCGCCGTATACCGCAAACATCTCCCGATGATAGTACCCATCGGAAGATGTTCCCAATACAAAGCGGGAATGTGCTGTTGGGCGACCCTTTGTGAGGCCGAGATGTGAACTCAATTTGGATTGGGTTGGATTGGACCGTTGGATAAAAGCTTAGGTTAAGGTCTCCTTTGGTTCGCGGAAATAGGGGTTTAGATTCAGAATTAGAATAGACTATTTCAATTTTCAATTATTTGGTTGAGTGAAATCAGATTTTTATTTTCATTCCTGATAAAATAGTCATTCCCTGCTTCTCTCTTGGAAGTGAAATCTCATTCTTGCTTATTCTACTTCATTCTCATTCTTATTTAAATCAAACAGACTATAGAAATAAATCATTCTGATTTTAATTCCACCTGTAAAACAGACCGACCCTAAGTTTAAACTTAAACCCGGAATTGATGTTAAGATCTATTTGGTTTGCAGTCAGAATTGGAATGATTTATTCCCTTAGTTTATTTGATGCAAACAAGAATGAGAATGTAAATTAGAATAAGCAGGAATGAGATTTCATTCCCAAGAAATGAAAAGGGATCCTCAATTTGAAAGAATACCATTCCAATAAGAATGGAAATGGGATTTCGTTTCCCAACCAAAAGATTGGAACCAGAATAGTCCATTCTTATTCTAATTCTGGACCCTTATTCCTATGAACCAAACAGGGCCTTATATGTATACATAACATGGTTCGTTTGCACCTGTATAGATGCAAACTCTAGATATGGCTTGTTTATTTTTTGGGAAGTGGAGGCGGTCAAGTTGATGTCCTACGAAATGAAATAAATTCATATTTTTATATTTTCTACGTTAATGGGTCCTGTAAAAATAAAGAATGATTTCCGAGCAATCCATTTACCTAGACAAATTTCATCAAACAATTAATAATTGACAAAAAATTAATCGTTCTAAATTCTTATTTCTTTTATTTAATAAAATTAAAATCTAAAATACTTCACTGACCCGAACTTTAAGCTTTAAGAGAAATTATTAATTTTTTATCAATATTTGAATAATTGATAAAGAAAATTAGACGATACTACAAAATCATTTGTGTCTTTTTCAAATGCTATTCAACGGATATTTAACAGTTGGTTAATGAGGAACGAAAGTGGCACTAACCCCAAATTACAGGGTAATAATAAAAAATTGTTCTAAATAAATTATAATTTCGTGTACGTTAAGCTAACAAAAGTATCAATTTTCAGCTAGGCTGTTGTGTGGTGTGAACAAAAACTGGGCCCCACATGATGTACTAGTTGATGGGGCCACCGGTTTTCAAATTACGGTTTGACCAAACTGCAGCTGCAGGGCGGAGTATTCTATAAAAGATAGCACCCATCCTGATCGTCCAGATTATATAGGCCGGCCCAGGTGCCAAACTATCGCTTGGACCGGTGGGTCAGTCAACCTTCCTTTACCCGCTGCCCCTTCCCTCTCCCAAAAAACAAAAAATCTTTTAGGGACTTAGGGCGTCGAAATTCACCTGACCGACGTGCCCGAAAACAAGCTCTCCTCGTCTCTTTGACTCTTCTTCCATTCTCTGGACTATAAATAAAATGCCTTCATCCCACCAGGCATCAGGCATCTCTCCTTGCCCTGGTACCGACCGGCCTTTTCGCAGTTCTACGATGGCCGCTAAACTTGCCACCGTTGCTTCCATCGTTATCCTCTCTGTATTTGTTGTTCTTGGCCACGCTCGGGATCAGTTCACTTTGCCGGAAAAGGTCGTCACTGAATGGAAGCCCTCCGATAGTTTTCCGGATACTGACGCCAAGTCCACCATCGTCCTCCCCAGCGAGAAACCTGTATCTGAAGCAGAGGAAGCACTGCTGGTGGAAAGCCGAGCTTCCGAATCCGATGTCGGCACTCTCGAGGATCTACCCGAATCCATCGAGGCAATCGGGATCACCCAACCGTTGACGTTGACGTACGACATCAGCTTCCGTCCTCCGATCAACCGCCGCTTCCACCACATGCACGTGAAACGCCCGTTCGGGTTCCGTTTCCCTCACCGTTGCCGCCACCACCACGCCAAGCCCTTGGGAGGCCCACGATTCACCGGAAAAGAGATCCCGCACGGAAACGACATGATCATGGCTGAGGATATGCCCAGCTTCGATCACCACGCCAAGCTATTGAGAGGCCCGAGATTCACTGGCAAAGAGATCCCATACGGGAACGACATGCTCATGGCTGAGGATATGCCCAGCTTCGATCCGATGTTCTCCGGCCACGCACGTGATATTCCCGGTAAGTGGGGAGAATTTCCCCGCGAGAGACGGTTCTGGAAGAAGCCCTCCGACGACTGGAAACATGGAGACGATGGATGGAGGTTCCACCATCATCCGATGGGAGATGAGAGAGAGGAGGATGAAGACGGTTTTATGAACAGGTTTCTCAAGTTTCTGAACCACTTTTAATTTGAAATAAAAGTTTCTGGCCATGAATTAGATCACCAGAGGCCTTTATATTTTTTTCGCTTCATATCAGAGGCCTTTATATGTATTTGCATATATAATCCTTTTATGATGGCAGATCTGCGGCATATATTGCAGAGTAGAGAAGCATATATACATATTCTAGACTTCTACTAGAGTATTCATGCATGTAAAAATAAATTATTAATACGTAGAGATGCGTAGGTGTACATACATGAAAATTGTCTGAATTGGTTTGGTTCCTTCTTTCCCTATTGTAAAATAAATGATCTCTATAATTATATTCTCTATTTGGTACAAATTGTATAAATGCTATTAATACAAGATTGTTCCTGTGGGACTCCATGCATATTTGCGTTGGGTGATAATAGGCCATGGTTTTCGAACCGCCGTTGTCCGGGCAATTGGTTCTTTTTACCACAAATTTAGGTCTTTGCCTAAATCATTCAATCGATCAAGGATGTGTGGTTAATTAGTTTGATCCGTTTTTGGCTTTTATTTTATTTTAATTATTTATTTAATTTATTTTGTTGGAACGGGAATCCATTCGGATCAGATCATATTCTAGCCATTTGGTGGAATAGGATTTCGATTTCTATTCTTTGAAAATCCTTTAAACCCCTTTCTCTTTAACTCACGCTAATGGGTGTTATTTCTTACGGAATTTTGATCTTGATTCATATCTAAATCAAATAAAAAAAAGGATTTCGTTTCTATTTTTGGAAAACCCTTTAAACCCCTTTCTCTTTAATTCACGGCTTCACGCTAATCCTTCTTGGGTGTTATTTCTTATGGAATTTGATCATGATTCGTATCTAAACCAAATAAATTCTAATTTCAAGGGATTGCAATTCTGATTCTAATCTCAAATCAAACGGAACTTAAATGTTAAACCATTCTAAGGGTTCGTTTTTTTTTTTGGAATGGGTGCCTAGAAACAGAATTGGAAGGTCCCATTTCAGTTCCAACCGTTTGGTTGATCGAAATGGTATTCCCCATTCCCATTCTAAGTGGAATGGAATTTTAGCGTATGCAGGATTAGCCATTCCATCCTTAGGAATGCAATTCTCATTCCCACTTCTAGTAGCAAGGTTTTTAAAACCGAATGGTCAGGGTTCTCGTTCTTGGGTCAAATGGTCTGACTGTTCGAACCGAATGGGCAGCCCATTTTGACAAAAAAAATAAAATCAGCCAAACCGTTGAAACGGTTCAACGCCCAAGTCAGCAGTTTGCTAACCAAATCAACCGTTTTGGGGGAAATAACGGTTCTGGGGTAAAATGGAACTGGTCATTTGACTGGTTCCCAATTTTTCCACTCCACTGTCTGGTCCAGTCCAGTTTTGAAAACCATGTTTATTAGTATATACGGGCTTGTGTGAAATATTTGTTATTTTGACACAAATGGTTTGTGTGATGTTCATAGGCATTTTCTATTTGCAAGATTGTCATTATTTGTCTCTTTGAATTTTTCTAGCAATTATAACTCATAAGGCGAATTTTGGGTCTTATTATCAATAAAAATAATTTTTTTTAAATAATTTCTAGAATAGGGCATCTTTTTTAAAAAATATATATAAAAAAAGGGCATAAATACTGTTTTTCTTCTTCCTCTTTCAAACCATTGAATAAATCTACCCACCTCTGGTGTCTATCTTTCTCTTCCTCCTCATTCTTCTTTTTTGCATCTAAGTTTGTAATAGAGTTGCTATGAGTTCTTCTTCTGAAACAGTTAGAACACATGAATACCAATAAATCTTGTGGTTTGCTACTGTCTCCTCTTCGCTTCGTCGTCAACGATTTATCCCCCGCTCCCTCGTCTATCTATTTGGTTTATGAACAATTCATCCGCTTCTAGAACTCAACGAACTAGATCTGGACGAATGAGTCCGTTCTCAAACTAGAACCCTCTACTTTAGATCCACCTCTACGCCTAAGATTGCTAGTTTTTCATTGCCATCGAAAGGAGGAGCTTCGTCCTCCTTCCCAACTGATGGAATCATGGTCATCGAAAGAGCTTCATCCGCCTTCCCAACTCTAGGTGATTCATTGTTATTGTCAAAATTTTGAGAAAAAAAAGTAATTGGCAACATCAAAATAATTGGTAGGGCCCGAAGAAGTCCAGATTTCCAACTCCAAGTAGTGCTCGACGAGTAACAACAGAGACCATGCATTCCATCAAAGTGGTCTAAAGGTGAAAGGCAGATAAAGCTCTTTCATGGCGATCTTGGCTATGGTCATCAAAACTCTTCTAGGTAGTGCTGAGCTCTAGACGCCGATCTTTCATGGCATCCGCCTTCCTAGGTAGTGCTTGACGATGAAGCTCTTTCATGGCCATCAAAAGGAGGAGGAAAGACAAAGATAAAGACCGGAGGTGGGGAGATTTATTCAGTGGTCTGAAGGAAGAAGAAGATGGACAGTATTTTAACATTTTTTGATATTTTTTTAATAAAGTTACCATATTCTAAAAATTATTTTAAAAAGATTATTTTTATTGATAATAAGACCCAAAAGTTGCCCAAACTATAATCCTATTTTTTTTATTAATTACAAGAGAAATATTATTTGTAATCTTGAGTTCTTTTACTAATTACCAGTGTCATTGAAAGCAATCACGACATCTTTTTTTAGTTGTGCATATGATATGAGTTTTTATGTAATTACAAGAATACCAATATTTGTCGGGGTTAATCAGCCCATATCAGGATTTTTTAGGCCCAAAGTACGGGGGAATGCATCCTAACCGTGAATTGATGCCACGGGCAGGATGTGGTTTATAGGGGAGAGGGCTAGTTGTAGGGTAGGGGGGCTGGAATTCAGAATTCTGCATCCTGTGTATCCATACGTCTCAGTTTTTGCACCATTGCCTCTTTTTTATTTGTGCATATGACATTGAATTTCCCTATAATTACAAGAGTGCCATCAACATATAATTATAATATTGCCACAAAATTATTATTGCTCCCTTTACTTTTCATTTATTACCCCTTCTCTCTCTGGCTGTCAATGGGTCAGGTTGGACTTGATGGACCTAAAACAATTGGGTCAGTTCGGTTCCAGTTCTTTTCAATAAGTTTATTATAATCGGGTCCATCAAGTTGGAGCTGATTCGATCAGTTTGAATTTAGGTCCAATTAGGTTCTGAGTCCTTAGAAATTATTGTCAAGTCGGTTTGGGTTCTACTTGGACCCAACCCATTGACAACCCCATCTCTCTCCACTCCCACTATAGTATTATTTTTTTTTCATTTATCTTTATTT
This sequence comes from Nelumbo lutea, assembly GCF_056320005.1. Taxonomy (NCBI): domain Eukaryota; kingdom Viridiplantae; phylum Streptophyta; class Magnoliopsida; order Proteales; family Nelumbonaceae; genus Nelumbo; species Nelumbo lutea. The sequence continues at coordinate 41,840,016 of NC_142686.1, read as the reverse complement.
TCAAATTTTCATTTATCTACAACCACGCTCTCCATGAATTTTTACAAGATAATAAATGTTTTTAATATATTTTTCAATTAACTAATATAATTATATAATTAATTAAGTCTTCTAATCACGCTTAAGCCCCGAGTGAGGATTGAAGTATTGGACGAACTTTTAATATTATTTACAAGATAATAAATATTTTTAATTAATTAATTAAGTCTTCTAATTATGTTTCATCTAGGAAAGCCCCAAATTGAAATTGAAGTATTGAAAACAAACCCAACTTGAAAACTTGTGGGCCTAATGCACACTCAAGCCTGAGGCAAGGCTTGAACAAAAAACCTAGACCCAGGCCTTGAATTGTGAGTTACGTGGGCTTATCTTGGTTGGGCCTATTACAGAGTTGGGAATATCTCCATAGAGATAACAGACTAAATAGGGCCTATTACAGAGTTAGATTGACAGAAGCAGACTCTTTTACCTACATTATTATCCTATAGAACTGGAGATAACAAACTAAATAGGGCCCTACAGCACATCCCAAACCCTGTATTGGAAACATCTTCCAATGGTAATTACGGAAGATATTCTCAATACACGGCTGAATTGTGCAGTGGGCCACTTATAGAGCGCCCTCTCTGAGCGCAGATGTGAACTGTGCAATGGCAACCTTCTCTCTTTGGGGTTTGTGATTCATAGATGAGCTGGTGGAATGAAAACACGCTCAGAGTTGCCAACCCAGATGTAGGCCGACTTCTTCCGGTCTGAGCCATGAAGGCCGCAGCTGCTTACTAGACTGTTCATGAGCCGGGCCGGGTTTTTACTCTTCATTAATGAAAATATGTTAGGCCCGAGCCCAAGCCTGGCCCGATCAACGGGCCCACAACTTGGGCCCGAGTCCAAGCCCGAAACTCGACCTAATAAAAAAATTAGAATTTTTCTCTATTCAATAATCAATATAAATTAAAATTTATTTACATTAAAAAAGAATATAAATTCAAAATTTATTTACATTAAAAAATAATATAAAGAAGGGAAAAATGATGCAAAGAAGAAGGGTTCGGCTGGAAAAATAAGGGAAAGAGGTGAAAAAAAGATGGGTATTTGACTAGGGTTTTTAGGTTTATTTATAGGTCGGGTCGGGCCAGGCTTGGGCTGAGTTATTTTGGAAAATCCCAAACTCGGCTCGAATTTATTACGGGCCAGGATTTTTGGCCCAAGGTTAAGCCAATGGGCCCATACACCTATTCAAGCCCGTCTAGGGGCCAGGCTGGCCCGTCGGACCACCCGGCCCATGAACAGGTCTATTGCTCACGTAGAACCCTTCCACCTCAATGTCCTTTGCCGTTGGAAGTTGGAACGATTACAAGACTTCAGGGTTTCAAATCGGCTTTTTGGCCTAACTCGAAAATCTAGGATCTATGATTTTGATTCTTTGACTTGAGTCGGGTTCTAGTTTTGGCTGACCCACCTGCTAGATCATGATATCCTATATATTCTTGCAATTTTTTGCCTTTTAATTTTATAGGCTTAAAGTTTATAATTTATTTATATATTGATTTTGATTTTTTTAAATGAAAAAATAACACTTAAAAATTTATAAAACAATTTTCTTATCTAAATTAATGTATTTTAGGTCTTCAAATTGTGTTAAAAAATATATTTGAAATTATATAGGTCAGGCTGGGTCGGAATCAAGTTAAACTCTATAGGATTGGATTGGGTTCGGGAATCATGTATTTTTAAGATGGGTCAGGTCGGGGTGCTGGAGGGTCGGGTTCGGGTTGAGGCAAACCCATGCCGAACCCGACCCATTCACATCCCTATTATCCACCACTGAGAAACCGAAGATGTTGTAGACGAGGAAGCCTTTCGTTGTTGTTTCCAAGTCTGCAACAATGGATTTTAAACTGGGGTGAATTTACTGTATCAGAGAATAGAAAAGGGACTTTTTCGATTAAAGCTCCATTGTGATAGGTTAAAAGATAGGTGGTGGCCGGTAGAGTTGTTAGCTTTCTAGCTTTGGAGCACAGATTGGAGAAATTGAGATGAATAGGAACTACAGAAGAATGGTTATTTTGACAGATTCAGAGAAACCCATTTTCAGCAAACAAGGAAAGAGGATTTAATAATCAAAATTAAAATGAGAGGGGGGTTGCAGCTCTGTCGTGACTCGTGAGCGTCATACATGTCCTTATACCGGGTGCTGTTGTCAGTTGCCACGGTTGGCATCATACGTCCAAACTGCTTCGACTTGGGAGGGGAAGTTGCTGCTCTGTTAGGGTTGTAAGGAACAAAGAAAGAATGGAAGGTTGGTTCAACACACAAGAAAGCATTGGTTGAACTTACAAGTGTTTCAAAGGGCAAACGTGTAACGTTTTAGTGATGGAGAGTATGTTTCAGTCCACTGACCTCAGGCACAGGGTATGTTTAAGTCAACTTCAGAAACCTCAAGGTCATTTAAGGATTTTTTCCTAAAGACGAGAAGAGGCTTTACTTAGTTTCAGGACAACCGTAAGCTAAGAATAAATTACTTTTCCTTTTGAGATTGCAGGAACAGTTTATTTTCATTTCATTGAGCTTTTGTCCAATGGAAAAAAAAAAAAAAAAGAATCGTCTATCATTACTAGATGGATTATACATTTGCAGTTTAATGGATAAATGTCTTAAACTGATACCCGTGCTGACATTAATATCATAAACATCTCAAAAGTAACTTGAACAGGAAGCAGTCCTACCGGTGCTGATCAGTTCTGAGCATGGCCAAGGGCTTACCTGAACAGCCGCCCCACTAACATCAGAGCACTTCCATGGAGTACTTCCTGGCGCCACTGCACCACGAAGGTTGATGTTGGAGAGACAAATCTGTGTAAACGGTGAGTTCTTCAGGCCCTGTATTGACCCGGACTGCTGAACCTTCACACCCCACACATTCTTGATCATGACACCATTGACAACAGGGAGAGCATTTGGATTGAATTTGTCATCTGGGTGGTCTCCAACATCCCCTGCTATCCTTATCCCCTTTTGTGCATTCTCCATGTACACATCTGACACTGTAATATTTCTTATGAGCCCTCCCCTGCCAATATTTGTCTTCAGATGGATACCAATACCCATGTTATACAGATTGATGTTCTCTGCCAAGACATTCTCCACCCCGCCAGAGGTTTCACTTCCAATTGCAATTCCAGAAAAAGGGGATGAACCTGTAACCCGTCGAATGGTGATGCCAGAGCTCGGACGGCCATAGGAGATGCCATATTCGTCCCACCCACTTTTCACTGCCACCAAATCATCTCCTGTAGCAATGTATGAATCCTCTATGCAAACATTGGAGCTCGAATCTGCGTCAACAAATAGTTAAAACTACAAAATTCAAGGGACTGTCTGGGTTATAGAAACATTTCTACCTAATATTGCACTAAGACATTAAATCAATGATCCTAGTCATTTGATGTCCCTGCTGACAATTATGGATATTCTCTTGTTGCCAAAAGCAGGAAGTTTCTTTGGGAGTTAATACTATAAATAATTAAGAAGAAATTAGGGCAATCAGATCAAGCTGTGCCCCCAATCTGGTAGACAGCCTACATATATGGACAGGAAGACTATACAATTATATGTTACAAATACTACCACCGCATTAGAGTTAAATTAGAGGTAACCTGGATCAATTCCATCTGTGTTGGGTGAGTCAAAAGGAGCCAAAATGGTAACGTATCGGATAACAACACCACTGCAAATAACAAAGACATATGAGTAGTTGAGACTAATCAAATAAATTACATATATCCTAATATATATTGCTTTAAGAAGAGGAATACCAGTTAGCCCCATAAAAAAAAAAATATGCATATACAATTGTAGAAAGTTCTTCCCAACTTGGTCATGTGGATGCCATGTCCTAGGTCCCTTGAACCAGAAACATTCCCATATTGAGCCTTGTAACTTCTTTCTACACACCACTGGAACTTAGCAGGACCCTAGAGAGTAACGTTTTGGGAGCATGAAATCTGTGGTCCTCCAATCCATTTATCTTCTTCCAGTCCAGTTTCTCATCTTCGCCGACCCCATATCAATCACACTCAGATTCAATAACATGCTTCGTCACAGAGCATGACCAAAATCATATTGATTTCCTGAACAATTCAAGTATGCATTAATATAAAGTTCTTCCCTACTTGGTCATCTGGATTCCATGTCCTAGGTCCCTTGAATGACCATATATTGGTTTGGAAGGAAACAATTCTATATTAAGCCTTATAGCTTCTATACTCCACTGGCACTTAACAGGATCCTACAGAGTAAGGCTTTGAGAGGATATAGAGAAGGACCAACTCTCAACATAACCTGATAGAACATATATCTTCCTCCCCCCTCCCCAACCCAACAAAAGTGGTGTTCCTGGTCCCCCAAGCCATATATTTTCAGCAGATGAACTGGAGATATTTTGTTTAAGACAATCCAGTATCCACTTTTCCCTGACCCCAGCAATGTTTACAAAATATTACATCAATCACACTCATTCAATAACATGCATCATAAGAGAGAATAACCAAAATCACATTGAACTTCCTGAACAAGATTTAAGTACACGTTTATGTTTTCATCTATTGTTACCTGCAATAAACAGGGTGAATATTCCAGAAGGGAGAGTTGCGGAAGATCACATTGGAAATTATGATGTTTTTGGCATTCATAAATTCAACAAGATTTGGTCTTGTGTACTGGAGGGATCTCTGCCTCCACATGTTCCACCATACATCTCCCTGGCCATCAATTGTCCCGTTTTCACCTGCAAAAGCACTAGTTATTTAACTATAAAATGTTCCACTCAATATATGTTGTAAAAGAAAATGTAGTTCTGTTTTGAAATCATACTCAATATCAGACTCGACATTCAAGTATTCATAATTTTCTAAAGCCTAGTTGGCCCAAGTATATCCTGAAAGAAAAACCCTGCAAAGACTCTGCAAGCATGGGCAGCCAGCCACGCATTAGGAACATCTCTCCATGAATTTAAGAAACATGTACATGAGATATTCTTGATGTGCAGCTGGATTCTGTGTTCTCAGAGCTTTTGCTTTCAGGATATCCAAGCTCCCTTTGCAGCTCTGTGAATGGTCTGGTTCTGACAAAACACATCACACTTCAAATTATATTTTCTTCAAAAACATGGTAAAGATACAACAAAATATCAATCAGAAAAAATGAAAAATAAAGGAAAAGTAAATACTTGTCAAAAAATGAAAAAGGAAAAAGATACAGCATAGAATGCAATAAAAAGTATTGCCCAGTGTTTTAAAAGCGCAAGGCACAAGGCGAGGCACACGCCTTCTCAAGAAAGGCACAAAATTACAAAAAAAAAAAAGAAAATTCAAAAAAAAATTAAAAATAATGTTAATAAAAAATGTAAACGTAAAATTTAAAACAAATGTTTTAAAAAACCTATTATCTAAAATTAAAATACATAAACATAACATGTAAAGCGTATTCAAAAAAAATTTTAAAAATAAAAGCAAACATATAAAGCATTTTCAAGCATGTAAAGCCCACAATCTCTTTTTCTCCTTAATTGCATTGCTTCAAGTAGCTAATGTGATGTAAAACATATTGCATTCTTGATTCTATGAGTCACCTTTGTACCATGCCCCTCGAGGCAAGCCCGAACAAGTCTATGTTAGGGGTGCACCTAGGAGCACCAGGCGTGTACCATGCCCCTCGCCTGTGTGCTTAGGCGCACCTTTTAAATCACTGGTATTGCCTTAATACTTCTATGTCATGCTGGCACCTTTTTCTCCCTCACATATATTGCTGCAGGTATTACAATTATATACATACACAAATGCATATGAATATGCACCTGTGAACTTGTGCTTATCTGGTTTAGAAATAGTTTAAAAGCTGAAGAAGGCAGCAAATTGGAAGTGAAGCTGGCTTCATTTTAGTTAATTCACGGTCAGGCTATTCTTCAAACTCATAAAATAGCCCAAAGTAGGTAAAAGTAAAGGGAAAATCATTTGAACATGGAATCATCACCAAATCAGGTGGTTAATGTGGTCTTATTGGTTTGGCCCTTCTCAACAGTTTTGGGCAGTTTTCCACATAATGTGGTTTCGGAATCTGGAGAAATCTGACAGGGGTCAATCATTTTCAATCCAATGCTAATATGTAATCCTATTTTCACACCACTAGTTTGGAATAGGCTCTGCTATATGACAGACTAATATGTAGTAAACTCATATGTAGTTCACAAGAGAATACTTTTCAGGTAATGACACATGTAGTAAAAGCAAGCAGAAAAAAGCTGTTGTAGAAGTCAGAAACCACCTGTGATTATCACATCATGAACTCCATCCCCATGGATAAAACTCATATACCTCCCTCCAGGTAGTTCTCTCCCTCTCCCATATGAGGGCAAGGGAGCAATCACAGGCCAGTTCCATGTATCCTGTACAATCAAGTAAAGCAGGAAAAGTCAACAGGACTAGAGCATTAATTAGAACTAACAGTGCTACTTTCTACCATTTATCAAAACAATCAAAGTAATTTTTTGGCACTCAATAAACCCAATCAGGACTTGAAAAAGATCTAAAATCAAATTGCAGTATATGCTCAAGGGTTCAACTATGATACTAGAAAGGCAGGAAAAACTTATAACCAATCAAACAATATCGTAGAAGTGGCAACCAATACTACGGCAAAAAAAATTGCTACACCATAAAGCCAAAATCGAGCCAATCATCTTTAATAACTGTGGATTACAGCTGACTTGTGACCTATTATTGCCGGTCACAAGTAGGTAACTTACCACGGGGTGTGATTGGCTGGGTTTGCCTTTACAGTACAGCCGGTTTTTGTGGCTGCACTGCAGTATTTTCCGTACAAAAATGGGTCTCAGACAAGGTTTCATTCAACTAGAATTAAGGTTCAGTGGGTGGAATTCTTAAAACTATCATATTTATAATTTTATATTGGTGGTGGATAAACTAAACTAGAATGCATGACTTTATGTTGCAGTGCACTACATCCAACAGAGTTACGCATTTGTTGACATGTGACTAGGAGAATAACATTGTAGATATGTGTCTGGTTCCTCTGGTTTCTGGAAAGTAGACAATATCAGATTGCTTTTTTTTTTCTAAATTAAGGAATTCAATTACATTTAGGACTGGATTTAGGACCAGATTTTACCGTCTGGTGGCCCTCAAGAGCATCAAATAAATGAATTAGTATTCTGAAATCTGGACGAGTGATAGGACTGCTATTGCAAATAGGTCAAAACCTAAGTCTTATCAAGGTTGAATCTGTCAAACCCATTTGTACTACTTATGAGGGCGGATTCACAAAATTTTGTTCAAACTGTTCTTACAGTCCTTTCTGTACATTGGAATATTTCCATACTTATATCTTTTTATTTATGGGAGATATTTTCAATACACGACGAAAAAGACTGAGAATGGTGTGAGCACAATTTTGTGAGGGCCAAATCCGATTTCGTTACTTATAATTATAAAATATAAATAAATAATAACTTTAGTAAAGTATTATATTAAAAGATGCAACTAAAAAGAAAAGGATAATTCAATAACTAAAACGAAAAAAAAAAAGAAAAAGAAATAGGGAACTGACATGCAAGGGAAATATTTAAACCTGAAGTATTGAAGATTAAAATCAATAACAAATAGTAAATTTGGTTACAAGAATTTATCTATAAATTAATGAAAACAAGATTTCGTGGTTGGTGGTAAAGCAAAGCTCCTTCACGCAAGTTCGAATTCAAGTCAGACAGCTTCCATTTTGCTATAAAATTTAAATTTCTAGTATGTGTATTGATTTTGTTGGTCAATTCAATTGTTTTTATGGTAGAACATGTTATCCAAGAAAAAAACTGCAGTTTTTTGGAAGACAAATAAAAAAGAAATTCACTAAGAATAAGATAGGCTGTATACAAAGACAAGTGATGAACAATCACCGCAAAAAACAGCCAAAAAAAAAAAACAACAAAACCAACTGCCTCCTGAGTCCCAAACATAAACCAAACAACCAACTCTCACAAGGGCACCCTTAACAATCAAATCAAGAGCTAAATACCACATCCAACTATCCAAGAACCTTCCAACCCAAAACCGCCCAATGCCAACCTCCAGAACCTGATACCAACGAAAGCCTCTACACCCCCGTCTCCCCTGATTCAAACCAAAGGAGAAGCATAATTACATTGTCCTGCAGAATAAGGCACTGAGCAGGAATCAGAAATTTCTTTGTGCATCCCAAAATTCCATTTTAATCAACTAGATACAAAAAGATTATTGCCATAAAAAAAAGAGTTGTATGGCAATACTCTTGAAGAGCCTATGTGTTACCGCCCAAGAGAATATTCTTCTCCAAAATCCTTTCAATATTGTGCCTATTGTATTGTATTTGTCTTCAAAAAATCTCCCGTTCCACTCTGTCCATATTGTCCACGTTGCAACTGGTGGAATTACTTCCCAAATAACTTTTCCTTTTTTTGATAGACCAGCTAGACTCCAGCTTCATATAGTAACTCCAGCTAACCTTTTGGAAAGCAAATGCACCCCAAAGCATCTCAAAAGCCTTCAGCCATAGCTCCCTTGTGGACTTGCAATGCATGAATAAATGTTCCATGTCCTCGAGTTTTCACCACACATTATATATTTGCTAGGCTCCACCATCATTCCTCTCTTCACCAGGTTTTCAGATGTTAAACAAAATTTCCCAATGATGCTACCCATGTAAAAAAGGCTATTTTGAGAGGAGCTGCCTCAACCATTTTATCTTAGATCCAACTTTTTCTCAAGTGGTCTTGTTTGATCTAAAACATGTTCATCCTCACTCTCCACTACATCTGAATCTTTGCCATCCCAATCTGTTCTTTCACCAACAGAAGTTGAATCAACAAACTCTGATTGCACACTTACGTGATCAGCATCCTTTATCTGCAAAAGATCTTGATCTTCAACTTGTGGTGAACCGTACAAATTTTCCTTATTGTGTCTTGCTTTAACTAATGTCTTCTTCCTCTTGTACATTTCCTTACATTGATAGCAAGGACCAGCCCTAAACAGCCCATCTTTCAGCCAGGAAAATACTTTGGTCACATGGACCAGCTGATAAGAGCTTGATCCCCTTGCTAGTTCAAGGAGAATCATATCTCTCTATTCTCCTTTACCAAACTCTCCTCTGCTTTGATCTTCCTTCTCCCCAAATCTTTCTCTAGCTTCCCTGCCACAATTTCAACAAAACTTCCTCCATCAACTAACCTATCAGCTGCAACCTGTTCTTTAATTTGTCTATCAATCTCCACCTTTGATTGGTTGCTAACCCTTTCATCCGTAAACCGTTCTCCTCAAGTAACCACTTCAACTCCCTTCATCTCAGTAATCACCTCACTCAAACAAACCTCCTTATTAGAACCTTCTTCCCCTACAGCCAAAATAGACTGCTGATCCTCATCCAACTCATTACAATCTTTCTCCCACACCTCTTGGCAGTATCTATAAAAATCTCGGGTTAAAATACCAATCTGGTCCAGATTCTGAAACAAAAAATGATAAAGATGACAAATGACCTTTATCCTTTACCATAGGCACTCATCTAATCACATTTTCAGTACATCTGCTTATGATTTTCATGCCAATGTTTTGGAAAGTGGAAATGGGATCATACATTGAACTGGAAAGCTGTAAGCATCACGGGTTCCCTGGTTTAACTGCCAAACCACTCTAAAAGTAATACTAGAACCCCAAGTTCTATCTTCCCAAGGGACAATCTTTAGTCTGGGGCTACATGACCTACATTTGCATCCTGGGACACTCAGATACCAGTTTTCCATATTTAGAGGATCAGGATCCTACTGGATAGATCAAAAAAGAAGATACCACTATCTAAATGTAAGCAGAAAAAAATTACTGGTATCATGCTTCATGGTGAAAATGGGATCAAGTGTATTGTGGCTCCAAAGCTTCTAAATATTGGACAGTTCACAAATTGTGGTGTCCCAGATCCCAATCTGGTCCAATGGCCCAGACCCAACCTTCGAAATGGAGTACTGTGCCACAAGTTTGTTATGTTTTAATGGCAAATACTGGTCAATGGATAGAGACCAACCAAAAAGTAAAAATTAGAAGAAAAATATGATCAGTTGACTCTTGCCCATCTAATTCATTGGCCTAATAAGCAGCGCCAGAGTCCTTTGGAGACCAGCCAAATTGATTTTGATGTAATACATAAACCTCCGGTTAGGAATGCAGGACTATGTATGAAATTTGTTGCACTTAAAATCTTTTTAAAAAATTCTAAAAAAGGCTCAATGATATAGAATATTGTTTTTTAAGGATAGAACTTAAATTTATTTAAGGGTTATTTTGTTTGAATACTTGCATTTAGTAAAGATGGCTCAAGAAGAACCTCTCATTAATTTCTCAAAATAGGTGATTTTATCCTTCATTAAATTTCATTTGTTTATTAGTGATTTATTTAATCCCCTGTACTGTAATTAATTCAAGATCAATAGCTTTTTTATTTTGCTCATTTATCCATCCCTTAATCGACCCAAGTTAAGGTCAACACCTATCAAGTAGCTCAGTGATTAAGAGGAAGTTAATAAGATAAGGTTTGGAAAGGATAATTGGAGTTGGGACAAATTTGTCTATCTCTAAAACTAACATCATGGTTTTTCTTGGCTTGTCCTATTTCAACCCTAAAGCACATATTTGAATAACATTCATTCTTAAAAAATAAGTAGAGGGGATTCCCCTGAAGGCAATATTTTATATCACTATGCCCTTTTTTTTTTGCAATTGCAAAAGTATTTTATCTTAAATGCCACTGTAAATAAGCCAAGCATGGGCCTGAATTTGAGCTCATATGGCTAAACAAGCCTAGTTTAATAAAGCTCAGCGCCCTTGGATACCATAGGATACATTTTGTAAAACTAATACATTGCCTACAGGAAAGTAGATCAAGTCACAGATTGGTTTGTGAAACTGGATGGTGTAAATGATCTTTCTAATAATAATATTATTATCATTATGAATTCTCTTAATCATACTTGCTTATAGATTATTTGAACCTGCTACCCCAGATTTGATGGAACCTCTTATTAATTGGTACCAAAAAAAAAGAGGAACTGGAGTTCACTGCATCAATACCTAGGGATGGAAATTTCTACCCTACTTGGTGGGTACCTGCCCTTACCCACCTTGACGGGGCAGGTTTTTTTTGCTTGAAAAACGAATTTTGGGGCAAAGACGGGTTTTGGGATTTTACATCCCGTATGGGTACAGGTAGGGTACAGTATTAGGGTACACATGACCCTCATATTGTTGGAAGGCATACTAATTTAATAATATTTTGAATTTTATTTTAAGGATAATTGATAGTTTGTGGCTTTTACACGTTTTAATCAAATTATTAGACATTTTGATGTTTGTTCATGCTATTTTACTTGTTTATTACTTATATATAACAGAAAATAATAAGAACTTAGATGTGGGGTCTAGACCCAACCCGTCCCTAAATGTGAGGGGTAGGGTTGAGGAGGGTCTTGCATTTTCATGTGTGGGGAGGGTTTTGGATTCTGAAAATCTAATCTGAGTCTTGAAGAGGGTAGGGGTTGGGAGGGAGGAGACCGGATCTACTCCTCACACAGGGCGCCTCACTCGCATATCGTACCATGCATTGGGAATATCTCCCGTACTTATATAAATTATTATTCATAGAAGATGTTCCCAATGCACGGTGGATGTGCATCTGAGGAGGAGCAGATCCCGTTCACGTAAAGAGGCTTTCCAATTTCCATGACAATAATAGGCATGAAATAAAATGAATAGACAAATAGAAATCATTATAATCTTCCTCCTGCTCCACAACTGTCGTATCCGACATTTGGGGGGCCAACTTTGCTATCAATACAACTTGACATGACAGCCAATACCAAAGGAGTTATAACGCAACTGCCCATTATTTAGGCACCTTATATGGTCATTAAATAAATAAATATTAGGGATATTATTTGCAGCAAGTGCACGCATTTATGCACTCTTCAATATTATAGATTTTTGGGTAGCATGGGTAACGGATGACGAGAAGGGAAGCAGTGAAGCACTATAGTACCGTTATTGGAGGAAATAATAATAAAAGAAGGGGAATGGTATGGGCACATGCTGTGTTTCTTGTGCTAGGATTAGCAGCAACTGCTTGATGGTAGGTGCTGTTTAACTAATAATAACACCCCACATGAAGAGTATATCCCCACGATGTCCAAATCATTGTCTTAAAAAAAAAAAAAAAGGAGAAATACAAAAACACACGATGCAGAATTCTGAATTCCAGCCCCCCCTACTACTTAGTCCTCTACCCCTATAAACCACATCCTGTCCGTGAATTTGGCATCACTTCACGGTCTTGGGGCTAGAAAATTCTATCATTAGTTTCGCCATGAATAAACATCATCATCACAATCATCGCAAAGAGGGGTGAGAGGAATACAAATCATTGGACAAAAATGATCAAATTCCCGTGGAAAGTACAATGTTTATACATAGTTACATACAACAGATTACGGCTTACTTACCTGAGTAGCTCTTATGACGGCATCCTTGGCCAAGTAGAGAGTCATGTGGCTGGTAAGGTTAAAGCTCTCGGTAAGATAAACGCCTGGAGGGATGTAGAGTAGCGTACCACCTCTCCTCCTCAGATGTTGAATCCGGTATATCGCTGCCCTGAACGCTTTCGTGTTCAATGTACGCCCATCTCCGACACCCCCGAAGTCCGTGATGGAGATTTTGTCGCTCCGATATCTCATCGGTACAGTCCCAGAGCATGTTATCACGTCACCGATAGCCGACGTATATTTCAGGAACGGCGCCATGGCCGAGAAGCAGAGGAGCAAGGAGATAACAGATCGAAGCATTTTTTTTCACCTCTTTTGTCCCCCAGTCCCGAATGGAAGGGTTGACCAGAACCTCTGTAAATGGGGACCGAAACCACGAAGAAAAGCTTTAATGGCGAGAAAGAATGGAAAATAGATGGAAGCTAAGCTAAGGATTTGATATAAAATGATATCACTAAGGCTGTTTTTGGTCTGATAGAAAATAAGAAGAGAATAGAAAGTTGAGGAAATATTTTCTTAAAAATTTCACAAAATTTATAATGATCCCTCCCTCAACTTTCTGTTTCTCTTTTATTTTCTATCAAATAAAGAATCATACGCAAAATAATCACAACTCACAAACGATAATAGCTTAGAGTTTTTTACCTAAACCCCAGCTTTTAAAAAAATCAGAATTGCAAAATCAAAGTAGGCGGTTTGGGGGAGTAAAGATTATTCATGTAAAAAAGTTCAGAAAGCGACGAGAGTTGGAAAATGAGATCGAAATTGTTGCTTACCGGAGAATTCCAAATACAAAGCTCCAAAATGTAGTCGATTAGTTCAGTGAAGCGAAAGCTCCAAAATGAAGCAGATTTGCGTGGACTGCGAGGAAACTCCAAAGCAGATTCTTGTGCGGTGATGTGGAAGCAGTGACAGGGAGCAAATCCAGAGGAGATTAAGATTTGCTTAAAAAGCCCTAAAACTGGAGACGGAATACTCCGAGGAGAAGGCGCCAGACAAAAGAAAAGTAGTTAATGGCGATCCATCTACAGAGAATAAAACAATAATATTAATATAATAAATTAAACTAAAACAGGTACCACCAGAGATGAAGACAAATGATATCAGTACTTGCCCAGAAAGTAATAAGGAATATCAAAGAAGTATTTCGAAACCTGTGATGTTTAAGCTGAAATGGAAACCATTAAAATGATTGGGATTTCTCCGGAGGAACACTGTCAAAGCTGCGTTCGTCTTCTCTCAGACTCTCGGTGGAGTAAGAGAGGGGGGGGGGGGGGGGTGAGGGAGAGAAGGATGGGAGAAGGTGAGTTAAAGTGACAATAGTGCCATTTTCTTTTTAAGAAAAGGACAACCACGGCTAGGTCCCATCCTCTCGTTTTCTGTCGTCCAGTTGATAACGCGTTCAGGAATCAGGACCAGTCCCTGGTGGTGGAACCCCCGAGTGGCAAAGTTGTGAATCTTGTGATATATGAGCTGTGACGGGCCTGCGAGCAACCGGATTTGATCCCAAGTCTCCAATTAACTTACCAACTGAGTTGCCACCTGCCACCATCAGTTGGTGATCGTTCAATGGGAATACAAGACCTGAACCGATTATTATTGGTTCGGGACTGATTTTGGCTGTCCCAAACCGATTAGACCTGAACCGATATAAGTATTTTGCATATCTAACATGATAATTTTAGGCTAGTTTAAAATCTAAAACCCTTTCCATTTTTCTATTCGTCACATTTACTAATAATAGGTTATTGAATAAAATATTTTTTATCAAAAAATATAGGTCTTAGGTATTAATAGGGATTTTGTTTAGTCAGGTCCAATCGGGTTAGACCCAATTGTCCCAATTACTAAATGGTTCAATACCGGTTTTGAAACAATAAAACCGATCGGGCTGATTTTGTTCTAGTATTATTAATTTTAACAATCGATTCAGAATGGTTCTACCCTGTCTCAAACCAAAACCTGGACCGTTGACAACCCTATAGACCAGTTATTTGGTCCGAGACTCCAAGTAGAGATAGCAATGAAACGGGTTAAGAGAGGGTTTTTCAAATTCTAAACCTTATCCACCTTCCTTCCAAATCTGTATCCTCACCAAAAGCCGAAGCGGGTTGATTTTCAGAACCCAAATTCTTTTCGTACAGGAAAATGCAAGATCGTCTCCATATTTGAGAGTGCATTAAAATAGCATTAATAAACATTAACTTTTTCAATTATTTGATTAAACCTGTAAAAAATATATAAACTATTAATTATTTTTCATATAAAATTCAAAATATTATTACATAGTCAAATTGTAAAATCACAAAATTCTTCCCCACCCCAATTTTCACTTTTCATTAAATTGGTCGACAAGTTTAAGTAGCTTTGTATTTGATTTTTTTTTCAAACATCATAGAGGAGTTGTGATACACAACAAAATTTGAGTCCAATTTTGAAAAGTTCTAGCCTCTGTTTTGCTGCCTCATCAATGTAGTTTTTTTTTTTTTTAATGTCATGAATCTAGATTTGGATTCAAGTGGATACATACTCAATCTATTTTAAGAAATCCCATATCAAATCCAACCCTTTTTTATCTATCTATACTATAATAAAACATATACTTGCATTAGTTTTGGCGTACATCATAAAATTTAAATGTGGTTATATAATGTCTTTATATCTTTGTCATTTATTCGCATATTTTTACACTAGTACTATATAAAG
Source organism: Nelumbo lutea (assembly GCF_056320005.1). NCBI lineage: Eukaryota > Viridiplantae > Streptophyta > Magnoliopsida > Proteales > Nelumbonaceae > Nelumbo > Nelumbo lutea. The sequence continues at coordinate 41,824,682 of NC_142686.1, read as the reverse complement.
TGAATACTTGCTTGGGCTTTTTGAAGTAAAAAAAAAATAAATTAAATTCAAATTTGCACAAGTAAATAACACATGCTCTTACACTAATCCCAAAAATGCATATATGGGTTAAACACAAATATATATAAATTGTCCACTTTTACTAAATTGCTTTTATAGCTAAAATCTTACCAAGTATCCGTGCTTCCAACCAATTGTTCCATTTAGCACATGAGCTATTTACTTACTGAGAAACATTTACTCTACCAACAACATAATAATCCATCTAGTTGAACTATTGAACTATTTTGACTTGATTACTAGGCCACATGTTAGATACTTTTTTTTTTTTTGTATTTTAGACCTTTTTATCATTAATAGCAATAACCCTTATTTACCACACTTTTTTAATATGATAAACATATAATATAGAAACATGGTCAATTTTTCTGCAATTTTTATACTTTGCATTCTATCAATTTCTTATATTTTTATTTTACAACTTGTAATGTCATGGGCCTCGATGATTGTACATAGTGATTGTCTTAGTGCATGTAATATTAGCTTTGAAAAAGATACTTTTCCAATAATTAATAATTCTCTACACACATATCCATGAATCCTTTTTTTTTTAATTACTATATTATTTTTGTATTAAATTAAAATTTTAATCTGATATATACATAGAAATTTCATTAATATAAGATTAAAACTAGAGAGAATTAATAAAATATTTTGCTTAAGAGTGAAATGGCCAAATTAATTGATTTATTCATTTATTTTTAATTTTATCTAACATCTAATTTTTATATTAATTTTTTGGCATTTAGTTTTCACATTAAATAAAAATTCTAATACAACAAACAAACATTGAATTAATACTAAATTAATTTAAGAAAAAACTGAATAATAGTTGAATCTCTAAAATCTATTGCACTTAATGAAAGTTTAATTCTAATATATTTTTAATTTATTTTTTAATTAAAAAAAAAAAGAAAATCCCTTATCTATTTGTATTGATCATAAACAAATTGACTAAACATATTCAAGAAGAAGTTCAATGGTACATGATGTTTGTGGATGTCATTATTTTAATTGATGAAACTAATGAAGGATTAAATGCAAAATTAAGATTATGGCCAAATGCCTCAGAAACAAGAGGTTTTAAATAAGTATGACTAAAATAGAGTATATGACATGTAAGTTTAGTAATAGTAGGAGTATAAATCGAGATACACTTAAGATTAGAAACCAAGAGATAATTCGATGTGATCATTTTCAGAACTTTGGTTTAATAATTTATAACAAGGGAGAGATTTAGGAGGACATCATCCAAAGAATTAGAGTATGATAGGAAAAAAATGGAGGGATGCATTTGAACTTTTATGTGATGGGTGAATACCACTTATATTAAAATGAAAATTCTATAAAACATTTGTAAGGTCAACTATATTATATGGAGTAGAGTGTTGGGCAATCAAGAAACATATCTAAAAAACAAATTGTATCATAAATGTGAATTCTAAGATGGATGAGTGAAAAAACTAGTATTGATAGGATTGGGAATGAAATTATATGAAGGAACCTAAGTGTAGTTACAATAGGTGATAGATGAGAAAGAGAGTAGATTAAGATGGTTCAATTAATCACGTGGGCAGAAACGCATCGACTCTGATAATTAAAAGAAATGATTTGTTACACATTAAAAGGATTAAAAGAGTTTAGGGTTGACCAACAAAGGGCATGAATGGAAGTAGTAAAAAATGATTTAAGTATTAAGTGGACATGACTTTGAATAATGTAGACTGACGAGACGAAATTCATGTATCTTACCCTATATAATTGTAATAAGGCATGAGTAACAATGATGATAAAAAAAGGGTAAAAGACTTAAACATACCATGCATGGGGCTTTATTAATTGACTTAAGGTACCTAAGTTTTTCAAATAGACTAAAATATACTTTACGGGTTTAGGTCATTGGACTTAAACATACCCTCTATTTGTGAAACCTCACATGTAAACTTATTTAAAAATTTTAAAATCCTAATTTGCCCTTCTATGCCTTTTTAACACGAGATTGTAAATTTAACATTCACATCTCTTCTTTTTCTAATGGCTGGAGTATGCAGGGTTATGCTTCTAGTCTTAAAATCATTAAATGCAATAAGGAGATGGATAGCTGCCCAAGTTCAAATATTTATTTGATAATGGTTGTGATGAACGATAGTGAAGAGAAGTTGTACGTGATGTGTTGATGTCTCAAATACACCATTTCTCCAAATACAGAGTGCCTTCATCTTCCTCTATGAAAAGCCCTCACCTAGTCATCTCCCATCTACCCTTGAATGGCACAGGTTATTTATTAGCTAATGATATGTAATTACAACCATGGATAAATATGGCAAAGATTTGGTTGATTCTAGGGAGATCTGAAGCGATTACTAAAAATTACAAAAATGTAAGTTTTTATTAATATTTTTTTACACTTTAGCCTTAGTTTGGAAAGAGTACAAACACAAATATGTACAGTGTAAATACATACAAAATACAAGATTTTGCACTCTACACATTTATATTTGTATTTCTTCCAAACTGAGCCTTAACTTAAAAGAAAGAATTTGTTTCAATAATTTGTAGTGGTACATTATGCTTGCTTTCATTAATTTCCTTTTTATTTAATTTGAATGCTCCAAATTAAAATAAAGAATAAAGTAGGGATCGGAGATGCGAGGGAAAGGAAGTCATATGTATGGCAAGGGTAGACCATAGTAGCATTTAACTAGATTTTTATCCAAATTTAATTAATATTTATTCATGTACTTATTTTTGAAATTTTGAAAGAAAATGAGGAATAAACGAGTCATAAGGTATATTTAAATCTATTAGAAAAACAGAGTTCATGAGGTAAATTTAGGCCCTGTTTGGTTAACGGGAATAGTGGTATGGAATTGGAATTGGAATTGAAATGGATTGTTCCAATTCCAACTGTTTGGTTGGGTGGAATCGGAATCTCATTCCCATTCCTGTTGGAATGGCATTCCTCCATTTGAGGTAATAGTCATTCTCTGCCATTCTGATTCCTTGGGAATGAAATCTCATTCATGCTTATTCCATTCCTATTTGAACCAAACAAACTAGAATAAACCATTCCAATTCCAATTCCAAAGAGTTTTGATTCCAATTCCAAAGAATTTCGGTTCCGATTCCAATTACAAATCAAATGGACCCTTAACTCTTTTAACAAAAAGAAAAAGAAAAAAAAAAAGCCAACAGTGTCGGTCACGCTTGTATGACCACATAGCTGACCACCGCATGAGAAGACAACACCTGCCCATACACACGTTAAACACTTTGGTATGTGTGGGGAACTAACGGAGGGATGTTAAGCCCCACCATTAGCTCCCAAAAAAATTTCAAACTCAATTTCAGAAAATGTTCTCTCTTCTTCGTTCCTGAACCCCGTCTTTGTCTCCAAATATTGTTCATCTCTGAAATCTTAATCACCATCTCCTCATTCTCTTTCTACGTCTCTGAACTTTTCTCTCTTTATCTCTAAACATTGTTCACCATTTAAAAAATTCAAAACCCTAATCACTTCTCTGAACCTTATCTTCTCAACTTGTAATCCGATTATTCCCAGCATTCACAACTACCATCGTATTGCTCTCATTGAAACTACTACATGTAAGTCTTTTAATGAATAAGGTTTTCTGCTCTCTAAAAAATGTTTTGTTTTTTAAGTTAATATTTTATATCACTTGGGGGTTTCGTATTGATTTCATTGAACTGCTCTCTAACTCTGCATTTTGGAATGTTCTGTTTTCACTACTTTTCAAGCTTTTTACCACCAAACATTTGGACCACCAATCTACTATTTAGAATCTTTTCCCTCCAAAGTTTGAACGAGCCTAGACTTTTCAAGATATTTTTATCACTCTTTAGTCACGACTTAAACAAATGGGAGCAAATGGTGACAAATTTATAGGGGTATATTTTCAGCTATGTTAGTATCCTTGTTTGATATATTTTATTTGTCTTCTTCATAGTTTTTATTGGCTTCTTCTCACATTTCTTTCTTATTCTTTTTAGACAAATTTGGTCTTTGGGGGTTTTTTGTTCACAATCAAAGCCACAATAATTGAATCACTTTAAGCATCTGATGCATTTTGGCTTATAAACTCAAGAGACGACAATATTTTAAGTACTAAAGTGAATGATTAAAGAGAAAAGGTTAATTTTTACGATTTAACTGCCATTTTAACATATGGGGCTTCTTCAAAGATGGCCAAGGTTCAAAGTATCATTACATATCAGCCTATATAGGCTAATACGTATCGTTTCGGGACCCTTCCGATATGCCCCTACAGTAGGCGTATCGGGGGTCTGACCGGTTCAGGGGATGGAGGGGTCCTAGACCGGTTCCCCTGAACCAGTTTTGAAAAAAAAAAAAGAAAAAAAGTAAAAAAAAAAACAAGTATTGAAATGCCCAATACGTCCCTACCGGCGTATCGGGCGTATCGATATTTTGAACCTTGAAGATGGCACATCAAGTCTATTTACTCCCCTATTAAAGATGCCAAGATTTTATTGGGACCTTCTACCATATTATTTTGTACATTAAATCCCAAAATATAATCCTTTAATTTTTATTATCAAAACAAAAAGGTTATTTCTCAAATTAATTGATCCACTTTTGTATTTAAATTGTGGGAATGTAGTAATTCTTCTTTATGGAATACTGCTAAGGGGTGTTCTAGCTCCTACTTCGATTTATTATTTTTAGTAGCATTATAGTCATTTATTTGGAATTTTGAACAAGTAGGAACTTGATTAATTCTATGAGAAATTACATAATTTTGGAAGGAATGGTATAGTATGTTACTTTGCACAATTATCCACATAGTGGGTTAGCCTAGGGCGATGAATGAATCAACTTTTTGAAACCACTATTGTATCTAAGGAATAAGGGTTGCAATTTAGATCTGGAAATCGGAATAAAATATATTCTCATTGAGAACATATATTAGGATGAATTTGGAGTGGTGGCTTGGTAAAAGTATTAGTGTTGAAAAAGAACAACCACTCGAAGCATTCATTCCATTGGAGCAATAAAAGCAATTTGTAGTTTGTTTTTAGCATAACTTTGGAGTTTTTCACAATTAAAGCAACTTGTAATAAGTGAGTATACTATATCAATCAAATCAAAGATCACAAAATGATAGTCAATATGATTCCAATCCAACTTAGTGATCTAAAGTCACCCTAACTACATTGGTAACATAAATTAACCATCATATTTTATGAGCATACATTTGAAGTTCTACTATTTTAAAACTACTATCAATAACTACATTGGTATGTGCTTCCTAAAACGCTTTCATAAAGTTGTCATCTAATACTAATATTTCCTTCTCAAATTGTTCTAGAACCTCTTTCTCTTCAATCCACTTTCTTCTACTGGTTCATTTGTCCATTTATTTGATGCATGTGCCAATTCAAACACCTCAACAAAATTATAAGGGATACCTTAGTTACATTTTTTACTTTTACAGATGAAATACATCTTGTCTTTTATCATCATCTTGACTGGATATCTTTGGTGTAGCATTTGGCTTGTGTGGACATTTGCAATGATAGTTCACAAATTTCAGCACACATGCTCTAGAACTTGAAGAAATCTGAGTTGTAGGCACTACTTAGCAAATATTCTTACCTGTTATGCAAAAAATAAAAAATAGGATACAACTTAAATTTTAAATATGAATATCTACTATAAATGCCGCATACCAGACTAGCATATGCATTGTTGTTTATTTCCAGTTCAACTGCTCAAGTTTCAATTGCATTAGATAAAACAACCATGGGTATACTAACAGATCTAGTAACTAATAAACATTAGTTTTGCCTATATTATATACTTATACATTATTTTCTTCTTGGCACAAAACTTTCTAAACATGATGTTGGGTGGATAAGAAGCAAAAATGTTTGTCAGAGCACTATGATTAAAAGTCCCTACCTCCTCTTCTAGAGCAATGTTTCTCAGAGCACTTGTGTAAATAAAGTTATTATACGACAGCTCTCAATCGTTTGGAAATATACACCTAACTAGTGGATTTGTTGTTCTCAGGGTTGAGATTAATGTAAATAATCTTGGCCTCTTGGGCACATATGTGGTATGTTTCAACCTAGATATTGGCATTGGTTGGTTTGTGAGCCATCCAATTAATTTCTATTCATAATTAAAAAAGAAGAAATAAATGAAATGGACGTTATCCATTAAAGAAATAACAACAAGACAAATCTAAAATCCAATAAAGAAACTAATTAGGGAAATTGGCTTACCAGTACCCTATGCCTTCAACCATAAACTAAGAGGGGGGATAGGGTAAAAATATATATTAAACAGAGAACTTAGAGAAGTTTTGAAAGATTCGCCTGTAGTAGCACCAACGAGAGTAAAAGGACGGTATTTGCAAATGACAGGGATAATTGGATTCCAAAAAGTTGAGAAAATCATATTACAAGTTGGGAAGATAAAGTTCAAAAAAGTAATTAAGGTTTCAAATTTTTAAACGGTAAACAGTGTTCAGAGATAAAAGAGAGAAAAGTTCAAAGACAGAAAGAATGAGGAAGAAATGAGGAGATGGTGATTAAGATTTTAGAGATGAACAGTATTTAGGGACAAAGATAGGGTTCGAGATGAAGAAGAGAAAATACTTTTTCTGAAATTGAATTTGATATTTTTTTGGGAAGCTAATGGTGGGGCTTAACACCCTTGAGATGGGATTTGCTCCTCACACTTGGGCGCTTCACAGACACATCCATATGCATTGGGAACATCTTATAAATACGAGAGATATTCCCAATGCATAGTAAAATGTACATATGGGATCGGTGTAAGGCGCCCTATGTAAATAGCAATCCCGTCTCAACACCCGTGTTAATTCCCCACACATGCCAAATGTTTTGTGTGTGTATGGTCAGGTATTATCTTTCTCATGCGGTGGTCAGCCGATCCGGACTGATAGGAAGCTTAATTGGCTTTTACTTGAACTTCTTTACTTCGTTTGGTCCGTGAAGACAATTATGGAATGTCATGTCACACCTCAAATGCCAGCAAAGGCTTGTAAATGGCGGCAACATGAGGTACTCCCATTTGGAGTCTCTTGTCCCTCATGGGAATCCATATTCATTCCATCTAATAGTAGCGACAAGAGGATGACTGATTGGGCACCTGGACTTGCACATTCGCCCAAAGAAAAGTGGTTGGCGAGCGTCACTTTCTTTTCAAACCCAAATGCATAAAATATACGCATTCGTATGTTGTATCGATTTTTGGTTGATGGCCAACTTTTTGTGTTAAGTATTTCGTCATTTGTTTTGCTTTCAAGTGGTAGATGACTCAAAAGTTGAAGTAGAGCTGCCTAGGTGTTGTGCTGTTTGTGAGATGCTGAGTTGCTTAGGTGCCGAATTGCCTGTGAGGTGCTGAACTGCCTAGGTGTTGAATTGCCTGTGAGGTGCCGAGCTATTTGTGAGGTGCTGGGCTGATAAGGTGGCGAGCTACCTGTGAGGCACCGGGCTAACCAGGTGCAAGGCTGCCTATGAGGTGCCGAGCTAACTGGTGGCGAGCTGAATTGATGAGCTTCGTTGCTCTTTAGAGACCTGCAAGAAACCAAATGTCAAAGGACCCGTGGTGGTTGCTTGCTTGCTCACTTGCTTCTTGTCATTGGGGTTAGTGCCTTTATATAAGCCTTGTTCATGTACCGCCCCTCCGGGAGGTCATGTTTAACTAGCTCGAGAGGATCACGGGAGTGTTTGGATATGCATACCAAATTCGTCGACGATGACGTCTTGCAAGTCTCTAGGTCGCACTTGTGCCAGGCTGCCAGGTCGTGCCTGAGCCAGGCCGCCAAGTCGGTGCCTGTGTCAGGCCGCCAGGTCGCGCCTGTGCCAGGCTTCCAAGTCACGCTTGGGCCAGGCTTCCAAGTCGCACTTGAGTCAGGCCGTGCCTGGGCCGCCAAGTGGGACACCATCAACTTGGCTAAGGCAAGTTGTTGCCAAAGTGGTTCCAGGTATCACCTAATTGTTCCGATGTGCAATTCATTGAAGGGCCAAATCCGCCTTCGTCAATCGATAATAATCATATTTGACTAGGGTTGTATATGGATTGGAAAAAAAAATCAGATGTAAATAAATCCAAATTTAACTTGTTTATATTTTAAATCTAATTGAATCTTATCCACTAGATCTTTATTGGGTTCAAATTAAATTTGGATCGCAAATGAATATTGGATAGTATAATTAAATTAAAATAACTAAAATATTATATGATATTAATAAAACGTACTACAAATGACTTTCATATCATATTTTATGGATAAAATGAATTGAAAATTACTCATATAAAACTTGAACTTAGGAAAGTTTATTAAAAAATAACATTCATCATCAACTTTACTAATAGATATATAAATTTTATGTGTATATATCGAATTGAATCAGAAAATGGTCCAATCCAATTATAAATGGATCAAATTTTAATTCAAAATTGGACAATCAAATACAGTTTGCTTAAACGTAAATATTTATGTATTATTTATTAATCAGGTTTGTCGGGTCAGACCCAATTGTCTTGAGAACCAATCAGTTCGGTTTCAGGTCTAAAAATTATAGACACCACCGTGTCTGATTCTGGGTCCAGGTCTTCAAAATTTCATGTTGAATTGATTTCAGTTCTAACTAGTTTTATTCCAAACCCGATCCATTGACAACCCTACGACCCAATCATTAATCAGGACAATATCATGAAACAAAAACCATTATATAGATTCAATTGGCTTGGCTCCATCTAATAGACCCGATCCATTGACAACCCTACCTTATCCCGAACCAATTACTAGTCAGGACTCAGGACAAAATTACAACCCAAAGCTTGATTTTTAACATTAAAAAAAGAAACCTATAACTCTTAACCCACCCAAATCCATCCACTAAAAATTTCCGATTCCCACTTCATTCATCTTCTTTCCACTTCCTGCTTGCCTCAGTTTAGTTCTTCTCCTTCCCTCGCTCTCTCCTCTTCTCTCTCCCTCCCGCTTCACCCGCTTCAGTTCAACCTGCTCACCTATTTTATTTGGCAAAGGTAAAACCAGGTGTAGATCAGTCAATCTGTTCGATTCGAGAGAGGAATCAAAAGGTCCCTACCGAACCCACTCCTCATCCGCTATAAATCTCTTTAGCGCTGCTTTGGGCTACTATTGCAATTAGGGCTGCAAGTCGGGTTGGGTTAGGTCGGGTTGAGGCCAACCCTAGTCCAATCTTAAGTTCTAAACTCCCAATCCGACCTTCAACATGACCTATCCAACCCTGACTCTAACTAAATTTCTTCAACCCTAACCCAATCTAATTCGAAATCAATTTCGAGTTGGGCCTAACCTAACCTTCTTCTCATCCCTTAAAATCTCGTAGAACTTGTTAGTCTCAGATCTTAACTTAACTTTCACTATATATATTAATCCTATGTTTTATTAGTATTTGTTTGTTGATGCTTTTATTGATTCTTGAAGTACAAAATTCACAAAGAAAAGTGTTTTAAATGATTATAGTTTATTATGAGTTATAACTCATAATATATCTTTTATGGTAGTAAGCTATGGGTGGCAAACATCAAAGAAAAGATAAATAAAATATTCAAAAAACATAAAAAATATTATTAAGGTTTTGGTATTTTCAATTAGTATTAAGTGAAGTGATTTTATTAAAAGAAATAAATGATAATATGTAGTAGGGGCTATACAACTATCATGCATATAAACAAATCAGTGTATGATATCACATATATATATATATAATATATATATATATATATATATATATATATATATAATATTTATGAATGATATGTACTATAGAGTCTGGTTCAAATTGGATCAGGTTGCCCGAGGGGTCAACCCTAACTCAATCCAAAATAAAATCAGGTTCATTAATTTCAACCCTAGCCCTAATTGCAGCCTTAATTGCAATTAGGGTTAGGGTTGGGTTCGGGCCAACCCGGCCCAAGTTGCAGCCTTAATTGCAACCAGTGTTCAACCCCCTTCTCTGATTACGATTTGAGTTAAGGTAACTTATTTTTATTTTTTTCATTTTCCCCTTTGTTTTGCGGGGGAAATTCTATTGGAAATATTCGCTAAACCCAAAATTTTTCGCTTTCTCTAATTTTTCCGTTCATTTCCAGGTTAGGTGGACGTTGGACTCTCTGTTTTCTTGGAATCACTTTACCTCAACGTAAAATTATATAGGCTTGCTTCTTTTTAATGATTTTGTTTTCTTGTTCTATTTTAAGTTTCAATTTTTTGGGTTCTTTTATTACGTTCTTTTGAAGTAGACTTTAAAGGTGATATCTGCATTCCAATTCCGATCAATTGGTTTTTGTTAACCTTAGCTTTATGAGAATTTATCTATTCATCTATTTTTTTCCTTTTGAAGATCAGATATTCACAATTTCCTTTTTCTTCAGATCACTGCAGTAGAAATTGTCCATATATCATTATTAGCTTCAGCTTTTAAAGATGCTAAATAGATAAAAGGTTTTTTAGAAATCATTTCGTTTCCCCTCATTCTTGCAGTAATTTATTCATAACAACCTTTCCAGTTTTCATATTGACTTAAAATTACTATTTGATAATTAGAATAGTCACTAATACTAATAGCCAAGGACATAAAGGCTTTTAAGGGGAATAAATTAAACAACTTTAGAAAAAAAAATGGTGGTTATGTTATACTTGCTCTAGATTGTTGAGGTCTGTATGACTATCAAGACAAATGGCCAACATAATTCATGTAACCCCAATAGGTTGGCTCACATGGATGAACTCTCATCTCATTCAAAAACTTAAGGAAATTTTTTGGGGCAGAAATAATTCTTTCGTGGAGAAAAGTTATAAAATTTGAAATAGATCTAGTTAATATGGTTATATATTCCAAGGTTCTAAGTTATGTATTTCTGACTACTGAAGAAATGCGTATCTAGGATCTCGGATGAAATTTCTTGCTAAGAATGGCTAAAGTAAAAGCTTTTGAGTCCTTAACTTAGAAAGAGAATAACATAAATTGCCTCAATTTTTTTTTACGAGAGTACAACCTACAAGCTTAAGTATATATAGGGATTGGTTTTCTAGAATTGTGATATATTATAGGTCTAATTACTTGGGGCCAAAAATAAAATATTGCCATGCCATATGGCAATTCTATGGGCTTTTAGAAAGAATCTTGCATCCTCTCTATAATTGCTCCATTGGGGTAATGAAACACAAAGAGGCCACCTAACCTCACATAACATTAATTTAATATACACTAATGGGGACTCGTGCGATGCACAAGCTTTGTTAAAAGAATTCGAGCTAAAAGGAGCTAGGGGTGCAATTTGAGTGGACCCAACCTGAACCGGATTTGGCTTGACTGAAGCATTTTTTTTACGGGTTGGGTTTGAGTTTTTGAACTTTAAACTGGGTTTGAGCCAGAAAACTCAAGCCTAACCTAAACCTAGGTTGGGCTTGGATTGCGGTATCGAGTAGCCCAACTCAACCCGACCTTACCCAATTTGAGTCTACCTAACATTTTATGATATACATATCTACATATTATCAATCTATTATATTTGGAAATTGGGCTATAAAACTAAACACACCCTAGCCCAAGCCCAACTCGAGATGTTGGATTAAGCTCAGGTTGGGCCTAGGTTGGTAAGAGAAAAATTATTGGTATTTTTTAATAATTACCGACAACTTGCTAATAAATAACAAAAGTAGAATGACAATAATTATGAATAATTTACTAACCAAGGCTCAAGTTTACCAACCCAAGCTTGAGCTTGAATTTACTAACCTAGGCCCAACCCGAGCTTAACCCAACATCTTGGATTAGGCTTGGGATTAGGAGTGTTGAGTTTTGTAGCCCAATTTCCAAGTAGAATGTTTTGATAACATGCAGATATGTATATCAAAAAATGTTGGGCATGCTCAATAGGTCAAGCTTAGGCTACCAAGGCCTTACTGGTAATTTCTAGTAATTGTGTTATTTTCCTGGAAAATTGAGAGTTAGTGGTAATTTCTAGTAATTTTGAATAGGTACACTTGATTTCTGGTAACTTTGAATAATTACTTATAATTTACCAATAAATATTTCGAGGGAAATAAAAATAAATTAATAACTACTCAAAACGACAAATAATGCTAATTACCCATAATTTCTATTAAGTTTTGCTTTCTAACAATTTATAGTAATTGCTTACTGATAATATTAACAATTTAATTTATGGTAATTTTCAAAAAGTACTAATAAGTTTTTGGTAATTTCTAGTAATTTTTCCCAATAAACTAAGAATTACTGGTAATTTCTAGTAATTTTATTATTTTCCTAGTATATTGAAATTCGGTGGTAATTTCTGGTAATTATGAATTGCTACACTTAATTTCTGGTAATTTTGAATAATTATTGATAATTTACAAAAAAATAATTCAGGAAAATAAAAATAAATTAATAACTATTTAAAAAGAAAAATAATTTATGAAAATTACTGATAATTTATTTTTTAAGTTTTGCTAATTTCTAACAATTTCTAGTGTTTTTTTTTTATTTTTAATATTTACCAGTAATTTCTAGTAACCACTGATAATATTAACAATTACTAATAATATTAAGAATTTCCAGTATTCTTACTAGTAAATAATTAAAGGAAAATAACATTAGATTATTGAATATTTCTGGTAATATTAAGAAAAAATTAATAATTAAAACATAATTAAAATTAACACAGTAATTGAACTTTTTAGTAATTTTCAATTATTACTACTAATTTTTGGCAATTCATATTATTACATTTATAGTAATGTTAGTTTTCAGTAATTTTTACCTATAATTAACTAAAATTTATAGAAATAACTGCAATTATTAAAAATAATACTAATTATTAATAACAGTAATTATTGTCACTATTTATACTTATTAACAATATTTGATAAATATTAATGGTAATTATTAGTAAAAATGTATTTGGTAATATATTAATAGTATTTAATTAATGGTACTTATTAATAAAAAATATATTTGATAATTATTAATAACCATACTTATTTGGTAATATATTAACAATATTAATTAATAGTAAATATTAACAATGTTAAATTAATTAATAGTGATAATTAATAAATTAATTATTTAACAGTATAAATTTGATAATTATTTAACTGTACCCCTACTGTTTATTTGATAATTATTAATACCCTTACTGTTTAACTATTGTCATTTTGGTGAATTATGATATATAAGTTGCTATTTTTTTGCAAAAAAATTGGAGATTGCTATGTTGATGTGGCAATTTCATGACTTGGGTTGGGCATGTTGAGGTGCCCATATGAGAGAAGGAGAAGGGAGTGATGATGTGGCTTCACGAGTAACAAAAGTAAGGCTAAAAGTAGAATTGGAAGAAACCCTTATTTGATATATGTTAAAAATAGAATTGGAAGGAGTTTAAAACGTCCATTAATCCTACTCGCACATGCCAAATCACACAGGCATCCTTTGGCTTGTTGTGCAAGAACATGTTGAGGGATCAATGTGCAAGAGAGCTTGTGCAAGAACATGTTGAGGGATCAATGTGCAAGAGAGCTAGACCCCATTTCGCAATTGTAGTTGAGACAAAAGCAGTAAGAAAAATGAGGAATAAAGCTAGTTAGGGGGATGTTTGGAACTGTGGCCATTTTTCTGAAAAATGGTGCCACGTTAGATCCTTGGTTCATGCGTTTTTTGAAAAAAAGGCTCGAACCATGGGCATGCCTCATAAATTGGGCCCCCACCAATGCATGAAACATCAAATTTGGTGTTTTCATGCATCGGTGAACCATTGCCCCCAATAGTTGATTGATTGGCAATTATGTGTATCCTATGTGGTGCTTACCTGTCAGTACATATATGAAAATCGGTGATGAAAATCATCTTACCAAACAACATAGTGTTGTTCACTTCCTACGTGGCAGAAATACTCCCAAATAAAATCAAAGCTTTTTTTTTTTTTTGTGAAAAACAGGTATTGGAAGCATGGGCGCTTTTTTTTTCTTGAAAATCGGTCTTGAAAAACCCCATGCTTCCAAACACCATCTAGAATGATGATTACAGCAACAGTAGTGAGACTACCAGATGAGTTTCAATCTTCAAAGGGTATGAATCGAACGCTTAAAGCTTGTATGCAGCAAAATCATTGGTTTAAGAATAGGTGAGTGATGTGAAAAAGAGTAAAAATGAGTAGCGTTGGGGATGTTTGGAACTGTAGCTGTTTTTTCAAAAAAAAAAAAAACAGTGTCACATCCGATCCACATAGGCGTTTCAACAAACGCCCATATATTTCATTGTTTGGTTCAGGCATTTATTGAAAAATCGGGCATGCCTTGTAAATCGGGACCCCACTGATGCATGAAACATCAGTTTTGGTGTTTCATGCATCGGTGAACCGTTTCCCCCAACGGTTGACTGATGTGTATTCTATGTGGTGTTTACTTGTCAGCACATACATGAAAAACAGTGATGAAAATCATCTTACCAAACAACATATTGTTACTCACTGCCTACATGGTAGAAGCGTTTTTTTTTTTTTTTGGTGAAAAACAACTCTTGGAAGCATGGGCGTTTTTTCTTGAAATCAGTCCCAAAGCAATGTTTTAAAAAACAATCTAGAAATGGAACCGTTCTAAACACCGATTTATGATCAACAGTCCGACCATCCGGTTCGAACGGATGGCCCATTCTGATAGCAAAGTTAAAAAAATAAAAAATGGTCAAAAACCGTTGAATGAATTGATGGGTCAATGGTTTGACCACCTGGGTCAATGGTTTTTTACCAGATTCTGGGTTTAGGGTAAAATGGAACCAGTTGCCTGAACGGTTTCTAGGCCGAATTGTCCAACCATCTGGGTCAATGACGGTTAAAAAACTTTGCCAAAAAGCGCAAGCGCTTTCAAATACCTATAAAATTAAAACTTTTTTAAAAAAAACAGGTCTTAAAAACATGAACGTTTTTTCTTAAAAGTCGGTCCCAATAAACGTGCACGCTTCCAAACATCATCCTTGATACAAGTTTTCGGTTCGAGAATAAGAAGCTCAACTATCTTATTCTTGAATATCAAAGAAGGAATTGAAGTTTTCTGCCAAGTTGAGCGAATTCAACCGGCGATCAGGCAGAAACTTCAGGAAGTTTTTTGTATTTTACCTTTTCCCAATGCACGGGGTAGTGCTTTATGATTAGGCGTGTGGGCAGGAGTTTCGGAGTCAGTTGACTCATTATAATGTGAGTCGGAATCACTTGCCAACAAGCAATCTTTATCAACATGATCTTACACGCACATCTCATGGCGAATCCCACTTTTATGATAAATACCATTTTATCATACCACTTTTATGATAAATTGGAACGTGTTTTGTTGGTAGAAGATTTCAAATTCTCAATCCCAATAATGTCCCGTCGGTAGGGATGTGGAAATGGTTCGTGGGTGGCACATCCGAAACCCATTCGTATATCGTTTTATTTGTTGCTATTTTGCTATGATTCCGGATCTCCAGCCCACGATAACCCTGTTCACGCCTACTCATAATACACCACCTCATGTGAATTAGTAACATATCCCCTGCATAATATTATGCGTCGCGGCGATAAACGTGGGCAGGAGATCCGGGCTCGCTTGCTAGTTGATTGGCTTTCCGTTATCGGAAGAGGGTTGTCATATGAGTCACTCGGTTCTTGACGTTCAAAACTCAGTAGCATATACGTTGTCATGCTGTTTCTTACTCGGTACGAGTCAACGAAGAAGTAAAACGCCTCAACCCGGCGCCAATTCTCAATTTCCAACTAGATAAGGTTTTTCCTCTATTCGTCGTTTCTCCCTCCCGTGCTACTATTGGCTAATAAGTTGAAACCGTTGCTTCTATCAAACACTGAAGGAGAGAGAGAGAAGTTTACGTTCTTCATCAATGCTACTTTAACCCTAGTTATTTAGTGATTTCAAGAGAAAACAAGCCCTAATTATCCGCCATGACTGCTCTTCAAGCTTCACTTTTATGCAGGCCTTCCTTGCATGGCACATATTTTTCAAAAAATCCTCAAGCCTCTATCGGCAATATCCACGGCTGTAATTTATTAACTTCGTCCGTCTTTTTTTCTTCATTCAGAGTTCGTTTATCAAAATCCCGATTTTACCAGCACTCTTCCTTGATTCTCTATGTGATGGTGCGCAATTCGGCTGGTCTTAGCTATCAACGACCTTGCCTCCGACTAGAGCAACAGGGAGCCTGAAACGGAGAAGACGAGGAATCTCCGGGGAGGAACCCGGTGAGATTGTTCCGAAGCTCAAGTTAGTATTCTCTTAAAGGCAAGATAAAACCAAATGGCGCAAAGTTCACATACCTTGTTCTTGGGGGGTAGGGAGCCTTTTATAACCACTTCGCGCACTCACTCCGAGGCTTCTGTCAGGTCGGGTATGATTATTCTGTGCTCTGCCAGTCCGGGTGTCATCCCCTCTACTAGGACAAAACCACCACTGCTTCTTGTCGGAGCCGTCTCTATAACTGGAGATGGTGGTGGCAGGTGGTGGTGGCAGGTGGCCGTTTGAAGTGCAGCTGTCAAGTGTCAGATCCCAAGTCAGTCAGGTGCGCCGCCCCTGGATACGAACTTCCTCAGTGTCAGGCACGATACGGTTGTTCAGTTCGGCGTCCTAGAGGTGAAATGCTAGAGTGGTGAGCGAGGTGAAGTCTTGAGTTTGGATAGAGGTGTGTCCCGAACTGTCATGGGGCAGGCCAGTTCGGGTTATTGCCCTTTGTGTTTGGCCCGGGGCCTAAGGGAGAGTTCGGGCTCCTAGTAGGGAGTTTGGACCGCTGGTTCCTCCCTTTGGTGCTCGTGCCTTGGGTGCGCTATTGTGGCGAGCTGTTGCCTTTGCCACGTGTTGCATAATTACAAGATCGGGCCAAATCTTCCTTCATTAATTGCCCCCCACTCCTCGTGCTAAGGGTCTTGCACTGGCATGGGGAGTTCGCGAGGTGGTAGGTAGATTTGTTCCGTACTTCAAATTTCGATAGCGCAAGGTGCGTTGTCAGGGTTCTTTGGGTTTATCGAGCGCCCAAAAGGCGGGAAACGCGCTGACCTACCTACAAATGCTGATAGAAGTGGCGGTGCACGCTTATTTCAAATTTCAAAAAAATGCACCACTGGGAGACGTGACAGCGGGTCTTTACGAATTTGAAAAAATGCGCCGCTGCCGTTTGTAATGCAAGGAGACGTGCAATGGCGTTCTGTTAGTCTCAGAAAGACGTGCGATGTCGTTCTGTCAGTTTCAGAAAGACGTGCGCCGGCGTTTTGTCAGTTTTAGAAAGACGTGCGCCAATCACGTCTCAATCTCAGGGGACGTGCGGTCAGCGCGACTGCGGGCCATCGGATTGGCTTTGATCTGCACTGTTGGTTCTCGGTTACTGTGGGTATAAATAGCGGGGGACCCCAGTCGCTTTGTCACTTCTACGCTTTGCTTCTTGAGCTCGCGTCCAAGTTCAACTCGCATCCAGGCTTTTAGTTCGCCTTCAAGGTTTTTTGCTCGTGTTCCAATTTCCGTAGTCTGTTCATACCTTTTTCCGGGTGAGTACTTTCCTGGAATCCACCTTGTCTCCTTGATGTCTAGCTCGGATAGCTCAGACGGTTCTTCAAATGGGTCTGATGCAGGTTCTACGAACCGAGTTGCATCCCCCGATGGCCTTAGCGAACCTAAGGTAAAACTTGAGGAAGAGTTTGAGCCCGTAGGCCAAGCCGCCTCGGGCAGTTTGGCGTCCACCTCTCATCGAGGTCGGATGTTAGACAAGTTTGGTCCCTCGACCATGACGCCTGAGGGGCTCCAATCCCTTATTACCTATTACAACTTGCCTGGGGAGTACGCCTACTTCATACTTTCGGGTAGCTTTCCTTGGGAACATGGTCCTGAAGAGATCGTGATATTCCGGGAGCAGCTCGCTATGGGGCTGCGACTGCCTTTCCACCCCCTTCTTGTCGAGGTCATGAACCACTTCGGCGTTACTATCGGCCAGTTTCACCCGAACTCCATTCGTAACTTGGTGGGGACAATCTCCCTATTTTTCGAACAATGCTTTCCTTTAGACTTGGAGATATTCTCTTCTATTTTAATGCTTAAGAAGCAAGCGGGTCCCCTTCCCGGGCGTAGGCGGACGTATTACCTGTCTCCCTGCCCGGGTTTTAAGCTCTTACATGAACTTCCCAACAAGGTCCCGACGTGGAAGCGGGACTACTTCAGGGTGCGAAGTGTACTAGGGTGGCCGTTTCAGACCAGGTGGGGGATGGCCGCCCCTGACTCTAGTGTTACGCTTGATAAAAAGACAGTGAAGGGCCTTCGGCAATGGGCACAGGTAGGGATAAAATGCCATCAGTATTTGACGGAGGCCAAGCTCATTGTGGCCGGCCTGAGTTCGGGTAGGTTCCTTGCTCAGAGGTTTCTTGTTTTGTTTTGTTCTTTCATTTTTTCTGATGCCGAACTCTTTTTTGCAGGTGTGATGGACTCATAAAGGACTCGCGGTGGGCACCTGTTTCAAGGCATGAAGAGGAGGAAACGAGTCGCCAAGCGAACTCGTGCCGAGCTGCCCCAAGATGCGGAGCCTCAGGTACCAGACTACCCGTCAGAGGATCCGCCCAGGGAGCCCGAAGAGGCTTCTCCAATGCAAGAAGCGGCAGAGGCCCCTTATGCCAAGACTACTCACACGGGGGCTCCCGCCTACTCTAGTGCTCCCGCTTACTCTGGGTCCGCTTATACGCGAGCTAGGACCTCAGGCTCGGGAGCCCAAGGGGAATTCATGAGTGTGTTGTCGCCGAACTACGCTCTTCAAAAGACTAGGGAGGCCACCTTCCCTGAAGAGGTTGCTGCGTGGACCGATCTTCCTTTGAACCAGGTCGCCTGTCGTGCTGCCACTCATGCTATGGTGGTGAGTCAGATTTCTTGTCGGGCTTCTTTGCTTTTATCCCTCTTGTTGTCGTTCTCTTGATCACTTGTTCTTTCCTTCTGGTAGGTGAACTCTTCTGTCAACTCTTCTGTCCATGCCTTGGTGGCCCAGGTGGAGAGGAGCTCGAGACAGGCGTGAGCTGCCGAAGAGGCTTTCTGTGCTACCGAGGCAACATCCCGAGGTGCTGAGGCAACTACTCATGCTGCTGAGGTGGCTGCTCGCGTTGCTATGGCCAGGCAAGTGAGGTCTCAGAGAGATGCCGAGGCCATGGGGGTTGTTGTGAAGCACATGGCGGACCTGAGGCTGGATATACAACATCATGTTGAATACCTTCAGGAGGATATTAGGGAGAGGACGCAGATCTTTTCTCAAGGCATCGAAGATGCCAAGAAGAAGGTCGTCGATGAGTACATCGCCTCGCCGCACTTTGATGACCTGATGGTGGACTCGTACAGAAGGGGTTTTAAACTGAGCCGGTGGATGATCCAAAACACGTACCCCGAGCTCGATATCAGTGCCATATCCACTTCATGCATAACTCAAGAGATGGCCAACGCTGGTGATGGTGAGCCAGATTCCGAGGGCGAGGCAAGACCTTCGAGTATTGTTGAAGTGGCTTCTGATAATGAAGAAGTAGCTCCAGGCCTGTGAAATGTAAATTTTTTTCGAAATGTACACTCCCTTATTTTGAAATGGAATGACTTTTCTTTTGGTTAAGTGTTGATCGTTCTTTCTCCTGAACTAACCGTATTTTCCGAACTGATCATATGCCCGACCTGTTTCTTGCCCGGGTTACTGCACTTGCACGACCTATTTTGATGTTTAATACTTCAAGTCTTCGCTTCGCCTGAGCCTTTGGCTGACACTTTTCTTTGCTTGCCTATGCCGAGGTTCATTCGTTAGCTCGGCATCCTAGCCTTTGGGCTCTAGTAGCGATTTCGTCCACTTCGCTTAGCAGTCTATAGGTAGTATCGCCTTAAGTTGACGATGTTCCACGCTCAGGGTACTTGTTTGCCCTCTAAAGTTTTGAGCTCGTATGCCCCCTCGAGCGCTCTTTTTACTCTGTAGGGCCCTTCCCAATTTGGTCCAAGTTTGCCCACGCCGGGTTCGGGCACCATGATCTTATGGAGAACCAGGTCGCCGACGCGGAAGCTCCTCTTCTTTACTCTGGAATTGTAGTACCGACCTACTTTTTACTGGTAGGTCGCTATCCGGATGTGCGCGAGGTCTCTTACCTCATCCAGTAGGTCGAGGTTAGTGCGTAACTCATCTCTGTTTGTCTGATCGTCATATGCTTCTAGTAGTAGTGTAGGTATTTCGATTTTCGCTGGGATTACTACTTCAGTGTCGTAGGTGAGGTTAAAGGGGGTCTCTCCCATGGCGGTTTTTTCCGTAGTTCGGTGAGCCCATAGAACACTCGGTAACTCATCTGCCCATAACCCTTTAGCTCGGTCTAGTCATGCTTTCAGTCCGCGGAGGATGGCTCTGTTCATTACTTCTGTCTGACCGTTTTGCCTACGGGTGTGCGACCGATGTGAAGTTTTGACTAATTCCCATATTTTGGCACCATTCTAGGAACTTGATATCCTCAAACTGCTTGCCATTGTCGGAGATGAGCACCCGAGGTAGCCCGGAGCGATATACTATGTTCTTCCAAAAGAAGTTCTGTATGTTTCGAGCTATAACTATTGCCAGAGGTCCAGCTTCTATCCGCTTTGTGAAGTAATCTACTGCCACCACTAGGAACTTTCTCCCACCTGTTGCTGGCGAGAATGGCCTCAGGAGGTCAATGCCCCATTGTGCAAAGGGCCATGGACTGGGGAGGTACTTGAGGTCGGCAACAGGCTAATGGTGGATATTGGCATGCTTCTAACACTTGTCGCATTTTCTGACGAGCTCGACAGTTTCTGCCTTCATAGTTGGCCAGTAGTATCCTTGTCGAAGTGCCTTTTGGGCGAGGGCTTTGCCCCCCAGGTGTCCGCCCCATAGACCTTCATGAGTGTCGCGGAGTACGAGCTCGGCTTCGGCAGGTCGCAAGCAACGCAGGTAGGGGAGCATGTAGGACCGTCGGTACAACCGTTCGTCTATTATGACGTATTTGGCTGTCTGGAGCTGCACCCTCTTGGCTGCATTGCGGTCCGCAGGGAGGGTTCCATTTAGTAAGAAGCTCGCGAGTGGGTCGATCCAGCTCGGCTCTACTTCAAGGACGGGAGCGACCTCCTCTACCCCACCGAGAATGTTAGGCCGAGGTAAGTCCTCTATGTACACGGTTCTCATGGTGTTGTGACGCGTGCTGGCTAACCGGGATAGGGCGTCGGCCTCAGTGTTCTCTGACCTCGGGATTTGCCTGATGAAGTGTGACTAGAAGTTGAGCAGAGCCTCCTTTACTTTTGCCAAGTATGCGATCATAGAGAGCTCGCGTGCTTTGTATTCGCCCGTAACCTGGTTGACCACGAGCTGGGAATCACTGCAGATAACTATGCGCTTTGCTCTTACCTTTTGCGCTAGGTTCAGCCCGGCTAGCAGTGCCTCGTACTCCGCCTTGTTGTTGGATGCCGTGAACTCAAAGCACAGTGCATATTCCAATTTCGTGCCACCCGGGCCACGTAGGACTATTCCAGCCCCGCTGCCCTGCTGGTTCGAGGAGCCATCTACGTGAAGGATCCAGGGCTCCTCATCCCAGTTCGCGTTTGGCCTAACCAGGAGAGATGCTACACTGGCTGCTACTTCACGGGGTTTAGACTCTATTGGTTTGGGAGCTCTGGGTTCACCCGAACTGGGGATTTCGGGCTCAACTAGCCCAGGGGCTTTGAGGTTGAACGTGCACTCAGCGATAAAATCTGCTAAGGCTTGGGCCTTAATGGCAGTTCGTGGCTTATACTGGAGGTCGTACTCGCTGAGCTCGATGGCCCACTTCGTCAGTCGACCGGAAACCTCAGGCTTGAGTAAGACTTGCCTCAGGGGTTTGCCAGTCAAGACGATGACAGTGTGAGCCTAGAAATATGGGCGGACTTTCCGAGCTGCAATTACCAGTGCGTAGGCTAACTTTTCTATCTATGGGTATTTCGTCTCTGCTCCCTGCAAAATTTTACTAACATAATAGACGGGCCGCTGGACCCAATCTACTTTTTTATTAGTACCGAACTGACCACCTCGTCGCTTGCCGAGAGGTATAGTTCTAAGACCTCACCCTCCTCGGGCCTGGCTAAGGTTGGCATAGTAGTGAGGTAGCTCTTTAGCTCGTCGAACGTGAGCTGGCAGTCTCGGGTCCATTCGAACCCTTTGCCTTTGATTGCCTTAAAGAAAGGCAGACAAAAGTCTGCTGATTTGGACATGAAGCGGCTCAGAGCGGCTATGCGGCCGTTTAGCCTCTGAACTTCTTTTACTTTTCAGGGTGGTCTCATATCTAGGATGGCCTTTATCTTGTTCGGGTTGGCCTCAATACCGCGCCGGTTGACAATGTACCATAAGAACTTACCCGATGTGACATTGAAGACACATTTTTTGGGGTTCAGTTTCATGCCAAATTGACGCAGAATTTGGAAGACAGAATCTAAGTCTTGTATTAATTCCTGTGAGAATTGCGTCTTGACGACCATGTCGTCTACATAACATTCTATTTTCGTGCCAATTAAGGGCCGAAACAACTTATTTACAAGTCTTTGGAAGGTCGCCCCAGCATTCTTCAGTGCGAAGGACATGACCTTGTAGCAGTACAGGCTGAACTCGGTTATGAAGCTGGTTTTTTCTTCATCGGACTGGTCCATCCTGATTTGGTTGTAGCCTGAGTAGGCGTCCAAGAAGCTTAGCAACTCATGTCCCGAGGTCGCGTCCACTAGGCGATCAATTATGGGGAGGGGGAAGCAATCTTTTGGGCAAGCTCGGTTCAGGTTGGTGTAGTCGACGCACATCCGTCACTTGCCATTTGCCTTTTTCACCAGTACCGGGTTGGCTACCCAGCTCAGGTAATGGACTTCCCTTATGAAGTCTACTGCGAGGAGCTTTTCGACCTCCTTGTCGACCGCCCTCCAGTGTTCTGGGGCTAAGTTGCGTTTCTTCTGTCTAATGGGTCTAACTACAGGGTCAGTATTAAGTTTGTGAGTTATAAGGCCATGGTCAATACCGGGCATATCAGTCGTGGACCATGCAAAAATATCTAAATTTTGAAGTAAGAAACTCACCTGTTTGGTTCGTAGAGGCTCCTTGACGGAAGCACCGATCTATAGCGTTCAAGCCGGATTCGTAGCCGATGTCAGGATCGCGACTGTTTCCTCTATGGGCGAAGCTCGTTCCTTGCCCTACTCCATAGGCCGCTCCAATTCGAGGTCGTCGGCTGCCTTGGTTTTTCCCTTCAGAGCGACAACATAACACTTGTGGGACTCAAGTTGGTCGCCCCGTGCTACCCCCACACCGAAGTCTGTGGGGAACTTCATTGCCAGATAGTAAGTGGAGACCACTACCCGTAGAATATGCATAATTGGCTGCCCTATTATGGCATTGTATGGGGAGGGGGTCGCGGCCACCAGGAAATCGTGGTTGAGTCTGACTGCTCAAGGCCATGTGCCGACTTCCACAGGTACTGTTATCTTCCCGAGGGGCCTGACTTCCTCTCTGCTGAAGCCCACCAGAGGAGTGTTTGCGGGCTTCAGATCGCTTCTCTTCAACTGTAGCTAGTCAAATGCCGACTTGAAGAGGATGTCCGCCAAATTACCTGAATCCATAATACGCGCCTGACTTCGAAGTCGCTGATCCTTAGTTTTATGACAAGCGTGTCATCATGGGGGTAGTGGACACCTCGCGCGTCGTCTTCCGTGAAAAAGACCAGTTCTTCTATCTTCGACCTCTTTGGAGGGTTCTGTTCTTCTTGGGCTGCCTCGTGAATTGACGTCCGGGCTGCTGCCGAAGTACAACCTGCTACCACCGAACCTCCCACTATCACATGGATGGTTCCTCGAACTGGCCTCTCTTCTGGAGGCTGTTGCTACAACGCTTCGGCAGGTCTATTGCTGGATTCGGGGGCATCCTTTCTGTGCTCCCCTTGCCGAACTGCCTTATTATTATTATCATTATGCTATACAAAATTTCTCAAGTATCCGCGACAGACGAGTCCCTCTATCTCGTCCCGGAGATTATTACACTATTCGGTACTATGACCGTGATCTCTATGAAAACCACAGTACAGATTTTTATTTCTTACTCTTTAGGCAAGGTGGCCACTTTACGTATGGGGCGTCTTTGATCGTCATCAAGATCTCGGTCCGCCTTGTGTTTAACGGCATGTAATCCATCCGAACTGCTAAGGGAGCTCGGGACGGCTGGCTTGGCTTCGCCTGTCGGGCTTGGTTTCTTTTGTCGCCTGGGTTGGAGGGCTCACTTTCTCTTTTTCTTTTCTCGACCTCACCTTCGGTTCTTTGGTTGATTTATTCTTCTGTTCTCATGAACTTGTCTGCGAGCTTGAGGAATTCGGCCACGGTCGCGGGCTAGCTGGCTACCATCTGCCATTTGAACTCCTTGTGCGTTACTCCTCTCTTGGTCGCCGCGAGCTGTACTATGGGGTCTAATCGCAGTATTTGCAAGCATGCTTCATTGAACCGCTTGATGTAGCCCCGGATGGATTCTCCTTCCCTCTGGACTACTCCGAATATGCTTTCCTCGGTTCTGGGGCACCGCTTGCTGGTAACAAAGTGTGCGGTGAAGACCTGCACGAACTGGGTCCAGCTTCTTATTGACCTGAGGGCTAGGTTCCTGTACCAAGTGCGGGCCACCCCCCTGAAGGTGGTGGTGAAGGCCACGCACATGCATGATTCACTGGCCCTAGCGAGGTGCATTTGGGACTGGAAAGCATCGACGTGGTCATTGGGGTCAAATGACCCATCATACTTGTCCAAAGGTGGGAGCTTGAAGTCTCTAGGCATGAGGACTGCCAGGAGTTCTGATGCGAGGGGGGAAGGAACTGAGAGAATTGGGGCAACTTTTACCTCATCCGAGCTCGTCTCTTCCTTACCTCTGAGCTCGGGCAGGACACGGGTGGCAGTTCGGCAACTTCGTTGTTGAGTGGGCCTAGTACTGGTGCTGCTGGCCTCTGTGTTGCCGAGCTCAATGGGCTCGGAATGTTGGTAGTCTGTTACTAGGGCGCTGAACCGGTTCTCCATGAGCGGGAACTCAGGCTTGGAGCGCCGAGGTGCTGACTTTGCGGGCGAGGTTCCCGACCCACCTGCGATCTGTGAGGCGGGGGTGATTTTCCTTTCCCTTCGGCCTGGGGATGAGGCCTGGCTATTAGGGGGGTTCTGGAGTTGGGAGGCTTCTCCTCGGTGAGGGTGTCCACCCTGAGGGGAGGCCTTAACCGGCTTCGGAGCAGGGTGCCGAGGTGGAAGCAGTGACTGGTTTAGGGGTAGTTGAGGGAACTGCTGCTGATAGTGATGTTGAGAGAGATGGTGTAGTACTTGGTGCTGCTGGAGTTGATTTTGCTGGAACTATTGCATTTGGGCTTGCATTGTCCGCATGCATTGGATCAGGTCGTCGAATTGGTTCTGGCGGGTCGCCAGGGGGACAACAGTTGGTTCAACAAAAGTTGTTTCGATAGGGAGTGGAAGAGGGATGTTCAGGGCAGGAAGGTTTACGGGTGCCACTGCTTGTGGCGCATTCAGGCTGGTGATCCCATCCACCGGAAGGGGGATGGTGAATTGTCCGATGCACACCACGGGGACTTGGAGTTGTTCCCCGGTGGTGTTCGTCTCTGTGCCACGTCCGGCATTACTGGAAGAAGCCATGGGTGTTGGAGTTTTTGGAAGAAGAGGAGGTTCTGAGAGCTTTAGAGGGAGGCTTTTAGAAGTGTTCCCACAGATGGCGCCAATTGATGGTGCGCAATCCGACTGGTCTTAGCTATCAACGACCTTGCCTCCGACTGGAGCAACGGGGAGCCTGAAACAGAGAAGACGAGGAATCTCCGGGGAGGAACCCAGTGAGATTGCTCCGAAGCTCAAGTTAGTATTCTCTTGAAAGTAAGATAAAACCAGATGGTGCAAAGTTCTCATACCTTGTTCTTGGGGGGTAGGAAGCTTTTTATAACCACTTCGTGCACTCACTCCGAGGCTTCTATCAGGTCGGGTATGATTACTTCTGTGCTTTGCCAGTCCGGGTGTCATCCCCTCTGCTAGGACAGAACCGCCACTGCTCCTTGTCGGAGCCTTCTCTATAACTGGAGATGGCGGTGGCAGGTGGTGGTGGCAGGTGGCCGTCTGAAGTGTAGCTGTCAAGCGTCAGATCCCAAGTTAGTCAGGTGCGCCGCCCCTGGATACGAACTTCCTCGGTGTCAGGCATGGTACGACTGTCCAGTTTGGCATCCTGGAGGTGAAGTTCTGGAGTGGTGAGCGAGGTGAAGTCTTGAGTTCGGATAGAGGTGTGTCTCGAACTGTCATGGGGCAGGCCAGTTCGAGTTATTGCCCTTTGTGTTTGGCTCGGGGCCTAAGGGATAGTTCGGACTCTTTGTAGGGAGTTCGGACCATTGGTTCCTCCCTTTAGTGCTCACGCCTTGAGTGCGCTGTTGTGCCGAGCTGTTGCCTTTGCCACGTGTTGCATAATTATGAAGTCGGGCCAAATCTTCCTTCGTCACCGTGCATTGTTGCCAGAAAGCGCGAATTCGATTTCGAATTTCTCTCGTAACGGTTAAGTCCGTATTTCGCGAAACTACTGAACGAATACTTTTCTATGGAACTTGACAGTGAAAATTTGAGACCGGGGTCGGAAGCTTCAGTTACGAATGCTAACGCAGTTAGAGAAGTTAGTTCTAAAGTGGAGGTTGTGACTGAATCTGAAACTTCAGTTGCGAAAGGAAGAGCAGAGAACAGATTTCCGCTAGTGGTCTTTTTAGTTGGAATCCTGGCTTCGGCAAGGAGAGGATTCGAAAGGCTTGTCTTCTCAGAGTGGTTGAATTGGTGGCCATTTTGGCGGCAGGAAAAGCGATTGGAACGTCTAATTTCTGAAGCTGATGCCAATCCTAATGATGCTGCAAAGCAGAGCGCTCTGTTGGGTGAGCTCAACAAGCACAGGTTGGATGCTACTCTGTTTACTCAAAATCAGTTCTGCCACTTATAAAAGGAATTATTGTTTATAGAATGTTGGAGGTTCATGTTTTAGTTCGTGATGTTATGTACACAACAGAATAGTAGCACTCTTGGGCGATTATAATGTCAGTCGCAGACTCGCAGTAGTTCATAAGCAGGATCCTGAGTTTCATTGTTTTTAGTTCTCTGATTTCTTTATTGGTGTCTGTTGTGTCGGCTGCACCCAGTAATATATTTAATGGCGTCAAGCTTCGTATTTTCTTTATACTTTAGCTACTAAACTCTACGGTTAAAAACGAATTTAGCATTTCATCTATGTGCATTGCTTGCTTGTTTTATTTTTCCCCTTTTTTTCTACTTGTTTCCGGTTGATTATTTCGATGATTATCTAAAGATCATTTGAATATTAAGATGGTATACCGTATGTCAAAGTTTCTGTTGCATTTTAAGATTATCGTAAGTTAGCATGCAAGTATAACTTTGTGGATTGCTTTTGCCAGATGCTAAAAATTTAAAAGTTTGTGGCTTTAGTAACTTATTATATTTTGGCAGTCCTGAGTCTGTCATCAGACGTTTCCAACAAAGGGATCATGCAGTAGATAGCAAAGGAGTGGCAGAATATCTGCGAGCTCTTGTGGTTACCAATGCTATTGGAGAATACCTTCCAGATGAGGGCTCTGGAAAACCTTCTAGTCTTCCTGCCCTGGTAATATTAACTCAGATTTCAATATGATTTTATAATTTGTTTCGGTTCCGTTTTTAGTTCATATATGATGGAAATGCCAAGACCCCATATAACTGGGACCAACATTGTGCGGTTATATGATGGAGATGCCAAAGATGGTAGGATCTCACTTGTTGCTTCACATCACCCCTTATGCACTGTAACATTTGCTTGAATATCCAAACATCTGGTTATTTTGCCTTTCATCATTGTCAATAACATTTTATCTCTGCTTTATCAACGTTGGCATCAGTTGGCTGGGAGTTCAAAAGTTTGCATTTAAATGCTTTTTTCCCTTGATTTCCAATTCCATTTTCTGCATTTGGTTTTGAACTTCTTAACTCATTTTCTTTTGTTTTCAACTACTATAGCAAAAATCCTTGCCATACATATGTAGTCACAACTCACAAGAAAAATGATCACATTAACCGATATTATAGGTTTCCAACAACAAAATTCTAAATATGTCAGCACACTGCTATTTCTTGTTTTAAATTCCCAAATAACCTCAGTTCATATTTAGTTATTTACTATTTTTGTGGATGTCTCTAAATCTATTTCCCCTCAATTTGTAGTTAGTAGTCATGCTTGAAGCAATGTAATTCAGAATAGGACTTGAGCATTTTATTGTATGAAGTATTTTGGAGCATATGAGAACAAAGGGTGCTAAAATTTTCTAGAATATAAAAAGGTCTTCTGAGGGTGACTAATTTGGTTATCATTACAGATATCCATGGCTTTAGACCTTGGAGAGGAATTACAGCTAAGTGCTCGTTTGGGATGTCTTTCACGCAGCGACTTCTGGCATTACATGAGCTGAGAAAACCCAGAACATAATAAAGCTGTATTTGGTAAAAACCCAGAAAGTTGGAAATAGGCTTATAGAAGCTGTAAAATCAATTTTTCGGTGAAGCTATTCGGCTCTGTCAATGCAGCTCAGTCAACGCAGAAGTGCTCCCAAACAGGCCCTAATGCTATGCTAAGAGAGTTGGTTTTGGTGGTCTGGTTATATCCTTACCTCATAGAGCTCATTGAGGTCTCCCTCTCTTGAGAACTCTATCAAGCTGAATTTTTGATGGATGCTCCTAAAGCAACCAAAGGTTATCTTCTTGAGAGATATATTGTATTTGGGTTGTTGGAGGTCATAGGGGTATATTGTAATATTGATAAATTATGGGGACTTGTATGTACTTATGGGAGAAAAAAATGGGCTTATGTGTAATTTTGGTATAATTTGGTCTTTTGCTTATTTAAGCTAGTGGTTGTGTAGAGAGAGAGAGAGAGAGAGAGAAGAAAGAGTTGTATCTTTTATTCTCATAGTGGATATTTTTCCTTTCCTCCTGTGGATGTAAGTTACCAAGCTGAACCATGTTAAATCTTGGTGTTCTCTCCATTTCTTCTTCTTATTTTCTCCTTGATTTGCTATTCTATTTTATGTTTGTTGACATGGTATCAGAGTGGGTTGTTCTATAATTTGTGTTTTCTCCATGCTCACCCACGAATCTCTCAAGGCCTGCTGATTTTTTTGGTGTAGGAGAAGTGAAGAAGGTCTAGTAGGGTTTCCTCTTATAGTCGATCTATCTAGGTTTCCTTTGTGGAAGGTTGATACTCACTGCTACAGGGGATCGGACCAGTTTTAGTTTGCTTTCTTCGTGATTAGTGATGGTTTTTGACCATCACAACTATCGTGACAAGTAAACAGTGAGGTGTGTATCCCTTTAGTGGATCGAATCCATGAGGGAATGCTGTGACAAATATTTCTGGGTTAGTGATTGATGCTGTGAAGAGTTTAATAGTGGTATGATGAGTGATTTTGTGAGCTGTGAAGGTGTTCGGGTTTCTGCTATTTCATGTTCAGTTGAGGTAGTAGTTGACTACTACGAGATCTCTTTGTGTGGTAGTTGACTACTAGCAACAGGGTATTGTTAACAACTATGAAATATAAATATCAATGCCTCAGGTTGCAGTATTTTGTGAGTTGGAAAAGGGGCTTTGATGCCTCAAGTTGTGGCTGTTTGTGAGTTGGTGATGGTTTGTGGTGTGGTGATTACTTTGTTGGTGAGTGTGTGAAGCCCATGGTATTCGAAAACAATGTAGTGATGTGGTAGTTTGTGGTGTAATGGTGGATTGCTGGTGAACGTGTGAAGCTCCCTTGGTGTTTGAGAAAAGTGTAGTGACATGATAATTTGTGGTGTATTGGTGAAGTGTTGCTTCTGAGGTCCCTTCAACATCTCAAGGTTCATGACTGCTGCTTCAATAGTAAATTTATTTCCATGGAGGTTGCTGCAACATCCTTGCAAACTCAACCTGGTTTTTCCACCTTGAGTTTAGGGGGTGTGTTGAGAGATATATTGTATTTGGATTGTTGGAGGTTATAGGGGTATATTTGTAATATTGATAAATTATGGAGACCTATATGTATTTATGGGAGAAAAGGGGCTTATGTGTAATTTTGATATAATTCGGTATTTTGCTTATTTAATCTAGTGGTTGTGTGGGATTAGGGTTGTGCGTGTGTGTGTGTATGAGAGAGAGAAAGAGAGAGAGAGAGTTGTATCTCTTGTTCTCATAGTGGATATTTTTCCTCTCTTCCCGTGGATGTAGGCTACCAAGCCGAACCACGTTAAATGTTGGTGTTCTCTCTATTTCTTCTTATTTTCTTCTTGATTTGCTAGTCTATTTTATGTTAGTTGACATATCTACAACCAGTGGAGTACTTGAAGATGGTCATGGGTCATGGATGTGATTATTCTAACATATTATGGATTGGTTTCTAAAAGTTGTCCCAGTGAGTGCAAGGCTGTTCTCTCCTCTAAGGATTTTGGTTTTTAGTATTTATTGCTTATCATAGGATAGTCATTGAAGGAGGCTCTTTTATTATAACTGGTTGTATGAGGGACATACTAAGAGGTCCATTGAGATTGTACTATTTGATTAGATAAGCAAGATCTTTGATATCCATAGTTAACCGTCATTCCATTGTGTTTCAAGATTGGCTAATTCGACCATTGATGGCTTAGTGAGAGAGGAGATCTTGAGGAGTGATCTGTGTTGTGGCATCTCATTGCTGAGTTGGAGGTTATTTCTTTCTTTTTATTATTGTAAATTTTGTATAGGGGATCCATAAGGGGGAGATTGAAGAGATGACTCAAAAGTGACATTGTTCACTCTTGGTGATAAAGGTATATCTGAAAGTGTTAATTTCCACTATGCTAGTGACTTAGAGTGATTGGATGTGCTCCTAATTGCCGTGTCCTTTGCATTTGCAATTCAAAAGTGACACATTTCTCATTTGAGCTCCAATACGAGATGCAGTTATGCTTAGAGACAAATGGAACAAATTTAGAGGCATACTGCAAATATGGGACATAATCAACATAGAATCATAACAGAATTATGAAAGTTAGAGTTTTGATAGATGGGTATGGACTCCTGCCCCCTCCGGTTCTTTCTCATGTGCTTCTTTTTTCCAGGGTCTAACTCAACCCCCTCCCTTGCAGCGCTTTCCAGAGGTTTGGTGTAGGCCTATACTACCTAGAATTGTAGCTTCTAGCTAGGAGGTTTTCCATGAGAAAATAAACACTTGTTGGTTTACTTCAAAGGAGGAGACCTACCAGCTATTTATCCCCTCATTGATGTGTCCTTTACAAAGTAGATGGTGAAACCTGCTATCGCTTACTAATCTCCTGTCTGTTTGTTACTTGCATTTGGAAATGGTTTCTTTCTTTGTTTGGGTGCAGGTGGAATTTCCCTTTTAATATTGTTAGCGTAGGGGTATTTCTATCTTTATACCTTGATTGATGTTGTTGATCTGTAATGTTGTGTTGAAACATGTACTCTTAACTTAAGTAAGGGCACATAGGTTTTTTCAGTTATGTTTTAATAATAATATAAATATTTAATGGCCGACTGGGAGAAGTTATGTTGACTCTTTCAGTTCGAACCAGAATTCTCTCTTCTCTCTTTCTCTCTTTCTCTCTTTCTCTATCACTCTTTCTTCTTCTACATAACTGAACTCAATCAGGCCGAACTCTAAGACAGACCTGAATTCTAACAAATATGTCTAGCCTATTCTCTTTCACGAGCTTTAGCTGGCCTAGGAAGAGGAGAAGAATTATGTGGATAAGCACCAAGATAGAAATCATTTAGATAGTATGGGAAGAAAAAAATGTGAGAATTTTCAACGATATGGAAAGGAGTCAAGAGGCAATAATTGAGTACATTACAGCCTCCTTGGGTAAAATCGAAGGAGATCTTCTCATCTTTCTCAACTAATGATATTATTAAGAAGTGGAGAGAAGTGGTATGCACATCTTCTAAAAAGAATGTAGTCTACAGGAGCTGGAGCCACTAGAAAGATGGTTCCTACAACTCAACTTTGATAGAAGTAGTAAGGGAAACCTAGGGACTTCAGGAGTGGGGGGAATCTTCATAAATGAGGAAGGTCATATTGTTGCTTTGTTCTTGGGCTCGATTAGAGTCGGAGACTCCTTAAGGGTTTGGCTGTAATGGAAGGTGAACAAGAGGGCAAGGGAAACGAATGTGGAAAAACTAATTATTGAAGGAGACTCAAAATTTGTGGTAGGGTGGTTGTAGAGAAGAGAGGCTGCTTTTTGGTCCTATAGTAATGAAGTAAAAAAGTTCAGGTAGTTGACTAGAGATATGGAGGTGAGGGTTCAGTTGGTTCCAAGGGCCATGAATGGTATGGTTGATGCTTTAGCAAAGCAAGGGATAAGGAGCAAATTTCACACAATTGTGAGAAAAAAAAAGGAAAATCAGGTAGAGATAAGAGTCCTTATCTCTAAGAAGAGCACTTGTATGTGGGCTTTATTGCTTCATTCACAAAAAAAAGGGCTTTATTGCTTTATAAATAATAAAGTTAGACAGTTGTAATAAAAAAGTAGAATTTTGATGTATTTCACACTGGAAAAGAAGGTTCATTTAAATGACAAGTTATACCATAATTAAACAGATCCATGGACTTAGAGTTCATTTGATGGAGTGGATGGGAGCACATGGATGCTGTTTGATCAACTAATACCAATCAGACTGAAGAAAATTTTTATTATATAGGCTATAAGTCAAATAATGTTGTATGGAGTTGTTGGTGCTCAAGAACAATATTCCCTAGAATGAATTTGATGGAGGTAAGGATGCTTGTATGAATGAGTGGCAAGAATAGAAAAGGCACATTGTAGGAATCTAAGAGTAGCCTGTAAAAGTGACAGAACAAGGTAAAGTACACTAAGATGGCTTGGATATGTAAATAGAAGACCATCTATTGTGATTTGATGTAAGTTGAGGATTGTAAAAGAGCTATGTGAAGGTTAAGTGCCCCTCTGAACCTGTCAAACCAAGCCCTAGGTGACTATTTCAGGCCATATAGAGTTTTTCTAAGTTTGCACACATTTTCCTTTACCAACATTTTCATAAAAGCCTGTTGGAATGTCCATATATACCTCCTATAAATCACCATTAAGGAAAGCATTTTTTATATCAAGATGAACTAGGGGCCATGGATAGGTGGCTGCTAGAGATAAAAGGATATGAACTAAACTCTTCTTAACTACCGGTGCAAAGGTTTCCAGATAATCAACACTATAGGTTTGAGTATACCCTTTTGCTACCAACCTTGCCTTGTACCTCTCTATCTTGCCATCGGCCCTATACTTTACTGTGAATACCCATCTACATCTGACTATCTTCTTGTCTGGGGGGAGATCAACTATTTCCCAAGTTTGTTTTTTAACCACGGCTTCCATCTCTTCTTGCATGGCTATTTCCCACTTAGGTTTGGAGAGAGCCTCAGTAACATTCATGGGTATAGACACAAAATCCAAGGAAGAAAGGAAAGCACGGCAGGAGGGTGATAAGGCACTATAGGAAAGATGGTGTGAAATGCAATGGGCTGCACACTTTCTCTTCCCTTTACGAAGTGCAATGGAAAGATCAAGGTTAGTGGGATTAGCTACAACAATGGTGTTAGGTACAAGAACATTATCATTAGAAAACATAACAGGCTCAAGAAGAATACCTGGAATTGTATTTGTTGAATCTGGAGTTTCAGAAGGACTGATAGAGAGTGGTGTGGGTTGAGGATGTGTGGAGTCAACCATCGTCTGCCAGCGTTGATATTTCTGTGAGGCTGCCCGTAGTGGCTCAGGCAATGAAACTTATGGAGGTGCTGGCTGAACTGATGATGGAATTGATGGAGGCACAAAAGAAACAGGAAGAGGAACAGATTATAAGTTCTCTTTCCCGAAACTCTCCCCCCGAGGAGAACCACTCGAGAAGAAGAAGGTGGATTCAAAAATGGTAACATCCATAGTCATAAATTTGCTCATCGACACTGGGCTATAACAGCAATACCCCTTTTGGTTCTGAGCATACCCAAGAAAAACACATTTCTTGGCCTTAGGACCCAATTCCTTGCGATGGGGCCAAGAATGTGAACAAAGGAAACTTAACCAAAAATCCTTAGAGGTATGTGAAATATCTCCCCATCTGGAAAAAGAAGACTAAATGGCACCTTAAACCCCAAAGTCCATAAAGGAACACGGTTAATCAAATGCATGGCTGTAAGAACTACATCTCTCCAGAAATGCATAGGAACTGAAGAACACACCATAAGACTCCTTGCCACCTCCATAATGTGTCTATTCTTCCTCTCAACTACTCCATTCTGTTGCGGTGTATATGCACAACTACTCTAATGAATTACACTATGTTCTAAGAAATACGTGGTTAGGTCATTCTCAAAGTACTCTCTGACATTATCTTATCTAAAGGCTTTAGTTTCAAGGTTTAAAATGTCAATGTTGATGGGAATGTCGTTTACCAAAATATAAGACATATGTCGGAAATGTCAAAAATGTCAAGGGAAAATATTGTAAAAATTAGAGACATTGTGGAAGTGTTATGAAATATGTGGAAATATGCAAAGATATTTTGTAAAATGATAAACGAAGCATGAATACATATTTCTAGACTATTATCTTATTCCCAACCATTATATAAAGCTAAAAAACTAAGATCAATAACAAATTAGTAAATGACGATTTACTGATTTATTATGCATTTTGATGTTTTTACAAGGTTATTTGATATTTTCTTATTTTTAATTCTGATTTATTATAAATTATAATATATTTATTTCACACTAGTAAATAGAAATACATTTATTCTGATTTTTTTAAAATTAAAGTTTAATAAACTGATTCTCCTTTTTTGTAGTATTAAGATTATGATAAATTTTGATTTCTTATAAAACTTAATGAATTTATTATGATTTTTAGTACTAAATTTATAATAAATTATGATTTAGTATAAAATTTATT
Organism: Nelumbo lutea; assembly: GCF_056320005.1. Classification (NCBI taxonomy): domain Eukaryota; kingdom Viridiplantae; phylum Streptophyta; class Magnoliopsida; order Proteales; family Nelumbonaceae; genus Nelumbo; species Nelumbo lutea. Next base: position 41,789,538 of record NC_142686.1, on the reverse strand, counting down.
AAATTTATTCTGATTTTTTATATTAAATGTAGAATATGATTTATTATAAAATTTGATAAGCATTTCCTGATTTTAATAAATATTTTAAAAAATACTAACTAGTTAATATTTTATTACTTGAAAAATATTTTATGTTTTATGTTATAAAGTAATTAATTTATTCTTTTGTTTTTATATTTTGTTAATTCTTTTTTATAAATATTTTGTTTGAAATATTAAATAGAAACTATTAATGGAAATATTATTAATGTACATTAGTCAACATCTTGTCGAAATTAGTTGATATCTTATCGACATTAGTCGACATAATAGGAAAAACTGCATTTTTTTTTTGTTATTTGGACTTATTTGGTCGACATTTCCGAAATATAGGAAATGTTGACCGAAATAATGTATTTTTTATATTACCATCCATTTTCATGTCGGTGAGCCTCGACATCGACATATGTCGGGCAACATTAGCGACATTTGGCGTCATTTGAAACCATGCTTAGTTCTCATTCAAAATTGTGTGAGAACCATCTGGTGAAACTGTCTTACCAAGTTATGAACCTTATCTTGTGATCTCATCAAATATATCCAAGAATATCGTGTACAATCATCCACAAACAAGAGAAAGTAACAGTATCCTCTCATGGAAGCTATATGATATGGCCGCTATACATCAGTGTGAACAATATTAAAAGCAAAAGTACTTTTTTTATGTTGTTGCTTGTGGTGATTGATTGAGAGAGAGAGAGAGAGGTACGGATGATAGAAAGAAAAGCAAACTCAGTACTGACAGCCGCCAGTCTTCTATTTATATTAATCTTTATAAAAAAGACAAAATTACAAGTATGCCCCTGGCGACATATCCTAGGATAAGAACAATAAGAAAAGAAAGAAAGAAAGAAAGGACTAGTAGCTGAAACTGCCCCACTAACATCAGTTACAAGGAACACTTAAGCCTTATAGCACTCCCCCTCAAGTTGGGCTGAAGATGTCTATCGTGCTCAGCTTGTCACATAGCTCATTGTGCTGCGAACACGGAAGTCCTTTTGTGAGGACATCAGCAAGTTGTTCCTTGGAGTTGACATAAGGGATACAAATTTCCCTTTTTTCCATTTCTCTCTTATGAAGTGCTTATCCACCTCAATATGCTTAGTCCTCTCATGTAGGACTGGGTTGCTGGCGATGTTTATTGCAGCCTTGTTGTCACAGTAAAGAGACATAGGATTATGAACAGCAACTCCAAGCTCACCTAGGAGGTTCTTTAGCCAAATGACTTCAGCCACCCCATGTGCCATAGTTCTATACTCAGCTTCTGCACTTGATCTTGCTACCACACTTTGCTTCTTGCTCTTCCAGGTAACCAGATTTCCTCCCACAAATGTGCAATACCCACTAGTAGACTTTCTATCATCCACGACTCCTGCACAATCAGCATCTGTAAAGACTTTCACCTTTAGGTGATTGTGTTTACTGAATAGTAGGCATGTTCCTAAATGTTTCTTCAGGTATCTAAGGACTCTCTCTGCTGCCTCCATGTGTGGCTTCTTAGGAGAGTGCATAAACTGGCTCAGAACTCCAACTGAATAGGCAATATCTGGACGGATCATGGATAGATAAATCAGCTTTCCCACTAACCTTTGGAACTGCTTTACATCTTTCAGAGGTTCACCAATACATTCACCTAATTTACTTGTATCCCGTAATAGATCAATGGTGTATTTCCTTTGAGAGACAAAGATACCCCTTTTTGAACGGGCAACTTCGATCCCAAGGAAATACTTTAGGAGTCCTAGATCTTTCACTCTAAATTTGGATGCAAGGAATTGTTTCAACTTCTGTATCTTTGAACTCCAACTCCCTGTAATGATGATATCGTCTACATACACTATCAATACGACAACCTGCTCCTGACATCTCTTCACAAAAAGTGTATGATCAGACTGGCACTGTTGGAACCCCATCTCTTGAACTGCCATGTGAAACTTACTAAACCAGGCTCTGGGAGACTGTTTTAAGCCATAGAGAGACTTCCGTAGCTTGCACACTTTGTTTTCACTTTCCTTGGTAGAGAATCCAGGAGGTTGAACCATGTATACCTCTTCTTCCAAGTCATCATTCAAGAAGGCATTATTTATGTCCAGTTGATGCAATTCCCAGTCAAAGTTAGCAGCTAAGGATAGGAGAACCCTAATCGAGTTCATCTTAGCCACTGGAGCAAAAGTCTCATCATAGTCAACTCCATATACTTGTGTGTACCCTTTGGCTACTAGTCTTGCTTTGTACATTTCAACTATTCCATATGCCTTGTGCTTAACTATGAACACTCATTTGCACCCCACGGGTTCTTTCCCTTCTAGAGGATCCACCAATTCCCAAGTATGATTTTTGTGGAGGGCATCAGTCTCCTCCTTCATGGCATCTATCCATTCAGGGTATTTTAAGGCTTCTGCAACATTCTTGGGAACAGGGATGTAGTCAACTGCCGATAAGAAGGCTCGGTACGAGGGAGAGATGTGGTCATAGGAAACAAAGTGGGTAATGGGGTGTTTGGTAGTGCAAGACCTGACTCCCTTTCGTTGAGCAATAGGGATGTCTAGGTCGTCCATAGTAGGAGTAGGGTTAGGGGTTGGACTTACCTCCTGGGATTCTGATGATGTCATTTGCTCAGTGTTTGGTTGCTCCCATTTCTATCACACTGCTAATCTCTCCGACGAATACGTTGGAAGACACAGAAGGGAGTGAGGTCCGGAATAGAAGGAAGAGACACCTGAACCTGTTTCTCCTCTTCCACTCTACGGCTCTCCCCCTGAGGAGGAGGGAAGAATGGCTCGGACTCAAAGAAGGACACATCCATAGACAAAATATTTATGACTAACTGGGTCAAAACACTGATACCCCTTTTGAGATGATGAGTACCTCAGGAAGACAAGGAATGGACCAAGGGTCTAACTTACCTATGGATGGAGGCAAATCATGGACAAAGGCCCGACAACCAAAGACTCTCATGGGGATGGAAAATAAAGGTGACTGAGGGTACAATAACTGATGAGGGGCCATGTAACTCAATAATCTGGAGGGCATGCGGTTGATGACATACGTAGCTGTAAGTATAGCATCCACCCAAAATCTTTTTTGGACATTCATGTGTAACATCATCCCGCAGGCTACCTCAAGGAGGTGTCTGTTTTTCTTTCTACAACCCCATTTTGCTGTTGTGTTCTGGCGCATGAGCTTCTATGAATAGACCCATGGGAGGCGAAGAACTCATTTGGCTCCCCATGGAAGTATTCCTTCGCATTATCGGATTGGAATATCTGTATTTCAACATGGAACTATGTAAACACCATCCTTTGGAAGTCTTTCACTATCTTTGGAACCTCGTCTCTGCTATGCATAGGGATTACCCATGTATAGCGAGAGTAATAATCAATCAATGTAATAAAATACTTATATCTACCCTCAGAGATTACATTTGTAGGCCCCCATACATTAGAATACACAACATGGAAAGGAACATTTTGATCTTTTATTGCTTGAATGAAAGGTTGTTCTACATTGTTTACTTAACTGACATGTTTGACACATGAACTCTGACACTGAACATGACATAAATAAAAGTGGGAACAAACATTTTATTACTTTGAAAGAAACATGACCTAAACGACTGTGTCACAACAAAATTTAACTCTTATTTGACTTACTATGTGACTCTGAGGATGACACGGAGAAACCAACTTGGTTGTCGAGAATGTAGACCGTCCGCCAGGCTTCCTCTACCAATCGTCCTCCCAGAAGTTAGGTCCTTAAAAACACATGAGTCAACAAAAAAGGTTACACTATAGTTTAAAGAACTTGTAATGCTACTAATTGAAAGCAAATTTATGGGAAGTTGAGGGACATGCAATACACAGTTCAGGTTAAGGCCATGGGGAAGGGATATCGATCCTTGACCTGCAATGGAAGAAAAGGAACCATTTGCAAGTCTCACTCTATCCCTTCCTAACAAAAGGCTATAAGAATGGAATATGTTAGGCTTACCGGTCATGTGATTTGAGGCCCCTGAGTCAATAATCCAAGGGGAATCTGTGGGAGTGACATGGAATGCAGAAGCCACATTACATGAAGTAGATGCAAAAGATGTAGAGGGAGTACCAGTGACTGAGCTGTCCAATTGCTGCAATGCCCTACCATAAGATTCAATATGCTCTCTGAATGAATTCATTATATCCTCCTTGGGGTCAGGCTTATTAGGAGGGTCCCGGGTACTACCGGAAACCTGAGTGTCTTGGGTTGCCACATGTGCTGCACTCGTTCTTTTCAAGTGACCTTTACCCTGTTCTTGATTCTTTGTTGCCCACTTGGGTTTCCCGTGGATGTCCCAACAGGTGTCACGTGTATGTCGTGACGTTCTACAGTGGGTACAAAAGAGTTTATCTTTATCATCTGCCTTCTTAGGATCACTTTTCTTCCCTGTTGAGCTGTTATTAGCTGCAGCCAAGGCAACTTATTGCTCCCCCTCAGCTGTAACTATCACACTTCGCCTGCTTTCTTCAGATTGGACAATCGTGTACTGTAGGCAATTCTTTGCTTCCTAGGATTTGCACCCTTAATGGTTCATATACAGGGTTCATCCCTAACAAGAAAGCAAACACTCATTGTTGAGAGATCAGCTTCCTGTAGGCCTTAGCATCATTGTCATGCTTCCACTCTATGGCGTTATAATGGTCAAACTCCTTCCATATGGAGGTAAGAGTTGAATAATATGAGGACAAGCTACGGTTTCCCTGTTTACATGTTGATGACTCAGCTTGTAGTTGGTAAATCTTGGCATAATGCCTTTGCTCAGAATAGGTAATTCTGGCCTGTTCCCAAGTCTCACTGCTGTGTCTGCCCACGTAAAATTCTTTTTCACATCAGGTTCCATGGCTGCGAGGAGCCAAGACATCACCATACTGTTTTCTTGGTCCCACCTATCATGTTAAGCTGTCTCACCCTTGGGGTTCTTTCACCCTTCCATTGATGTAACCGGCCTTACCCCTTGCCGTTACATAGAGTTTTACACTCTTAGCCCACTCCAGGTAGTTCAGATTGTTCAAGGGGGTAATTGGCATGGAAAAAACCATGGTTTCACCTCCCATACCTGCTATGTTGCGGGTTGGGGTGTTCCCTGGTGAGGTCAGTTCATGACTTGCCATTGAATATTATGACCAACCAGTCCAAATGCCACCTAACAGTACAGCCGCCACAACTGGAATGTGGCAACTCATGGTTTACTCCTAGAATGTGAGCAACAAACTATTGAATATTGCTGAGAGCACAAGAACTACTGCTGAGAATAAGAGATCAGTCACTACAACATCCAAACAGAACAATAAATAGTCTGGTCATCGGTTCAGCACCACCATTACAGACATTACTATCAGTCTGAATGTGGTTCCCCCACTCTAACCATCCTATTATTCAAACTAGTAATCATATAATCAAGTCATAAGCCCTACGCACCATTGGAGAAAGAATACTAAGATAAACTAAAACAAAACCACACCTGTTCAGCACTAGATCAGAACCTGCTAGGGTTTCATTGCACCATCAACACCCTCCTTCGATTAGGGTTTCAACAGACCAGCACCATCCCACGGCCAGACACAACTAGGGTTTTTCAGTAACTGTCGCTTGGGGCCACTAGGGTTTCAGCAGAAGTACAGTCACAGGACTTATTAGGGTTTCTACAAGCACAACCGCCAGAGAAGATTGAAAACACAAGCCGCTGCTAGGGTTTCTGTAAGTGCAGCCGCCAGAGAGAACTGAGACCAGCCGCCACTAGGGTTTTTTTTATAGAAAAGTAGCCACGCCCAATCCTCTTTAGAAAGGTTGATGCTAGGACCGTGGGTCTTCTCCAGCCCAAAAATTCCGCTCTGATACCATGTTCTTGCTTGTGGTGATTGAGAGAGAGAGAGAGAGAGAGAGAGAGAGAGAGAGAGAGAGGTACGGATGATAGAAAGAAAAACAAACTCAGTACTGGCAGCTGCCAGTCTTCTATTTATATTAATCCTTTTAAAAAAGATAAAATTACAAGTATGCCCCTGGCGACATATCCTAGGATAAGAACAATAAGAAAAAAAAAGAAAGAAAAGACTAGTAGCTGAAACTGTCCCACTAACATCAGTTACAAGGAACACTTAAGCCTTACAACATTTTATTATTTGGTTTAAAAGACTGTTTACAATGCTTTCCTAACTAACAACTCTCACACTTTGGGAAAAGAAATTTCAAAGAACTAAAAGAAAGATGTCCCAAGCGATTGTGCCAAAGCATAATCTGGTTCACTGACTCTGACCCGCTACTATTGTTGTTGCTAACATGATGGCCCTGATGTCTCGGAATCTCATCCAGAAGGTAGACTCCATTCACCTCACAACCACTCCAAATCCTGCAAAACATAATTACCAGGAAGAAAGGTCACGGAACAATTCAAATTTTTTGTCAAAGAACTAACATAAAGTAGGTTGGTATGAAGTCTAGGGACATGTAAAACAAAAGATAAAGTTATATCATTGGTCACTCTAACTGTCCCCTTCCCAGCAATGGGAATATGTGAACCATCTATTGAAGAGACTCTGTCTCTATCAGAGCACAACTGATAGGAACTGAAAAGGATAGGGGCATTAGTCTTGTGCTCAGTTGCTCCTAAGTCTATAATCTAGTGAGATCCCTCCTTACCTAAAGTGAATGCAAGATTTGCAGTTGCATATGAACTACCTGTATGTGCAAAAGAAGTAGTGTAGTTGGCTCCTGCATTCTGCTGTCCATCTAGAAGGCCAGAGCTAGGTGAATATTTTTTACTCATAAGTTGTCCAAACCTCTCCAATTCTGTTCTCATTGCTGCTACTGCAATGGATTCCCAATCAGTTTGGGAAAGAGGGGCTGAAGAGTCTCCTGTAGTGGCCACATTTGCATTTCCCTTCTTGTTCCTTATCTAGGCAAGCATCAGATTTGGATGAAGCTTCCAACAAGTGTCCCTGGTATGCTTAGGCTTCTTACAATAATCACACACCGAGTCCTTCTTATCTTCCCTTCTAGTCTCACTACTCCCCCTGTCTCCATTCGGCTTAGGTTTGGTTGTACTAACCATAGCCGACTGGTCAATCCCAAGCTGTCTCAACATTACATTCCTCCTACTCTCCTCTCTAGAGACAAAGGCATAGGCTTGAGAGAGTGTCACACCCTCCCTATAAAGAATATGCTGCCCAACAATGTCAAATTCAGGGTTCAGCCTTGCCAAGGACTCAAAAACCATATTCCTCTCTACCAGTCTGTGATAGGTTGCTGCATCATTTACATTTTCCCATACCACAGTTTCTAGGTGATCTATTTCTTGCCAAAGGGTTTTTAGCATGGAGAAATACACAACAAGGGTTTTTTCTCCCTGTTTCATACTTATCACCTGATTCCTTAACTGATAGCTCTGTCTTCATTTTGCTTATCAGAGTAGGTTTTAGTCACTCAATCCCAAATCTCCTTGGCAGTATTAGCCCATAGGAATTTTTTTTTTGCAATATGAGGTAACATAGAATTACACAACTAGGACATTACCATGTAATTCTCCTGCACCCATCGGGAAAAGTCTATATCAAGTTTCTTCTCCTCCCCAGTGATGTACCCTAAATTTCCATAGGCACCAATATCCATCTTGGCTAATTGTGTCCATTCTAAATAATTTGTACCATCAACTTTTACTGTAGTAATGATTCCAAACAAAAAATATCACTACTACCTCTAACACCCATTCCCACAGTACCTGTGGATTTCACCTCGGTATTCCAACTCTCCATCTTACTTCAAACAGTTCAACAGTAAGAAAAAATGGATTGGAGACCTTCCAAAAACAATTTAATATAACACACAAAAAACCAACCCTTCTAGAAGAAGAAAACTTTATCCAGAGAGAAATCTCTCTCCTCCCCACACCTCCCAACAGAGAGAAGAGTGAATCGATCACTCTAGGAGGCTTAGAAAATTCTAGAAACTTAATCGCCCTCTTTAGAATATCAAAAGAAAATTAACAATACCTGGGCACCCAAGATCAGATAAAAGACAAAGAGTCAAACTTTTTTGGGACTCTTCCCTGTACTCCAGTTCTTCTTGATTTTGATGCCAAATAGTAGATCACCTTCCTGATGACTAGATCCCACCAAAAAATCCAAGAATTGGGCAATATATAGTAGATCGATCAGCCCTTTGTTACTTCATGCAGTCGACTGATCTAGGGCTGCATGAGAATACTTCAAGAACCTTAGCTGGTGCTTTGATACCAAGTATAAATCTGCTGAACTCAAAAAATATGAACAGAAAGTGGTTTCTTGAAGAGAGAAGGAAGAGAGAAGGAGAAAAAGAGATCTTGAAAGAAAAGAGAGCAAAAATCTAGCCACCCCCTTCACTTATTATTTATACTAAAAATAATAGAGCAATACAAAGACAACTCTGCCCTTATAGGGCGACAAAACATAAAACAACATATATAAGACTCAAAAACATAATAAAATTTGGACTCACATAACTACTGTGGTCTCCACCTCTTATCTAACAACTAACATAAAACATCTACTCAGAAAAACAACATAAAACTGATTAATCTTCAACAAAGAAGAAGAAGAAGAAAAGAAAATAAAAAAATGAAGACTAACAAATTGATAATTGATAGAGAATGTAGCCTTTGACAGAGTGGAATGTTAAAACGGGATTTGCTAGCTGATCCTACATAGTTGGGGTAAGTCTTTGTTGAGTTGAGATTGGATTTACTGTTCTCTACTCTATTAGTTGGTCAATGGCTTTGTTGAGTTAATAATATTGGTTTTGTTATTTTCTAATTAATTTGTTTTTCTTGACCATGGTACATTAAGTTTGGAACTTCATACTTTTTACTTGCTATTTTTGCTATGTTTATTTTTCTATATTCTTTCAATGTATCCACTAATCTGCAGATGCTGGTTGTTGATCATTTACAATTAGTTGCAAGAATTGAAGCAGCGTGCTGCAGGAAACATGGATGAGCCCTTTCTTACCCCTGGCGTATCTGAGAAGCAGCCATTGCATGTAATTATGGTAAGAAATAAAACATAAGTACAACTTTGGTTCTCTTGTTTTTGCAGTGAAGTTGGCTCATGGTGGCTCTTATTATTAATACAATCACAAAAAAAGGGGATGATTGGTTAATTTGCAACTCATATATCTAAGGTTTATCTAGGATAGGTGGTCTGTTAAGGTGCATGGAAGGCAATATCTTAGCAATAATTTCAGACCCTAGAAGGCAACAAAGTAAAATTGAACTTTGGTGGGAGCTCCTTGGGTAACCTGGGTGTGACAGACATAGGTGGTGTAATAAAAAACTCTGAGAGCAGGATTTAGCCTTATATTCAGGGCCACTTGGTATTGCTAATTCTCTGAAGGCTGAATTGTTGGCATTGCTGCAAGGACTACGCTTAACAAAGCAATTGGGCTTTAGAAAGTTGGAGGTGGAAGGGGACTCAAAAGTAATTATCTCATAGGCAAATTGTAATAGACATACCCCATGGACTCTCAAACATGTTTTCAGGGAGGTGTAAATGATTGTGAAGGATTTAAATGCTGAATTCAAGTGGGTGAGGAGTGCAAATGGGTTAGCTGATTCCCTTGCTAAACAAGGGACTGCAAGACAGCAACTATACTGGGATTCATTGTAAACTACCCTTGGTTATTTTGGGGATGACATTTCTGGTCATCAAGTTGTACTATTCACATATACAATTAATTTAATAAAATTAACTTTTTGCTCATAGAAGAAATTCAGGTCCCTATTGAAGTGGATAATTCCATGAAGGTAGAAGTTTTTTTTTTTGAGAAAAAGGTAATGTATTAGAGAAGCAAAAGATTTGCAAATCCTGCTCAAAAAGAAATTGAAGCAGGGAATAGAAAAGCAAAAGCTGATTACATGTCCGAACTAGATACAAAAAGATTTCTATGATAAAAAAAGAACAAAAAGGAACATCTTTTAGCTGTCTATGCATTGCAGACCAAGAATAGATTCTTCCCCATATGCTTTTTAGGATTGTATCCCCCGAATTGCACTTGCTTTCAAAGATTCTCCTGTTTCTTTCCATCCAAATAGACCAAACTACTGCTTCTGGGACCACTTCCTATAAAACTTTCCCTCTCTTGGACAGACCCTCAAGTTGCCAGCACTCCAACAAAGAAATCAAATCTTTAATTCAACTTCAAACAGCCCCAAGGCTTTTCCCCAAATCCAGCTGGCAAGTTTACAATGAATGAATAGATGTTCTGCATTTTCTGAAGCAGCCCCACATAAAGTCCCCCAGCCTTTCTGGCCTGTCTAGACACTTTTCCACCACGATATTGATCACCTTTTCATTTTCCATATTTGAAATTTGAATCACATTGCTTTTCTGCCCCCTGATGTCAGAACTATTCAGGTTGTTCTCAGATGATTGACGATCCGTAGCGCAGGTTTTTCTGCCCAAATTTGCAGCTTCTACCCCCGCCTCTCTCCCACTTGCCACGTGGCCATCTGCTCTTTTCTGCATCCCCATTACTCTTTTGTCTTCTCTAGAGATTGCTACAGATGCCGGTGCCAGGACTGCAACTTTCTCGACCAAGGAGGGGTTCGTCGTTACCACCTCATTGCCCTTGATTCGCTTTTTTATTTCTGCCGAAATGCTTTCCCTTGCTAAAAATTTGTGAATCCAACAATCCTCCGCCTCTATCGCTTCCCCAAAATCCGCAGCCAGAGCCACTATCTTTGGAGGGATTTCAGGCCAATTTGTTATCACAAAAACGTTTTCCCCATTGACCACATTTACCGCTGATGGTGGGAAGCCTTTCCAGGATGCTTTCACCTTAATCCATCCCGTTGTTTCTCTCGCTTCTACTAAGTTGTCTACTTCCAGGTAACCTCCGCATAAATTCCCGGTTTTCTTCACCAACCCCTCACTCCACAAGTGAAGTGGCAGGACAAAGATTCTGAACCAGAAAGAGTCAGGGAAACCAGACTACCTCTGCCAACAACCTTCCGATTTCTCCTAAGGAAACAAGTGAAGCAACGCTCCTCCCACATTTGTAGCACTCAACCTTAGCACTCTTCTCGCTTCCTCCGGTGGCGGCAAAATAAAAATGAACTTATTTTTGGCCATTCGCCTCACCGTTACCCCTAGAGACACATTCCCATAATTAACAGTCCAACGTTTTAAATCCTCCATTGAGAAATTTGTCTCCTCTACACCTACGGTGCAAGCCTCCAGAAGCTTCATTCTTCAGATTCTTCTTCTCCATCTGGAAAAAAGTAGAAACATTCCGAGTCAACTTTCAGGTTCACTTTCCCCTCCTTTGACCAAGATAGGAGCTGTGCCTTCTCACCATAAGAGGACCTCCCTTCTTCTGCCTAAGTGTACTTGCGAGAGTTCTCCAGCCTCCCACTGCACCTGTCTCCCCTTTTTACCAGCCAGTCAACAGTCCTGAAACTCCCTCCCCCATCTACGAGCCTTTCCCTTCCCTAAGCAACCCTTCTTCCCAAACTAAATCTCTTGTACGTTGTCGAAGGCTTCCTCAGAGAGGTCAACCTTCTGCTGTCAACGGTTGTAAAATCCGCCGGCCATGACAAATCAGCAGTTAGCTCACATAAAATCCATGAAGGTAGAATTGATGGTTATGGTGCAAAGATGAAGATTAAGGAAATCCTTATATTACAGAAATATAGGGGTGGAAGGTGACTCTAAAGTAGTGGTGTGATGGAAGAACCAATACAGTTAGGCCCTTGGGTATATAGGAGAAAAATTTTGAGAGAGGAGATGAATGTAATTTTCACATGGATACATAGGTCAGAAAATGGTTTGGCTTACAGGTTGGCAAGACAAGGAGAAAATAGAGAGGCTCTATATTGGGGCATGAATATTTTGTTCTATTTCTCATTCTGCAGAGATGATGCTGCTGGGCTTTATATCACCCCTTGCAGCTACCTCATCAATGATATCAAATATTTGCATCAATTCAAAATTCTTTGATTACAACACATATTGAGACGATTTGGAGGAAAAGATTTGCGGTGGAGAAGAAGAGATTTCTGGTTGAGGAATCTAGGGAGGGAGAAGTTTTGATGTTTGAAAGGAAGGGAGGGCCATGATTTTCATGTCTGTTGCAGGTTTGATTAAAGGATTTGTTGAGGGAGCAATCCATACGGAGACCAGACCTGGCTGGAGGAGTGAGTTGAGTAAGGAACGGAAGTTCTTCTCAATTGAGAAAAAAGTTAATGACAAAGGACGTTTTATGAGGATAGATGAAAAGATGGAAGATGGCAGGAGACAAACTCTCTGTTTGCCAGAAGGAAGAAATAGACAGGGATGGGTTGCAGTTGCTGAGGTGCTGCAGGAGTACGAGGAAAGGTGCTGGCTGAAAAAAGAAAAGTTAAAAGGTTTGGGGGTGGAGAAGAAGTTTCAGGAGTCAGAGGAACGTAAGGGGATTCAGGAGGTGACGATTGAAGGAGAAGACGGTGTCCCAAAGTTTGCTATGGGAGGAGGTAAGGAAGATTGGAGCAAAATGATGACAGTGACAGCAAAGAAGGTTAGAGGTTGGAAGAGGATTCTTAATGATGTCATGATTAGAATTCCAAATGTGGATTTGGCTGTGATTATTCTTTTCATGACAGTAAAACAGTTCTGAATATTGGAAATTCAAAGGCAGAGCACATGACTGTTGAAACTTCATAAGGTTCGGTGACGGTGGCAAACTGGACACCTTCTTGCAATGAAATTTCAATACCAGGAGGAAGTGTGATCTTGAAGATTTTTGGTCTTCCTTTTAACTTGTGGATATATGAAGTCTTCAATAAGCTAGCAGCTGCATGTGGTGGAGTAATGGAAGATGTTTGCACTGTTGACCTTCATGCAGTGAAGATTATAGTTGCAGGCGCTAAACCTGAGAGGATTCCCCACACGACTGACTTCTTCGCTGAAGGGAGATGGTGGAAACTCTGGGTGGCATCAGAAGCTGAAATGTCCCTGTGGTATGGAAGGCGAGAGGTTGAAGATGAGGCAGGTAGGGTTTGGTGGAGTACACGTGGCACAAACAGACTGGAAGGTTTGAGGGGGAAGGGAGAGAACGAAGAGATGCTATGTGCTGGAAGATCGAGACTTATTGAATACTCTGGTGCTTTTTCAAAAAAGGCCTGCAGTAATGCTGTAATGCTGATTTCAAGAAGGGAGAAGAGGAAGACGAACAGGTGTTTCGAGAGAGATGAACAACAACAGCGGGCTGGGTCGGGTTTTAGTGGAACAACACGTGATCTTATTAAGGAGCATGCAGACTTAAAAAAGGGGACGAGCTGGGCTGGAAACAGGTGGACTTAAAGCAGAAATTTAATAGTGGGACCAGAAGGGGTAAACTTAGCTTGGAGTTGAAGAGTAGGCCCAGCTATGATGGAGGTTTGGCCCAAGAGTATGTTGGGGGTGAGCAGTTTAAAGAGGTGATAGAAAAAGTGGTGACAGAAGAGGCCGATTGTGATGCCAAAGGATTTGTTTGGAGAACAGCAGTGTTCTTCCCTAAAAATAAGGTTGCAACGACGGTACGGGAGGATGAAGGGGATGGAAAAAGAAGAGCGGAAGAGAAGGGGGAGATTCAGGTGGACTGTAAAGACAATCGTATGCATCAAGAGGAAGGGGAGGATGATGAAGACATATTGCCCGTCACTGATGTTGAGGGAGGAGTTTAGGAAAGAGTTGAAAAGGATGACTGGGGAGAGAAAAAGATGGTAGTTAAAAAAGAGAATGGCAGAAAGATGATTGAGGTTTTACTGAAGAGGGATGAAAATAGAGCAGAAGATGAGGGGAAAATCAATCAAGGAGATGAGGTGATTGGGTTATAGTAGTTGTTGGAATGTTAGCTTTATTTATTATGTTTTTATTCTGCTGAGTTAGGGTCCGTTTGGATAAATTAAAACAGTTTTTTAATTTTTTTTTATGCTGTAACTTAAGTAGGGGCACAAGGTCCTTTCCCTTCTACTTATGGTTGCCCTATATATATATTAATATAAGTCGGCGCCGCCAGCACTGTAGTAGACTCTAAATCTCTCTTCTTTTCTTTCCTCTCTTCTCTCTTCTCTCCTTTCTTCCTCTTCTCTTCTCTTTTGTTCAGCTGTTAATATGGTATCAGAGCGGTTCTGCTAGGCCTGTGAGCAGATTGAACAAGCTTCAACCTGCTGTCTTCTTCGACTGAGATAAAAAAAAGTGCATACCTACGGCTGGTACTGATTATTTTTTGGGTGTTTTTTTTCCTTTTCCTTGGTCGTGTACCAAGAAGAAACTATACGACTTCAGACTGTTGAATGTTTTCTGAGAAGCTATGAGGTTCGAAACTCTTTTTTTTGTGGATCGTGTGATCCTTTGTCTGAGAATTCAGATCTATAGGTCGTGGATGACCTGATCTTTTAACCCTTGTGGTGTAACCATACTAGTTTATGACCCCTCCTAGCAGTCGATGTGTTTGGGGTGTCTGGAAGTTGGTGGAGTGTGACTGCTAGGTCAGATCAGCTCTGAGATCACCCTAAAATCTTGCCTTTTTTGGACAATCTACGACTGTTTGTTTGGTGATAGGAGGGATCATAAGGTGTGTGTAAGGTCTGAAAGGTGTTTGAATCATGTCCTTTGAGAATTCTGCAACTTCAGGAATTTCAGGAGGTCAAAATGGAATGAGTGAGGAGATGGATATGAGTTTCCCCATGGCTGTAATCCCCTTTGATGGGCTAAACTATCTTAAATGGTCTAGGGGAATTAAACTTTATATCATTGCTAGAGGAAAAATTGGGTATATTAATGGTAAAATCAAGGAACCAAAGATTGGTAGTGCTGAACATGATAGATGGGACCAAGAAAATAGCATGGTGATGTCATGGATCTTGGTTCCCATGCTGCCACAAGTAGGGAAGGCATTTATGTGGGCTGAAACAGCTTGTGAAATATGGGAACAAGTAAAATCTACCTATTCAGAACAGAGACACTATGCAAAGATATATCAATTACAAGCAGAATCCTCCACTTGCAAGCAAGGGGAGAGGAGTCTCTTGGCGTACTATTCAGACTTGACATCAATTTGGAAGGAACTGGATCATTATCAAAATGTGAATTGGAAGTGTAATGAGGATGCAAAGGCCTACAAATCACTTGTTTCCTAGCAATGGGTATTTGCCTTTCTTCTGAGGTTGAATCCTACATATGAATCCATGAGGGTACAAATCTTAGGAAGTAAGAACCTACCTTCAGTCCAAGAAGTTTATGCCCTAGTTTAGTCTGAAGAGAGTAGAAGAAGTGTGATGAATTGTGCAGAAGGGGAACCGATTGCACTAGCTGTCCGAGGGGGTACAAGTTCAAATGTTGGAGGTTCTTTTAAAAGGGAGATTCACAGAAGAGAGTTGATGACAAAGACAAACTTTGGTGCACTCACTGTCAAAAGTCCAGGCACATTAGAGACACATGTTGGGATCTTCATGGCAAGCCAAAATGGGCTCAGGAATTGAGTAAGAAGTCTGACCTGAGTAAGAAGCCAACCTAGCAGAGTCAAAAGAAATATAACTCAGCAAATGTGGCATCTCAAGAGACTAGTCCCATGGTACCCCAAGAGTGACACTCTGGTTCTGACCCCAAGGAAGAGATCATCAACTCCTTTCGTGACCACTTGGAATTATATGGTATGACACTTCGCCAAATGGATTATGGCCCTACTCCTTCCATGTGTCACTCATACACCTGATTCCCCTTGGATAATTGACTCTGGAGCCTCAAACCACATGACTGGTAAGTCAATTTTATTTCAGGCATATAACCTCCTCTTTGGGAGAGATAAGGTGAGACTGGCTGATGGGTCTTTTTCCACCATAGCTGGTCAAGGAACCATCTCCCTTCCTCTTGGTCTTACCCTCTCTAATGTGTTGCATGTTCCTAAATTACCTATCAATTTACTTTCCATTAGCAGTATTACTTATTCCTTGAATTGTTCAGTGACCTTTCCTTCTTCGTGTGTGTTTCAGGATTTGACTTCGGGGGAGACGATTGGTAGAGGAAGCATGGTGGATGGCCTCTACGTGTTGGAGAATAAAGCTGATCTTGTGGCTATAGAGTCTTTAAGTTCTTCTAGTGAGAGTCATGCCTACTTGTGGCATAAGCGTCTTGATCACATTTCGTTTGAGTCTTTAAAACTTATGTTTCCTAAGTTGTTTAAGTCTTTGTTAGTTAGTAAATTGCAGTGTCATGTGTCAATTGAGCAAACATTGTAGAAATTCCTTTCCTTTAAGAAATAAAAGATCCAAATTTCCTTTTCATATTGTCTATTCTGATGTTTGGGTTCCTATTTCTCTACCTACTGAGACTGGATATAAATATTTCATTACTTTGATCGGTGACTACTCTAGATATACTTGGGTGTATCCTATGCGATCTAGAGATGAAGTGCCAAAGATTGTGAAAGACTTTCAACGAATGATTTTCATTCAATTTCAAACTGAAGTTCACATTTTCTAGTCGGACAATGCAAAAGAATACTTCCATAGTGATCTCATGGAGCTCTTTGCTTCGTGTGGATCTCTTCATCGATTCTCTTGTGCTAGGACACCTCAACAAAACGGTGTTGCTGAAAGGAAAAATCGTCATCTACTTGAGGTAGCTCGTGGTTTATTACTTCATATGAATGTTCTGAAATGTTTTTGGATGGATGTTGTTATGTTGCTGCATATATCATCAATCGTATGCCATCTCGGTTACTAGAGTATAAGACCCCACATCAACTCTTGTTTCCTACAGCTCCGTTGTCCCCCATTCCAATGCGTGTCTTTGGGTGTCGTTGCTTCATTCATGACTTGTCTCCTATTCGCGATAAATTCGACCCCCGTGCCACTCTTTGTGTTTTTCTTGGTTATCCGTTATCTCAAAAGGGTTACCACTGCTATGATCTTGCTTCACGCAAGTACTATGTCTCTATGGATGTATCATTCTTTGAGAGTCGACCTTTCTTCTCAGTTTCTCCTCAGGGGGAGAGTAGGGTTGAGGAGAAATACACCCAGGTTCAACTACCTCCTCTTCCCGACCCTTCTCCATTTCGGGTCTTTCTTCGCCACCATAAGAGCCAACAGATTTCAAAGAGCCGTGGAACTTGAAACTATGCAACCAATATCATCGGACTCTCCAGAGGTAGATCCTCCTCATTAGCCAAGTACACTTGTTCCCATTGATATGCCTGAATCTCTTAACATTGATCCTCCTGTTGTTAATGATATTGATGTTCCTATTGCTAAGAGAAAGGGTGTTAGGTCTTGTACTACTAATCATCCTATCTCTCACTTTATGTCCTATTATCATATTTCACCTTCATACCGTGCATTCATTTCCTCAATTGACAATGTCTCTGTTCCTAAGAATGTGGTAAAAACATTATCCAAACCTGAATGGACAGATGCAATGAAGGAAGAAATTAATGCCTTACACAAAAATGGCACCTGGGAGTTGGTGGATCTACGTGAAGGGAAGGAATCGGTGGGTTGCAAGTGGGTATTCACAGTAAAACATAGAGTTGATGGTTCAGTAGAAAGATACAAAGCTAGATTGGTGGCCAAAGGGTTTACACAAGTGTATGGAGTAGACCATGCAGAGACCTTTGCTCCAGTAGCCAAGATGAATTCAATCAGAATCCTCCTCTCATTGGCAGCTAACCTTGATTGGGAACTTCATCAGTTAGATATCAAGAATACATTCTTGAATGGTGACCTAGAGGAAGAGGTTTACATGACTCAACCTCCAGGTTTCTGTGCCAAAGGTAGTGAGCAGAAGGTGTGCAAGTTAAAAAAATCTTTATATGGGTTGAAGCAATCACCTCAGGCCTAGTTTAGTAGGTTTCATTCAGCAGTGCAACAGATGGGATTCAAACAATGACAGTCAAAACATACTTTATTTGTGAAAAAAAGGTGAGGGGAAAATTGCAGCTTTAATTGTCTTCGTTGATGACATAGTAATCACAAGAGACTGGAAGACTGAAATACAGAAGCTGAAGAAATTCCTAGCCACTCAATTTGTGGTGAAAGATCTAGGTCCCTTACGTTATTTTCTTGGAATTGAAGTTGCCCGCTCAAAAAGGGGGGCATCTTTATTTTCCAAAGAAAATATGTACTAGATCTATTAGAGGATACAGGCAAGTTGGGAGTGAAACCAATTGATTCACCCATTGAACCCAACCATCAGCTTGGAGACAGTCAGGGGGAGTGTTTGAAAGATGTAAAGAAGTTCCAGAGACTTGTAGGAGACTCTTATATTTGTCTATGACCAGACCTGATATTGCCTATGCAGTGGGTGTTCTTAGTTCGTTCATGCATAATCCTTAGACAATTCACTTTGAAGCTGCAGAAAAAATCCTTAGATACCTTAAGAAGTTTCCGGGAGCTGGTTTGCTTTTCTAGAAACATGGGCATTTGAAACTGGAGGTGTATACAGATGCTGATTGGGTAGGGGCAATCAATGACAAAAAATCTATCAGTGGGTATTGTACCTTTGTGGGAGGAAACCTAGTCACCTGGAGAAGAAGCAACATGTGGTGGTTAGATCCAGTGCTGAGGCAGAATACAGAGCCATGTCTCATGGATTTGCTGAAATGATGTGGATAAAAAATGTATTAGGAAAGTTGGGTTTTGCAGTTAACAAACCTATGTCACTCTATTGTGACAACAATGTTGCTATCAAACCCAGTCCTCGATGATAGAACAAAACATATTGAAGTGGACAAGCATTTTATTAGAGAAAAACTTATGAGCAGAGAAATGTGCACTCCTTATGTTAGTTCAGAGGAACAACTTGCAGACATCTTCCCCAATGGCCTTCAACATGTGCGGCATAATAATTTGTGTGACAAGTTGGGCATGATTGACATCCATGTCCCAACTTAAGGGGGAGTGTTGGAATGTTGGCTTTATTTATTATGTTTGTATTCTACTGAGTTAGGGTATGTTTGGACAAATTAAAGCAATTTTTTCTTTTGTTTTTTATGCTATAACTTAAGTAGGGGCATAAGGGCCCTTTCCCTTCTAATTATGGTCGCCCTATATATATTAATATAAGCTAGCACCGCCAACACTATAACAGTCTCCCTCTCTCTTCTCTTCCTCTCTTCTCCTCTGTTCGACTGTTAATAGTAGTAAAGGAAATGAGAGTTGTGGAAGAATTAATGGGCAAGGGAGCAAGAGAAGTGGAAAATGACTTAATTGAGAAGAAAAGAGGGGAGCAAGAATTAGGGGTTGAAGGGAAGGGAGGAGGGAGGAGATAAGATTGGAGATGGAGTTCGAATTTACAAAAGGAAGAAGTATATAACTTTCCCTTTATAAGGAAGTAGAGAAGTAAATTCAGGGAAGGCTGATGAAGAGGAATTTATGATGGATGAGGTCCATGAGGTAGAGAAGAATTGTGATTTAGAGAAAGTGATAAACAGGGAAGTGGAAGTCAGCAAAATTCTGGGGCTGTTTTTCTTAGGAGGGAAGGATTCGCCAAGGAAGCATTCAGATCGGTAGAGGAGAAAAACGGGGAAAAAGAGAGTAGTGTTGTTGAGTTTTGGGCTGATATAACATGTTTTTATTTACATAGCATAGTTTTGTTTTAGTAAGACTCTTCAATTTTGACATAGGAAGTGGCGCTCTAGTTTTCTAAGGTTCCTTGAGGTTTTCTAAAGGGAGTGGTTGAAGTCCCAACCTTTTTAGAGGTCTCTGGAGGGAGCGACAACCTCTTCTCTCTTCTTCCGCTTCCACAAAAAAAGGAATCTTTGGAGGGAGGGTCTTCTAGGGTTCCAAGAGGGTGTTTGAGGTTTCTAAAGGAGATAAATACTTTCTTTTTCTTCTCAAATTGATTTCCTAACCTATTCTGAGAGTTATGGAGGGCTGTGGAGTTCAAAACAAATTTACAGGAGAAATGAGATCTAGGGGATGAGGTGTTGGAGACCTCTTCAGGGCCGGAACCATCACTACAGTTTAGTTGGATGGTACAAACTATTTAGAATGGTCACAATCTACAAAGGTGGCCATTGGTGCTTGTAGGAGATTGGGATGTGTCATGGGTGAGGAAAAGAAACCTAAAACTAACCATTCCCAATGGGTATAGGAGAACTACATGGTGATGACTTGGCTGTGTAATTCCATGTTGCCCCATATAAATAAGAACTTTTTATGGGCTAACACAACTAAGGAGATTTGGGATGGAGTAGCAGAAACCTATTCACAAAATGAAAATGTTGCTAGAGCCTATCGGTTGAAAAACTAGGTGACTGCTACTAGGTAGGGAGATAAGCTGTTGCTATTTATTTTTCAACCCTTAAAACCTTATGGCGGGAGATAGATCATTTGGAGACTGTGGTTTGGGAAAGTAGCAAAGATGCAACAACTTAATCGAAGTTGGTAGAAAAGAATAGGGTTTTTGAGTTTTTAGCTAGATTTAACCCTGAGCTTGATATTACACGGCAACATATTATTTCCCAAGACAGTGTAGCTCTCTCTCAAGCATATGCCTTTGTGTCTGGAGAGGAAAGTAGGAGAAATGTGATGATGAGGAACCTAGGCCTTGAGCAATCAACTATGGTTAGCACAGTGAAGCCTAAGCTGAGTGGGGACAAGGGTGGAAATGAACCGAGGAAGGAGGACAAAAGGGATCTGATTTGTGACTACTGTAAGAAACCCAAACATACCAGAGATACCTGTTGGAAGCTTTACTCACACCTTGTACCGAGCCAGCTCAGAAATAAGAAAGGAAATGTGAATATGGCAGTTACTGGTGATTTATTAGGGCCACCTACTACAATTTTCTAGAGTTTGTTGTAGCAGTTGCAGTGAGGGCTGAATTGGAGAGATATGAGCAGTTCCTGAATCAGAAGGATACAACCAGTTCCAACTCATTATCAGGTAGATAGCAAGGTGTAGGTGGATCATGAGGTAGTCATTCTACCTTGTTTGCATACACAGGTGATTTATTAGGGCACCTACTACAGCTTTTCTAGAGTTTGTTGTAGCAGTTGCAGTGAGGGCTGAATTAGAGAGATATGGGCAGTTCCTGAATCAGAAGGATACAACCAGTTCCAAATCATTATCAGGTAGATAACAAGGTGCAGGTGGATCAGGAGGTAGTCATTCTACCTTGTTTGCACACACAGGTAGTTCACATGCCACTGCAAATTATGTATATGCTACAGGTAAAGGGGGACCTCCCTAGATTATAGACTCAGGAGCCTTAGAACATTTGATCAACATTTCCACCATTTTCACCTCATACCACCTCTGCTCTGGCAGAGATAGAGTTTCCACAGTTGATGGATCACATGTTCCCATTGCTAGGAAAGGGTCTGTCAGGATAACTGATACCATTACCCTACCTTCTGTTCTTCATGTTCCTAGACTAAGCACTAATTTTTTATCTGTTAGTAGCTTGACAAAGAATTTGAACTGTTTTGAGATTTTTTCCCCTGGTCATTTTGTTTTGTAGGATTTGGAATCAAAGAGGACGATTTGGAGCGGTCATGAGGTGAATGAAATCCATCTTCTTGATGCGCTTCCTAGTCATTAGAGTCATTGTGTCAGCAGGAGTATTGAGTCAGAGTCAGTGGATCAAATTATGTTTTGGCATAATCAGTTAGGACATTTGTCTTTTGCTTCTTTGGGTTTTTTGTTTCCTAAGTTGTTTGAGTCTGTCGGTTTGTCCAGTTTGGAGTGTGAGGGTTGTCAACTTGGAAATCATTGTACTATTGTAGACATTCCTTTAAAACAAGTAATAAAAGATGTTCTTCTGTTTTTGATATTGTTCATGTTGATGTGTGGGGGCCATACCATGTTTCCTTTATGGGTGGCTATTGGTATTTTCTTTTGTTTGTGGATGATTATTCTCAGTACTCTTGGATATATTTGATGAGATCCCGTGATGAGGTACCGTCTTTGGTTCAACAATTCCATCAGATAGTGCTGACACAGTTTGGGGTACGAGTGAAAGTGTTTAAATAAGACAATGCCAAGGGAATACTTTGAAAAAAACCTGCCATCATACCTACTGGAGCATGGAGTTATCCATCAAAGCAGTTGTACATACACTCCACAATAGAATGGTGTAGCAGAAAGAAAGAATAAACACATTGTGGAAGTATCAATAAGCATGATGTTGAGCTCTACGGTTCCAGTTTGTTTTTGGGGTGATGTAGTTCTTACAACAATGTTCTTGATTAATCGGGTGCCTTCTCGTGTTCTTGGATATAGCACTCCGTTCAACCTTTTTTTTCCTAAGGGGGAGACATTCCATATTCCTCTAAGGGTGTTTGGATGTGTATGCTTTGTCCATGTTCTTGGTCCTCACCGCTCAAAGTTGGATCCTAAGGCGAAAAAGTGTGTCTTCCTTGGGTATGTAGGAAATCAGAAGGGGTATTGTTGTTATAATCCAGTCTCTGGGAGTTGGTATGTTACTATGGATGTCACCTTTCTTGAGTTCACACTTTTTTTCTTGGGGGGTTCTTCTCAAGGGGAGTGTTTTGGAGAAGTGAGCAATCTATGCCACTTCCTATTCCAGCTCCTTGTTTACTCTAGTGTCTGACCTACCTATCTCACCCACTTTTCCACCTCCATTGCGTCCTGTCTCTCAGTGTTTTATACAATAGCACCTACGATAGCATAGGGAAGTTGATTCCACAGTAAAGGAACACACATCACTTCCCATCGGCTTATCGGGGATTCCATGTTCGACTAACACAGACCCAGGTATGCCTCCTATTCCCCCTGATGGTTTAGTTCCGATTGATACTACTACCCCTGCTCCTAACGCCATTGCAGATGATCTTGATCTCTCTATTGCCCTTAGAAAATGGAAGAGGAAGTGTACCACTCATTGCAATTCACACTATCTTTCCTACAGTGGACTATCCTCTTCCTACTGGGCCTTTTTTTCCTCCCTTGGCTCTGTGTCTATACATAGGAGTGTTAGTGAGGCTCTCTCCAAACCTGAGTGGAAGACAACTATGTAGGAGGAAATGAAAGCATTGATTAAAAATCAGACATGGGAGATTGTGGATTTGCCCATGGCAAGGAGACTGTTGGACGCAAGTGGGTTTATACAGTGAAGTGCAACTCTGATGGAAGTATAGAAGGGTACAAGGCGAGGCTAATTGCAAAAGGGTATACTCAAACTTATGGCATAGATTACTTGGAAACTTTTGCACCAGTGGCAAAGATGAGTTTAGTTCGGATTCTTCTATCACTAACAACTACATACTCTTGGCCACTCTTCCAACTTGATGTAAAGAATGCCTTCTCAATGGGGACACACAAGAAGAGGTGCATATAGACCTTCCAACTGGCTTCTACAATAATGTGAAAAAAGGAAAGGTATGCAGGTTGTAGAAGTCCCTATATGGTTTAAAACTATCACCCAAAGCTTGGTTTAATAGGTTTAGAAATGCATTGGTTGTATTTGGTTATACTCAAACTCAATCTGATCACTCTTTTTGTGAAGAGAAGGGGGTCACTGGTGTCAATTTTGATTGTGTATGTGGATGATATTGTAGTTACAGGAAATGATTTGAGTGAGATTGATACCTTGAAGAATAATCTGTACAAAGAATTTGAGATTAAGGATCTTGGGGAGCTGAAGTACTTTCTGGGCATTGAAGTGGTTCAAGCATGGGATCTTCATCTCACAGAGGAGGTATGTTCTAGATCTACTACAAGAGACAAGAAAGCTTGGGGCAAAGGCAGCTGGTACACCTATTGATCAAAACCACAAGATAAATGCTTCAAAGGGTGAGCTAGTGAAGGATGTTGGAAGATATCAGAGGTTAGTGGGGCGGTTGCTATACTTATGTATGACACGAGTAGACATCTCTTATGCAGTGAGTGTAGTTTGTCAATACATGCATGTCCCACAAGTTCAGCATTGAGAGGCTATTGACAGGATGCTTTCCTATTTAAAGGGACACTCAGGTAGAGGCATATTGTTTGTTGACCATGGACAGTTGAAGTTAGAGGCTTACACATAATGTTGATTGGGTAGGGTGCCTAGATGATAGGAGATCTACTTTAGGAGTTTGTACTCTTGTTGGAGGTAATTTAGTTTCATGGAAGAGTAAAAAACAGACAGTTGTGGCAAGGTCAAGTGCAGAAGCTGAATACAGAGCCATGGCACATAGTGTTTTAGAACTCCTCTAGATCCGTTCCTTGTTAGGGGAGATTGGAGTTGAGGCTGAAGAACCTATGATGCTATATTGTGACAATCAGGCATCAATTAACATTGCCCACAACCCAGTTTAGCATGATAGGACGAAGCATATAAAAGTGGATAGACACTTTATAAGGGAAAGGGTGATACCCGAAGAAGTTTGCTTGCCATATGTTGCATATGACTTGCAGTTTGCTGATGTTCTTACAAAAGGAGTTGCAAGAAACAAGCTGGAGCATGATCTACACAAGTTGGGAATGCGTGGCATTTATTCCCAACTTGAGGGGGAGTGTTGAGTTTTGGGCTGATATAACATGTTTTTATTTACATAGCATAGTTAGGGAGTTATTGGGCCTTAGGCCCATTAGTTTATGTTTTAAGTTAAGAGTGTTTTTAGTTTCTCACAAGTAGCTGACTTACTAGGGGCTTACTTGTCTTTGTACTCTCTTTTATTTATGAGTATATAATCTAATGAAAGGGGTGGCAGACCTTATTCTGAGCTTCTCCCATTCTCTTCTATCTCTCTTCTCTCTCTTTCTTAGCTGGAAGCTTTTCTCCTCTTTCTTTTCTTCTTTCTTTTACAGTTTTTATATCAAAACATGTTGTCCAAACTTTCTACTGTATCGTTCCAGTGTGTGATGGAAAATCTGACAATTCTGAAAAACAAGTGATTGTTAGAGATGGCGGGGATGCTTTCAAGAAGCAGGAAGATTTATTTGAGAGGACGTTGGTTTCAGATGGGGGTCAAAAGCCAGATGGGAGTTTGGAAGAGGCTGTGAAAACACTTAATACAAGTAGAAGATTCAGAGCTCAAAAGAACGTAAAAAGTCAGTAGCAAGTTCCAGTTTCAAAAGTCTTTGCATGGACAAAAGGAGGCTTATATGGTATTGGGTCTAATAAACTCATCAAGAAACACAAAAGATCAGAGAAAAGGCGACTAGAAGATTGTTCTCAAAAAGCTGATAAGAAGAGTTTTTGAGTGGGAGTGGGAAGTGGGGATGGGTTTCTGGAGGGTGTTGATATTGGTTTGTAGGGTCTGGGCCTTGCCTTAGTGTTGCGGTGTGGTTTTTTCTTTTAGCTGGGTCGAAAGGATTATTCTTGTTTGGGGTGGTTTTCTTTTTTGGGATTGGGGTTTATTTGCGTGGTTCTTTGGATTTTGCTTCCTCTCGGATGATTGCTTATCACCTTCCTTGTAATTGCTTTTTTGATTTAATAAAGTTTATTTTATTTTATCTTAAAAAAAAACTTGTAATGCCACAAAGAAAATTTTTAACTGAAAAAAGGGAGGTGGCACACTCATCTACATAAACTATTCTTTTATCTTATTAATAAAAATGACCAACTTCTGATAAAAAAACTGATGTGTTTTATTTGCACCCAACATTTCTTTCTTGCTACTTATTTTGATTCTTTTTCCTGTATTAGGTTGATCCTAAAGCATCGAACAGGTCAACACGTTTGGTGCAAGAGCTAATCTCAACTATCTTGTTTACAATTGTTGTTGGTTTGATGCGGTATGACATTTACGTATCTGTATTATTGTTTTCTACTATTTTATAAAAAAACTAAAAAAAGCCATTGCCCAATGTTGGTCCCAACTATCTGGGGTCTCGGGAGGGGTAGACTGGGAATGGTCCTACCTTTTGGCATTTTTTCAAACAAAGTAGCTGCCCTCAGACTTGAACCTGTGTTCTCATGCTTGCCAGCCCGGATTATACCATTACAACAAATAATGCCCGTTTTTCTGCTAATTTATCTTTGACCATATTGCATACTTTGCCCACTGTTTGAATTTTTAAAGAATTGATTGTCTTATCCAAGTTTAGCAGGATTTTTTTGGTGGTAACTTGCCTTTTTCAGTCAGTTCATTTTCCCCCTGAAATGAATTTGTTATGTTGTCTTGAAATGCATGCATTTTCTACAGTAGCATGTGGAGATCTGAGTTGTATTGGTGCCTTCCCTCCTAGGATAGATTTTCTTTGTTTTCTGTCACGTGTCTTTGGTAAGCTTGTGGTTTGCTTCATCTTGGATGTGGTTTTTTGCCTCGTTTTGTTCTCTCTAACCAGGCTGGACAATTATACTCTTATCTTTCTGGATTATTAATGAAGTTTTTTTTTTCATTGGTAACTGATATATTATATTAATTTAGAGAAAAAGTATCTATATTACAATACACAGCTCTCAATCAGAGCCAATCCCACTTGTCCCTTTATGAGTACAACTGAGCCCAAAAATGCATATTTGAGCTCCTATCAAGAATGAGCTTATTTCTTTAGTTGGATTCTTGAGTTGCTCATTATTTTAAAGTTGAAATATGTTTCCAGGGTAATGGGTGCTGCTGCACTTCAGAAATATGTTGGCAGCTTAGGTGGTATGGGCACTTCTGGCATTGGCTCAAGTTCTTCATATGCTCCAAAGGAGTTGAACAAAGAATATATGCCAGAGAAGGTGGTTGGTAGTTGATGTTTGGATTATTTCTTTTCAGATTTCTATATTCCTGCATTGTATTGATTATCTTTTGGTCATTAGATCTTAAAAAGAGCCTGTCTTTTATTTTTTGATTTTTTTTCGCGTCTTTTATTTTTTGATTTAATTGCTGTTTTATTTACAATAGGTTAATATCTGGTTTTGCATTCCATTTTGAATATCATGGATCAAGAAAGAATTGAATTAAATTATTTTATACAACTTTTTTCGGGGGATAACTCAAATCACCTATGAGGCTATGATCATTTAATTGTAAATACAATGACTTTTGCATGTGATGAAGGATCAATTAAAAAGCAAAGCTGAATATAGGATCTTTGAAAAGTTTGATAACTCAAATCACCTATGATCATTCTTTTTCACATTCTTGTTAAATTGTTTGCTCGTGCACTGTTGGGGATGATTCCTTGGTTCATTAAGCAACCTAGGTCAAGTTTGAACTGCAACTATATGCCAATTTCCCATGAAAACAAAGGGTGATACATGTACTACCTCTGGTAGATGAGTGATGAACTGGAGCAAATTATTTTTTACCAATTAATGGCACCTTTCTGTATGGAATTTGGTGGTTACTGGGAGTAGGAGGATTGTAATTGCAGAAAGGACAAGTGGCAACTTCTTTGGAAGTGATATTAGCTAAGAAAAATCTGTGCCAAAATTGATTAAAAAAAGAAAAACCATGCTAATGCAATATTTAATATATTCCACCAAAAACCAAAATTTCAAACTGAATTTAATCATAATCAATTAATCATATGCGAGGGTTAGAGTCCTAGAGCTTTACTGGTGTCTCATTTCCCAAAAAGGAAAAATAAAAAGTTTAGGCAATGTCAATTTGGTTTAGTTAAATATGGTCTAATGGAATCAAAGAACTGATGGTTTAAAGAGCATGGGAAGCTCTAGTAGGGGGAGGAGCAAGACTGACATCTGGACTGTATAACATGTCCGATGGAAGATTCCTGTTATATGTTCCACAAGCCTAGTTGTCCTTGAAAGTTTCATCGTATATGCTATAAATCCTCGTGGTGGACCTTTTGTGCTGAAACTTAAGTCACATCCAGCAAGGATGAGGTGGTAGACCACCTGTACCAATTGAACTGCCAGCTCTCTCTACCTGTAGAAAGAGCCAGTCCAGACTTATGTTGCCTATGGAGAAGGGTCGACAGCCTCATTGGCATAAACATTACTCAAGCAACTTCAATCTAACTTGATAACAACTGAGAATAAATTGATTCACCTTCTTAACCTCCTGGTCAAATTAATGGCTCAAAATATAAAGGTAGTTTTTTATTTTTTTTCAGGGGTATTAAGTCTTTCATTGACCATGTAGATCTATCTGTGGTAGAAAATGTACTTGTTTAATTATCAGTCCTGCATGTTGTGTGTATGAAGCAAGATAGATGCTTTCTTTTACTTCTATATTTCTTTGTTTATCCAAGTAGATGTGGATGAATAAATCGAAACCTGTCCTATTATGTTTTCTATATATATACATACATACATACATACATACATACATACATACACACACACATATACATTTTCATTTTCCCTAACTACTTGACTTGTCACAGAATGTGAAAACCCTTAAGGATGTAAAAGGTTGTGACAATGCAAAACAAGAACTTGAGGAAGTAGTAGAGTACGTCAAGAACCCAGAAAAGTTCACTCGCCTAGGGGGGAAGCTGCCCAAGGTTTGTGCACATCTTCAAACTATTTATCTTCCTTGTTGTATTGCTGTTACTAAATATATTCCCTGAATGAATGGATATGTACATCTTATTCAATGTGAAGATCCTCTTGTGAATCTTTTATTGCTTAGAAAAAACTATAGATGGAACTTATCTTTACCTCTCTTTTTTCTTTCTTATTTCCTTCCTGTTGGGAGGGGTGCCTTGTGTTTTATGTAAATGTGGATGTTTATCTTGTGGTATGGTTGAAGTTGATGTTAAGGCATCAGGTCCAAATTCATTAAACTTGAGGTGGTATTATATACTTCTCATTCTTAAACAAAATCACGACGTTTGTTTTCTTTGTTTTGGCAGTGTAATAATTTTCATATGATATTAGGGCCGGAAGGCTTCGTAGATCACCTAATTTCTAATTTAAAAACAAAAAATAATGGTTCAAGACAACAGTCTCCTTATGGATCATTCCTTCTTTGTGTTTTTGTACCTTCACATCTGCTAATTATGGTCGGTTGTTGTTTAAGTCTTATAAATAGTCATTTGCAGGGAATTCTTTTGACAGGAGCACCTGGGACAGGAAAGACTTTGTTTGCTAAGGTATACTCCACTTTATTACTAGATTTGGGAGTTTACCATGGCAGAAACACTATCTTATGTCAGGATGTCGTACCTTTATGCATGTCCAATACCTTAGATTCTAAATTTTACTTTTTTTCTTTTTTTTTTTCAACTGCATTCTGCTATATCTTGAATGTAAAATTTAAGGCATGAGCATGAACCATGTTAGTTTTGAGTAGACTTCTAACATAATGTTCAATCACCAATAAATGGCTCAAAGTAGATGCAAATAAAGACACAAAAAGACTAAAAAATAGAAATCACATCATTGACTTGTAAGCTTTCAGTAATTTGTCCTCAGCCTTTTCAAATCATTCCTGACCTATCTTGTGCTTGATCCTAGTGATACAAACATCAAGTATTGAGGCACTTCTGGACATGAAAATTTTGTCTATTGGGTCCTAAGAGAAATATTTGCTTCTCAGACTTCAGATGTGCTTAGATCAGGGTAGAAATGGAAATATAGTATGGAGTTGATGGTACCAATTCCACAGTATTCTGAATTTGACTGTTTTGGTTCAGTTCGATGTCAGAGTGGAATTTGGAAGCCACCAAGTTCTAGGCTTTCATTTCTGTGATATTGGCAGGGTTAAAACTCCTACAAGGAGATGTTATTTCAATTATGTGGAATTAGGTCAGTGGAATTCTATTCCATTTCCACTCCTGTGATGCAGACACAACCTTGTAATTCATGTCAAAACAAGTTTTTCTTAGTATCCTTTAGTTATGGAGATTCCTTAAGGGCTGAGTTACTGGCAGTGTGGCATGGTCTAAGATGACTGGCTAAAAAATGGCAGTACTGGTTCTTGGCAATACCAATACAAGATGAGAGAAACTCTACATTTGGGAAAGGAATTGGGCGACATTTATTTGGACACAAAGGTCAGCTAATAGACTAGTTAATGAGTTAGCTAGGTAGGGGGTGTAAGGGCATGGACATGCCCCACACTATAAGTTGACAGAAGAACCCCACAGATGCCTGGACCTCTGAAACATTGCAAAACACAAACTTAATAAGCATTTTATTAAGTAAAACAGAGCACAAAGTGGGGACACGTGGCAGAATGACATGTGAGGACTCAGAAAAGCACCTTGTTTGGTACCGAGTTTACTCATATCCCTCTAATAGCTGTTTGTACTAAGCTGACATAACTAATTAAAGTGCTTTTCTGACAAAAGAATATTCTGAAATCACATCAAGCATGAATTACATGACGGACTCCTATAAAAGGGTGGCAGCACACCTGGCCAAGGACATAATAACACAAAATAAGATATCTGATTCGTCCACCAGACTTCAATGATTCACACCCTTTCAACTTTCTTGAGAACCTTCCAGGCTTCAGCTCTCTGAAGCACCTACTTCTGACTTCTGTACACCCCCTGTAAAGCAGTGGGTTGTCAATGGTGTGTTGAACTCTGAAAGTTGGAGTTAGTGACACCGCTGCAAGGGGATTGAAAGGCTCTTGCTGGTGGAGATTTTGGATCTATGGGTCTCTGCAACAAAGGTGAGTGGAAAATAGAATGGCATTCTCCATGGAAGGAGTTGCAGGAGGATTTCAGAGTGGAGAAGTTAGGCTAGCCTAGCGTTATAAAAGTGGTGCTTGGGCATTATTTATACTTCATTTTTTAACAAGTTAATGAAGTTTCTGGTTACCAATAAAAAATTGTTATGTTAGGGAAACATAAAGGTACATGAGCAACTTTGATGTCCAGATAAGAATACTGACACAGATACAGGAAATGAGGACATGATTCCCCATTTCCTAATCTAAGATCCCAAACACAAATATGGGTATAGGTATTGTATTTAATATGCTATGTATTGGGGGGTCATTCTCCATAGGGATTGAATATAGTAATGCAAGTAATGGTTAGATTTTGGGGTTGGGTAGCTAGGACTAGCCTAACGCTATAATAGCAATCCTTGGCACATTTTTAATTTGTTTATACTTCATTCTTTTTAAAAGTTAATAAAGTTTCTAGTTACCAATAAAAAGTCATTATGTTACAAAAAAATATAGATACATGAGCAGTGATGCCCAGGTAAGGATAGTGACACAGGTACAGGTAACAGGGATATGATTCCTTTTATATTAAACAATTCCTTTTACATTACATATTCCCCACCTGCTCCCAAAATAGATGTGATCTATTAACCCTTGTTTTCAATTGCATCAGTCAACTCATTGTCTGATCTGTAAATCCAATTAAAATTGGTAACTATATTCTCTTTCCATCGCTCTTATCTCTCTCATAGTATTTTGGTACTACCATGAACCAGACCACCATTTCCAAGCCAGCCCACTACCACTTTTGAGTCTCCTTCCACTACCAATTTTCTATATTTGAAAGAGATTGCCAATCTCAAATCTTGTAGCATCATAGTTAGTTCTGCCATTGTGGAGTTTTATTGACCTATAGTACCTGAATATAAGGCAATGATTGCCCCTTTGCAGTCCCTAAAGATCCCTACAGTGCTAGATGGACCTGGATTACCCCTACTTCGGCCATCAAAGTTTAGTTTTATCATATTCAAATCAAGTGGCCTCCACCTAGAAAGGACTATGGATCTGGCTGAAGAAGAGCCTGCCACCCAATGTGATCCTCTTAAGATGTCTTTAAATGAGAATGGAACAAAGAGCCTCACCATTTTTACCCAATGAGCCAGTTTAATTGTGATGCACTTAATAGTTGCACTTATAGACTGTGCCTTGTCATTGAAGAGTTTGCCATTTCTCTCTTCCCATATAGTCTATAGTACTTCTGTCCTTGTTCATCTCTATATCATGTTCCCTCCTTTCCTTGGTGGAATAAGATCGGAAGAATTAAAAATGCCTACCAATTCAGTTGGGGGACTCCACCTGCATCCAAAAAGAGCACAAAACCATTCCTAAATTCTGCTGACAAACATAGTTGTCAAGGTGACGCCTAGGTGGCAAGGCGCCCTTGGAGGCTCGCCTCGCCTAATTGCCAAGCAGTTCTCTATAGCGTGTTATAAAGAAACTTTTATATTCTTAATTTTTTTAGGTTATAATTATAAAATAGACATTTTTAAACTAAAATATTCATTTTGTGTGTTTATATACTAATTTCTTGTTATTATTTTCTTATTTGTTAGGGTTTAGTCAACACAAACATTGCTAAATGCTGTATTGAACCCTCAAAGACTTCAAAACCTGAACCAATAATTAAGGAAGAACAAAAAATGTGTCCAATCAACACATTTTCTTCTTTTTCTTTACTAATTTTGTGTGTTTATATATAATTTCTTCTTCTTCCACCTTTTCTTTTCTTCTTTTCCTATAACAGAAATAGGCGGTTCAGCCCCTATATTTTTTGAATTTTCTCTTCTTTCTTCTTTTTCTTCTCATGACTATGTTGGAATATGTTGATTTTCTATACTTTAAAATGAAATTTATACTTTTCTTATGAAAATTATGGATATTTATAAGGAAATATAATTATGGAACCTAGGGAACTAAGCTATGATACATGTTTTTACTTAAAAAAAATCCATCGCCTAGGCGACAAGGTGCCCCCCTGTCACCTAGCCTCGCCTTGGCGCCTTGAAAACTATGCTGACAAAATGGGAAAAAGATTAAGAAGTGGGAAGTAGCTTCTTTGCTTGCTTTAGAAAGGAGACAAATGTGTGGAAATAAAGACCAATCTGATCTTTTCCTCTGAAGAGTTTCACAAGTGTTAATTTTTTAGATGAAAGGTTTATTGGGATTTAGAGGATTGATTAAGAACATCAAAGAAAATACCTTCTAATGTTGATACCAAACTCATGGCAACTGGCATTTCAAAATCCCTTAACCCTCTTCTGAATCCAAAGTTCCAGATGACCTTGGATTTTAAATGTAATCAAAAGTGCTAATTTTTTTAGTCTTAGATTGCTCAGCCCCAGTTCCTCCAATTTCTTTCTTTTTACAAACCATAACCTAGTTCATTAGGTAATCTCTTTTGTCCTTGTTTTGCACAAAAAAATATCTCAGTATTTTCTCTAACCTATTAGCAATCATAGTTGGGATCTGAAAAATGGACATGTATAAGATAGAGATGATCATTTTTCGGCCTGGGCCCGGGCCTGCATCAAGCTCAGAAATTTCAGGACTGGGCCTCGGCCCAATACCCTCTGGACCAGCCCACAGATATTACATATATATTATTTATACATATTTATATATGTTATTTCATTTTATATTTTAAAATTTATATATAAATATTATAATATGACACCTATAATACATATTATATATAATATTTACCTTCAGGTTTGAAATTTTCTCAGAACACTTCATTAAAAGTTATATATTCCTGATCCCCATTTCCCTCATGTTCTCATCAAACAATATAATGTTTGTGAATTGCAAACTATCTCTTTTTCCAACCCTGCAACGTTTGGTTAAACCAAAAGTTGTATGCATTTAAAATTAGGTGACTTAAAGGCATTTGCTATAAGGGTAAAAAGGGAGAGAGGGGATCTCCTTGCCTCGAACCCCTCTTAGCTGGAAAGAAATCCTTGACAGCTTTATTTATTTATTTTTTTTGAAATACTTGACACCTCTATTTATTAGCACAAAACAGTACCGATTGGAGATATCCTTTGAGCCATTTCCTCCATCTAACCCTAAAACTACATCTTTCTAATACCTGCCCTAGAAATGATTAATCAACATTAGTCATAAACCTTCTCCAAGTCTAATTTGCATGCCCAACCCTTCTTTCTTGTCCTTGTGACCTTGTCTTTTAGAAGACACTCATTAGTAATTGGGCTCTAATAGATTATCTTTCTATCTTAAAAAAGGTCTATTGGAACTAGGCAATTATTGAGGGAAGTACCTCCTTCAACCCCAGAGAAAGCACTCAAACAGTGATTTTATAGAGGCTTTCCACCAAACTGATTGGTCTGAAATATTTGGGATGGTTTGCATGCTATGTTTTAGCGTTTTAGTCACCAATGCTATGAAAGTTGCATTTGTACTTATGTTAATGAATCCCCCTCTCATAAAATTCTCTGAATACATCAAACAAGTCCAACATCAATACCTCTCAACACTTACAGAAGGCCATATTGAAAGTATTTGGGCCCAGTGCCTTGGACCCTTTTATGGAGAAAGCTACCTTTTTAATTTCTTCTAGCTCGAAAGATTTCTCCAATTTCTCCACTAAATCCTTATCCAAGGTTGGCCATCCCAAACCTTCCACCTTTAATCTTTGGAGGAAAAAGACAAAATATTGATTCGAAGTGGTCCATTAAGAATTTTGATATCTCCTGTTCTATGATGATTCCCCAATCATGGCCAATCTTGCAATAAAATTCTTCTTCTCTCTCCCATTCACCAAAGAGTTAAAGTATTGGGAATCCCCATCCCCTTAACCCATTTGCATCTCTAAATTGGATATCATGAAATTAATTGCATTTCCTTTGGTTGACTTAAAATCACTGTTTATCAACCTTCATGTGCATATGGATAGAATTCAGTCAACTGCTTGATTGTAAAGGTTTATCACTTTATTTTTGGTTCATAACTATAACTCTCTCTCTCTCTCTCTCTCTCCCTATATATATATATATTCCTGAATATGACTGTTGCATTTGGATTCTTGAAGGCTATTGCTGGAGAGGCTGGTGTACCATTTTTTTATAGAGCAGGGTCAGAGTTTGAGGAAATGTAAGTACCGATAAATGCCAATCAATCTTGAAATTCTGTAGAAGTTTCAAACATTTATTGAAAAAAGGAACTTTTTTGTTTCAAGAAATAAGATAGAAATGTACGTATTTAATATTTTGCCTACCTTTCTCTAGTTTGTGGTAAACACCAAATGTAACAATTATACATATATATACATACAATTAATATATATATATATATATATATATATAATTGGAAATGTATCTTTCAATCAGTAGAAGTTCAGGACTGTTATCAGTCTTGAACCCTAATGGATTTCAGGA
Source organism: Nelumbo lutea (assembly GCF_056320005.1). Taxonomy (NCBI): domain Eukaryota; kingdom Viridiplantae; phylum Streptophyta; class Magnoliopsida; order Proteales; family Nelumbonaceae; genus Nelumbo; species Nelumbo lutea. Next base: position 41,754,550 of record NC_142686.1, on the reverse strand, counting down.
TCGAAGATAAGAAGAAAGGTAAGAGGAAAGAAGAGGAAGAGGGAGGAGAAGCAGTAGAACACAAGGGTTGAAAGGAGGAGCAGAAGCTTAATGTTCAGCCGCCGCCACTTTAATTAATATTTATAGGTTATGCTCATTACATGGAAAGGACAGATCTGCCCTTAGTCTTTACATAACAAATAGAGCAAAAAATAAGACTGAAATAAATAAATAACAACTGAAACAACTAAATGACCAATAGCTAACCCTAGGCAGACTAGAACATCTTCTACCCTACGAACACAGTGGGACCGTAGCTGTGGGGCCCACATTAGTGTTCTCTACACTCCCCCTCAAGTTGGGAATAAATGTTTATCATTCCCAACTTGGATAGATCTGTCTCTAGCTTCTTCCGTGGTACAACTTTGGTGAGGATATCTGCCAGTTGCATATTGGAGGTGATGTATGGGAGACACACCTCTTGTGATGAGACCCTCTTCGTACAAAGTGTCGATCAACTTCAATATGTTTAGTCCTGTCATGCTGCACTGGGTTGTGTGCTATATTAATAGCCGCTTGATTATCACAATACAACATCAGGGGCTTCTCATACTCAATACCCAACTCCTCAAGTAGTGATTTCAGCCAAAGAATTTCAGCCACTCCATAAGCCATTGACCTGTACTCAGCTTCAGCACTGGATCGGGAGACAATACTCTGTTACTTACTCCTCCAAGAAACCAGGTTACCTCCCACAAGAGCACAATATCTAGAGGTAGACCTTCTGTCATCAACACTCCCAGCCCAATCGGCATCCGTATAGACTTCCACCTTCATGTGGTCATTGTTCTTGAACAGTATACCTCTACCCGAGCATCTCTTCAAGTATGCTAGTATTCTTTCTGCTGCTAGAAGGTGCGTGGTTCTAATAGAATGCATGTACTGACTGACAACACTAACGGCATAACTGATATCTAGTCGAGTGAGGCATAGATATAGGAGCTTTCCCACTAACTGCTGGAACATAACTTTGTCTTCAAGCAGCTCCCCACTCTCTGCACTAATCCTGTGGTTCTGTTCAATGGGTGTATCTGCAGGTTTGACACCTAGCTTTCCAGTTTCAACCAAGAGATTTAAAACATATTTCCTCTGAGAGACAAAGATCCCCTGTTTAGATCTAGCAACCTCAATACCCAAAAAATACTGTAGTGTACCCAGATCTTTCACCTCAAATTCTTGATGAAGGAGCTGTTTGAGGGACTCAATCTCATGGTTGTCATTTCCTGTCACTACAATATCATCAACATATACTGCAAGTAGTGTCAATGACGACTCCACCCTCTTGATGAACAGTGTATGATCTGATTGGGCCTGTACATAACCGAACTTCCCAAAGGCTAGTCTGAATCTGTCGAACCAAGCTCTAGGTGACTGCTTCAAACCATACAATGCCTTATTGAGCCGGCAGACCTTTTTACCTGCCTCTGTATCATAGAATCCAGGAGGCAACTGCATGTAAACCTCTTCCTACAAGTCCCCATTCAGAAAGGCATTCTTAACATCCATTTGGTACAAAGGCCAAGTGTAGATTGCTGCAAGAGATAATAGAACCCGAATGGTGGTCATCTTGGCTACCGGGGCAAATGTCTCCAAGTAATCTATACCATAAGTCTGAGTGAACCCTTTTTTAACTAGCCGAGCTTTGTACCTCTCAATGGAACCATCCGCATTGTGCTTCACAGTAAATACCCACCTGCATCCAACTGGTTTCTTTCCTTTGGGCAAGTCAACTAGCTCCCAGGTATTATTTTTCAACAGGGCATCCATTTCAACTTGCATTGCACCTCTCCACTCCGGGACTGATAGGGCTTCTTGCACTGTTCTCGGAATAGGGACATCAGCAACGGAGGTGAGATAGGACCTGTAGGAGGGAGATAGGCGATCATAGGACAAAAATTGGGAGATGCAGTGGGCTGTAGATGTGGTGCAATGCTGTTTTCCTTTACGGAGGGCAATGGGAAGGTCAAGGTCATCTGCAGAGGGTGAGGTAGCAACAATGGAAGGAGTCTCTGTGGGCCCTGGGACTGTAATATCTGGACTTGGAGTCGCAAAAGAGATTAGAGCTGGCTGGGACTGCTGATGACCGGGATCAACCTGCCTGCATCGCCTGTGATAGACTCTCAACTCCCGATCCCTCTGATCACCCTCGCTACTACAACCCTCATCACCAACTGGAATAGGTAAGGGAACAGCCCCAAAGGTATTAACCCTACCCTCACTACACTCCCCCTAAAGAAAAGGACCCAAATCTCCATGCTCACTACTCTCCCCCTGAGGAGAGACCCGAGAATAGTAGGGTGTCTCTTCAAAGAAAGTGACATCCATGGACACAAACTTCTTCCCTGAGACAGGATCATAATAACAATAACCCTTTTGAGTTTGTGCATAACCAAGAAAGATGCATTTGGAGGCCTTGGGTTCAAACTTGGAGTGATGGGGACCGAGAAGCTGAACAAAACAAGTACAACCAAATGTCTTGAGGGGAATAGTGAACAACTCCTCATTGGGGTATAGAAGGGAAAAAGGAGGTTTCATATCAAGAACGTGAGAAGGAATCCGATTAATAAGATATACCGCCGTAAGGATAGCATCACCCTAGAAGCGAATAGGGACATTGGAGGTAAACATAATACTTCTAGCCACCTCCAAGATGTGCCTATTCTTCCTCTCTGCAACCCCATTCTGCTGAGGTGTATGAGGGCAAGTGCTCTGGTGGATAACCCCATGGTTAAGGAGGTACGATGCCAATGGCTTAGCAAAGTATTCCTTTGCATTATCAGATCTAAGCACTTTGATCCTGGCATCAAACTGGGTTAGGATCATTTGGTGGAAGTTTTGGGTCAGGGCAGGCACCTCATCTCGTGATCGTATAAGATAAACCCAAGAAAACTGGGTGTGGTCATCAACAAATAACAAAAGATACCTGTACCCACCCATAGAAGGAATGTGATATGGCCCCCAAACATCAGTATGCACAATATCAAAAGAACTATTACTCCTTTTATTATTCAATGAATAAGAGTTTCTACAATGTTTAGCAAACTCACAACTTTCACACTTCAATTGAGATGACTCAACATACTCAAACAAAGTAGGAAACAGACTCTTCAAGGACCGAAAAGATAAATGACCCAATCAGTTATGCCAAAGCATAACCGGACTCACAACCTGAGAAACAAGTAACTTCTTATCCACTGACTCTTCCCGACGAGGACTCTCCTCGAGCAGATAGATCCCATTCGTCTCACAGCCAGTCCCGATCACCTTCTTCGTCTCCAGGTCTTGAAAAACACATCGATTAGGAAAGAAAGTTACTGAGCAGTTCAAATGTTTGGTAATACTACTAACGGAAAGGAGGTTAGTATCCAGTTTAGGAACATGCAAGACAGAGGACAAGGATATAGTATCCAACAGTTTGATGTCACTCTTGCCAAAAATAGGGACAAGAGAGCCATCAACTATAGATACTTTATCCCTACCAGAAGATAAGTAGTAAACAAAGAGGGCAAGCTAGTCATATGGTCGGATGCACCTGAATCTATTACCCAACACGGTTCAGTAGTACCTGGAGCGGAGGCATGGTAGGCTGAGGCTCGAGTACCTGAGTGTGCAAAGGCCGATGTGGCCGGAGCTGATGATGACTGTGGTAACTGAGCTGAGCATTACCCCTTTTATTTCTCAACTTTGCCGGGACCAAATGTGGATGCAGCTTCCAACATGTTTCTTTTGTGTGTTTAGGTTTCTTGCAATGCTCACACCACATCCCTTTTATCTTCCTTCTTTCTGTCCCTCTCTGAATCACCCTCTGTTTTGGGTTTGACAGCTACCAAGGCAGGTGTAAGCGGATGAGGTTGCATCATGATTTTCCTCCTGGTCTCTTCACTGTGCACTAAGGAGTATGCCTAAGAGAGTGTCACACTATCTCTTGTCAAAATCTGTTGCCTCACAATATCATATTCTGAATTCAGTCCTGCCAGGAACTCAAACACTCTGTTTGTCTCGATGTGCTTTCTATGTATCTGAGCATCTTTGGGACTCTCCCACTCAAGAGTCTCTAAGTGATCAATCTCATGCCACAGGGACTTCAAGGTAGAGAAGTAGACCGACACCGGTTTCTCTCCTTGTTTAAGGGAATTCACCCCACATTTCAACTCATATGCTCTGGCAACATTAAGGGGTTGGGAGTAAGTCTCTTTCATCACATTCCATATCTCCTTGGCTGTCTTTGCCCATAAGTAATTTCGGCTGATATGGGGCTGCATAGAATTACAGAGCCATGTCATAACCAAGTAGTTTTCTTGGACCCACTTGGTATACATAGGGTCTCCCTTGGAAGGTTCTACCACATCTCCCAAGTGATACCCTACTTTGCCCCTTCCCCCAATAGCCATCATGGCTGGTTGGGCCCATTCCAAATAGTTTGATCCATCAAACTTTACTGTTGTAATCTGAAAACCTGTCTCAGAACCATCACCATAACTACTTTTCCCAAAACTGCCTTCTGCCTGATTCTTAAACTCCATTTCGGTCAAGAACCAGAAGTCTCAAAATTAGGGTTACTACAGTCAAAACCAACACTAGGACTACCAACCACAATCACAAAATCAGTATAGAACCAATCTGTACTCATAGTAGATGTGCATGAAATATGTATAAAACTGATCTGAAATCAACAATCACACACAACAGCAACAGTCCGAACTGTTTTCACCCCTTTAGAAGTGTTCGAAACCCCAAAAGAAAACTGAAAAACAGTTTGAAGAACAATCTGATATGTTGAAGCCAATTTGAGGTTTTAATCAGTCCTAAAAGCTGTACACTCCAGACAGTACCGTACGGATAAGGTTTGTATTAGGGTTAATATGAAACCTTAAACTGATCAATCTGATATGCTGAAACCCTAAAACTGAACTATTAGGATTTGCCGCAGGGATAAGATCACAAGGTTCAGTCCAATACTAGGGTTTGCCGCAAGGATAAGACAAAACCCTAGAGAATAGAGAGATAAAACCCTAGAGTGGCTCGGCCACCCTTGCTGGATAGGTCCAACCTATCTTCTCTGATGTTACTTCTCTCAGAAAATAAAAGACTTACAATAGGATGCAGTTCGCTGCCTACCAAGGTTACCCGAACCCTAGCCTTCTCTAATTCTTCCTAATCACCAACTCGCTGCAACTGTGGCACTTCTTCAAACAGCTGCTAATCCTCTGGAGATCTCCAAGAACCAGTCAACGAACTCTGCTTTCTCAGCTTCCAGCCTTAGATGGTTCTCATGTGGTCGGCTAGGCTAGACTCACATGAGAAGCCCTAGCTCTGATACCAAGTAGAAGTTCAGGACTGTTATCAGTCTTGAACCCTAATGGATTTTAGGATCGAAGATAAGAAGAAAGGTAAGAGGAAAGAAGAGGAAGAGGGAGGAGAAGCAGTAGAACAACTGAAACAACTAATGTTTTGCCACCGCCACTTTAATTAATATTTATAGGTTATGCTCATTACATGGAAAGGACAGATCTGCCCTTAGTCTTTACATAACATATAGAGCAAAAAATAAGACAAATAAATAAATAACAACTGAAACAACTAAATGACCAATAGCTAACCCTAGGCAGACTAGAACATCTTCTACCCTACAAACACAGTGGGACCATAGCTGTGGGGCCCACATCAGTGTTCTCTACACAATCATTAAATTTTAAAATCATAACATTACATATCAGACATTCCATAGCTGTTACAATACAGATCCACTGTTACAATACAGCCCAGAAAAGTTATCTCCTGTTTGATCCTTGTTGGCTAAAGCATCAGCCAGGCCATTTTCTGTTCTTCTAACCCATTTGAAGTTTGCTTAAATTTCATTTGTAAGACACCAAACTTCTCTCATAGCTTGTCTGCGATTCCATATTCCCAAGTGTCCAGCTTTCGTCCAGTCTATTACTAACCTTGAATCCCTTTCCACTTCAATCTGGTGTAGTCCCATCTGTTTGGCCAACCTCAGTCTTAACGAATCACCCAATCCTATAGGCCCCAGAAAAAGAGCCAAAATTTTTCCTTCCCTATCTCTAAAGACTCCTAGACCCAAAGGCCCTGGTTTACCAACAGAGCTGCCATTGAAGTTCAACTTTTTTCTTTGTTATGTAGACACTGCCCAACTCTCTTGAAATGCTGGACTGAACCTTGAAGAGTTTGCTACTGAATTCCAGCCCCTAATCATATCATCCACCAAGAACTCCTTAAACAACTCAACTGGTTTTACCTGAACTACCTTAATAGTGATGCAATCAATCAAAGCATCCCTTGATTTTCTTTTTCCTTGAAAGATCCTATTATTTCTTTCCTCCCATACTTTCCATAAGACCACAACTCTTGTGTCTCTCCACAACATCTTTTCCCCTTTTTCGGTTGCCTAAAGAAGCTTGCTTCAAAAGGCCTGCCACATTGGGGGGAGGAGATTAACAGGTGCTCAGTAGTCTCACTACAAGCAAAGCAAAGGGAGCAGGTATCAGGGGAAAGGCTTTTTCTAATTGGGTCAAGCAGGGAGTTTCTCTATATGAACCCACCTACTTCTGTCATGTGGAGGGATCATTGTGGCCAGTACAGACCACCTAGCAAATAGGGGACCTACTGAATTAGCCACATATTGAATCCCATAATCCATGTTAGGTATATACCTGTTTTATATTGGTGTTTTTTACAACTAATATTATTCATTCTGAGTTGTTTATTTTTGTTAGTTTAGTTGTTCAAAATTTTAATTCATTCTGAGGGATTATCCTAAAACATGTCAAGGTTATTTGGGCCAAATATTTTATATGAATGAAGGGTGGTGAGGAGTTCATAGACTCCTTTTGAGCTCCGTAGTCAAAATTAAATTTCCACCTTTCTTGTAGAAGATTCCCGGGTCATTTAGGCTGTGTTTGGTTGATAGAAAATAAGAGATAGATAAAAAGTTAATGGAAAGATCTTAAGTAATCTTGTGAAGTTTCTTAAGAACTCTCTCTCAACTTTCTATTTCTCTCATATTTCTTTCAAACCAAACATAGCCTTAGTAAAGCTCACTAGATGACCTGACTAGAAAAGCTGTGCCCATGTGTTTGGTTCTGCTGATGTTTAGGCAAATATATAGAACTTCTATGCTAATACATTTAAAAATATATAAAGCATGTTGTTTTAGACCATATACAAACAACAAAGAAACAAAGACTGACAGCTAAGCATTTCTTGAAGTTCATTTATATCTATGGAACTTGGGATCTGTGAGGATATCATATTAGTTTTTATTTTATTTTTTATTTTTCTTGGGGTGATGTTGCTCTATTGGACATTATCTTTCACCAGACTAGGGGTTGAAAAATCAGGAGACGTAACATAGAAAAAAATTTGATAAAGAGAAAGGGGGATAATTATAATTGGGCCTGGAGAGACTGGTGGGAGGTGTGAAAATCTCTTGGTTTATTTTTTTAGGAGGGGAGAAAGTGTTCAGGAAGGCAATTGAACAGTTGGAAAGGAGCAGGAGAGAAGAAAATAACAAGAAAAATGTTTTTTGGGGCGAGGGGGGGAAGAGGATTTGGTAGATGAAGAATGAAGGGGCTGTTAGATGTAAGAGAGTGGATGGGTGGCTGAGTTTGAATTTGGAAATGTGAATTGGAATGAATAAGGGCCTGAGATTGGGAAGAAGAAAGGATTTAGAATGGAGTGTGGCGAGGAATCCAGTCCAGATAGATGCATCTGTAAGAGATAGATCAGAAGAAATTGATCTCGTTTATGTTGTCGGATGTTGTATAAATTGGGAAGGAAGTCCTGGGGGTTGATCTTTGGAAGATGGGGTTTTTCAAAGATGTAATCTGTTCATCTGGTGCTAATTAGCCTTTGCTCATGTTATTGTTGTTGCTTTTCTTCTTCCGAGTGTTGCCTCTTCACCCTCTTAGAGTATGCTTTTTCTCTTTTTTTTTTTTTTAAATGAAATTTTATTTTTACCTATAAAAAAAGGCCTGAGTAGAATATGAACATTGAGATAGATGACTCAAAACTAGGGGATAGAAACTCAGGAAGATGTCATCCAAGAGAGTCTATGATTATCCCCGTTACTTGATAACATAAAGGGCTTTGGTAATGTACAATGAAGACCATTAATGATGCCAGTTAGAGATGCCTTGGGGCATCTTGAAGGCTCCAAAATAATGAGGAGAATGCTAAAAAGGAGATGGGCTGTGGAAGAAGTATTAACATATGCTTTAATAAGATAAGATTCCAAATGATAAAGGGGATGTCAATGTTTGCTGGAACATAGTAGCCGAATAAGAAGAAGTGAAGAAGAGAAGAAAGTTTAAGAATGGCGGCTCAAAACCTTTCAACCGACCCTACTATCTTATATATATGTTTATTACATAGTGTTACATGAATGGACTAGAATGCCCCTGATTAGTGATGGGACACCTAGACAAATAAAACATTAAACAAGTTTAGGCCCAATAACTAATGACTTAAGACCCGACAGTGACAAACATATACATTAAATCAGTCGAGCCAACACCCCCCCTCAAGCTAAGCATGGATGTCAGTCATGTTTAGCTTGCCAAGTAAGTCCAAGAATTTCGTTGAAGCTAGCCCTTTTGTTAGCACATCCGCAATCTGCATCTTGGAAGGAGTATAAAGAATGCAGAGTTCCCCTGAGACTATTCTTTCTCTAACGAAGTGTCGGTCAATCTCAATATGTTTTGTCCTATCATGTTGCACTGGGTTATTTGCAATGTTGATGGCAGTCTTGTTGTCATAGTACAACCTGAGAGGACACTCGATCCTTATCCTGAGTTCACTGAGAAGGGTCCTAAGCCACAGAAGTTCAGCAAAAACCATGAGCCATAGCTCGATATTCAGCCTTTGCACTTGATCTAGCAACCACATTCTGCTTTTTACTCCGCCATGTAACCAGATTCCCTCCAACAAACGTGCAATACCCAGAAGTTGGCTTCCTGTCCCCAACAGAACCAGCCCGATTTGCATCAGTATACGCTTCAATTTCAATTTTATTGTGTTTTCTGAACAAAATTCATTTTCCTAGGCAAGTCTTCAAGTACATAAGAATCCTTTCCACTACTCTCATATGAGGGATCTTTGGAGAGTGCATGAATTGGCTGACAACATGTACATCATAAGCAATATCTGGTCGAGTGAGAGACAGATATATCAACTTCCCTACCAGCTTTTGGTATCTCTCTTTATCAAGGTAGTCCTCTCCTACTGATTCCTGTAGACCATGGTTCTGTTCTATTGGAGTGTTGTAAGTTTGCTATTTTGGTATCACCATATCATCCACATAGACAATGAGTGTTGTAAGTTTTCTATTTTGTTTCCTTATGAACAAGGTATGATATGCCCACTTTGAATGTACCCCACTTTCTTCATGGCCCCACAAAGCTTCTCAAACCAAGTCTGAGGAGACTGCTTAAGACCATATAATGCTTTCCTCAGTTTACACACTTTCCTATAAAAAACATAGCCTGGTGGAGGATGCATGAATACCTCTTCATGTAGATCGCCGTTTAGGAAAGTATTCTTCACATCCAGCTGATGTAGCTCCCATGAAAAGTTTGCAGCTAATGACAATAAAACCTGGATTGTGTTGAGCTTTGCTACTAGAGCAAAGGTTTCTTTGTAGTCACTCCCTTTTGAGTAAACCCCTTTGCCACAAGTCTGGCCTTGTACCTTTCAATGGACCCGTCCTCCCTATGCTTTACAGTGAACACCCACTTGCATCCGACAGTGCTCTTCCCTTCTGGTAGATTCACTAATTCCCAAGTCCTTGCTTTCATTAAGGCTTTCATTTCTTCATTCATAGCCTCTTTCCATCTTGGGTCAGACACTGCCTCTGAGTACCTAGTAGGGACATGCACGGAGGAGAGAGCAGACACAAAGGAATAATAACGAGGAGACAAACGTGAGTAAGAAGCAAAATCAGCAATGGGGTGTCAGATAGTACAAGAACGGGTAGACTTACGAAGAGAAATAGGAAGATCCAAATCAGAAGTATGTGTGATAAGATTACCTGGAGTTGTTGAGAAAGGTTGATTCGAGTCCGATTGGTTACTGCCGTGAGTTAGAGGGCCCTTTTTCCTTTTGTTATAGGTGATTCTTATATCTTTTTGTTGCCTACTGGAGTCCTCAAGAACATCTGTAGCATCAAGAGTGGTAACAGGTACAATGGGAGCCTCACTAGGTTCACCCGGAATGCTACAACTAGGAGGATCAGGAGGAGAAGATGGAAGGCCCGAGGCAGAAAGAGGCACAAAAAAGGAGGGGGAAGAAGAATCCTCTTCCATCCCCCTAGTCTCCCCTTGAAGAGGATTTTGGGAAGAATGAAAAAAGGATTGAGACAGAAAAAATACCACATCTTTTGTGACATATTTCTTCTTGGTGACTGGATCATAACACTTGTAACCCTTCTGTGTAGGAGAGTACCCTAAAAAGATTCCTTTCATAGCCCTAGGATCCAACTTGGTCTTCTTTGGATCCTTTACATGTACAAAACATACACAACCAAAGACTCGAGGTGGAAGAGGAAAGTTTGGAAGATTAGGACAAAGGACAGAGAAAGGAGTTTTCATACCCAACACCTTGGATGGCATCCGGTTTATCAGATATGATGCGGTAAGGACTGCTTGAGACCAGTAGTGCTTGGGAACCTTGTGTTGAAATAGTAAGGCTCGAGTTGTCTCCAATAGGTGTCTATTCTTGCGCTCAACAACCCCATTTTGTTGAGGGGTACTAGCACAAGATGATTGATGTAGCATGCCAGCATCCTCCATGAATAGGTTCAAGGATCTTTCAAAATATTCAGCAGCATTGTCTGACCGGAATTGCTTAATCTTCTTGTCAAATTGTGTTTCAATCATTTTACAAAATGCCATAGTTATCCATGACACTTCATCACGTCTTTTTAACAAGTAGATCCATGTGCATCGTGAGTAGTGATCAATAAAACTGATAAAGTAACGAAAGCCATCAACAGAAAAAAGAGGTGAAGGGCCCCAAACATCAGAATGAACCAAATCAAAAGGAGCTTGAATTTCATTACTAGAAACTGGATAAACAGTTCTACATTGTTTTGACAACTGACACACTTCATAAACTAAACTTTGACTTGAAATACCCTTAAATAATTCAGGAAACAACCCTTCCAATGATGAAAAAGGAAAATGACCTAGCCTAGCGTGCCACAAATGTAACCTAGCTATTGAATCCACATTATTCTGACTACTAGCAGCAGATGTTTGTAAGACCGAACTGATGTCTGCATCAAAATAGTAGAGACCTCCATACTCATGACCACTCCCAATCGTTCTCTTCGTCAATCTGTCCTGAAAGACACAATGAGTAGGAAAAAAGGTTATGCTATAGTTCAAATTCTTGGTAAGCTTTGAAACAGATAAGAGATTGGAAGTAAGATTGGGAACATGCAGAACAGATTTAAGAGAGAGGTCCTTGCTTAGGTCAACCACTCCTTTCCCAGAGATGGTGGAGAGAGAACCGTCAACAACTCTCATCTTATCTTCACCAGACAATAAGTGATAGGAAGAAAATAAAGAGGACACATGTGTCATGTGGTCAGTTGCACCGGAATCAATAATCCAAGAGGTAGAGTCAATAGAACTAGTTGCACTAAAAGCAGAGACAATACCTGATCTGGCCAGAGAGGAGGAAGCAGGAGAGTTAGTCCTTAGACAGGTTAAAGCCCGACTAAGGACCTCTACCTCATCAGCAGTGAAACCCAAGGACCTGGATACAGGGGAATTAGCAGTCTGTCCCATGGGAGAAGAAGCAATTGTTGGTGTGTTCTGTGTGCTATCACCACTATGACTAGTAACAAGGTTCCCACTTGCTGCTTGACCCTTCTGGTGCTTCTTGTCTTTCCTCAAGACAGCAGGTTTCAGATGAGGATAAAGAACCCACCACTTCTCTTTTACATGCCTTTCACCTATACAATGAGTGCACTTAAGATGCCTCTTGTCTGAATACTTGTTCCCCTTTTGATTTGAAGAAATCAGGGTTGAATGTTCAACCGGCTGTATTTGAGTGTCAACTTGGATCTCTTTCCTCCTGACCTCTTCATTCCTTACTAGATAATAAACATGATGTAAATCTGGCATTTCATCCCTTCCCAAAATTTGAGACCTTATGCTCTCATACATTGGGTCTAAACCAGCCAAGAACTTGAAGGCTTTACCCTCTTCAATTTGTTTATCATGCCTCTCTTAGTATCTGGCATTCTCCCAATCAAGAATAAGGTGGTGATCAAGCTCTTCCCACAGTCTTTCTAGGGTTGCAAAATACGTTGCAACTATCATATCTCCTTGTCTCAAGGCAGCAATGTCTTGGTTTAGCCTATAAATTCTGGCATTGTTCTTTCTTTGTCCATAGGTTTTAGACACTTTCTCCCAAATCTTAGCAGCAGTGGAAAAGTATTGAACAGTCCTGGCTACTCTTGGAGTCATTGAAGCAAGCAGCCAGGACATAACAGTAGCATTCTCCTTATGCCAAACTGTGTACTCCACACTACTCACTTCAGGTTCCTTCTTCTGCCCATCTAAATAACCCGTAAGTTCCCGGGAAGTAATGAAGATCATGGCAAAAACAGACCATTCTCTGAAATTGTATTCATCCAACAACACATTGGTGATCTGCAAGCTGTGAAGATTTGGATTCTCCAGATTAGGAGACCTCCCACCATATCTATTATCCCTAGAAGACACTTCCTCAGATAATGAAGACATCTCCTCCCTCTTACACTGATCATGATTGCAAACTCAGTACAAAGAATACTGTTTCAGACTTACCGAAGTTGTTACAGTCCTGAGAACACATAACAGATCTGAAACCGAGAGCAACCCACCACTGCACAGTGCTGACTTCTGCTGTCGTAGACTGTAGTCACCCCTACGACCAGTACTAGGACTGCCGAAATCAGTCCTCCACCTAGATCTGTTTCACACAGATCTCTCTTAGCAGCCGAGTGGCTAATACCTACTGTAAGGAGTCTAGTAGGGCATCAGCTTCTGGGACACACTCCCCTTGGGCCCTACAACCAAGGGAAACCCTAGGTACAGATCTTGCTGTGTTCTACGGTCAACCCTAGGGTTTCTTCACAGCAACCAAGATAGGGAAGGAAAAAGAAGGAAGAGATAAGAGTAGAAAAGATGGTGGCGGCTGTAACTAGGAGATGGATTAATGCTCTGATACCATGTTTGCTTGAACACAGTAGCCGAAGAAGAAGAAGAGAAGAAGAGGAGAAAGTTTAAGAATGGCGGCTCAAAACCTTTCAGCCGACCCTACTATCATATATATATGTTTATTACATAGTGTTACATGAATGGACTAGAATGCCCCTGATTAGTGATGGGACACCTAGACAAATAAAACATTAAACAAGTTTAGGCCCAATAAGTAATGACTTAAGACCCAGCAGTGACAAACATATACATTAAATCAGCCGAACCCACAGTCAAGAGGGTTGCTTAATTCGGTAATCTTACCTGCCTTTCTCCATCCCACCCCTATGGCGATGGGTTTGGAATACCCCTGATTGGGTTCAGGTTCAGGTTGTGGAATGTCAAGCTGTGGCAGGTTTTTATTGGGTTTGGGCCATGGTATATACCATGCCTATGTTCCCAGGTAAGATATATTTCAAATATTTTTGTCTTTTACCCCACTATTTTTTGCTTATTCTTTTTGTTTTATAACCACACCCCCAGCCCATTACACGCGTCTGTACCATCCAGTCACTATTCATGAGGTGGGTCAGTTCAGGTTGAGGTGTTGTCAGGTCAATTCAGTTTCAAGTTAAGCCCGATGAATACTGAATCTGAGCTATCAACATTCCTATATGGTGGCACTGTGGAATGGTTTAATGCATGAGCCGTAAGCAGTGCAAGTAACAAGTTATGTCAGCCCATGTTATGGGTGTAAATGTCCAAGTGATCACAGGTCTCAGCAGATCAAACCTAGAAATTGCTATAAGTATGCCTGCCCATATAATAAAATTTACATTAGAACTTTAATGCAGGAAAGGAAAGTAGATTGAAGAAAAAGTTGGCACCGTATTAGATGTGTTATGTCCTTGGACACTTCACCTATTTAACAAGCACTTTATGTGTTTTACTGATATTGTCTGGGAAGCACCACCGGCATGTCAATGTGGTATTTTCCAAGTGCAAGGTGATGTACAATGTTGAAGTGTTGGCACTTCTAATTTTCTTAGTTTTGAGTTGGCATAGTAACACTCAAGAGGACCTATTAAAGCAAATAATGAAGGATGAATTGCATCTTCCATATTGGATCAGGTTTGCAAATTGAATTCTAGACTGAAAGGTGCAAATCTAAACAGAAAAGTAAATGACAATTGACAGAACTATGTGAATACTAATACACTTGAACCATCAACAAATTAAATAAAAATGCTGACCAATTCTATAATTAGATGGATGTCCACCTTCATGAAACCAAACCCCATAGGTACTAGACATATATTTTGCATAATAGTTTGCAACAAGGACGTGGATATGTTGTTCTGTATTGGTAAAAAATGGATATGTTTTTTACAAAGAAATGTTGAGGCATGAAAGCTGAACAACTGTAGTTGAAGTAGCAGAAAGGAGGAGAAGAAGAAGAGATGCTGGAATGGCGAACCGTACTTGCCAGTCGACCATGCTATTATTTATATTTGAATGTAGTACAAGATACAAGAAAGTACTGGAATGCCCTTGATTAGTGATGGGACACCCAGTTAACTTAAAATATTATACAGGCTTTAGGCCCATTAACACAGGCCCAGTTACAGGATAACTTAAACTTAAGTATGGGCTAATAAGAACTCTTATCAGCCGAACACTCATACAAAGAGACATCATTCTAACATTCCAACACTCCCCCTCAAGCTAAGCATGGATATCAATCATGTTTAGCTTGCAACCCCGTGTGCCATAGCTCGGTATTTTGCCTCTGCACTTGATCTAGCCACAACATTCTACTTCTTACTGTGCCATGTGACCAGGTTTCCTCCCAAGAATGTACAGTAACCTGAGGTTGATTTTCTGTCTCCAACAGACCCAACCCAATCAACATCAGTGTAGGCTTCAATTTCAAGTCTGTTGTTTTTTCTGAATAGAATTCCTTTCCTCAGGCAAGTCTTCAAGTATCTGAGAATTCTTTCCACTGCTCTCATATGAGGGATCTTTGGTGAGTGCATGAATTGACTAACAACATGCACTGCATTGGCAATGTCTGGCCGAGTAAGGGATAAGTATATCAGTTTTCCTACCAATTTTTGGTGCCTCTCTTTATCACAGTATTCCTCACCCATTGATTCTTGTAGTCCATGGTTCGGTTCTATTGGAGTGTCTACTGGCCTGCACCCCATCATGCCTGTTTCCTCTAGGAGATCTAGCACATATTTCCGCTGACATATGTAGATTCCTTCTCTTGATCTAGCAACTTCAATTCCAAGAAAATATCTCAGATTTCCCAGGTCCTCGATCTCAAATTTTGAAGCCAAGAACTCCTTCAGCCTCTTCATCTCTTCCACATCATTTCCAGTAATCACCATATCACCCACATAAACAATAAGAGCCGTAAGTTTGTCATCCTGTCTCCTTGTAAACAATGCAATCTGCACTACTCTGAGTGTACCCCACTTTCTTCATGGCATACAAAGTCTCTCAAACCATGCTCGGGGAGACTGCTTCAAACCATATAATTCTTTCCTTAGTTTACACACCTTCTTTCCAACATCATAGTCATGAGGAGGTTCCATGAATACCTCTTCATGAAGATCACCATTTAGGAAGGCATTCTTCACATCCAGCTGATGGAGATCCCAAGAGAAATTTGCTGCAAGTGACAGTAGAACCCTGATTGTGTTGAGCTTTGCTACTGGAGCAAAGGTTTCCTTGTAGTCAATTCCTTCCTTTGGTGTAAATCCCTTTGCCACAAGTCTGGCCTTGTACCTCTCAATTGACCCATCTTCTTTGTGCTTTATTGTGAATACCCACTTGCACCCAACAGTGCCTTTCCCCTCTAGCAGGTCCACCAATTCCCACGTTCTTGCTTTCATTAGGGCTTTCATCTCTTCATTCATGGCTTCTTTCCGCCTTGGATCAGATGCCGCCTTAGAGTACCTAGAAGGGACACATACAGAGGAAAGAGTAGACACAAAGGAGTGATAGGCAGGAGATAAGTGTGAGTAAGAAACATAATCAGCTATGGGATGCCAGGTGGTACAAGAACGAACAGGCTTACGGAGAGCAATAGGAAGATCCAAATCCGAAGTGAGTGAGTCAGAATTTCCTTGGGTTACAGAGACAGATTGATCTGAGTTCAACTGGTTGCAATCATGAGATTGAGGGCCCTTCTTCCTTCTGTTGTATGTAAGTATCTCTTTCTCTTGCCTACTGGAACCTTCAGGAGCATCTACTGTATCAGGAGAAGTAACTGGCACAGTGGGAGTCTCACTAGGTTGACCCGGAATGTCACAGCTAGGAGTAGTGGAAGGTGATGAAAGGGGAACAAAAAAGAAGGGAGAATGAGAATCCTCTTCCAACCCACAAGTCTCCCCCTGAAGAGGATTCTGAGAAGACTGGAAATAGGGTTGAGACTCAAAAAATACTACATCTCTGGTGACATTTTTCCTTGGAGACAGGATCATAACACTTATACCCCTTTTGTGTAGGAGAGTACCCCAAAAATATTCCCTCCGTAGCCTTAGGATCCAGTTTAGTTTTCTTTGGATCCTTCACATGTATGAAGCATGTACAACCAAAAACCCGTGGAGGAAGAGGAAATTCTGGAAGAGTGGGACACAAAACAGAGAAAGGAGTCTTCATACCCAATACCTTAGATGGCATCCGATTTATCAGGTATGATGCAGTGAGTATAGCTTGAGACCAATATTGCTTGGGCACTTTGTGCTGGAAAAGTAGGGCTCGAGCTGTCTCCAATAGGTGCCTGTTCTTGTGCTCAGCAACCCCATTTTGCTGGGGGGTGTAAGCACATGATGATTAGTGTAGCATGCCTGCATCTTCCATGAATGAGTTCAGGGATCTTTCAAAGTACTCAGCTGCATTGTCCACCCGAAATTGCTTAATCTTCTTCTCAAATTGTGTTTCAATCATCTTGCAAAAAGTCATGGTTACCCGTGGAACTTCATCACGTTCTTTTAACAGATAAATCCAAGTGCACCGAGAATAATGGTCAATAAAACTGATAAAGTAATGGAAGCCATCAATGGAAACAATGGGTGAAGGTCCCCAAACATCAGAATGAACCAAATCAAAATGAGCTTGAATTTCATTACTAGAAATTGGATACATTGTTCTACATTGTTTTGGCATTTGACACACATCACAAACTAAACATTGACTTGGAATTCCCTTACATAATTCTGGAAACAACATTGCTAAAGAAGAGAAAGACACATGACCTAGCCTAGCATGCCACAGGTTCAACCTAGCTATTGACTCCACACTTTCTGGACTAGTAGTAGCAGAAGCTTGTAGGGCTGAGCTGATGTCTGCATCAAAATAGTAGAGGCCCCCATACTCATGATCACTCCCAATCGTTCTCCTCGTCAATTTGTCCTAGAAAACACAATGAGAGGGAAGAAAAGTTATACTATTTTGAAAGCTATCTTTGTTGTTTTAATATTTTAATTTTGTATTTTCTGAATAGATTTCTTTTGGTAGGGCATAATATTAATGGCTGCAACAAGCTTGCCAGATATTCTTGATCCAGCTTTAACAAGGCCTGGTAGATTTGACAGACATGTAAGTTCTTTAAGCACCTCTTGACAAATATTATAATATTTTCAGAATTCACTATTTGATTTTTTGTTTAAATGAACTGTTCACTATACATGCTCAAATAGCTGAAGAATTCTGTTAGCTTGGATTAGAGATAAAACAGCCACTTAAGAGTTTCATTGGAACTAGGGATGAGCATTGGGTGGGTGTGGACTAAGCTGGCAGCATGCATTAGATATATTTTTCACAGGTATTTTTTATATACTATATGCTTATATATTTATATAACTAAAGTATAATTATAAGGGCTGTGCAATGCATCTGTTAATAAAGGGAAACATGAAAGAATTTAATTCGCCATTGGTTCTCCCTTTATTTCAGCAATACAATTACTTTGCTTGCCTTTCAAAAAATAATAATTTTATGTTCTGCTTCAAAGACTTTTAGTCAAAATGAAAAGCAAACAAATATTTCTGATACTTAATATTAAGATCTTGTTAGATTTGTTTAGTTAATAAATATTATTCTTTAAGTGTATAATTGTTAATCAAAGAGAGATGGATTTATTAGATTTAGAAAGAAGGGAATATTAAAATGTGAAGGGTTTGTTCAAGATTATGTGCATTGTGTTTGCAGTTTTTTCTATCTAATTCTTATTTGGTGGGGCTTAATACTACATAATGTCAAAACTTGCCTCTAGCAAGCAGCCTCATGATGGTGCCATCTCCTCTTTATGTTATAAATAGCATCATAAGTATAATAAATGTAAATGTAGAGAAGATGGGCCGAATGGCCCATAGACTCTTTTCTTATTTCTTTCCATTATGTTCTTTGCTGTAATGGGCCTCAACATGGGCCTTACTTATGTTATGTCTATTTTAAATTATTCGCCCAGTTAAGGGCCTCTCTGTAATTACTGAAATTAAGTTAATGAAAAGGGGTTAGGGTGTAAGAGAGGATTAGATTTTGAAAATCTCTCTCTGAACCTTTATTGCCGCCACCTTCTTCTTCCTCTTCTCTCCTTGATTCTCTGTTTCTGCTGTTCTCTATCACTTTTCTGAACTATTTTAAACAGTCTGTTTATTTCAGAAGTTTGTTTTTGTTCTTGGTATCAGAGCGGGCTCTCCTTTTCTCCTCTTTCTTCCCATAGTGTATATGGAGAACTGAATCGAATGAATAATTAAAAAAAAAATTCCAGCCCAGTTGTTAGTGGTTTTTGGAGAGGAGGCTATCCTTGTCATCACTTTGACAGTATCAAGTGTGTTGCCCAAAACCCTAATTAACTGGAGAAATCTGCTTGCGGAGGCCCCATAGGGAGTTTGACCTTGGCGCTTAGTGATTGAAAGATTACTTGTAATTCATCTTGAAGATCGATTCAAGTAGCTCAGTGTTCTGTGAAGTCTACAAGGTGTGGCTAGTTTATTTTTTGTTTCTCTTGGGTTCTAGGTGTTATGCAGTTAACAAGTACGGCTGCATAGAGGTTGATTCACAACACATTTTTTTCCTGTCTTCATTGATTGTTAATTGAAGTTGTTAGAAGTAATTTTTTGAGTGTTTTAAGAAGATGGATCCTTCGGAAGTTGTAAACAAGCATGTTGCTGAATTCGGAAAGGTTCTTGGGGCCTTTGTTGACTCTCTACTGGCTGTGACAGTCAAACTAGATGGAACCAATTATTTGGCATGGTCACAATCAGCAAAAATTCATGTCTGCAGTAGAGGCAAGTGGGGGTATATCTCTAGGAGCAAGAAGACTCCTTCGGAAGATGATCCATCCTATGAAAAACAGATGCAAGAAAATTACACTGTAATCGGATGGTTAGTAAATTCAATGCAACCTTAAATCAGTCAACACTATTTATGGATGAATTTAGCAAAGGAAATATGGGTCAATGTTGTTGAAACCTAATCTCAGAAACTAAATGTAGCCAGGGCATATAAGCTGAGGAGTGATGTGAAAATTTTAAGTCTGGGGGAGAGACCTTTGACTGTTTATTTCTCAATGCTGAAATATCTTTGGCAAGAAATTGACTTGTTTGATGGAAACTGTTGCCTAGGAAAGTACTAATGATGCTGAAACCTACAGAAAATTAGTTGAGAGAAACATGGTTTTTGAATTCTTGACGGGGTTGAATCCCGAGTATGACACCACAAAACAGAACATCTTATCCAAGGATAGCGTTTCATTGTCTTAGGCCTATGCCTTGGTGAGTAGTGAAGAAAGCAGGAGACTAGGCCAGGTTCAAGGGGTTGGTCTAAATGACTATTTTGCTAACATGGGGCTGAAACCTAAGGGAACTATAGGAAGTCCAGGTGGTTTAGGTAAGAAGGAAGTTATTTGTGAGTACTATAAGAAACCAAAGCACACAAAAGACAATTGTTGGGAACTGCATCCGGAGCTTCTTCCCCTTCGTTTCCAAAAGAAGACTAATAATATGAAGACAGGAAGTGCCAATATTGCTGCTGGTCCAAATAATGACATATGCCTAACCAAAGAGAGGACTGCTAGTAAACAGTTAGCAGTTATGAAGGCAGAATATGAAAAGTACGAAAGCATGATCAGTCACCTAGAGAGTGCTACCTCTTCTTCCAACTCCCCGGGAAATTCAACTTCCTCTGCATTTGCTCATTCAGGTATATGGGCTTCTACCAATCATGCAACTATCTTAGGTAATCGTAGGATCCCTTGGATTATTGATTCTGGTGCTTTTGACCATATGACCAACCTTTCCACCTTATTTATTTATTATGATTTGCTTCCTAGCCGTGATAAAATCACCCTAGCCGATGGCTCTCTTGCTCCTATATCTGGCAAGGGAACCATCAAGGCTACGGACTCTCTGTTACTTCCTCCTGCTCTTCATGTGTCCAAACTAAATACAAATTTGTTATCTGTAAGTAGCTTAACTAAGTCTTTGAATTGCAATGTAACATTTTTTCCCTTTTACTGTGTTTTTCAGGATTTGGAGTCTCAGAAAGTGATTGGGAGTGGCCATGAGGTGAATGGAATATATTTGTTAGATACTCCTTGACAGACCCAAGGGCAACCTGGGAAAGCTACCTTTGGATCTACATCTTCAGAGTCTGTCAGTCGTGCCATGCTATGTCATTTTTGTTTGGGCCATCTTTCTTTTTCTGCATTGAGCCATTTATTCCCAGAACTATTTAAGGGAATTAATTTGCCCAGTCTTCATTGTGAGTCTTGTGAGTTGTCAAAACATTGTAGAAGCAGTTGCCCTTTAAGTAATAAAAGATCTTCTTCTCCGTTCTATATTGTGCACTCTGATGTGTGGGGGCCTTACCACTTGCCCTCTATGAGTGGCTATAAATATTTTATCTTGTTCATTGATGATTTTTCACAATATACTTGGATTTTTTTTATGAAGTCCCGTGATAAAGTTCCCAGACTTGTGAGGCATTTCCATGAATTTGATACTAGAATCAAAATTTTTAGATCTGACGATGCAAAAGAATATTTTGAGAAAAACCTAACATGTTATCTCATTAATTTGGGGGTTATTTACCAAAGTTCCTGTGTTAGGACTCCAGAATAGAATGTAGTTGCTGAAAGAAAAAACCAACACATTGTTGAAGGTGCAAGAAGTATCCTGTTTGCCTCACATGTCCCTACAAGATTTTTGGGGGATGTTGTCCTCATTGCAACCTACCTAATCAACCGTATGCCATCTAGAGTGTTGGGTTTTAAGTCTCCTTTTAGTTTCCTTTAGCCAGGCAAGGACCTTTTTCCTATTTTACTTTGTGTCTTTGGTTGTACTTGTTATGTACACATTCCAAGTACCCAGAGACATAAATTTGAACCAAAGGCCCAAAAGTGCATTTTCCTTGGTTATGCCTCCATACAAAAGGGTTATTGTTGTTTTGATCCAAAGTCTTGAACTCGGTTTGTGTCAATGGATGTCGCCTTTGATGAGTCTTCTTCTTTCTATGATCCTTCTTTGGAGAAGCATTGTCCAAAGGGGGAGAATTTGTCATAGTTGTTTGCTCTCCCCCTTCCTGTCCTAGTTGAGTCTTCTTTTAAGCCTCTTTCTACTTCAAATGAGTCAAGGGAGGAATAGTCATCTTATTCTCCTTCCAATATTCCTATTCCTCCTTCGTTACCTCCTCGTCCTCTTTTTAATCCCAGGTTGTACCAACACAGAGAACTAGAAATGGGCAAATTGTTTCTTTTACACCACATGAGCCTCCTACACTTCCAGTCACAGAAGAGATGACAGGTACTGATACAGTACCTTTGGATCCATCCTTCCCAGACCTTGATATCCCTATTGATATCAGGAAAGGTAAAAGGAAGTGTACTGTACATTGCATTTCTAAACACCTTTCTTATAGTTTGCTCTCTCTTTCATATTTTGGCTATCTTTCTTCTATTGCTTCTAACCCAATACCCAGGTCAGTGTCAAAAGCTCTTACTATTCCAGAATGGAGGGATGCTATGAGAACAAAAATCGATGCTCTACATAAGAATGACACTTGAGAATTGGTTGATTTGCCTGAAGGGAAGGAACCGGTGGACTATAAGTGGGTTTTCACCATCAAATATCATGCTGATGACACAAGTGAAAGGTACAAAGCTAGGCTGGTTGCAAAAGGTTATACACAGACATACGGGGTTGACTATCTGGAGACCTTTGCTCCTGTTGCAAAGATGACCTCTATGAGGGTTCTGCTATCTCTAGCTGCACATTTAGATTGTTCACTTTACCAGTTGGATGTGAAAAATGCATTTTATGTCTATATGTCTCTTCCTGTAGGGATGTATGACACATATATGGAGGGAAAAGTATGCAAGTTGAAGAAATCTCTTTATGGACTTAAATAGTCACCTAGGGCATGGCTTGAAAGGTTTAGAGCTGCCCTTGTTAACTTTGGCTACATACAGACTCAGTCTGATCATACCCTCTTTGTGAAGAGGAGAGGCTCTTTGGCAATATATCTTATTGTCTATGTTGATGATATAGTTGTGACCGGTAATGGTGTAACAGGGATTAACGATCTTAAATCTTTCCTTCATACAAAGCTTAAGATCAAAGATCTAGGGGAATTGAGGTATTTTCTTGGCATAGAAGTTGTTCGGTCTAAGGATGGGATTTTTATCTCTCAACGAAAGTATGTGCTTGACTTGCTCACTAAAACAAGGAAGATTGGTGCTAGACCAATTGCTACTCCTATTGATGAGTCATAAACTTTCTGCCTCTGAAGGGGTATTGTTAAAAGATAAGGGAGTCTTCCAAAGTTTACTTGGCAAGCTGATCTATCTGTGCATGACTCGGCCAGATATTGCATATGCTGTCAGCTGCATTAGTCAGTTCATGCATGCTCCCAGGGACACTTACATGGCAGTAGTAGAATGAATTATGTGTTATTTAAAGGATTCTCCTGGAAAGGGAATTCTATTTGCTAAGCATGGCCATATGAAGCTGGAGGCTTACATAGATGCTGATTGGGTCTGAAACATTGATAATAGAATGTCAACTTCTAGGTACTGTAGCTTGGTGGCAAGTGATATTGTTTCTTGGAGAAGCAAGAAACAATCAGTTGTTGCCAGATCTTCAGCTGAAGTTGAATATAGAGCCATGGCTCATGGAGTTTCTGAGCTACTTTGGCTTCGATCCTTGATGGAGGAACTGGGTATTGAGTATGATAAGCCATTAATGTTATATTGTGATAATCAGGCTGCCATCAACATTGTTCATAATCCGGTGCAACATGACAGGTGCAAACATATTGAAGTTGACAAACATTTTATCCGAGAAAGAGTGGCTTTTGGAGAAGTTTGTCGAAGGACAGCTAGCTGATTTCCTTACCAAGGGCATCCCCAAGGCCAAAACTTCAGCATGATACTGGCAAACTTGGCATGATTGACATCTATGCTAAGCTCGAGGGGGAGTGTAGAGAAGATGGGCCGAATGGCCCATAGACTGTTTTTTTATAACTTTTCTTTATGTTCTTTGCTGTAATGGGCCTCAACATGGGCCTTACTTATGGTATGTCTATTTTAAATTATTTGCCCAATTAAGAGCCTCTCTGTAATTACTGAAATTAAGTTAATGAAAAGGGATTAGGGTGTAAGAGAGGATTAGATTTTGAAAATCTCTCTCTGAACCCTTATTGCCGCCACCTTCTTCTTCCTCTTCTCTCTTCTTGATTCTCTGTTTCTGCTGTTCTCTATCACTTTTCTGAACTATTTTAAACAGTCTATTTATTTCAGAAGTTTGTTTTTCTTCTGTAAAAATAAAAAGGTATGTTGAGTTTCTCTTTTAATTACCTTCTTGTATTAACATGCATTTAGTGCCCTCTCATACCAGGCCAAGTGATGAGGCTAAAAAAAATTTGTGAATGTATTCTGTTTTGCATGCTTTTTGTAGTGGGTTCCCAAATTGGTGTTTTGGGTAGCTTTGTTGACAGTTTGGGGACCAGGGGTATTTTCGTCATTTTATAAGTCAGATTTTTGGTCAGGAGCAGTTGAGTGCATTTCTGTTGGGTTTTGGTCTCTTGGGTCTTTTTGCAACAAAAGTTATCTCTTGGGGGTTCATTTGAAGATAGTCTTGTTCTTAAGGAGTCGTTGATGAGAGGGAAACATTCTAGGGGCTTATGTGTAAATATTTTAACTAGCTTGTTCAGCAAGCAAGGTTCAAAGTATCGATATGATATGAGTTTTGGTCGTATCGTATCGGTACTTAGAAACGGCTGAAACTTTTTTTTTTGTTTTTTTTTCACATTTTGGTTTTTTGGGAAGCTTTTAGCATGCTTTTTATTATTAAAAAAAATTAGGGGTCCGAAACCCCTAGAAACAGGCGTTTCGAACCGTATCTTTTTCAAAAGATACGATACGATATGCCCCATATCGGGCGTATCGTATCGATACTTTGAACCTTGCCAGCAAGCCAGTGAGTCTTATAAAAGAGAAGGGGGTTGTTTCTGTAGGGGTTTCTTTTGGTTCTTTCTCTCTTGTTTGAGCTATAGCTCAGCCTCAGCTAGGGTTTTCAAGCATTGGGAACTTGGGTTTTGAGGAGTCGACCCATTTTGGCACCTTCCAATCCCTCCATCGCTGCGCATCTGCGCGGGAGGCCAGCTTGCTGCCATTGTTACTATAGCAGAACTGTTCCAGGAGGAGTTTTACTTCAGGTTCAGGTCTGGAATCCCAAAAAATCCAACTTATTTTGCTGTTTTCAGCTTGGTATTTCTTGTGCTTATTGCTGTATACTTGAGGTACTGCATGTAATTTGTCTTTCTGTCCACATCACCAAGACCAACCACAGCCCTGCCTGAACTCACTTTCATACTATATTTTGGTCTAGGCCTCTCTCTGTCTTACATTGGGCCATCTTGGGCTAACCAAGCCCAATGTTCATCACTTAATCCCTAGATGGAATTGATGTTGAAGCTCATAATATCTAATAACTTGTTGGATTTAAAAATTTTCACTCTTCAGATATTTAGTATTTCAGCCACCTTTGTGATCCAAACACGATTGATGAATTAAGTTTGATAAAATTATCTTCCAGATTGTTGTTCCTAGTCCTGATATGCAGGGATGTCAAGAGATACTGGAGCTTTATTTACAGGACAAACCTCTGGCTGATGATGTAGATGCCAAAGCACTTGCTCGTGGTACCCCTGGCTTTAATGGTGCAGGTCTGCCCTCTCCTATCTGTTAGACATGTTTTCTTTCAGTTAATGGGAAAATTTCTATTTTATGTAAAAAGTCCCAAGGATAGTCCCCCAAGAGCACGTGACTTTGAGATGAGATGTATATATGGTGAAGTGCATTTACTTCTCCTTTTCTTCTTCAAAAAAGTATGTGGTAGAAAAAGTGCACTTATCCTTTCTTCTTCGAAAAAAAGTGGTAGAAATTGCATCTACTTCTATTTTATTTGTTTTGCATTCAAATAGGGTAATAGACCTAGTGAACCTGATAGGTGTTGCAAGCAAGCCTTTTGAATAGGAATACTTTTAAGAAGAATGTCTTGAGATATATATGTTAGAATCCCGAACATTTATTTTCTCTTTGCCTTCTTCATTACAACAGATCTGGAAAATCTGGTGAACATCGCAGCTATTAAGGCTGCTGTTCAAGGTGTTGAGAATTTGACTGCTGCACAGCTGGAGTTTGCAAAGGACAGAATAATTATGGGTACAGAAAGGAAAACAATGTTTATATCAGAAGAATCAAAGAAGGTAGGCATGCTGTTCATTATGAATTACAGACTAGGGAGATGACTTGTAGCTCAACTGGTTAAATAATTCTAATTATAAGATCATGGGTTCAAAACAGAAAGCTTTCAATGTTTCTATTCAGATCACTAGCAGGAACACCTTTAAACCAAAATTCAAAATTTTGACATGATTATTCCCTTTATTGGGCATATTGTATCATATTGACAGGTGGCTGATATGCCTTTTTTAAGGCTTTTCCAAAATCTCTCATTTTTAAATGTTAAACAATATTTAAATCGGCCCTTGATCAAAATATGAAAGTAAAAGAATAAAAGAAAATGTTTTTGTAGTACCGAAACACCCAATACACATGTTCGTGTGTATCGGGTGTATCAGTACTTGAACCATTCTTTAAACAACTCAGAACTAGTGACCCACAAATTGTAGCTATGAGTAACATGAGAGATCCAAGTCTTCCTGAATTCTGTTGTTGTTGTCAAAGATCCAATTATTCCTTTCTTCCCAAACATCCCACATTACTGCATGAACAATTGTTTGCGAATAAACCTTGCCTCTCCTACTGAGGCCTCTACCTTTCCATTTCCAAAAGAAATCCAAAATATGTTCTGAGGCAACCCAGCTCCTATGAGGTTGAGGAAATGACACCAAATTTTTCTGGTTTCCTGGCAATGGAGGAGTAAATGATCAGCAGATTCACCATCATGGTGGCATCAAATGTAAGTATGGGGGGAAAGACATAATCTTCAGGTACTCTTCTTCTGGACGAGGTCACAAGTGTTTATTCTCTTCAGACAAGCTTCAAAAAAAAAAAACTCTGAGAGGGATGTGATGTGAGTTCACCAAATCTTCTTGGAGGGAAAGGAAATGTTTTGCACACTTGCAATCAAACCCTTCGAAAAAGATTTGGAAGAGAACCTTCCGGCAAGGTGGAGATATATAATTTTTCTTAAACCAAACATATTTCTCATTCTTTTTGTTTCTTTGATAAAAATAACTTCTATTATTTGGAAAAATGAAACAAACGCTATTCTCTATTTCCTTCCCACCACTTCTGGCCATTCTATTTCTAGCCAAAAATAGAATTTCTTTATGGCAAGAAATGGCAAGAAACAGAAGCAAGCATGCCCTATGTATCTCCTAGGTTGGGGTCTCATGAATCCTTGTATGGTACTTCTTTCCCTTGACATGCACCATGTGCAACTATCTCATGATTTCCTGTTTTTAGAAATCAGAAAAGGATAGTTACACTGAAAGAATTGTTCCTTTTTCCAGCTCACCGCATATCATGAGAGTGGTCATGCAATTGTTGCATTTAATACTGATGGCGCACCCTATTCACAAGGTGACAATAATTCCACGAGGTTCTGCACTTGGTATGGTTACCCAACTTCCTTCAAATGATGAAACATCAATTAGCAAGAAGCAATTATTAGCACGTCTTGATGTCTGTATGGGAGGGAGAGTTGCCGAAGAACTTATCTTTGGTCAAGAACATATTACAACCAGAGCAAGTAATGACCTGCATTCAGCTACTGAGCTTGCACAGTATATGGTAATTCTCAAAGCTCTATCACAATTTTCTGCAATTTTAATAATTTACCATTCTTCCAACTTCCAAGTATTTTGGAAATATTAGAATCTTTAATTGTATTACTTTAAATCAATTATTTTTTTCATTAAACTTTATCCTAATAATACATTTAGGTTTTGATGGTCATGCCTTATTAATTCATTAGTGGTTAAACATGTAATCTTTTTGGCTGTTGTATGTTATCTTTTAGAACTGAGTTTCTAAATAAAATCCTTAGCCTGAGCTGTTATTAAATATCTATGCTCATTTAACTAATGGTACTCCTGTCTCAATGTTAATTTTGTAAGTTCTATAGCTATCATATTGATAAAAAAATTCTATGGCTACCATTTTGTATGCCAGGTAATGACTTGTGGGATGAGTGGTACAACTGGACCAGTTTATATCAAAGAGCGACCAGGTTCAGAGATGCAATCACGCATTGATGGGGAGGTATCTCTCTTTGAATCTTTAGTTGTTTCACTTGTCTTGTAGAGACTGTAATCCAGAGATGTAAATTCAGTAAGAAATAATTCAGAGAAAGAAGAGAGAGAGAGAGAGAGAGAGAAGAGAATTCAGAAAAAAAATGTGGGTCAATTACACATTGCCGCCCCACTCAGCTATTTATATTAATAGTTTAAAACATAGTAAACTTACAATATTGCCCCTACTATCTACTGTTAACAATTTAACATAAATAAACAGCACCTGAAAACTAACTGAAATAACTAACTTATTGACACTACTAACATTCTAACAGCAACACCTAATATGCTAACAGCATCATAAATAACATATTATTGCTCCACAACTCTACACTCCCCCTCAAGTTGGGAGTAGATATCAATCATTCCCAACTTACATAAATATGTTTCCAACTTGGTCTTTGGGACCACCTTGGTGAAGAGATCAGCAAGTTGCATGTTAGGGGCAATATATGGAAGACCCACTTCTTGAAAAGCAACTCTCTCTCTCTCTCTGACAAAGTGTCAATCCACTTCAATATGCTTAGTTCTGTCATGTTGAACCGGATTATGGGCAATGTTAATAGCTGCTTGATTATCACAATACAACATCAGGGGCTTCCCATAAGAAATGCCTAGTTCCTCAAATAGAGATCTTAACTATAATACTTCAGCCACACCATTTGCCATAGATCTGTATTCAGCTTCATCACTGGAACAAGCAACAACATTTTGTTTCTTGCTTCTTCAAGAGAAAAGATTTCCTCCTACAAAAGCACAATATCTAGAGGTGGATCTCCTGTCATCAACACACCCTGCCCAATTAGCACCTATGTAAACTTCTATTTTCATGTGACCATTATCTTTGAAGAGTATTCCTTTGCCTGGACATCTCTTCAGATAAGCAAGGATCCTCTTAATTGCAAGAAGGTGAGTAGTTCGGGGAGAATGCATATACTGGCTAACAACACTGACCGCATAAGAAATGTCCGGTCGTGGAGGCAAAGATAAAAGAAGTTTCCCAACCAATAGTTGAAACATAACCTTGTCTTCATGGGGCTCTCCACCTTCTACACTTGTGATTTTGTTCAATAGGTGTGTCAGCAGGTTTAACACCTAGCTTCCTAGTTTCTTCCAAAAGATCGAGAACATACTTCCTTTAGGAGACAAAAATCTCATGTTTAGACCATGCTACCTCAATTCCCAAGAAATACCGTAGTTCTCCCAAATCTTTAACCTCAAATTCTTGGTGAAAAAATTGCTTAAGAGAGTCAATCTCATGGGCATCACTTCTTGTCACCACAATATCATCCACATATAAAGCAAGTAAAGTTAAGGAGGAATCAATTCCCTTAATGAAAAGAGTGATCTGATTGGGCTTGTACATAGCCGAATTTTTCAAGGGCCTATCTAAATCTATCAAACCATGCTCTTAGAGACTATTCCAGTCCATATAAGGTTTTATTTAGCTAGAAAACCTTCTTCCCCACTTCTGTACTATAGAATCCAGGAGGTAACTCCATATACACCTCCTCTTGCAAATCACCATCGAGGAAGGAATTCTTTACATCCATCTTAAACAATGGCCATGAGAAATTTGCTGCAATGGATAGTAAAACTTTGATAGTATTCATCTTGGCTACTGATGCAAAAGTCTCCAAATAGTCTATGCCATATGTTTGTATAAACCCCTTTGCAACTAATCCGGCCTTATATCTTTTAACGGAGCCATCAGTGTTATGTTTCACTGTAAACACCCATCTACACCCAACCGGTTTCTTCCCTTTAGGTTAATCAACTAACTCCCATGTATTATTCTTTAGAAGAGCATCCATCTCTACCTTCATTGCATCCTTCCACTCAAGTACTGACAAGGCTTCTTGCACTGTTCGAGGAATGGAAATAGCAAGAATAGATGCCAAAAAAGACTTATAGGATGGAAACAAATGATCATGAGACAGAAACTAGGAGATACAATGAGCTTTAGATGAGGTACAGTGGTGCTTCCCTTTACGGACTACAATTGGGAGATCAAGATCATCCAAAGGAGGAGGAGAAGGCTCAACAATGGGAGGTATAAGAGGTATTTCATCTGTAGTGAGAGATAAAGGAACAGTGGTACTTGGATCTGGAGCCACAAAGGAAATTGGAGTTGGCATGGACTATTGATGACAGAAATCAACTTGCCTTCACCACTTGTGATACACCTTCAAATCCCGACATTTTTTATAACCCTCTTCACTACACTCCCCTTCAGTAATTAGGACGAGTAATGGAATTTCTGATGAATGAGACCCAATCTCACTATTCTCCCCCTAAGAAGAAACTCTATGATAATAGGGTACATCCTCAAAGAATGTGACACTTGTTTTCTCACAAGAATAGAGAAGGAGAAGAGAGGAGAAGAGAAGGGGAAGAAAGATGTATGAGAGTCAAAAAGTTAGGCAGGCGGCGCCCAGCTTCTCTTTTATAATAATATGATGTAACAAATAAAAAAGAAATTACAAGTAGGTCCCTGGCGGCCCACCCTAAAAACAAAACTTAAATAAAAGAAAAGAACATGCTGGCAACAATCTAGGCTGATAGCAATCTAGCAACAAAAATAAAACACTTCAATCCAACAACACTCCCCTCAAGTTGGGTTGAATATATTTATCATGCCCAACTTGTCATGCAGTTCATTGTATTGCAAGTATGGGAGCCCTTTTGTGAGAACATCAGCAAGTTGCTCCTTGGATTTAACATAAGGAGTACAAATTTCTCCCTTTTCCAATTTTTCTCTTATGAAGTGCTTGTCCACTTCAATGTGCTTGCAACTACACTTTGTTTCTTACTTCTCCATGTCATTAGATTTCCTCCTGCAAAAGTACAGTACCCACTTGTGGACTTTCTATCATCCATAGCACCTGCATAGTCAGCATCTGTATAGACTTCCACTCTCAGATGATTATGTTGGCTAAATAGTAAACTTGTTCCCTAATACTTCTTCAAATACCTAAGAATCCTTTTTGCTGCCTCCATGTGTGGTCTCTTTGGGGAATGCATGAATTAGCTCAGGACCCCAACTGAATAAGCAATGTCTGGACGTGTCATGGACAAATAAAGAAACCTTCCCACTAACCTTTGAAATTGTTTCACATCTTTCGGTGGTTCACCATCACAATCTCCTTGTTTATGATCAACATCCATAGGGGTATCTGCTGGTTTTACACCTAACTTGCCTGTGTCCTGTAACAGGTCTAGGATATACTTCCTCTGAGAAATGAAGATGCCCCTTTTTGAGCGGGCAACTTCAATTCCTAGAAGGTACTTTAGGGGACCTAGATCTTTCACTTCAAATTGAGAAGCAAGGAATTCCTTCCACTTTTGTATTTTTGTGCTCCAGTTTCCTATAATGATGATATCACCCACATACACTATCAATACAACCACTTGTTCCTGACATCTCTTTACAAAGAGAGTGTGATCAAATTGACATTTTTTGAACCCTACTTTCTGAACCACCATATGAAATTTACTAAACCATGCTCTAGAAGATTGTTTTAAGTGATAGAGGGACTTTCTTAGCTTGCACACCTTATTTTCACTTCCTTTGGCACAGAAACCTGGCGGTTGAACCATGTACACCTCCTCCTCTAGATCACCATTTAAAAAGGCATTCTTTATATCTAGTTGATGCAATTCCTAGTCAAAGATTGTAGCTTATGATAAAAGAACTCGAATTGAATTCATCTTAGCTACTAGAGCAAACATCTCATCATAGTCAATACCATAGACTTAAGTGTATCCTTTAGCTACCAACATTACTTTTTACCTTTCAACTGTCCCATCTGCCTTGTGTTTCACTGTAAACACCCACTTACACCCCACTAGGTCTTTCCCTTTTGAAAGATCCACCAACTCCCATGTTTGATTCTTATGGAGGGCATTAATCTCCTCCTTCATAGCATCTATCCATTTAGGATATTTTAAAGCTTTTGCCACATTTCTAGGTATGGGGGTGCTATCAACTGTAGATAGGAAGGCATAGTGAGAGGGGGAAATGTGGTCATTGGAAACATACTGGGTAATGGGATGCTTGGTAGTGCATGACCTGACTCCCTTTCTATGAGCAATGGGAATGTCAAGGTCATCCACAACCGAAATAGGAGCCAGGGTATCAACAGGTGAAATAGAAGGTGTTGGACTTACCTCCTGGGAATCTGATGGTGTTGGTTGCTCAGTGTTTGGTGGCTCCACATCTTTGTCACAATGCTGATCTCTACGACGTTTACGTTGGAAGACACGAAAAGGAGTAGGATCCAGAAATAGTAGGGGGGTGCTCACGCTTCGGTGGGCATTTTTTGGAACCGAACCAGTATTACCAGTTTTTGGAAAACCAATAACCAAAACTGAACCAAAGCCAGTCGGTTAATGGTTGGTTGGTTTGGTTCATCGGTTTTTTGGTTTTTACAAGATATATTATAAAAATATATATAAATATATATAACAGATTATATTTTAAATAATAAATAATGTATAATATATTATAAATATATATATTTATATATAATGCATATTTATTAATTTATAATATATAAAATATATTTAATATACATAAGTATATATAAAATATATAGAAATATGTGTATATCAGTACCTTAGGTTTTTCAAAAACACCGAACCGACCGGTTCGATTTTTCGGTTTTTTTGCTCACTCCTAAGAAATAGAAGGCCAAGAGACTTGACAGACCTGGATACAGACCTGCTTCTCTTCCACATTACTCTCCCCCTGAGGAGAAGCAGGGAAGAACAGTTCAGACTCAAAGAACGATAAATCCATGGAGACAAAGAACTTATGACCCATAGGATCAAAGAACTAGTAACCCTTTTGTGAGGAGGGATACCCCAGAAAGATACAAGGAATAGACCGAGGATCCAATTTGCCACAGGACGAAGATAAATCATGGACAAAAGCATGACAACCAAACACCCTCATGGGAATGGAAAATAAAGGAGATTGAGGGAACAATAACTAATGAGGGGTCTTATAGTTTAATACTCTGGAGGGCATGCAGTTTATGACATAAGCAGCATCAAGTACAGCCTCAACCCAAAAACGTTTGGCAACATTCATATGTAGCATCACCCCTCAGGCTACCTCAAGGAGGTGTCTGTTCTTTCTTGTTGCAACACCGTTTTATTGCGGTGTTTTGGCACATGAGCTCCTATGAATGGATCCATGAGAAGCAAAGAACTCATTGAGCTCCCCATGGAAATATTTCTTCTCATTGTCTGATTGAAAGATTTGAATTTCAACATAAAACTGTTTAAGCACCATCCTCTAGAAATCTCTCACAATCTTTGAAACTTTGTCTCTGCTATGCATGGGAAATACCCATGTATAACGGGAGAAATCATCAATCAATGTGATAAAGTATTTATACCCACCCTCTGAAATTATTATAGTAGGCCCTCACACATCAGAATACACAATATGGAAAGGAAAACCAGATCTTTTATTTACTTGAATGAAATATTGCTCTACATTGCTTACTCAACTGACATGTTTGACAATGGAAATCTTACACTGAACAGGACTTAAATAAAAATGGAAACAAAGACTTCACTATTTCAAAAGACACATGACCTAACCAATTATGCCACAAAAAAATTTGACTCTTATTTGACTGTCTATGCGACTCTGAGGATGACATTGAGAAACTAGCCTTGTTGTTGAGAGTGTAGAGACCATCCACTAAGCTTCCTCTACCAATTGTCCTCCTAGAAGTTAGATCCTGAAAAACACATGAATCAGGAAAAAATGTTACATTGCAGTTTAATGAGTTTGTGATGCTACTAACAGAAAGAAGATTTATGGGAAGTTGAGGAACATGCAAAACATTATTTAGGTTAAGTCCATGAGAGAGGGATATTGATCCTTGGCTTGCAATGGAGGAGAATGATCCATCTGCAAGTCTCACCTTATCCCTTCTTGACAAAAGGTTATAAGACAGGAATAGGTTTGGCTTACCGGTCATGTGATTAGATGCCCCTAAGTCAATGATCTAGGGGGAGTCAGTGGCAGTGGAGACATGAAAGGCAGAGGTTGCATTACCTAATGTAGATGCAAATGAAGTAGAAGGGTTACCAATAGCTAAACTGTCCATTTGGCGCAAGGCCCTACCATATGATTCCAAATGACTACGGAAGGAGTTAATGATATGTTCCTTGGGGTCAGAACCAATGAAGTGCTCTCGAGTAGTATCTGTTGACACCCTAGTAGACTGAGTTTCTTGGGTTGCCACATTTTCTGTATTGTGTGATATATTAGGCTTCTTCTGACCCTGGTCTTGGTTCTTAGAGCCCACTTTGGCCTCCCATGGATCTCCTAGCATGTGTCACGTGTATGTCTTGAACGCCGGCAGTGGGTACACAATACCTTGTCCTTATCATTAACTCTATTGGAGTCATTTTTCTTTCCCATATTATTACCACCCATTGCAGCTAATACTACCTGTTGCTCCCCCTCAGTTGTAACCATCACACTCCGCCTACTTTCCTCGGGCTGAACAAGGGTATACACCTCTTGGACTGAAGGCAAATCTTTACTTCCTAAGATCTGAATTCTAAGTGGCTCATAAACGGGGTTTAGTCCCAACAAAAAGGCAAAAACCCACTGCTGAGAAACCAACTTCTTATTGGCTCTAGCATCATCATCATGTTTCCATTCTATAGCCTGTTAATGGTCCAATTCCTTCCATATTGAGGTAAGGGCTGAATAATAGGTTGACAAGCTACGGTTCCCCTGTTTACAGGTTGAGGATTCAGCTTGTAACTAGTAGATTTTGGCATAGTGCCTTTGTTCAATAGGTGGTTTTGGCTTGTTCCCATATCTCACTCGCAATGTCTGCCCACATAAAATTCTTCTTCACATCAGATTCCATGGCTGCAAGAAGCCAAGACATCACCATATTGTTTTCTTGGTCCCACTGATCATGTTCAGCAGTCCCACTCTTGGGTTCTTCACTCTTCCATTTATGTAACCAGTTTTTCCCCTTATTGTTACATAAAGTTTTACACCTTTAGCTCACTCCAGGTAGTTCAGGGCCTTCAGGCCGTTTAAAGGAGTAATTGACATAGGAAACAACATACTTTTAGCCCCCATACCAGCTATACTATGGGTTGTTGTAACCCCATATGAGGCAGAATCATCATTCGCCATTGGCAAAAGCAGGTCTACAAGTCAAAATCAAAGGCTGCAGGTGTACAAGACCAGTCCTTACACAAGTACTACTTCTCACAGTCACACTTAGGGCATAAAACCCCACAAATTACTTCTGAAATAAAGTGCACACTGCTGAGGTCTACTAGCAGAAAGTAAACAGTCCAGAACCAATCTACTACCAGTCCAGAAAAATTGAAAAATAGTCACCATTGGACTACACACTTCACACACCAATCAATCATAGCACATACCTATGATAAAGGGGATCACACACCCCTGTACAGCACCTGTACGAAGATGTAAAACCACGACTAAGCCTTCACAGCATCAACCGAAAAGGAGAAAAGAAGTTTCACAGCATCAGCCTCCTACTAGGGTTACCTTGGTGCTACGACCAAGGTAAGAACCCAGATAAAAAACGGCAAGAAGTAGTTCTGATCAAACAATTAGGGTTTCTTGTCCTTACTGTTCAGGAAATCAGAAATCTGGGTTGAATGGATATGATTCAGAAGAAAAAATGACTCCTATTGCCCAGATTTGTGCTCTGATACCATGTTTTCTCACAAGAATAGAGAGAGAGAAGAGAGAGGAGAGAAGAGAAGAGAAGAGAAGGGGAAGGAAGATGTGTGAGAGTCAAAAAGTTAGGCTGGTAGTGCCCAGCTTCTCTTTTATAATAATATGATGTAACAAATAAAAAAAGAAATTACAAGTAGGTCCCTGGCGGCCCACCCTAAAAATAAAAGAAAAGAACATGTTGACAACAATCTAACAGCAGAAATAAAACACTTCAATCTAACAACAACATCCATAGAAACAAACCGTTTCCCAGAAATAGGTTCATAGCAACAATATCTTTTTTGATTTTGTGCATACCCAAGAAAAATACATTTTGGGGCTTTAGGATCAAATTTTGAGCGATGAGGCCCAAGAATTTGAACAAAGCAAGTACATCCAAAGGTCTTAAGAGGAATAGTAAACAAGTCCTTATCGGGATATAATAGGCTAAATGGAATTTTCATGTCTAGGACCCATGGAGGAAGTCAGTTGATGAGGTACACAACGGTATGGATAGCATCCCCCAAAAAACGTGTGGGAACATTAGAGTTCAGCATAATGCTTCTGGCCACCTCCAATATATGCCTATTTTTCCTTTCAGCAACCCCATTTTACTGAGGTGTATTGGGACAGCTGCTCTGATGGATAACCCCATGATCAAGGAAATATGAAGCCAATGGTTTTGGAAAATACTCTTTAGCATTTTCGGATCTGAAAATTTTGATTTTGACTCCAAATTGGGTCAAAACCATTTGATGGAAAATCTGAGTCAGGGTAAGGAGTAAGGACCTCATCTCGAGAGCGCATAAGACAAACCCATGAGAAACGAGTATAGTCATCAACAAACAACAAAAAGTATTTGTTTCCCCCCATAGTAGTAATGTGATATGGTCCCCAAACATCAGTATGCACAATTTCTTGCTTAAATAATAGGTTGTTCTACAATGCTTTGCAAGTTCACAACTTCTACATTTTAAACTAGACATTTGAACTGACTCAAACAAACTGGGAAGTAAACTCTTCAAAGACCTAAATGACAAATGACCTAACCAATTATGCCAAAGCATAACCTAGCTCATAGAGTGAGAAACTAATGACCTCCTCACTTCTTTATCTTCCCCATGTGAATGCCCTCTAAGTAGGTAGATTCCATTCGTCTCACGACCAATCCTAATCACCTTCCTGGTCTCCAAATCCTGAAAAACACACCGATCAGGAAAGAAGTCGCTAAACAATTTTGATTTTTTAGTGATGCTACTAACCAAAAGTAGATTAGTACTAAGTTTAGGAGCATGCAAAACTGAAGACAAGGAAATGGGATCAGACAATCTAATGCCTCCCTTGCCAGAAATGGGAACAAGGGAGACATCAGCAATGAACACTTTGTCTCTGTCAGAGGATAAGCAATAAGTAGTAAACAATGAGGATAAACTAGTCATATGGTCAGATGCACCTAAATCTATAACCCAGCAAGGTTCAATGTTACTTGGGGCTGAAGCATGATATACTGAAGCCCTTGTACCTGAATGAGCAAATCCTAAAGTGGGAGTCGCAAATGTTGTAGCTAGTAGTTGAGATGAGGAGGTTGAAGTGCCGACTTCACTTTCCAACAGAGTCAAAGCAGCTCAGACAGAATATATAGTGTCTAAGGATGTGGCTCTTGTGCTAAAGGGTGATACACCATCAGTAGTAATTGCCACATTGGCATTCCCCTTTTTGATTCTGAGCTTTTCTAGAATTAGATGTGGATACAGCTTCCAACAAGTGTCCCTGGTATGCTTCGGTTTCTTGCAATGATCACAAACTAACTCCCTCTTGTCTTCTTTCTTCATATCCCTTTCCTTGTCACCTCCATTCTTCGGTTTCACTACTGTTAGGGCTGATTCCATAGGTTGATATTGTAACATAACCTTTCTCCTACTTTCTTCAATGTGCACTAAGGAATAGGCCTGAGACAAGGCCTCACTCTCTCTGATGAGCAGTTGTTGCCTCACAATATCATATTTTGAATTCAGACCAGCTAGGAATTCAAAAACCTTATTGGTTTCAACATGTTTTCTGTATGTTTGTGCATCCTTCTGACTTTCCCATTCAATTGTCTCTAGGTGATCAATTTCATGCCACAAAGATTTCAAAGTAGAAAAGTAAATTGAGGCTAGTTTCTCTCCTTGCTTAAGATTATTTTCACATTTCAGCTCATAGGCCCTAGCAACATTAAGTGGCTGGGAGTAGGTTTCTCTCATGATGTCCCAAATTTCCTTAGTAGTTTTGGCCCACGAGTAATTTCGACTAATATGAGGTTGCATGGAATTGCACAGCCAAGTCATGTCCAAATAGTTCTCCTAAACCCATTTGGCATATAATGGGTTTTCCTTGGCTGGTTTCTTTACACCCCAATCACAGCCTAATTTCCCTCTACCCCCAATAACCATCATAGTTGACTAAGCCCATTCCAAGTAATTTGATCCATCAAATTTGACAGTGGTAATCTGAAAAGTATTTCCAGTCATGTTTCCATCCCCCAAACACCTTCCCCCTGAGCCTATAACTCAGGTTCTGCCATCTCTATTAAGTAATTTATGAAAAAGAACTCTTTTTTAATGCTGAAACTGAAGAAATTATCACCCAGAAATTGCTAACAGCCAACTTGGAAAGTTGAAAAAAGGTTTAGCCAACTTGGCTAGACCCTTGGACTGGGGAGAGGTCCCTTAAAGAGTTGTTTCCTACTTTGTTCAACTTGGCGGCTAACAAAGAGGTGTTGGTAGCTGATTCTTTTGTTCAGAGGGGAGAAAACATTTACTGGAACCCTCCTTCAGAAGGGACTTCAATGATTAGGAGATTCAACAGATAGGGGATCTTCTAGCTTTGCTTCAAGATCAGACTCTGAACTTGCAAAGCCAGGATTCAAGCAGTGATTTAAAAGGTGCACCTAGGTGTACAGGGAAGGTGCATTTTGGGATATGCACCTCGCCCAGGTCCTAGGCGCACCCCTTTCAAAAGGCGCACACCTGGTGCGCTTAGGCATGTGCCTAATGTTCATTCATTCATTGCAATAAAATATCTTCTTAAAAGGCAATGAAAGTTATAAAATCATTATTTTTTATGTGAGAAATAAGAATTCCAGACCCTAACATAGACTCGCTCGGGCTTGCCTCGAGGGGCGTGCTACAAAGGTGACTCATAGAATCAAGAATGCAATATGTTTTATATCACATTAGCTACTTGAAGCAATGCAATTAAGGAAAAAAAGAGATTGTGGGTTTTACATGCTTGAAAATGCTTTATATGTTTGCTTTTATTTTTAAATTTTATGTTTATGTATTTTAATTTTAGATAATAGGTTTTTAAAACATTTATTTTAAATTTTAAGTTTATATTTTTTATTAACATTATGTTTAATATTTTTTGAATTCTTTTGCATTTTTATAATTTTTTTGGTTTTTTTTGAATTTTCTGACTTTTTTATTTTTTAGCTTTTTTTTGTAATTTTGTGCCTTTCTTAAAAAGGCATGCACCTCAACTTGCGCCTTGCATGTCAGGCACAAATTGGCCCTTGCGCTTTTAAAACACTGAATTCAAGAGTGGAAATGGGAGAAATTGGAAGTATTCTCAGTTAAATCCCTACAGATTTTTAGTAGGTGTAAATGGTACATGTTTTCCTAGCCAGGTCATTTGGGGGACAGTGGCACCCATGAAAGTTAAATTTTTTGCTTGGGTGACAGTTTTAGACAAATGCCTAACAAAAGAAATGTTGTTGAAAAAAGGTTTTCCATGCAATGACTTGAACTGCAACCTGTGCAGTGGGGAGATGGAATCAGTTAATCATCTGTTTTTACATTGCAAGTTCATAGGAGAAATATGGAACTATTTCCTAAAGTGCTTAGAGGTCAGCTGGAGTATGCCTGCCTCAGTTAAAGAATGCTTGGAGGCTTGGCACATACCGGGGATGACAAAGAAGGGGAAGTTGTGCTGGTCCTTTTTACCTCTGGCTGTTTTGTGGGCAGCATGGACTGAAAGGAACAGTAGGACTTTTGATCACACAGCTTCTACTGAAGCTGAGGTCATTAACAAGACTATTGAGCTCCTTAGGATCTGGTTGTCTATACATACAGGTTTTAAAGAAGATACATTTGACTGTAATTTTTTGAAGGTGGCCTTTTTTTGAGGTCCTGCTTATGTTTTGTACAGTTTCTCTTTGTACAAAGGACCATTGATTAATATAATTATACTTTACATTTTCTAAAAAAAAAAAGGTTTAGCAAACACCCAGAAATGTTGAAACAGACCTAATAATCTCCCAAAGATTATTTTCAATCAATCTGGAATGCTAAAACAGATCTAACTGTTACCCAGAAACTAATAACAGTCAGAAAACTGATCGTGGGTTTGGGAAAACCCTAAAAAAATCCAGAGAAATCAGAAAGAACCCAGCCGCTCCTTCCAGATCACTCTAATCAGTTTCTGATTGGTGTCGATCTCAAAGAAAAATTGAAACTTACCCAGAACAGGCTGGACGCCACTTCCAATCCTCAGTCTGAACCCTAATCTTGAATTCTTTCCTTCCCTTTGATTCTTCCTGATCACCGGACACTTTCCAGGACTCTACAATCCCTTGAAAACTTCTGCACTCTACCAGTAATCTCCAAGAACCAGCTGATGGACCATTCTTGCTAAAACTTCCAACCCTAGGAAGTTCTCATGCAACCGGCCTGATTAGACTCAGATGAGAAACCCTAAGTTGGTTCTGATACCAACTTGTCTTGTAGAGACTGTAATGTAAATTCAGTAAGAAAAAATTCAGAGAATAGAAGAGAAAGGAGAGAGAGAGAGAAGAAGAAGAAGAAGAAGAAGAGAAATTGAAGAGAAGAGAATTCAAAAAAAGAGTGTGGGCCAATTACACATTGCCGCTCCACTCAGCTATTTATCTTAATAGTTTAAAACACAATAAACTTACAATATTGCCCCTACTGTCTACTGTTAACATAAATAAACAGCAGCTGAAAGCTAACTGAAATAACTTACTTATTGACACTACTGACATGCTAACAGCAACATAAATAACATATTATTGCTCTACACTCTATAGTTTCATTGATCCCATGCTTGATGTGATTATGGTAAACATCCTACGAATCTGGAACTAATTTGCCAAAGCTACAAACAATGCAGTTAAAATAATATATTTTAAACATTGCAGGTGATCAAAATCCTGAGAGAAGCATATTAACGTGTTAAAGCCCTCTTAAAGAAGGTATGTAAGATTAGTTTTCTTCATTATTTTACATAAAGAAAATTGAGGTCCTGTCCTACTCAAAAGGATGTGTTAAGGCATAACAGGATTTGAAATTTTAAATGGAAACATACCTGCCCCAATCATTTTTTTCATTTTAGAGGGGGTTTGAACTTGGAACATGGTAAAATTATAGGCAGAGGAAACAAAGTCCTAGACTATTTCTATGTGATAGTGAATCAACCAAGACAGCTGTTAAGTCATTAGTCTTAGGTTGTCAACTGTCTTTGTCGTGGAACATAAAGACAGCCGTGGTAAAAGGGCAGAAGGTATCCTATTTAATGAGTGTATGCATTGGATAATCCTTGGACTAGTATAATATAGATACCACTGTTTCACTAATCCAAAATGTTCAGTTTTTTAATACTAAAAATCATTCCAATTGGGTTGTTGAGAGTGTAAGGGCATTTAATTTCCTTTAATGTTTTTTGTATTTGGGTGCCTATTCAAGGGCCCCTATGTAGTTTTGCTCAATATGTTAAATGAAAGGTTTCTTGGTGTGAACAGTAACACACCGATTATTCTTGACAAAACCTCTTCTTCTTCCTTCATCTTTGAATAATTAAACTTGGTATCAAAACATCGTAAGATCAAGGAAAGCATCATCTGTTGGTCATGACTCACAAACCAACCTACTGACGTCAGCAGTCCATACAGTCAGTGGCGTTCGTATGTGTTTGTGATGCCCGTTGATGTGCCTTGTTTTAGAGGAATTTTGATATAGCTTCCATGGAGGTTTGAAGTTGTTTTATATTTTTCTTGGATTTTTTGGATGAAAATTGGCAAAAAATCCAGATCTAGAGTTTAGGGCTTGCATGCTCATATGGTGGGTTGGTTGCTACTAAAACCTTGTGTTCGAATCGTGGTAAATTTCTGAGACTGCAGGAAGTAGTCCCAGATTTTTTGGAGCCCTACAACATTTTTGGGAAATTTTTTTCTTCCCCTATTTTTCCTTGTATTATTGTTGTATCCCACATTTAACCTTGTGGGAAAAGTGTTTGGGTGTTCAGCTAGTGTTGGAATACTGTGGTGCTGGTGAGAAAGGTGTTTTTAGAAGGATAGTGATCAATGGACTCACACAAAGATGTTCTCATACCTACCTATGTCCTCCCAAGAAGTAATGAAAATGTGGGTGTAAGTACATGTTCACCATGACTGCGATGGCAATGAAGGCATCAAACTAAAACCAAAGAAACACTCACGGCGACACACAAGCCAACGAGGACCTGCGACGAGTTCACAACTCGTCACAAACCTACGATGAGCTCAAACCCACCACAGACTAGCGATAAACGAAATTACCATCAACCAAAGCTACTTGTAACAGGACATCCAGTAGGATTAAGTAGGACACGTCAAACTAGTTCTAACACCACCCACGTCACGTCAATATAAAATACTCATGAAAGGAAGTAGCACACATGTGCTATGAGAATCCTTAGATGAAAGGAAACTTCATCTTGGAGAGATCTCATGAGACACGTGGTGAACCCCTAGCAGTGTCCCCCTAACGACCAACACCAAATCAAAGATCACATTTCCAAATAGGAGTCCCTTTTGGCTCCTTCGCTTTAGGACCTCGAGATCTCTCCTTATAAAAGGGGGTGTGAATCACAACAAACACACAACTCTATCGATAGAAGTTTGTAGTCTACCCTTGCTCCTAGCCTTCCTTCGTCCTTCAAGGAGACCACCACACTTAGCCTTACCACACCACTTACAGCGAGAGGGCAGATTACTAATGTAAAACTTGATGGAACAAATTTTCTTGAATGGTCTCAATCAGCTAAGCTTACAATCGGAGGAAGAGGTAAGCTTGGGTTGGTTATGTCATGGCTTGTATGCTCTATGCAACCTCATATCGCTTGCAACTATATGTTCCTTCCAACAACAAAGGACATTTGGGACAGGTTAACTGCAACTTACTCTCAAGTGAAGAACACTACTATAATCTATTAGTTGCGAAGAGAAGCATGTAATATGTGACAGGGGGAGAAATCAGTGGCCATGTATTTCTCTTCCTTACAATCAGTTTGGGAAGAAATGGATCATTTAGAGGCTTTGGAGTGGAAGGATCCTATTGATGTTGAACAATAGAGGAAGTATATTGAGAAAAACAGAATTTTTTATTTTCTTGTTGGACTGAATGATGATTATGACTTCACCAGGCAACACATCCTTGGTGTTGATATTTTGTCACTCTCCACAACATATTTTTTGGTGCAGAATGAAAAGAGGAGGAATGCTATGATGCAAGTACTTGTAGATGAGTACACAACTCTTGTGTCCATAAAACCCAAACAAAGTTTTGGTAAACCCGAAGAGGTAGTTTGTGAATATTGCGAGAAGCCAAAGCACACCAAGGATAGGTGTCGAAAACTAAATCCCCACCTAAAGCCTAAGAATTTTAAAATTAGAAAGAAGGTAAATGTTCATGTTGCTACAGTTAGTCATGATTCTCAAACTCACA
The DNA here is from genome assembly GCF_056320005.1 of Nelumbo lutea. NCBI lineage: Eukaryota > Viridiplantae > Streptophyta > Magnoliopsida > Proteales > Nelumbonaceae > Nelumbo > Nelumbo lutea. The sequence goes on along the minus strand of NC_142686.1, from coordinate 41,710,970 downwards.
TGCTTAAGGGAAATTCTTTTGTTCAGGCATCTACTAATGACACCTCTGATGTGATGGAAAAATCGAGAAGCATCTTACTTCATGCTGAAAAGAGAGGGTTGCCTTCATTTGTTGGTTCACATACACCTTCTAGTGCCTTTGCAAAATCAAGTACTACACTCATGTGTCATGCCTGATTCTCTAGCTCTTGGATAATTGACATAGGAGCTAGTGATCATATGATTGGTATGCCTTCTTACTTTACCACTTATAAACTTTTTTCAGGGAAAGGTAAGATTACTATTGCTAATGGGTCTCAGACCCCAAAGTCGGGTTTGAGTGAAGTTAAATTTACCAACAACCTTTCTCTAAAATTTGTTCTCCATGTCTCACAACTGCATAGAAATATCTTATATGTTAGCTCACTTACAAAGTCCCATAATTGTTCTATAACCTTGTTTCCATCCCATTTTGTCTTTCAAGATCTGAGTACGGAGAAGACGATTGGCAATGGACATAAAGCCAACGGAGTTTATCTTCCAGATCAGTCTCCAAAGTTAGGGTTAATGTGTCAGTCTGACTCCTAGCATGATGAGAAACTAAGTCAATTGGAATTGTGGCATCACTGTCTTGGGCATGTGTCTTTTGGTTCATTGAAGTTTTTGTTTCCTAGTTTGTTTGAGTCCTTGTCTAGTTTTGGTCTACAGTGTAAAGTTTGTCAACTATCAAAGCAATGTAGAACCACATATTTTGCAAGTAACAAGAGAAGTAATGTTGCTTTTCATGTAATACATACTGATGTTTGGGGACTGTAGAGAAGATGGGCTGAATGGCCCATAGATTGTCATTTCATGTTATGTTATGTTTCTCTCTGTTGTGGGCCTTATTCTGGGCCCATACTCAGTAATGTTTTGTTTTTGTATTTTCCTGCCCACTCAAAGGCCTCTCTGTAATTTGTCAAAGATTAACTTATTAATAAGATGTTTAAAGTGTTAGAGAGAGGTAATGTTCGAACCTCTTACTCTCTAACATTCATTGCCGCCAGCTCTCTCTTCTCTTCCTTTCTTGTTTGTTTTTCTGGTTTGCATCTAATCTCAAACAGTTCCATACATCAAGTGGGTTGTTTTTCAACTTGGTATCAGAGCGGGCCATTGCTTGGCGTGTCCCTCTGTGGTTCTAGTTCAGCCAACTACATGAGGAGGTTCTAGGGCTGAAAGTTTACAGTCATCCGCTTGGTTCTTGGAGGTCATTGGAGGGTGCCCAAGTTTCTATACACTTGGAGAAGGGTTCGGTGTCCAGGAAGAATCAGAGAACAAGTTGTTTTGCCTGATTTGAAATCAGAGAAAAAGAATTTCGAAGTTATCTCAGAGAACAAGTGTTCGGCCTGGTTTATAGTTCAAACCAGAGACTCTCTTACTGTAAGTCTTTTCTCAGTCCTTTGCTGGGTTATTTTTTGTTGTTTGGGAGGATTGTTAAAGCATTTAAAGCCCACCTCCATTCGGCCCACTGTTGCTGGACTGATTCTACTCAGAAATTTCTGGGTTGTTTTGGAAGTGCTATCCGACTGATTATTGGATTGGCAAGCTACTGAAACTGATCTAAAACTAAGTGATACTAGTCTCATCTTCATCCCAACCTCTTCTTGGACCTATACTGAACACCTTGAAGTGATTTCTTCTAGTTAACAGTAGGTTGTTAAGTACTGCACACTGAGTGTTCGACAAAAGGTCTCTTAAGGATTGTGGCCCTTTTTTCTTCTCTTTGGGACAACGGCTGTTGGGAACCTAAAATACCTTGTGATTGGAGGTTTGTTGGGTGTCTTTTGAAGGCTGAAACAGTAAAGAAAGAACTACCACCGAACTGGACCATCACAGTTATCAAGATTGAACTGATTCTATGAGCTAGTTGTTGTTGCCTATTCAGCTCAAACTAAACTCATCAAGACCCCAGTACCTTGGGAAACCTATTGAAAATCCTAATTGAAGCCTTTACATGATGGATTTCTCAAACCTTGAAAACAAGAATGTTGTTGAATATGGACAGATTTTGGGAACCCCAACCGATTCTATGCTGGCTGTAACTACAGTCAAGCTTGATGGGACCAACTACTTGGCTTGGTCACAATTAGTGAAAATCCATATTTGTAGCAAAGGAAAATGGGGTTTTATTTCTGGGAGCAAGAAAGCTCCTCCAGAGGATGATCCATCTTATGAGAGATGGGTGCAAGAAAACTACACAGTGATTGGGTGGCTTGTGAACTCAATGCAGCCACAGATTAGTCAACATTATCTGTGGATGAACTCGGCTAAAGAAATCTGAGATAGTGTTGCAAAAACTTATTCCCAGAAGTTGAATGTTTCCAGAGCTTACAAACTGAGAAGTGATGTGAAGAATCTAAGACAGGGGGAGAAGTCACTTGCAGCATACTTCTCAGCCCTAAAATCTATATGGCAAGAGATTGATTTGATAGAGGCTGTGACATGGGATACCCCTAAGGATGCTGAGACATACAGGAAATTGTTCGAAAGGAATAGGGTCTTTGAGTCCTTGACAAGGCTGAATTCTGAATATGACATTACAAAGCAAAACATATTTTCCAAGGAAGATGTTTCATTGTCTCAAGCATATGCTTTGGTCAGCAGTGAAGAAAGTAAGAGGCAAGTGCAGGTTTGAGGAGTCAGTACCAATGATCATTTTGCAAATATGGGAATTAAACTCAAAGGGGTTACAGGAGCTCCCAGTGGTACAGGAAAGAAGGAGGTGGTGTGTGAATATTGCAAGAAGCCGAAACACACCAAGGACAAGTGCTGGAAATTGCATCCCAGTCTTATCCCTATCTGATTCCAGAAGAAGAATGATATTAGAAAGACAAGAAATGCACATGCAGCCACAAGTACAGATACAGAGGTTGAGTCTGCTAATGCACAATTGGAAACCATGAAAGCTGAATATGAGAAGTTTGGAAAGATGATCAGCCAGCTTGAAGATGTAACTTCATCATCCAACCCTTCTGGAAGTCCAGCCACCACCGCATTTGCTCACTCAGGTATAAGGGCTTCTGCTAACCATGCATCTACCTCAAGTAATCCCAAGTCCCCTTGGATCATTGACTCAGGTGCTTCTGATCACATGACCAACATTTCCACTTTGTTTGTGTCATATGATTTGCTTCCTGGTCGTGACAAAATCACCTTAGTTGATGGTTTTCTTGCCCCTATTTTTGGCAAGGGAACTGTCAAGCTTACAGACTCTTTACTCTTATCTTCCACTATTCATGTACCTAAGTTAAATACCAACTTGTTATCTGTAACTGCTTGACCAAGTCATTGAATTGCTGTGTAACATTTTTCCCTTCTCACTGTGTGTTTCAGGACCTGAAGTCTCGAAAGGTGATTGGGAGTGGCCATGAAGCGAATGGAATATACTTGCTCGACACCCCTGGCCAATGCTTTGATCATCCCAAGAATGTTGCTTTTGGTTCTACTTCTTCAGAATCTGTCAATCAAATTATGTTGAGTCATTGTCGGTTGGGTCATTTACCTTTTTCTGCTTTAAGTCATTTGCTTCCCAAACTGTTTAAGGGAGTCAGTGTGTCCAGTCTCAATTGTGAGTCATGTCAGTTGTCAAAGCATTGTAGAAAAAATTACCCTGTGAGCAATAACAGATCTTCTTTTCTTTTTCATATTGTACACTCTAATGTGTGGGGGCCTTACCACTTATCCTTTATGGGGGATTACAGATACTTTATCCTGTTTATTGATGACTTTTCTAGATTCACTTAGATATACTTAATGAAATCTCAGGATGAAGTCCCAAAACTTGTGAGGCAATTTCATAAACTTTTTTTAACTCAATTTGATACCAGAATTAAGGTTTTCAGATCTGACAATGCAAAAGAGTATTTGAGAAGAATTTATCCTTGTATCTCTCTGACATGGGGGTTATTCATCAAAGCTCATGTGTTAGAACCCCTGAACAAAATGGAGTTGCTGAGAGGAAAGATAGACATATTGTTGAAGTTGCAAGGAGCATTTTGTTTGCCTCACATGTTCCCACAAGATTTTGGGGTGATGCTGTACTTACTGCTACCTATCTCATAAACCGTATGCCATCCAGGGTTTTAGGATCTCTAACCAATTCCTCTTCGCGTGTTTGGTTGTACCTGTTATGTTCACATTCCAAGTGTGCATAGACACAAGTTTGAACCAAAAGCCCACAGATGCATCTTCCTTGGTTACTCTCCCACACAAAAGGGTTATTGTTGTTTTGATCCAAAGACTGGCACCCGACATGTCTCTATGGATGTTACCTTTGATAAACTTTCTCCTTTTTATGGTTCCTCTCAGGAAGGACATTGTCAACAGGGGGAGAGTCTGTCACAAGTTTTTGCTCTTCCCCTTCCTGTCCCAGTTGAGTCTCTTAACAAATCTGTATCCTCACCAAATGAATCAAAGGAGGATTAACCACTTCATTCCTCTTGTCCTAGTGCTCCTATTTCTTTACCTCCTCGTCCTACCCATAATCCCAAAGTGTATCAAAGGCAAAGATCCAAGAATGTGCAAGTGGTTTCCCTTACAACAGATGAGGCTCATACACTCTCAATCACATATGAGATAACAGGTACTGCTTCAGCTCCCTTGGAATCATCCTTCCCAGATCTTGATGTCCCCATTGCTGTTAGGAAAGGAAAGCGGAAGTGTACTGCACACTGCATTTCCAAACACCTTCCTTATGACCTACTTTCCCCCTCATATTGTGCCTACATCTCTTCAATTGCTTCTAACCCCATTCCTAGGTCTGTATCAGAAGCTCTTGGGATTCCAGAATGGAAAGATGCCATGCAGACTGAAATGAATGCTCTACATGAAAATGGTACTTGGGAGGTGGTGGATTTGCTTGAAGGGAATGACCTAGTTGGGTGCAAGTGGGTTTTTACCATTAAATACAGGGCAGATGGGACTATTGAGAGGTACAAGGCCAGACTTGTTGCAAAAGGCTACACACAGACATATAGGATTGACTATCTGGAGACTTTTGCCCCTGTTGCTAAGATGACATATGTGAGGGTTCTTTTATCTCTAGCAGCTCACTTTGATTGGCATCTCTATCAGTTAGATGTAAAGAATGCATTTCTGAATGGTGACTTACATGAGGAGGTCTACACATGTCTTCCTCTAAGAATGTATGGGAAAGATATGCAAGGAAATGTATGTAAATTGAAGAAATCTCTTTATAGCCTCAAACAATCTCCTAGAGCTTGGTTTGAGAGATTTAGAGCTGCACTTGTTAAATTCGGCTATGTTCAGACACAGTCAGATCATACTCTCTTTGTGAAGAAAAGTGGATCTCTAGTAGTGTATCTCATTGTGTATGTTGATGACATTATAGTGACTGGTGATGATGCCTCAGGCATTCTGGCCCTTAAGTCTTTCCTACGTATAGAATTTGATATTAAGGATCTGGGGGAGTTGAGATACTTCCTTAGCATAGAAGTTGCCAGATCCAGGGATGGGATTCTTATTTCCTAGAGGAAATATGTCCTTGATTTATTGTCTGAAACTGGAAAATTGGGTGCAAGACCAGCTGCAACTCCTATTGATATGAGTCACAAACTTTCAGCTTCGGATGGAACTTTGTTGGAAGACAAAGGGGTCTTTCAGAGACTTCTTGGGAAGCTTTTGTACCTGTGCATGACTAGGCCAGATATTGTGTATGCTGTCAGTTGCAGCAGCAGAACGGATTTTGTGCCAAACATGGTCATCTGAAACTTGAAGCCTATACTGATGTTGATTAGGCTGGAAATATTGATGATAGAAGATCTACTTCAGGGTATTGCAGTCTGGTGGCTGGTAATATTGTCTCTTGGAGGAGTAAGAAACAAACAGTTGTGGCTCGATCCTCCGCAGAAGCAGAATATAGAGCCATGGCACATGGAGTCTCGGAATTGTTGTGGCTAAAGTCCTTAATGGAAGAACTTGGGATTGATCATGACAAACCCATGATGTCGTACTGTGATAATCAGGCTGCCATCAACATTGCTCACAACCCGGTACAACATGATAGAACCAAACATATTGAGGTTGATAGACACTTTATTCGTGAAAGAGTCTCCTCCGGTGAAGTGTGTCTTCCATTCATTACTTCTGAAGGACAATTGGCAGATTTCCTTACCAAGGGCATTTCCAAGGCAAGGCTTCAACATGACACTGGCAAGTTGGGCATGATTAACATCTATGCTCAGCTTGAGGGGGAGTGTAGAGAAGATGGGCCGAATGGCCCATAGACTGTCATTTCATGTTATGTTATGTTTCTCTCTGTTGTGGGCCTTATTTTGGGCCCATACTCTGTAATGTTCTGTTTTTGTATTTTCTTGCCCACTCAAGGGCCTCACTGTAATTTGTCAAAGATTAACTTATTAATAAGATGTTTAGAGTGTTAGAGAGAGGTAATGTTCGAATCTCTTACTCTCTAATACTCATTGCCGCCACTCTCTTCTCTTCCTTTCTTGTTTGCTTTTCTGGTTTGCATCTAATCTCAAATAGTTCCATACATCAAGTGGGTTGTTTTTCAACTGGGACCTTATTCTATTCCATGTATGGGGGTGGCTATAAGTATTTTATTCTCTTTCTCGATGACCACTCGCGGTATACCTGGTTGTATTTGATGAAGAGTCGAGATGAAGTTCTTTCAATTGTAAAAGCTTCTTCAGTATGGTGGAAAACACGGTTTGAGAAGAAGATTAAGATTATCAAATCTAACAATGACAAGGAATACTTTGAGAAGCACTTAAAAACTTTCCTTGAAGAGAAATGAGTAATTTACCAGAGTTCCTATCCTCATACTCCCCAACAAAATGGGGTATCAGAGAGGAAAAACAAACATGTGGTTGAAGTTGCTAGAGTATTGTTATTCTAGATGCATGTTCCAACTCAATTTTGGGGGGATGTTGCACAAACAGTTGTATATCTTATTAATAGACTTCCCTTGTGGACCCTTCATCTCTAGTCTCCTCATCAGCTTCTTTTCACTAATGAGGATACCTTCCGTCTTCCTCCTAAGGTCTTTGGGTGTGTCTACTTCATCCATGACACGAGTCCTTCTAGGTTGAAATATGATCCAAAGTCTATCAAGTGTGTTTTCTTGGGATATTCTTTAGTCCAAAAAGGGTACCGTTGTTATGACCATTGTTTTTGGAAAAAGGTATGTGTCCAAAGATGTCGCATTCTCTGAGTATACTCCCTTTTTCTCCTCCTCTCATCCTTCTCTTCATAGAGAAAATGTTAGTGAAGATTGGACTCCTTTTTGTATGTCGATTCCTATTCCGGCTGCAATTGATGTTGTCAATCCTTCTTCTTCTCCTCCTCTTCCTCCCTGTGGTGACAATAGTACTCCTCCTATACCTCCTCCTTTGCTTCCTCCTATTCCTCGGTCTTGGCACTAGTGGTTTGTCAGACGGAAAAAGAGGATTACCCCAAAGATTGAATGTCCATTACAATCTAACTTCCTGGATTCGGGTAATTTGGATTCTAAATCTCTTCCTATTTCTGATGCTTATGTTGAATCTGTTACTAAGCCTCCTAGTGTGGATTTTGACCTTAACCTTCCTATTGCAGTGCGTAAAGCAAAAAAGACATGTGCTAAATATCCTATCTCAATTTGTCTCTTATAATACCTTATCTCCCTCTTATTATACTTATTATGCCTATATCTCTTTCGTTGCTTTTGTTTTTATCCCTCACAATGTTGCTGAGGCAGTGCAATTCCCTCATTGGAAGAATGCTATGAACCAAGAAATAGAGGCACTTGAAAAAAACCAGACATGGGAAATTGTTTCTCTTCCAGAAGGAAAAGTTCTTGTTGGATGCAAGTGGGTTTACACAGTGAAGTATAAAGCTGATGGCTCAATTGAAAGGTATAAAGATCGACTTGTGGCAAAAGGGTACACTTAGTTTTATGGCATTGATTACCAGGAAACCTTTGCTCCAATAGCTAAGATGAATTCAATATAAGTTATCATGTCTCTTGCTTCCCACTATTCTTAGCCCCTGTATCAAATGGATGTTGAGAATGCCTTCCTTAATGGCAACCTTCAAGAAGAAGTTTACTTAGAACTTCCTCCAGGAGTGAACATCCCTGGGAGTGAAAGAAAGATTTGTTGTTTGAAGAAATTCCTTTATGGCCTTAAACAGTCCCATAGAGCTTGGTTTGACACTCTGAAAAGTTTCCTTGAAAGTTGGCTTCTCACAATCTCAAGCTAGCCATACCTTGTTTATCAAGAGAGCAAATGGAAAAGTGACAACGTAGATAGTATATGTCAATGATATTGTTATAATAAGAGGATGATATCTCTAGAATTGTTGAACTGAAGACTTTTCTTGCTACTAAATTCGAAATTAAGGACCTTGGAAATCTCTAGTATTTCCTAGGGATTAAGGTCGCAAGGTCAAAGAGGGGCATTTATATTTCTTAGAGGAAATATGTCATTGATATGCTTCAAGAGATAGGAAAATCGGATTGTAAACCAACTAAAACTTCAATTGATCCCAATCATAAGTTGGAAGTTGATGATGGAGATTTCCTTCCTAACAAAGGCGTGTATCAAAGACTTGTCGGTTGCCTTCTTTACTTGTGTCTGACTAGACCAGATCATATGTTGTGAATGTGGCCAGCCAATATATGCACAAGCCTAGATCATCTCTAGGAATGGCAACGGGGCGGGGCGGGTCTCCCCACGAAAATCCCCATCCCCGTCCCCGTCCCGGTCCCCACTAACGGGGACAAGGTTATCCCCATCCCCATCCCCACGGGGATCCCTATCCCCATAGGGATCCCCATTCCCCGTGATTCTTTATAATGCTAACCTTTTTTTTGTTTTTTATTTTATTTAAAAAATAAAAATAAAATAATTAACATTTACAATCGTATTAGAAAATATTTAAACATATTCAACTATATTTTTAAAAATATTAATATATAGATGTATGTTTACATATTTAAATATATAACGTATGCATACATATATACATATATATTAGTGGGGATCAGGGTCCCTGCGGGGCGGGGAGTGCTCTCCCCGTTCCCGCTAACGGGGATGAAAATTTCCCCATCCCCGTCCCTACGGGGGTAAAATCATCCCCATCCTTGCCCCATTCGGGGCGGATCCCCACGGGGATTGGGGAAATGGAGAAATTTGCCATCCCTAATCATCTCATATGCAAGCAGTGAATAGAATATTTGCCTATTTGAAGGGGTGTCCAAGAAAAGGGGTGTTGTATTCTAATCATGGGCATCTGAAGGTAGAGGCCTATTCTGATATTGACTAGGCAGGTTCTATTGATGATAGGCGGTCTACTTCTGGTTATTGTACCTTGGTGGGTGGTAATGTTGTATCTTGGAGAAGTAAGAAACAATCAATCGTGGCTCGATTTAGTGTAGAGGTAGAGTACAAAGCTATGGCTCATGGAGTTTCCAAATTGTTGTGGCTGAAGAATTTATTGACAGAAATGGGAGTGCATATTGAGACTCCAATGATATTATATTGTGACAATCAAGTTGCCATAAACATAGCCCACAATCCTATTCAACATGATCGTACAAAGTATATAGAGGTTGATTGACATTTCATTAGAGAAAGAGTTACCAGTGGAGAGATTTGTTTACCTTTTGTGGGGTCTGAAGATCAGTTGGCTGATTGTCTTACTAAAGATGCCCCCAAATCAAAGCTTGACAACAATTTAAACAAGTTGGGCATGACAAATATCTATGCTCAGCTTGAGGGGAAGTGTTGAGTGTAAGAGCATTTATGTCCTTTTATGTTTTTTGTATTTGGTCGCCTATTCAAGGGCCCCCTTTGTAATTTTGCTCGATATGTTAAATGAAAGGTTTCTTGGTGTGAACAGTAACATACCGATTACTCTTGACAAAACCTCTTCCTACATTAGGTCTAAATATTTCTTGTATTAGTTTAAAAAGATCTGCAACCGGTTCTCTGAAATAAACTAGGTACTACTATACCATGGTAATACTAGATCTACTGATTTGCACCCATTTAATAATGGTAGAAGTTAAGACATAGGTATACTTTTCTCTTTCTTAAACAGGTTCTTTTGTCTAACAAGTAGGGGTTACTAGGGGTGATCATGGGCTGTGTTGGGCCAAGCTTTCCTCCTATGATAAGGACTATATCCTAGGCCTGGGCCTGAACCATAAGTCCGGGCCTAGGCTGGGCCGAGTTTGATTCTGGGTATAATATTTTATATTGAATAGCATATAATATGTATATAAATTTATTTTATATATTATATAATATAGAATATTACATCTAATATATATTATGTGTTATATTATAATATTTATATATAAAATATATAATATAACATAAAATAACATATGTACATATATACTTTATGTATAAAATAATATATTTAAATATATGCAGGTCTGGGACAAGCTGAAATGACCACCCGTAGGGGTTACCCATGCTGCTGAGAAGGGGGCACTAATAAATTATGGTTGTCTTTTTTTCTCCCTGGATAGAATAGGAAGGATTGTGGAGTAGTAAATTATGATTCTGCATTTTTCAGCATGAGAAGGCATTACATACACTGGCAAATGCCCTTCTTGAGTATGAGACACTCATTGCAGAACACGTAAGACATATACTTCTACCTTATCGGGAAGGGAGATTCTCTGAACAACAACAGGCAGAAGAGTTTGCGTTGACTTAGAATCCAACAATCTAGGCCTCCACCAACTGTAAGGGAAGCAATGTTCAATGTATTCAAAGTATGACAGGTAATTTACATAATTTGATTTTCTCCTCTGCAAGTCCTTTCTTTTTTTATTATATATTAAACTTTAAGCAACACCCTGCCTCCCCCCTTTACCCATGAAGCAAAATAAGGAGAAAGGAAAAAATACAAATGAGATCACAACACAGACAATTTGAATCTGACTATTAATTGTTGGTGAACTATGAATAACTGTTAATGTTATCTGAGCAGTCGAGAATGATCAACTTTAATTCAGGTGCTGTTTCATAGGAAATTGCCAGTTGGTAATATTCATCCACTATTTTTTTAACTGCCACTGATCATGTTTAGGAGCTATTGCCATGCTCCTTTTAGCGATGGTTAGCTCTGCATTCTAATCAATCTATATGACCTATTACCTCAATGAACTTTAAATTGAATGATCATGAGGGTTTGCACACCATGGAGAACGGCTGAGATCACCTAATTTTCTTGGGTTGACTAGCAATCAAGTGCTCAACCACAAATTAGAAATATCAAGATCAATTAGGGATTGAAAACGCAGGTAAGTAAAGCGACAAGCATGATTCTCTTTGAATGTTCTTCATAGTTGGGTTTGAGATTTGGGGACATTCTTTTTGAGGACAAGGAGTGCAAGGTATTGACATTTAAAGGTTTCTTGCATACCCAAGTCAACGAAGCCTTGCCCCAATTATATGGGATCGGCTACATGAATCCTGTTCTGCCATTCCTCTCTTCAGTGCTATACTCGTTATTGAATTATGGGCCTTTAATCACATCTCACTACGTCAATCCATAACTCTTTGGTCTGCCCCCAATTCTTTCAGACTCTTCAACCTGTAATGGATCACTTAGTGTTGTTGTAGATGGTCTTCTCTTCATGTCACAACCATTTTAATCTACTTTCCCTATATTTATTACCTACCGATCTCTAGGTTTCTTAAAATAAGTTTATTTTTTATCCTATTCTTTCTAGTTTTCCAATTCATCCATCTCAACATTAATATTTCTTGCTGCACATTTTTATAATATGTTTATTGTCCAACGCTTGGCACCTTCCAACATTACTAGCCTTGTAACTATTTTGTAAATTCCCTTTTAGCTTAAGTTGTCTTGTCCCATCACATCACATTGGATTCTGAATGCACCTCTTTATTTTGCTCATTTTGCTCTAATTCTTGGGTACAATTTTCATTCTTTCCCTTGCTATGGGTTATCAAACCACGACAAAGAAAGATGCCACATTGAGATGTCTCCCAGTCTCCAATCTGCAGTGTCCTAATTTCCATTCCTATTCGTATTAAATCTGCATTACATATATTCTGTTTTAGCTCCATTTAAAATATCTTATTTTTAGGGCATTTGTCCACAAATCTAATTTTATATTTAATCCCTCTCTAGTTTCATCAACAAACAACTGATACCATGGGGCTTCATAAATATGTTTAGTCAATTCATCCACAACCAGGGCGAACACACAAGGGCTGTGTGCTGAGCATTAGTGAAGTCTACATTCCAATTAGGTTGGAATACTTAAAAAATCAGATGTCTCTTCCAATACTTAAAAAAGAGGGAATTTCCCTTCATTGGGAATTACTGCATCTAGATCTTTTGGCCTACATTCCAATTAGGTTGGCACCTATGGTTGCATGTTGTAATGAACTTAACTATCAATAATTTCTTCATTTACATGGATTTTCTCGATTTACTAACCCGTCCTTCAACCATCTGGTAACGATGAGTATTACGGGCCCAAAATGGCATCTACAGCAGAAGGGATTTTATTAACCAAAGTGCCCATGCCTCATGGAGTAATGCTTTCACATATGTCGTTAAAAATGGCACTCAGTGGTGACTCTGGATCTCCTGTCCACCACTACCCACAACACACTACCTCTGTGAATTGGGAACATCTTCCCATGCATAATATATGTAGGAGGATGAGATGGTCCCCATGTATGGTTGTGATGTTGTGGGTAGAGTTCTTGTGGGCAGGAGATCCAGACTCCTCAGTGGCAGCCGTCCAACTTTTTTTTGGCACTCTGTCTCCTGACAGCCAACCAATTAAAGGGCAGCCCAGCCCTCCTGCCAATGTGGGGTCCGGGGAGTAACAGATGTAGGCAGCCTTACCCCTGCACATACAGAGAACCTGTTACCAAGAATTGAACCCTGGTCACCTAGGTTGCCAGGGTTCAAATCTTAGAAACAGCCTACCAACTATGGTGATGAAAATATCCATATCTACTAAGGCTCAGTTTAGAAGGATACAAATGCAAATATATAGAGTGCAAAACCTTGTATTTTGTATGTATTTGTACTGGACATATTTATATTTGTACTCTTTCCAAACTAAGCCTAAGGGATTTGGCATTTTGTGAGTTTCAAAAACTGGAACATAGTATTTGATAGTTAAGTTAGTTGTCCAGTTGGGGGCGTACCATGGGATTGTATTGCTTCTGCTTTAGTTGGGTTTAGATACCAGGCACTGGCTACAAATGCTGGCGCTTAGGACAATTTAGCACCATCTTTCTATCTCTCTCTCTCTGTTTTTTATATTTTTTATTCAGTTTCGGCCGTAATTTATAAATTAGATAATGAATCACCACGTACCCAAGTATGGGGCCACTATTGCGAGTTGTTTAGCCATCCACCATCTAAAAAAATTGATCTAAGAGATACAAGTTTATTTGATTTTTTTGATCTATAAGCTTTTTTATTTGATCTAAGAGCTTAAATCATGTTTTTTATTCGATTTATGAGATCAAGCCAGGTTCTATTTATAAACAACAACTCACTTTATCTAGAAGATTGGGTTCCACATCATTCATCACGTGGCTATGTATGTAATTATGTATAGGCATGATATGTATTATATGCTTATTAATTTTTGAGTAAAATGGTATCATATGTATACTTGAAGATACGAGAAAATAAAGATTCAAACTTAAAAGTATAGTACCGTATCGAGCGTGTAAGATGTACCATATTCCTTTTTGTGCTTTGCTCAACCTGATATTTCATATTTCAGGAATGCAATTTTTTGAAGGGTTTGCAACGCTTAAACTCGTAGAACCCCCTAACTGTTTATATTTAGCGTTTCAGTGACTAAAGCCCAATATGTATTGTATGATATGATACGAACCTATTGAACTATTGGTAGTTTGAAGTTTGAACCATGATTGGGGCTAATGTAGATTTTCAAAGGCCAAATCGATTAAATGCTCAGTAATATATCATTCTGGATACAAACAGTAAGAAACTCTGGCTGCCTAGACCAAGTATGGCAATGAGAAATAGATAAAGCAGCACGTGCTAGGCAATGGGCCACTTTGTTATCTGATCTAAGAGCATAAGCCACTGAACATTGAGGGAATTGAGGTAGCATAGCCCTGCAGTCATCTATAATCTGGCAAATACGCCAAATGAAAAGGAGTTTATGAATTACTTGACATGAAACCTTTTACGGTTTTACTGCATAGAGTATTGATGTTTTGACACGCTCAAATAAAAAGGGGTTTTCATGGTTCAATCCCCTCAGAAATCCTAATTCGTTCGCACAGTTCGTGTCAGTGTCAAGGGGGAAGATTACTAATTCACGGGGGATGGTGTTTATAGGGAGAGTGGGGATAAATACATTTGGGGAATCAATAAAAATTTCTGAGGGGGAGTGGACTATAAAAATAAAATAAAAAAGGCCGAAAAAATAAAAATCAGTATCAAACATGTCGATACCTTGAGCTTTGCAAAAAGAAAATATTTGAAATTAATGTGAATTTTTCAAAATATGGGATAAAAATATGGGAATTTGTTGCTTTGAGGCCCATGAGGGTATTGGCCGATATGCTGAAACTAACCTAAAGTGAAATGACCAAACACTATGAATCTTAGTGAATGCTTAGTTGCTTACTCCCCACCGAGTCTAGATTTGTTCCACAGAGAGCGTGTCTTACACCAATTTCACAGCACTTGTAGCTATACAGTATCTCCTTTGTTTATATATTATCATTCATTGAGAGATATTTCCAATGCATGACTGCAACATACCGTGAGGTTGGGGTGAAGCACGCTCCGTGAGAAGCAAATATGAATTCCTTCCCACCGACCTATAGAAGTACTCTATCATCAGAATAACAGGGGACTGACTTTTTATTTTCCATCTTTCCTTCCCTTCTTTTCCCTTTTCTGGCAATAGGTCTTTGGTGGAACCAAAAGAATAAGAGGGGACTGTCGCTTCCGTGCATGGAACCATCATGGTTTGTGGGCAGGTGCATGCATATCTCTTCCATTCACATGGTCCATAATAGAAGTTGTGCCATCGGTCGGTGCAATTTTGGGGAGAGAATACTGATGAAGTGATAAGTGATGAAAACGAAAGTCGCATAAAACATTATTCATACTGCGCACTATATCCATGAAAATTTAAGGCACTGTCCACTCTCCAGTCTAGGTGTCCTTGAAACTCTAGTGTCCCCTGGGCCTGTCTGTTTTGTCCATTTCTCCCCCGTCCCAATATAGAGTTTCCTTAAGAGTTGAGTGAATAAAAAAGTTGGGAATTTATAAAATCATTCCAAAAACAAAAAGCGTCCAATCGAGTAGACCGGTCGTGGTCAACATACATCTTGTTCGTATCCTGGTTCCTGGACAATCTACAATTCTTTTTTAGAGCTGGACAATCTTCAAATTACTTCTTGTAAAGATTAATGCTTAAATTAAATATGATGGGGAAATTGAGAGCTTTTTTTCCTTTTAGAGTAGACGTGGGAAGTGGGAACCTTCTCCAATGCATGTAGAACTTATCTGTCACCGATCTAACCTGTCGGATCAACGGTGGACTGAAAAGTGGTTAATACTTTTAAGTTTTTCTTTTTACTTTTTTAGGGAGGGGGAATTTATATTTTAAGTTTTAGACTTTACTAGGTAGCCAATTAAGTTGGATCAAGACAGTTTGGATTGATTTGGGTTGGGTCAGTAAGTGTTAAGCCTTAATCCTAAATGTTTGGATTAGGGTTGATCCGTAGATAATTTGAGTTACCTAATAATAACTGAAGTTTTCAAAAAAATATATATGAAAATGCTAAAATTAAAGAAATTAACATTAAATTTAAAAAAAAAATTAAAAAAATCTCGATACATAATCAAGTTCAAGTTAATCAAGTTGAGCTTCAAGTTTCATAACACTCAACTTGAATGGTTCACGAGCCTAATCAATTATTTAATAAAATATTATTTCTTAATATATTTAATTTATAACTCTCAATATTATGTTATTCAGTTCGAGTAAGAAAAACAAAACTGGATCAAATTTGAATCGAGCTTAAAGTAGCGAATTTTGAGTTGACTCGAACTTAAGTAGGCAATGTATCAAATCGTCTCGGCTCAATCACACCCAACTTTTACAGTTTAGTTACATCTGGGTAAAACTACAAAACCAAGTGACTCCGATAATACAAACCACCCATAGCATCTCATCCTCCCCAAAGGGAGGAACAGGGAGCTAGGGACCCCTCCCTGGAATTCAACCATTATATATAAAGACAATGTCAGGACTTAGGCCACGTCAACTTATTCTTTCTCCACTTTGCTTGGATTCTCAACCTTTTTTTGAATTTAAACAAAAATTAAAAAGCATCAAACATGGGATTATTTATTACGAATTGTATCTGATAACCCCCTTATTAAACTCATAGGCATCTTTTTAACAAAAGCTGGTTTATTCAAATGTTATTTTATAATCAGGAAGAACATACAACAATCACAATTAAGGAAGTGTTTTGTAGTGTGGATGAGAAAATGGTAGGTGTGGACTAGGACTAGTCCACACCACACCCTGTGGATCAGACCAATCCACGCCCATAGTGGCGTTCTGTAGGTGTGGTGTGGATCATATTTTTTTATTCCATATATCTCACATACATTTTATGGGAAATCTACAGTCAATCATAAGTGTCTAATTTTTGCATTTTATATGGTAAATGAATTGAAAAAAAAAAGCATTAATTTGTAGATAACAATTGCATTTTTTAAATAATTAAGAAATATTATTTTAAATATTAAAAAATAAAAAATCAATATTTTAAATGTTATTTTATTGATAAAAATATTAAAAATTTAATATTTAAATAATAAAAAGAGTTGAGAATGAAAACCATTGGACTTGTGTTAGAATTAACATTAAAATTTATTATTTTATTGATAAAATATTAAAATTTTAAATTTTAAAATTTATTAAAAGATTAAATAAAATGAGAGTAATTTGACCTGTGTTACATTGAATTCTTTCCACAAACTATTTACACCATAGTATGGATCATTCATGAGAAAATACTATGGACGATAAATTGGAGTGTAACTCGTTCCTATCCACACTATTTTGTGGACGGGGACCATCCACACATAACAAAACACTATATATTACCATTGACAATATCGTTTTTTATCCCATCCAAGATATTTATACACTACTGAACGCCAACTAAGTAAATAGTACTTCATCACATGTGAGTGCCTGCTGAAGGACATACCAAGCTTTTAATACATTTCAAAATTTAACGACGACATACTCTCCTTTAGAAAATAAGTGGAAAAAACGAGAATGACCATGAATGGACGAGGAGGAATTATAATAAACAGGGAGTTAAGAGGCTTGTATGGAGACATGTCTAAACGGCTAACCAACTTTGCTTCTCCATATTATTTTATGGGATCTCATACTCACACAAACTCTGCCCGCATTTATTGCAGCCACATGAAAAACATCTCATCCTTTATATAATATTATGCAGGGGGAAATATTCCTAATTCAGTGTGCTGTAAGTAGACGTGGGAAGGAGATCTGAAATCTATTTTACCCAATATTATTTATAAGGTTTTCTCTTTATAGGCTAAGTGGCAAACAACGACCACGAAACACCTTCACAACGGGACAAAGTAAGCTGTCTTTTCCTGGTTTACTTATTGTTGTAGGACAGTTAAACACAAACACAAAATCTTGTTGTAGGACAACGAAATCTCGGAGTTGTATGAACTCGTTGACCAGAATAGTCCATCGGCACGTAATATAATATGTAATAGGGCAGTCGTAATGGATTATGGATATAAGGCGATAAGGTAATTTTCTAGATGAGGTAACCAACTACAGTAAACGAAGCCATCTAATGAATTAGAAATTAGAAAATGCCAACTTCGGGACCATCCACTCCACCCCAAGAAAAAAGTAGTGGTCCTAAAGGAAAATAATACGGGTTTCCAACAGTAAAGGCAACTTTTTGCCTTGAATATCAATAAAATATAATATTTTTATAAAATAATTAAAATAAAATATTTTTTTATAAAAAATATTAAAGACAATAATACTGTTCATCTTCTTTCTCTGCCCTGTATTCATCCAAATACACTGGATCTGATCCCACCAGAAAGAAAGTCATCCATCAGGGTTTTGATAAATGGAGTTATCCATTCTAATAGCCAAGCAAGAGGCAAACCAAACTGGCCGAGTGAAGAGATGATTGTTTCATTGCCTTTCATGCCTTCAACATTTTTTTCCTGATTTCCAATGAATAAATACAATGGACGCGCAATACGCTATTCCAAGCATCACCATACTGGCACGAAATAGGAACATGAAAATGATTTTTTCTCTCTAAAAGTAAACCGGAAGCCCAGCGGCAATGCTAAATGGGAAGTAGGGTCTCTCTCTGATGTCACCATCGGCACTGGGTTGATCTCTATTTCGGCAGTAGAGGGAGACGGGGAGGGAGGAACGAGAAGCAAATTGATTAATTTAATATCTTCTTTTCTTCTTTGAGACTCGAGCTAACATGAGTTACATATAGGGTTTCTAGCAAAAGAATACAGGGCAGAGGAAGACGATGAACAATATATATTTAAAAAAAAAAATTACCTTACTTTAACTATTTTATAAAAATATTATCTTTTTATTGATATTCAGGACAAAAAATTGCCCTTACAATAAAATATTGTCTTTTATTGTAAGTGTAAATCTGAATCTAAAATTTAAATAATGCGATTTTCAAACAAACCGTACAATAAATAGTATTTAGCATTTCCAGAAAACCATAAGGATATTTTCAGATCGATTCCGCATCTCAAAGTCTTCTAAAATTTACGTACTAAAACATATGATAACAGTAATTACAACAATAAGAATACATATATACAAGCCTGCCTCTCTCTCTCTCTCTCTCTCTCTCTCTCTCTCTCAGCTGCAGACCTGCCTACAAATCACTTCTCCTTTCCTCTTTTTGCAAATTGAAGGTTCAGAAGCTACAAGAAAAAACCCACCAAAAACAGGCACCTACTCCTTTGCAGCAAATATATATAAATCATGGATGAAGACATGTTACTACAGAGAAAACCCAGAAATATCACAAAGGGCAGTGTTTCCGTTTTTTTCTTTTTATTTCCTCTGGTCCTTTTTTCCATTCTTGGGTAGGTTTAGAAAAGGATAATCCATATAAAAAGCATGGTTCTTGAGGTACTGGAGAGATAGGAATTCCATCATGATTCCAAAAACCAAAAGGGAGAAAATAACAACAGAGAAGAAAAATAGCAAATGAGATGGTCTCTAGAAGATGGAAGATCTAGTGCCAGTCTGCCTCCAAAGCTTCTGAGATCCGAAAGCCTCGGAAGCTTCATCCATGGCAATCAGAGCCTCCAACCAATCTCCCCCGACCGCTACCTACTCAGATTCGGCCAATGGGTTCAGTCCGGTCTTGCACAGCCAGCCGCTCAGAGACGTCTGCCAACGACTTCAGATTGCAGTTAATCAGGGCCTCAACAAAATAGCATGTCTCATCCTTGGTGTTCCCATCAGGCACGTCCACCACGAACGACTCAATCACTAGGGTTCCTGGTCTGCCATCAATAATTTCTGTATGCAGCGTAATGACTGAAGAGTAATTCTGCACAAATAAGGTGGAAAAATGTAAATTGCTTAATAAAAAGACCGTACTCCCCCTCAGAAATCTAAAATTACAGTCACCTCGACTAGTAGCCCCTATAAACCGCATCCTGCCCATGGATTTGGCATCAATCCACGGTCAGAATTCATTCCACCCTAGGGTGGAACTAAGATTTGTAGGGGTGGACTGAACGGTTAAAACCCCAATTGCTTAATAAGTAGATTGTACTCCCCCTCAGAAATCTGAAATTATAGCCACCTCCTAGTCTACAAGACTATGGAAGTTGTAGGAATTGTCAAAAGGGAAAATGAATCTAATTTCATCTTGTATCATATAATTCAAAACAATGCCACACATCCTCAATCAAACCTTAATTGTTCATAGAACTTAGAACCTTGGAGAAACTATATCAAGGATTCACACAAGTAACATACAAAGAAAGTTAGGAGATGTATTATTGAAATGTCAGAATTTTCTCCATACATTTGTCTTTCTTGAAATGCACGCACCACCCACATACACAAATGGCAAGCAGGCAGTAGAATTTTCAAGAAAAAGCATGCTATAGATGATGCCAAATCATCTCAACAGGCATGTGGGAGGGTGTATATAATCACCTCACCTGACGGCCATAGCCTAGAGGTCTCCGTGCTAGACTTTGCATACCTCCTTACTGGAAGTACATGTCATGGTGAAAACTACACTACCCGGCCCTGCCACTCCACCTCCACTTTGCCCAAAAAGAACAGAGAGAGGAGATGGGGTGTGGTAGACGATTGGCAATTTTCCCTGGGTTCAAACATTTAGGCTATGTTTGGTTTGAAGAAAAAGGTAGGGTAAGGAAGGGAAAGGTATCAAAACCTATAAGGTTTGTATAGGTTTCCTTACCTTTACTTTCCTTTCCCTACTTTTTCCTTCAAACCAAACATAGTCTTAGGGCAGACAGACCACTAGCTACAAGTTTAGTAGACCAAGAACGGGAAGGGGACAAACTAACATGATTTAGATAAGCAACAATATCAGAACCGAAAAAACTTAAAGCAGTTTGTGAAAGAAAATTAGGTGGATTTAAACATAAAGTTCCAAACGGCATTCTAGGAGCATCCAATTCAATGTTTCTGGAACATGTCATTAGCCTCCTCTACGAACTTTAAGAAAGTAAAAAGAACAAGTTGTTATCATGGATCTGATCATTTTCTTACATTCAGACTTCAGAGCTACGCTAACTGGATGGGGCTGCCCTAATTAAGGTAAAAATAGCCAGCTCCACTGAAGACTAAGGAACACATGTAAAAGAGAGAGTGATTCAATGGACTAGTTGCCCTGTCAAGTGTCAAAGCTCGATGATTTGGCTTCATATGGCCAAACTAAAAACAAAAAGTGTCATTTACTATGTAGGAGGCACAATAATAGATTTATATCACCAAAATCAAACACATGGAATAAGAGCCCAAAACACGCAAAAGTAAGCACTACCCAAACTGCAGCATGTATCAACTTAAGTTCAAATAGAACTGAACTTTGATTGAAAACAAAAAGGACCCTCATGAAGTAGACAAATAAAATCATGTCATCCGGATTGGTCCAAGGAATAACCATGTGATCCGTAGATTCTCAATCAATTCCTAGACAAATACATTAATCAATTAAACAAAAGAAACCAATATGGTACACTGAAGAATAGGCAAAAGAAGAGGAAGATAAGAGTTCAGACCCTTAGCCTGTGATCACCACCAACAATCCGGATGCCGAGGATATGTTCCTCGTCATCGAGAAGCTCCAACCTTTCAGTGCTGGTAGTGGCCGGAAGGCCTGATTTAACATCCACTTCTCTGACACTCCCAATCTCAAGGTCCCCCTGCACAACACACCTACTGATGAAGGGCTTGTACTTCTGAGGTTGATCGAACCTCCTCACCAACGACCAGACCTTGTTAAAAAAAGAAAACGAACCAAAAAAGATTCAGCAACTCTCTGAAACAAATAATCCAATGTAACGTGATGACAACAAATATAGCTATAATTCTAGTTGATTACTATCAGCAATGGACAGACTTGAAGTAATTCATCTTAACTCCCACCCATACTCTTTAGTCTTTAGAATTCAAGCCATGCATTTAATTCATGCCAGATTAACTCACTCATATTTATTACCAGATCTTTTTTCTCAAAACCAGAAAAAAACTTCCACTAAACCGCAAGCATTTTCCTAGAATCAAATATGCTTCGAAAGATCTATCCAGAACGAAAATATGCATCAATACCTTTAAATCGAAATTAAGGCAACCTACAACTCATCTGACCAATTATCGTCGCTGATTGCATCGGGTTTAAAGTTTTTTAGTTCGATAGCGACTAAAGCGCAACAGGATCACTAAATACCGCCGGAGAAAACAGATAGGATTGAGCAAACAAAACGTCAGAGATGAATCGATAAAGCCGCGCGGTTCCTCACCATGAAAAAGAAAAGGAGAAATAAAAGAAAAAAATCTGAAGCAAAACCGATAAAAATCATGGAAAATCTCAGGATCTAGACATCGACCTCCCTGAAGGTTCGAAAACACAGTTGAAACAGGAAAATAACTTTAAAAGAAAAAAGTAAAACAAAGCCATACACACACAGCCACACCAGTGATGAGAAGGCATCGATCGATCGAGGGATCTTACGAGATGAACAGGAGCCTTGATGTGTTTAACAAGAGCGGAGCTGCACTGATTGTCTCTTGTCTCATGTCGGTGGTGTCTAATAATATAGTCTGCCTCCATCCTGGTATATCCATTACCGTTCATGGTGAAAATCTTGTCTCTGCAATCATCAACTCAGCCGAAATAAGAACCAACCAACTCCTCCCCGAACTGCTGTTCCAACGCCGGAAAATCAGGAACTTCTCGGTGATAAACCGCCTAAAATGAAGTTACCTGAAAACACTCCGGTTTTCTTCTCTTCTCTCCTCTCTAAAAGCAGTCAATGAGATGGAAAACAAAAACTGCACACCTCACAATTCATCGATTTGGCTCCTGGCTTCGCTTCGCCCAGTCTCTCTCTCTCATGGAAACCTCCAAACCCCCACCGCCATTGCGACCTTCAAGTAACGAAACCGCTCTCTTTCATCTCACGATTCTCATCGTCTGAAATATTTTATTTTATTTAATGAAAAAAATGAAAACCGCTTTCCCCAATTCCCAGTCCTCTCTCTCTCACACACACACACGGATGATCCATTTCCCTCCCAGCACATATTATGGTACATTATCCCGGCCGATCAACGAAAAAACCCTCGTTTTTCCAATAATTTACACATGCACCACCGTTGTTGTCTGTTTGTTAACGTTCCCGCCAAAATGATCATGACGGTCCCGTAAAAGGCAGTATAGCAGACAGCGTATCTCTACTTTTCTTCATTACCCAAAAAAAAATTACTACCTCTCCGTGAAGTTTTTGGTTGTTGCTGAAATTTTCCCTAAATTTTGATAATTCCTTGGACATCCTGACATAGTTGCAATTAGACCTTTTAATAAATTTTTTTAGAAAAAATCATTAATATATTCAAAATACTTATATAATTATTTTTAACAAAAATGTTATTTTCCAAATTTTCTGCATCACTTATCTCAAATCCTTCCAATCCCTTTTCTGACGTTGATTTATTTTCATATTTGCCTTTCATATCAATCATTCAAAAATAAACATACAATTCAAAATTTATTTACTTTTATTATTCATAAAACTTGTATTGTTCTTTTTCCCGTAGAAACTAGTATCAATAGTAATGTATGTGTATTTTGGACATTTTCATGTTCTTTTTTATAAAATTATATAAAGGGGATCTACTTGAAACTATATTAGAAAGTTTAAGAGAACTAATTACAATTACTAAACTTTAGGGGAGGTTTCATCAACTATCAGAAACTTCAAAAGAGATTTAAGCAATTTACCCTTTTTTTAGTGCTATCAAACAAATGCCATGTATTTCTTTTCAAAAGGAAAAGGAAAAAAAATAGGAAAAAGAAATCGTGGTTTATGGAGATCGGACCTACTGCTCATGAAGAGCGCCTTATTAGTGTGAGGCATGCTTTGTGAGGAGCATATCTGAACTCTAGTCAATGGAAGACTAGAAGAAAGACAAAGTCTCTTCAAGTTCAACATGATGGAGCCACTGTATATTAGTATATATAGCTTTGGAAATGCATCTACAGTTGGCACAACAATGGGCATGTTATGGCTTTTAGGCCCGGTCCAAATACTCCGGACATTACTTGCTCCTACCTAAGTTGGAGAACCTGCATCCTACCACCTTTTGGTTTTTATATCTAAACCTTAAATTCTTAAACCCTAAATCCTAAAATCTAGATGATAACTGGTTTCATTGTTGTTTATACGACACCAATATAGCATCATATAGACATTTTTCCAATGGAATCTGAAATGTTATTTAGGTGATGTTTGGCATCGATGCTTATTCATCCTTACTGATTCTTCAAAAATTGGTGCTTTCTAAAATCAGTGTTTTTTTTTTTCAAAAATCGGTGAACTTTGCTATTTGGTATCATTTCTTCCATGTAAGCCGATTTTTGAGATATCAGCTTTGAGTCTATTTGGTGCTGATTCTCAAGGGCCAATTATTTTTGCATTAAAGTTATTATTCAATGCCATGTCATCCTCAAAAAACTAGAATCAACTATAAATCAAGAAATCACCAAAAAAAGGTGATCCCTAAAAAGGAAAATTTCAAGAATTGATCTTTGGTCAATTTCTTGAAAATCACTGATGGTGTGCGATTTGACAAATCTCTGCTAGCAGACAGCTTGGACGCTAAACTTAGTAGGTCACCTAGCTAAGCTGTAAAGAAAGAGATCAGAGTGTCCGAGTTGTTTTTCTCGGGGTGGGCATTCTAATGCTTAAATTAGCGATGAATTATGAGAATTGGAAAGCTTAAGAGCAAGAGAGCTATTAGTGTTGAATCGTGTGTACCTTTCTTAGAAAATGAGGACGCCTTTATATAGGCATCAATTGGAATAAGCTTCATGCATCGTGTCCGAGATCCCCGGGAGGACGTGACTTATCGGTCTAAAGTCCTCGGAGGTAGTTTCGCACGTGAACTAGGCTTCTATGCCTTATCTAGTTGCCTCCAGAACGATCGATGCAGGGCTAACTTCCAGAGGACCCGGGAGCGATAAGATGC
Organism: Nelumbo lutea; assembly: GCF_056320005.1. Lineage (NCBI taxonomy): Eukaryota > Viridiplantae > Streptophyta > Magnoliopsida > Proteales > Nelumbonaceae > Nelumbo > Nelumbo lutea. The sequence continues at coordinate 41,686,115 of NC_142686.1, read as the reverse complement.
ACATAGAGGATATTGGTGAGCATATCTCGTAGGTCGCCACCTGAACCTCAGTCAAGTCAATAAGTCATTTAGGGAAGGTCACTCCTCTTGCCGAGGTCCCTCAAACCGATACTAACGTGGTACCACAGGTCGGCCCTGGACAATGTGTTGCTAGTCGCTCTCCTGAGGTGCCTGAGCTGTATACGAGGTGCTCAGACTAGTTCCAAGGTGCGCCTCCTTGACCTAGTGGGATCCACAACTATTCGTGTGGCATTGAGGTGTCATGCGGCAATCCTATCGTGCCACGCATCACAATATCATTGGAGGGCCAAATCACCCTTCACCAATTACTCCCCACTCCCGAGATGAGGTTGTTTCGGCAAATGGAGTAGCTCGATGTGGGTCCCTGGCCCGGAATGACTAGTTCAATAAGCTCGTAAGTGTCAATCCAATTTGCTCCCCAAGTTAGAAGAGTCTAAGGGTTGAATGCAGCATTATGTAGGACTTTGCAATCCTAATTATTGGGGCATAGGAGCGAAATCATTTACTCGAGAAGAGGTAGAGCAAGCACTCCGAGGACATTTATCGTGCCAGGGATGCAACTGTCAAGGAGTTATGTAATTCGGATGAACACCCTAAGAGCGGAGTTCGTCGTGCCATCCTCAAGAGGGGCTTCAAATTGTGAGATTGCCTCCTCAACTCGCTCCATTTACGTAGACTTCAACGTAATGTCCCTCAAGCCAGTCCTTGAAGGAGTAGCCAACAAGGTGGATGTGGAGCCTAAAACCGAGGTGGAGGATAACTGTGAAGAAGTCGGCCAAGTTGACATGTATGTTAAGGTGTTGAAAGTGAACTAATTTTCCTTCGAACTGAAGTACACTTAGGTTGTGGTGCTAAAAAGCAGGCTGACCAATTAGAGTAGCGAAAAAGTCAAAACACTGTCGAGTTAGTTAGATGGGGGCCGACCTGCATAGATTGGTCTACGTGTCTCGAGGTCGGCTTGAGGGGGCCATAAAGCTGAAAATGGTTTAGCTTCCCCTTTTTAAATTTTCTAGCCAGTGCTTATAGCGTAGATCTATTGGTCACTTCGGCCTATATGTTGGCTTGAGGGTGAGCTACTGAGGTGAAATTTTGTTGAATCCCATAGATCCTTAGCTTGAGAGAGTCGCGCTTTGAGCCCTCGCAAGATAGCTCTATTGGTCACTTCGGCCTATCTGTTGGCTTGAGGGTGAGCTACCGAGGTGAAATTTTGTTGAATACCCATCTCGATGCACCAATTCTGGAACTTGATGTCTTCGAACTTATTTTTATTGTCTGAAATCAACACATGTGGTAGTCCAAAATGGTAGACAATGTTTCTCCAGAAAAAGTTTTGCACATTTTGAGCTGTGATAAAGACTAGCAATTCGGCCTCTACCCACTTGGTGAAATAATCTACCACAATGACCAAGAACCTTCTCTGCCCGGTTGTTGACGGAGGGACCAAGTACGTCAATCCCCCACTACACAAATGGTCATAGGCTGGTCAGGTACCTCAAGTCGACAGCGGGCTACCGAGGTATGTTGGCATGTCATTGACATCTATCACATTTCTACAAGAGCTAGGTGGCGTCTGCCTTCATCGTTGGCTAGTAATATCCTTGTCGTAGCGCTTTTTGGGCTAGTGCTCTACCCCCAAGGTGTCCTCCGCAAAGACCTCCGTGGATCTTGCGTAGCACCAAGCTCGCTTCAATTGGGTGCAAACAGCGCAGGTAGTGGAGAGTAAACGACCTGCAACACAGTTGCTCACCAATGATTACATAGCAAGCTGGCTATCGCTCTACCCTCTGGGATGCATTGCACTCTGTAGATAGGGTCTCATGGCATAGATAGTCAACGAGCCAAAATAGGAGCAACCTCTTCTACCACTCTTTCAATGATTGGTCGTGGCAGATCTTCAATGTAGATAGTTCTCTTCATGATGTCCATTGCATCAACCAGCTTCGAGAGTGCATCGGCCTTGGTGTTCTCGAACCTCGGGATTTGTTGGATGTACGAAGAGTAACGAGTAACGATTTGACTCGACCTACTAAGATGATGACACGTGGACCTGACTCAGCACGAGCAACAACTCAGCAGCCTGGCTTGACCGCGACCGAGTAACGAGTCTGTAGAACAGCTCGCTACGTCATAGCTCTCTATAGGAGGAGCTCGCTACAACACGAGCTCCAGAACCCCCGAGCTACTAAGAAGGGATTACTCTAGGATTATTTCAGCTTGCAAGTTAGGGAAACCAGCTCGCTCCAGCACCTGTGTAGAAGAACTGCCCCAAAGGCCAACCTTGATGAGGGTCACCTCAAAGTACCCCTAAGAGCTTGCTACAAGGTATCTCACGGTAAGGATAGTCCGCTACGAAGTAACTTGCGACTATGATGCGACGCTCTCAGGAAGCTTCCGTCTGACAAGATTGTACTCGTCAAACTGTGACACGTCTCTCAACTGACGGCACAATCCCTGCCCAATTGACAGTCTGCCCCATGTCTCTCGACAGATGGTGGCGTGCCTGTCCCTTTGGAGATGTGTCACTCAGCCAAGCACGCAGTACATTGTAACGATCACCTGCGCAGCCTTGGCAGGTAACGACTGCGACAGGAGCCCAGTGGCAGTTACGCCTGATTTGACAAGAACGCCCCTATAAAATACCTTAAAGCGGAGAGACAGGCTCTCTCTCTCGCTCTCGGAATTAGATCTGAACTTGCACTCTTACTCGCGCGATCTACACTCTTAGCCTTTTGAATTCTCTCTTCTTCCTCCCTAGCATTCTAACTTAAGCTTCAGAGCATTCTCGTCGGGTAAATCCCCGGGGATCCTTTTTCTTCATCTTCTCAGGTGTCGTTCGTTGCCAACAAGGAGCCGGTCAGCAACCAACTAGGAGTGTCCGGATCGTGCCGCATCATTTGGCGTCGTCTGTGGGAACGCTTCTAAAAGCCTTCCTCCAAGCTTTTACAGCACCTTCTTCCAAAAACTTAGCATTCTTCATGGCCTCTTCCAACAATGCCGGACGTGGCAACAACCAGAACGCTTCTAGGGAGCAACCCCAGCTTCCTACTATCTGCATTGGACAGTTTATTGTCCCCCTCACCGTGGACGGAGTCCCTAGTTTGAGTGTGTCTCTTACAGTGGCACCCGCATCCGCTCCATTCTACAGTAGGAGCAACCTCTGTCGAACCCTCGATTGTGCCCACGACGGCCAACCCGAACCAACTGGAGGACTTGGTGCAATGCATGCAGGCCATGTAGGCTCAAATGCAATAATTCCAACATTTTCAACTCTATCAACAGCAAGTGTTGCACCAGGTTTCCCAGTACCAGTACCAGCAGTAGTTTCCCTCTTTGCCTCAGGCCCAGATGTCGCTTCCACCTCGGCACCCGCCCGCGAAGCAAACCAAGCCAACCCGTCGGAGTGAGCGGCCTCGTCGGGAAGAAGCCTCCCAGGTCCAAGATCCAGCCAAGAGTCGCGCCTCTTCCCGTGGCAAGAAAGAGAGGTCGGCTGCCCCCTCAGCACCCGCCTCGTAGCATGTGGGTGGGTCAGGGGTCTCTCACCCAACAAGGCCCGTGTCACCACAACCTTCGCAGTTCGAGCTCCCGTTAGCAGACAACCCGTTCGAGGTCCTAGCAGCGGGCTACAAACAGGGCCCTTCGGTCCAGATCGTCACCAGCAGTCCAAGCCTATCAAGCTCGGCAATACCAAGGCATCGAGCACCAACACCGAACCAACAAAATAGCAGCGAAGGCGCCGACGAGCTCGCCGAACTGCTTTCAGAGCCTCTCCCGAGCTCAAAGGAAAGGAGGTGGTGTGCTCGACTGAAGTGAAAGTTACCCCCCTCCTCTCGGTTTCTTCCCTATTATCTCCAAAACTCCTTGTTGTCCCCATGCCAAAGGATTTCAAGCTCCCTCCTCTAGACAAGTATGATGGGTCTTTCGATCCAAATGACTATGTGGACGCCTTCCAGTCCCAGATGCACCTGGCACGGGCTAGCGAGTCCTGCATGTGCGTGGCCTTTTCCACTACTTTCAAAGGAGTGGCTCGCACCTAGTACCGAAACCTCGCGCCAGGCTCGGTAAGAAGTTGGGCACAGTTCATGCAGGTCTTCACCTCCCACTTCGTCACCAGCAAGAGATGCCCGCGAACTCAGGAAAGCCTCCTTGGCATAGCGCAAAAGGAAGGGGAGTCCATCCGGAGCTATATCAAGCGGTTCAATCATGCTTGCTTGCAGATACCCAACCTGGATCCCGCAGTACACCTCACAGCAGCCAAGCGATGTATCACCCAGAAGGAGTTCAAGTGGCACATAGTTGTCAACCAACCCAAAACTGTAACCGAGTTCCTTAAGCTCGCGAATCGGTTTATTGGGACTGAGGAGGAGATCATCCAGAAGGGCGAGTAGGCCCCAGAAAAAAGAAAGAGGGAGCCAGAACCCCTGTCTCAGGGTGACAGCAAGAAGAAGAAGGACATAGCTCGAGGGGCAAGGCCAGTCCAGCCCTCCCGAGCCCCAGCAGCAGAAAAGGACTACACGCCCCTCAATACAAAATGGGTTGAGATCCTCATGGCGATCAAGGACGCTCCATATGTGAAGTAGTCACCTAAGCTGAAGGCCGACCCTAGCACCCAGAATAAAAATTTGTATTGTAGTTTTCATAAAGATTACAGTCATAGTACCGAGAGTTGTAAAAACCTCCGCGATGAGATAGAAGAGCTCGTCCGTCGCGAATATTTATGAAATTTTGTATAAAATAATAATAGTAATAATAATAATAAGGCAGGTCGACAAGTGGAGCAAAGCAAAGACACTCCCGAGTCCAGCAGGCAAGCGGAACCACCGCAGAAGGAGCCCCCCGAGGAGAAACCAGTTCGGGGAATCATCCATGTCATAGTTGGAGGCTCGATCATGGCGGGCTGCACTTCAGCAACAGCTCGTGCATCAGCTCACAAGACCGGCAGGGAAGGACAGAACCCTCCGAAGCGACCAAGGACAGAAGACCCCATCTTCTTCATAGAGGACGATGCATGCGGGGTCCATTACCCCCATGACAACGTGCTCGTCATAAAAGTGAAGATCAATGACTTCGAAGTCAAGCGATTCCTCGTCGATTCGGGTAGCTCGGCAGACATCCTCTTCAAAGCGGCCTTCGACAAACTTCAGCTTCAGGAAAGCGACTTAAAGCCCGCGAACACTCCCCTAGTAGGCTTCAACGGAGAATAAGTTTGGCCCCTAGGAAGGGTGACAGTACCTGTGGAAGTCGGCACTTGGCCTAGCATTGTGAGGCTCAACCATGACTTCTTGGTAGTCGCAACCCCCTCCCCATACAACGCCATAGTAGGTCAGCCGATTACCCATGCTTTATGGGCTGTGGTGTCCACCTACTACTTGGCCATGAAGTTCCCCACGGACTTTGGCATCGAGGTAGCGTGAGGTGACCATCTTGAGTCTTGCAAATGCTACGTCGCCGCCCTCAAATGAAAAGTCAAGTGGCCAACAATCTCGAGCTGGAGCGACCTACAAAGCAGAGCGAGGAGCGAGCTGAGCCTACGTTGGAGACCGTCTCCGTCCCAACCTTAGCAAAGGACCCTACCCGAACACTTCAGATCGGTGCTTCCATCGAGGAGCCCCTGCAGTCCGAACTAGTAGGCTTTTTGCTTAAGAATTTAGACATTTTTGCTTGGTCCGCGGCGGAAATGCCCGACATAGACCCCAGCATCATAACTCATAAGCTAAATACTAATTCTGTAGTTAGGCCCGTTAGACAGAAGAAACGCAACCTAGCCCCAGAGCGGTGGAGGGCAGTCGACGAAGAGGTCGGGAAGCTCCTTGTAGCCAAATTTATCAAGGAAGTCCATTACCCGAGCTAGGTGGCCAACCTCGTTCTAGTAAAAAAGGCTAACGGTAAATGGCGCATGTGCGTCGACTACACCGACTTGAACCGAGCTTGCCCAAAGGACTGCTTCCCACTCCCCATGATTGACCGCCTAGTGGACGAGACCTTGGGGTATGAGTTGCTGAGCTTTCTAGACGCCTACTCGGGCTACAATCAGGATGGACCCAGCCGATGAAGAAAAAACTACCTTCATATCTGAGTTCGGCCTGTATTGTTACAAGGTCATGCCCTTCAGATTAAAAAATGCTGGGGCGACCTTTCAAAGACTTGTAAATAAATTATTTGAGTCGTTGATTGTTCATAAGGTGGAATGTTATGTAGATGACATGGTCGTCAAAACCCAGCTTTCTTGCGACTTGATACAAGACTTGAACTTAGTTTTTGAAATTCTGCGTAAATTCAATATGAAATTGAACCTGAATAAGTGTGCCTTTGGAGTCACCTCAGGTAAATTCCTGGGGTACATTGTGAACCAGTGCGGTACTGAAACCAACCCAGACAAAATAAAGGCCATCTTAGACATGCAACCACCTTGGAAAATGAAGGAGGTTCAGAGGCTGAATGGTCGAATAGCCACCCTGAGTCGCTTCATATCCAAGTCGATAGATCATTGTCTGCCTTTCTTTAAGGCAATTAAAAGCAAAGGGTTTGAATGGACCCAAGACTGTTAGCTCGCGTTCGACAAGCTCAAAAAATATCTCGCTAGTATACCGGTCTTAACCCGACCCGAAGAGGGCAATGTTTTAGAGTTGTACCTCTCAGCCAACGACAAAGTGTTCAGCTCGATACTAATAAAAGAAGTAGATTGGGTCCAGCGACCTATCTACTATGTTAGTAAAGTGCTGTAGGGAGTAGAGACCCGATACCCAGAGATAGAAAAACTGGCCTACGCACTGGTTATCGCAGCCCGAAAGCTCCGCCCGTACTTCCAAGCTCACATTGTTATCATCCTTACCGACAAACCTCTGAGGCAAGTCTTACTCAAGCCCGAGGTCTCTGGCCGACTGACGAAGTTGTCCGTTGAGCTCAGCGAGTACGACCTCCAATATAAGCCGTGGACTGCTATCAAAGCCCAAGCCTTAGTAGATTTCTTTGCATAATGCACTTTCGGCTCCGAAGTCCCCAGGCCGGTTTAGCACGAGGCCCCCAGCTCGGGTGAGCCCGAAGCTCCAAGAAGTGGGGAAGGGCCACCCCCCGGGGTTACGGACCACGAAATAATCCCGCTTCTAGGTGGGAATCTTCTTTCGTAGCTCATGCAAGAGCTTATAGCTGTGGCAGGGAGAGAGGTAGTAAAAGCGCCTCTCCGGTGGAACCCCAGGAGTGGCATTTTTTATACAAAGAATGGAGGTGAAGATGTCAAGGTCCAAAGGAAGACAATACTCATAACACAAAGATATAGTCTCAACCATGTTTCGAATAGCTTTGGGATGGAGCTGATCGATGGTAATGTTAAAATGGTTTAGCACCTCCACAATTAAGGAGTGCAAAGGGAGATGCAAGCCAACCTCGAGCTGTTCCTGGAAGATAACTATGTCATTGGGACCATGCTCCCAAGGGAAGTAGCCAGTGGGGAGGCTATAGAGACTTGAGTCTCTCCGCCGTCATGGAGGAAGGGCCGAAAGTGTCAAGCTCCCTCCCCCGGGAAGTAGATGCTACATTACCGGAGGTCTCCCGAGCTTTCGGGACCTGCTCTTAAGCTCCCCCTGAGCTCGAGGGAGCATTGTCATCCTGGTTATCACCCCAGTGGTAGGTGTGGTATGGGTACCCAGACATGGTTGGCAGTGATTGGGACTCACCGGAAAAGATGAAACGGAGTAAACAGAGAAACTCGGGTAGACAAAATGAATGCGCGACCTCAGAATCCGAAGGCAGCAAAATGGCATGGAAGGGAATGAGGCCCAGGGGGTCCTCCTAATTATAGCCACTGTACCCCCGAATCAATGACCCATATTGAAGCAGGTCTTACGGCTCGCAGTCAAAATGACTGCATGTCTTCTGAAATCGAAATGTGACTGGCTGCACGTATCCCATGATAGGGGTAATGACGGTTGCACAACATCCAGAGTTAAGAACCGCTTCAGCACATTTTTGGTATTCAAAAGTCAGAAAATTCCCTGATTCCCGCGTAGGCATTTAATATGAGCAGTCAATCAAGTTTGAATTTCGGTCAAATCAATCCATCACACTCCATGAACTCCTCGCGCTAAGGAAACACTCTTAGCTCGAGGAGTGGGGGGCAATTGATGGAGGATGATTTGACCCGACCTACTGAGATGATGACACGTGAACCTAACTCAACACGAGCAACAACTCAGCAGGCAAGCTTAACCACGACCGAGTAACAAGTCTGTAGAACAGCTCGCTACCTCATAGCTCTCCATAGGAGGAGTTCGCTACAACGCGAGCTCCAGATCCCCCGAGCTACTGAGAAGGGAATACTCCAGGATTATTTCAGCTTGCGAGCTAGGAAAACCAGCTCGCTCTTGCACCTATGTAGAAGAACTGCCCCAAAGGCCAACCTTGAAGAGGGTCTCCTCGAAGTACCCCTAAGAGCTTGCTACAAGGTAGCTCACGGTAAGGATAGCCCGCTACGAAGTAACTTGCAACTATGATGCGACGCTCTCAGGAAGCTTCCATCTGACAAGACCGTACTCGTCAGACTATGCCACGTCTCTCAACTGATGGTGCAGTCCCTGCCCGATTGATAGTCTACCCCACGTCTCTCGACAGATGGTGGCGTGCCTGTCCCTTCGGAGACGTGTCACTCAATCGAGCATGCAGTACATTGTAACGATCACCTGCGCAGCCCTGGAAGGTAATGGCTGCGACAGGAGCCCAGTGGTGGTTACGCCTGATTTGACAAGAACGCCCCTATAAAAGACCTTAAAGCAGAGAGACAGGCTCTCTCTCTCGCTCTCAGAATTAGATTTGAACTTGCACTCTTACTCGCTCACAAGCTAATATCGAGACGAAGTGATCCAGCGCGATCTACACTCTTAGCCTTTTGTATTCACTTTTCTTCCTCTCCAGCGTTCTAACTTAAGCTTCGGAGTATTCCCGCCAGGTAAATCCCTGGGGATCCTTCTTCTTCATCTTCTCAAGTTTCGTTCATTGCCAACAAGGAGCCGGTCAGCAACCAGCTAGGAGTGCCCGGATCATGCCGCATCAGCTTTAAAGAATGGAAGGCACCGCCTAGCCAACTTAGACAAACCGATTCAGGTCGACAATCAGAGTTTCATGAGATTTTCTCTTTGCGACCATGTCATCTACATACACCTCTACTTTGTCGCCAATCAAAGGGGCAAAAATTTTATTCACAAGGTATTGATAGGTCGCCCCAACATTCTTTAAGTCGAAGGGCATGACCTTGTAATAATAAAGACCGGTCTCAGTCATGAAGTTCATTTTCTCTTGGTCAGTAGGATCCATCTGGATCTGCTTTTAACCAAAGTATGCATCCATGAAGCTCATTAACTCAAACCCATAAGTTGCATCTACTAGGTGGTCTATCCTAGAGAGTAGGAATCTATCCATTGGGCAAGCTCTATTGTGGTCAGTATAGTCGATGCACATGTGCCACTTCCCGTTGGCCTTCTTTATGAGAACTGCTTTGGCAATCCGACTCAGATATTCGACTTCCCTCACGAAGTCTGCCACGATGAGCTTCTTGACCTTCTCATCTATTATTCTCCCCCTCTCCTAGGCAAAGTTTGTTTTCCTCTATTTTACCGATCTGACTAATAGGTTTACATTCAGTCTATGGGTTATCACAGAGGGGTTTATGCCAGACATGTTGGTGACTGACTAGTCAAAAACATCTAGATTATTAATTAAAAAGCTTATCAGTTTAGAGCCTAGTGGTTCCTTGAAGCGTGCATTGATCTGCACCATCTCGGAGGGGCTGGTACCTGAGACCAGCACCAGGACAGTGTCTTCCATTGGGCAAGCTCCTTCCTCGTTGTTCTCCAGGGGTAGCTCTAGGTCAACATCGACCCACTTCCTTTTATGCTTTAATGTTGCAATGTAGCACTTCCACGATTCAAGCTAGTCGCCGCACATTACTCCTATCCCGTGGTCGCTGGGGAACTTCATGGCAAGGTGGTATGTCGATATTGCTCTAAGGGGACGCAGTATTGGTCGGCCTAGAATGGCGTTGTATGGTGACATTGTTGCCAACACCAGAAAGTCATGCTAGAACCTCGTCATGTACAAAGCGGTTTCTGTTGTCATGGACAAGTTGATTTGTCTAAGAGCTCGTGTTACTCCACCACCAAAACTAACCAGGGGACATCGGCTTGAGTTAGGTCTTCCCTCCGCAGTCCCATTTGTTCAAAAGCTCTAAGGAACAAGATGTCTGTCGAGCTGCTATAATCAATGAGTAGCATTTTTACCTTGTAATCGTGGATCAAGAGCTTAACTACAAGGGCATCATTATGAGGGTAATGGATCACACACGTATCATCTTCATTGAAGTAGATCACCTCTTCTACTCTTCATCGTTTTGGTGGGTTCTCCCCCTCACAGTCCAGCTTGTGCGCTAGTGGGTTATTATATTGTTGCATTTGCAAGTTGGTGCCATGGCTGCACCACATCAGCTCTCGGAGACACTAGTCATCTACTCCTACGAGAGCCACAAAGGGCTCAACATGTGGTGACTCCACAGTCCATTGGCTATCGACTCCCATGGGAGCCACAGAGGGCTCGACTTGTAGAGGCGACCTCACAATCAGGGATGATGAGGCTCATTCAGGCTAGTCATTCTAATTCTGACCCCTATGGGGGTTCCTTTGATCCAGTTGGTGTTGTTACTTGAGGCTTAGAGAACGGGTGGGACTTAGCTTTTGTGCAGCATGTTCCCATAGATGGCGCCAATTGATGGTGCATGATCTGACAGCTCCTTGCTGGCAGATAGCTCAGACGCCAAACAAAGTACGTTGCCGAGCTAAGCTGCAAAGAAAGAGATCAAAGTGTCCGGGTTGCTTTTCCTAGGATGGGCACTTTGATGCTTAAGTTAGCGATGAGTTGTGAGAATTGAAAAGTTGAGAGAAACAGAGCTATTAGTGTTGAATCGTGCATACCTTTCTTAGAAAATGGGGGTGCCTTTATATAGGCGTCTGTTGGCATGAGCTTCACGCACCGCGTCTGAGATCCCTAGGAGGATGTATTACCGGTCTGAAGTCCTCAGAGGTAGTTTCACATGCAGGCTAGGATTTTGTGCCTTATCCGGTTGACTTTGGAATAATCAGTGCGGGAGTTGACTTCTGGAGGACTCGGGAGTGATAAGACACATGTATAGGAGGTCGGCGAGCACATCTCGTAGGTCACCACCTATATCTCAGTCAGGTCGATAAGTCCTTCGGGGGAGGTCGTTCTTCCTGCTAAGGTCCCTCAGACCAATACTGACGAGGTACCATAGGTCAACCCTAGATGAGGTACTGCTAGCCACTCTCCCGAGGTTCCCAAGCTGTATACGAGGTGTTCGGACTGGTTTCAGGGTGCGCCTCCTTGACTTAGTGGGATCCGCAATTGTTCATGTAGCGTTGAGGTGTCATGCGGCAGTCCTATCGTGCCACTTGTCATGATGTCATTGGAGGGCCAAATCACCCTTCATCGATCACCAAAACTGGCTAATCAAATCGATCTAATTCCTCTAATGTTGAGGTGGTTTCGAAATGGCATTGATTTTCAAGAAATCAGCATCAATGCCAAACATCACCTTAGTTAAAGCCATTTATCAAATAAATGTTTTTCTTAAGTTATGTGAAAGTTATCTATTGGGGGAAATGTTTGTTTGATGTTTCCCCCAACAATTTTCACTTTTAAGCTTATGTGGCACCTAATGGTTCCTAGATGTCAAAAAAACTCTAAAAAACTTCTCTAACCATTCTTCTCATTTTTCAAATAAGATGTAATGCCAAATCTTTATTTAATAAACAATGAAACTAAGCAGCACTCTAAATTCTAAATCCTTAAACCCTAAAACTTTAAAGTAGAAACACACACACACACACACATACATTTTAGCCTGAGCTTTCTCCCTTACCCCAACCGATAACTCTAAGCCCCTCTTCATTTTAGCCTTCCTTGCTCCCTCATTATTTAACATATATCAATTAATAATTCTAGAAAGCAACTTTTAGAAAATTTATATTTATTAATAATAATTTTAAAATCTTAATCAATATTTATTATATATTTATATATACTAAAATTTATATTTATTATATTTTTAGTAATTATTTATTGTATTTTTGTGATCAATATATTTTCAATAATTATGTATAAATATATTTTTGTTTTGTTATTTAATAGAAAATTTTCAAATAATTATTAGAGATTAAACTATTGTTATTTATTAGATATGAAACTATTAGTTTAGCTAAAATTAGGAGTGTTCACAGGTTGGTTCAATTCAATTGTATGTTGTTTGGCCAAACAAATTTACCTATCTGGGTTGGGGAGTTGGTCACCCAAAACCAACCAACCAACCATTAGTGAAAATCAGGTGTCAACACCCAATTTTTGCTCAAACCCTTCACCCTACTTCTTCGTACCCTCTTTTTAGACCCCAAAACTTGGAATCACAATTAGATCAAATTGAGACTTCACAAAGCCAAAAATTCTTATTTTGACACAATCCAAGAAACAAATGAAAACCTCAAGATCAACATCAACGTCCAATCAAATATGCCCTATAGACTTAGGAAACTATAAATTAGTCACACATCCACCATCATCATGCCAACTTCCTTTCTAATGGCCCTGATCCAACACACCCATCACCTCAAGATCACTAGGATACAATCAACTAGTGAATCCTATTGTAGATCCATAACAATCAATTGTAAAAACACTAAGATCCCGTTTTGATGGCCTCGAACAATTACCAAGATTGACCATTTCTTTCTCATATCAAAACCATCCACTTGACTCCTCACCGTAATCTGTGCATACACACCAAATTTCATCCCAAAATTCCTCTATTTAACCCACCATCAAGCCTAGATCCTATTTTTGCGAATCTCATCAATTAGAGAATATCATCCATCATCTCAAATTCATTTGACCAATCAGACCTCATTACTGTGTTTAGAAATCCAAAAAACCCTAGCATGTCAAATTTGATGACCGAACTCTTCCATTTTACCATTAAGAAAGTGAGGTTCCATTTTAAGCCTTTCTCGTTAATTGATAAACCATTGGCAAAAACATAGACCCAAACCAAATCTGTCAATCTACACTTATGATCAAAGATCCATCACCCTCATCAGATTCAGGACGTTCAAAAATGACTACCCACCAAATTTCATCCCAAAATTCCCCTGTTTGACCTTTCACCAAGCAAAGATTCTATTTTAGTAAATCCTATTGATCCAAACTTGGCAGTCATAGATCTCCATAATCCTGACCCTATTTGACCAATCAGACATCACCACTGTGCTAAGAGACCAAAAAAACACCAGCATGTCAAATTTCATGACCCGATTCGCCCATTTCACTGTTAAAGTAGGAAAATGCCATTTCGACGCGCTAGATTGAATCACCACCTCATCTGTCCCAGTCTGAAACCTCAAAAGTGTGATGGCTGCTGATGTAAAACCCATTCTTGATCTGTTCAAACACTTGGACCAGTGAAATTGAGCCTAATAGAACCAGAAAGCCCGAAAACCCAAAGATACCCCCACTTAAAACTAAGAAAATACAACAACTTTTAAAAGTTCATCGAATTTATATTTTTTTCCATTGACAACCCCAAATACGAGACTGCTACGATAGGCATGCCCCAAGCTCCCATTGGACACACAAAATCCACCCCCAAATCGAAGAAAATCTTTCACCAAAGAGGAAGGCTTAACTAGGCACCATTTTCTTTGAAAAACCTCTGCCTATTTCTATTTATGTAAAAAATCTTTATTGAATCCCATGAACTATAGCTGAATGAGTTCCAGACCTCTTCCTCTCCCTTCCTCTATAAATACTGGCCTAACTCAAGCTTTGGAGAGAAAAAAAATCCCGAGGGGGCGTTCAAGAGAATTTTGGATGTGGATTTGAAGAGGAGAGATCTTAGAAGCACTCCAAACCTTGATAAAACTTCAATTTGTGAAAAACCCCCAAATATCTGAACTTTAAACTTCAAAACCACCATCTACATTTCAGATCTGAAATTATCCTGAAATCTCCAAGCATTCATCCATATCAAACCTCTATTGAACCCATTTAACTACTCCTTTGATTAGTTTGATTACTGGAATATAGTTGTCAAGGTTACATACGAGAGATAAGCCTCTCACCCTATCCATAGCTCGATTTTATGCCTTCCTGCATGAAGTTCAAAGACATTGGAGAACCATTGTTCTCAACTTCTTTTAGACTAAGAATAGAGGCAAAGAGGCGAGGGTCTTAGGGAAGTCAGTACCTAAGACCTAATAGCATCACCTCAAAATCAGTCTTAGGAGAAGTTGAGGGCATATTTCTCCATATTTCAAAAATCCCAATAACCATTTCTATTGTTTTTTTCGCATAAAATAGAATCTAGACAACTCCCATAATGGGCTGCTACAACAGCTTGGAGAGAGGAGTGCTTAATACCTTCCCTCTCCCAATCCTTAGGATCCAAAGTTTCTTGGTTATGTGCCTTTCTTAGTGAAAAATGGAGTCACTATCAAAGCAATTAAATCGATTTTTGAATCTAAAAATGATGGTCCATTTCCTCTAAAAAATGGGTGCGACTCTATTTCTTTGGGCCAGCCATGAGACTTACACCAACCAACTTGGGTTATATTGGTTTGAGTCAATTTTCAATTTAGTCGATTGGTTCAAAAGATTTAAACTTAAAAAATTACAATGGTATTAATGAAAAATAAATTAAAATATTTAAATTTACAATATAAAATATTGTAGAGTAAGGAATATGGGAATTTTCCCACTTATGTGCTTTTTTTGTTTAGCTTTCGCTTAACAAAGCCCATGCATTACATAGGTCCTTGCTAGGTGCAACTTGAGTAGGTTGAGTCAAGTTGAGGGTCAATCCAATCCTAAGTCTCAAACCTCAAGCTCAAGCTTGGTCCAACTCAAGGTTAATCCAGAGTTTACCAACCGAGGCTCAACTCAACCTTAACTAAACATCTTGGATTTAGAGATGGCAGTTACTACCCTACCTGGTGGGTATGTACCCCTACCCTCCTCAAACGGAGAAAGTTTTTTTGTTTGAGTGATGAGTTTTGGGACAAGTCAGGTTTTGGGATTCTACAACCCCTATGTTACGGGTAGGGTACGGTATTAGGCTAAACCCGACTCCCTCAACTTGCATATTGTTGGAAAGCATATAAACTTTATGTACTAGGTGTTGAATTTAATAATATTTTGAATTAGATGTAAAGAATAATTGATAGTTTATGTGTTCTTTTACGTCTTAATCAAATAATTGGAAATTTTGTTGTTTATTTATGTTATTTTACTTATCTAATGCTTTTATATAACAAGAAATAATAGGAAATTAGATGTGGGTTTTAACCCAACACACCACTACCCTCGAATACGGGGAGGGTTTTGCATTTTCATATGCGAGGAGGGTTTGGATTCTCAAAATCCAATCCACCATATGGGTAGAGTATAATTTACAAAACCCTCCCCGAACCCACTTTGTTGTCATCCTTGCACGGGCTAGGCTTGGGGTTGGGCTTGGGCATATTGAGCTTTATAGTTCAATTTCCAAATAGAATAGGTCGATAGTATATATATCATAAAATGTTCGGTAAACTTAAATTGCATTGGATCAGTACTTAAGGCCTTAACCTAAGCCCAATATGAGTTTAATTTAGCCCCCCCCCCCCCTTTTTTTTTTTGCTCAAACCCATTTGAATGTCTTGTGAATAGTCACCATTGTAAGATTGGATGCCGTAGATTCCGCCTATCCTACTTGTTTTTTATTTAATATAAAACTAGCGGAGGGCCCCTACGTTGCAGGGGCTTGTAAAAGCTAAATTATTGTATAGGAAAAATGAATTTGCAAAAGGTAAATTTTTTAATTAAATAAAGAATACAAATCTTTTTTTTTTTCAATTTCTTGGATGGGCTTTGGACTTTATATGGGGGTCGAGCTTGGGCTCAAGATCTAGGCCCAATGGTTCGGTCATGCTCAAGCTTGGGTCCGAATATGTTCTGTTGATATATAGGTTTAATCCCAACCTTGGGGTAGAGATAGAGGGCCCCAAGGAGCCATGGCCCAACAAATCTCCACTATTCATGGTTATTTTCCCACTCCCCACCCCAATGGTTCCCCCCTCCCCCAATGGCCATCCATACTTATTCCTCCTACCCCCAATCCACTTAGATTTTGGCACCCCTCATAAAAAATTTATAGCTCTACTCCTACCCAATCCAAGCCTAACCTATTGATAGCCCTAAATTACCCCCACCCCCAATCCACTTAGACTTTAGCCCTCCTTATAAAAAATTCTTAGCTCCGCCCCTGCCCAACCCAGACCTAACCTATTGATAGCCCTAAATTATTAGGCTCAGGGAGAAAGAGAAATAATTTGTTAGTAAAACAAATTATTAACTAATTGAATAATTTAGTAAATTAAATAAATAAAAATCTTTGGATATTAATTTACTTAATTTTGTAAAATAAATAAATCAATTATTTATTTTAATAAAATAAAAAAGTAACTATTCATTTATTGTTGGGACATGACTGGTCCTAGTTATCTAGAACCAAACCCAACCCTAAATATTGGGTGCATGTTGAATTAGATAAATAAAAATTATGGATAATAATATATTTAATTTAATAAAATAAAACAATAAATAATTAATTAAAGTTTTCACTTTTGAAGTCAATTTAATATAAATATATCAATTTTGTTGTTAAATAAAGAATACAAATTTTTTTCTCAATTTCTTGGTCGAGCTTCGGGCTTTATATGGGGGTCAGGCTTGGGCTCAAGATCTAGGCCCGACGGTCCAGTCAAGCTCAAACTTGGACTTGAATATGTTCGACTGCTATAAAGGAAAAGGTCACATCATGACATGACCTATGAATATGTTTAATCCCAACCCTAGGGGTGGAGCCAAGGGGACCCAGGGAAGCCATGGCCCCCCATTCTACTTACATTTTGGCCCTCCACATAAATATTAGGCTTAAACCTACCTATTAATAGCCCTAAATATAGGATTATCAACCGGTCGGGTCTGGGTTGGAACCAATTGGAACCAAAACCAACCCAACATGAAATTTTGAGGACTTGGATTTGGACAAGGACCTGATAAGGTTTGTAATTTTTGGACCATAACTAAATTGATCGGTTCTCGAGACAACGGGTCTAACCCAGCAGACTCAATTATTATAAATATTCTATATATATATATATTATGTATTATATATATAAAATTAATTTATTTAATATATTATACATTACATATATTCTAAACTAATAATAGTTGGGACCTTATATCAGGACAAAGAATCGACCCGTTGGTTCTAATTCCCGAAACTAGAATCGGCCCAATTGGTTCGGGTTCATTGGGTCAGACTCGACCCATTGACAACCCTACTTAAATATTTGGGTCAAGGAGAGATAATAAATTGTTAGTAAATTACTTCTAAATAAATAAATAATTTAGTAAAATAAATACATAAATGTCTATTAAAATCTTTCTCTCAATGTCAAATCTCCTTTTACTGATTTATAAATAATTTATTTGGTTTTATTAACTAAATAAATGCTTAGATAATAATAATAATTATAGAATTAAATAAATAAAGTTAATAAAATAAATAAATAAATTTCTATTAAAATCTTTCTCTCAATGTCAAATCCATTTATTTTACTAATTTATAAATAATTTATTTACTTTTTATTAAGTAAATAAATGCTTAGATAATAATAAAATAAATAAATAATTTTCTATTAAATTCTTTCTTTTAATGTCAAATCTCTTTCATTTTATTGATTTAAAATAATTTATTTAATTTTATTAAATAAATAAATGCTTAGATAATAATAATAATAATAAAATGAATAAATAAAAGTTGAGATAAAGAATAGGAGGGGAGAAAGAGAGAATTGAGCGTGAGAGAAGAAGGATGGCATAATAGTAAATAATTATATATAGCATTGTTGTAATTTTTTAATATATAGAGGCATTGCTATAAAGAGAGTAAATTTGTCTTATATGTAGCATTCCTGTAAGTTTTGAATGCCTTAGAGTCAATTAAATTGGAATGTTTGTCTTATGCGGGGTAGTCTTGTAATTTTCAAATACCATAAAGGTAATTATAAGTTGAAATGTTTGTCTTATATGTGATATTCATGTAATTTTCGAATGACGGGGCAATTACAAATCAATCACATAAGGGGGTTTGTCTTTATGTGGCATTATTGTAATTTTTAAGGAAAAAATGCAAAAATTACTATTAGATTCCATTTCTTTAGGGATAGAAATTTCCTCCGACCCTAAACAGGGGAAAAAGTATTTTCCCCGAACCGGGGATGAGGCGGGGATGGGTTGATTCACCGAACCCGAAGGTAAAATTAGTAAATTATCTTTAAGTTTAATATTGATATTTAAATTATCTCTAATTTTTTCCTAAATTTTTAAAATCCTAGAATCCCATAATTCCATTTTTTAAGTACCCCCAGATTAATATAATTCAATTCATAAAATACTCACAAATTCCTATATCATATGTGTAAATTGTCCATAAAATCAAAAATTTTTAAGAAATTGCCTTGGAACGAAGAAAATTTGGAGATTACCCGTCCCCAATGGGGAATGAATACCCCACCCTGCCACCAAGGATAAGTCGGGGACAAAGAGGGGTGCCCCGCCCCGTTGTCCTTCCCTACATTTCTTACATCTCAAACTTTCCTTTATCCACATTTCAGCTTAATATATTTATATAGATAATAAAAATATCTATTCACATAATATCTAACAACATTCAACGTGGTAGATCCCAAGTCTCAAATAAGCAATAGCCACTCGAATGGTCGCATCTGAGGATCTGCTACTCACAGATGGGCGCCTCATATGCATATCCACCGTGCATTGGGAATATCCGGTCTTGTGAGACTCCAGGTGTAAGGTGCATATCCGGTCTCGCGCATGTACATAATGTTATTTGACTTGACGAGATCATATGTCGTTGATTCCACGATCAAAAAGACAGACGTAGTACTATCTCTTTATTTTATTCAAAAAACCCCCACTTTTTAGATTTTATTTGTTGCACAAATTAAATTCTCTTTCACTCGGCCTCTCCATCGCCAGACGCCCACTGATTTATGTTGATTAACGCCCATTTGATAATTCCAGTAATTCTGCGAGCCACCACACCAGATAGATACCGTCTCACTATTAGGTCCTCACTCCCGGGAGGGCCCCCCCAAACCCTTACCTTCCACTAAGGCACCGACAGCGAGAGAATAATAATAATAGTAATTTACGTTTAAATTTGATTAGGTTTTATTTGAGTTCAAAGTTTGGGATAAGGTTGATTGGTTATTCCAGTTCTACCTTGTTCAATAAAAAACTAGCGGACGATTTGTAGGGGTTGGAATGGAATTGTCATATTAGAAAACATAATAGTTTCTTAATAAGAAACTTGCAATTATAAGCATTCAAGTTTTGAAATTTATATAAAGACTTCAAAGATATAATCATGTGATCGTCTTTTAAATATTTATTCAGCAAAGCATCTTATATAAAAGAACATGATTATATAGTGATAGTTCCGAGTTCTACTTCATAGTTGTCTTTTGTTTCACATCGAGAACACCCAGTTGACCTGGACGGTAGGACCGTTCGGCTTGGGAACCATCCAGGCAATCGGTTCTGTTTTACCCCAAACCCGGTCCTTGGCAAAAAATCGTTGAAACAGTTAATGACCCATTGACCCGAGTGGTCAAATTGTTGACCCATCAACCCGTTCAACAGTTTTTGGCCTTTTTTTTTAATTTTTATTGTCAAAACGGGCCATCTGTTCGAACTAGATAGTCAAACCATTGACCTGAAAACCTGTGGCCAAAACGGTTCCGTTTCTAGGTCGTGTTTTCTATATGTCAATAATTAGACAAAATAACTTTGTAGCCATAGTCATGAGAAGGGTGGATATTGCAAGGGATTCAAAAACCTTGAAAGAACCATGGTTTTGGAATCGCCGTCGACCCAGATGAACGGACATTTTGGCCCGAGAACCGTCCAGGCAACTGGTTCCGTTTTACCCCAATCCCGGTCCCTGGCCAAAAATTGTTGAATCGGCCAACGACCCATTGACCCAGGCAATCGAACCGTCGACCCGTTGATCCATTCAATGGTTTTTGGTTTTATTTATTTATTTTTTAATTGGGAACTGTCCAGGCAACCGATTCCGTTCTATCCCAATCCCGGTCCTTGGCAAAAAACTATTGACTCAGTCAACGACCCATTGACTCAAGTGGTCGAACTGTTAACCCGTTCAATGGTTTTTGGCCATTTTTTAATTTTTGTTGTCAAAATGAGTCGTTCGTTCAAATCGTCGACCTAAAAGCCAATGGCCAAAATGGTTCCATTTTCGGGTTGTATGAGTCACACACTCGAACGACATAACACACATGATACTGCTTAATGGACCTCACACACTCAATTTTTTGCTTGTAATTTTTGTTGTCAAAACAAGCCGTCCGTTTGAATTGGATGGTTGAACTGCCTTTTTTTTTTTTTTTAATTGGGAACCATCCAGGCAACTGGTTCCATTTTACTCCAATACCAGTCCCTAGCCAAAAACCATTGAATAAGCTAACAACTCATTGACCCAAGTGGTTGAACCATTGACCAGTTGATCCATTCAATGGCTTTTGGCCTTTTTTTTTTTATTTTTGTTGTTAGAACGGGCTGTTCGTTCGAACCGGACGATCGAACCGTCGACTCGAAAACCGATGGCCATAATGGTTCCATAATTTTTTGCTCGTAATTTTTGTTGTCAGAATGGGCCATCCATTCAAACTAGACGGTCGAACCGCCGTTGACATGTTCAATGGTTTTTGGTCTTTTTTTATTTTTTATTTTTATTGTCAGAACGGGCTATTCGTTCAAACCGAACGGTTGAACCGTCGACCCGAAATTTGGTGGCCAGAATGGTTCCATTTTTGGGTCATATGAGTTACACACTCAAATGATATAACATGTATGATACTGCTTAATGGACCTTACACACTCAATTTTTCGCATGTAATTTTTGTTATCAAAATGGGCCATCTATTCTAACCAGATGGTCAAACCATCAACCCGAAAATCAGTGGCGATAATGGTTCCATAATTTTTTTCTTGTAATTTTTGTTATCATAACATACCATTCATTCAAACTGAACAGTCAAACCGTTGAACCATCAACCCAAAAACCGAGTGACACATAAAATATATAAAATTCATTATATTTATTTGTAATTTGAGAATTTTCAAGGAAGAATCTTATATATATATATATATATATATATATATATATATATATATATATATATATATATATATATAAATATTTTATAATATATTTTTATAATATATTATAAAAATATTTTATAATCTTATATATATATATATAGAATATAATAATATATTTTATACTATATTATAAAAATATATTTTTATATTCTATATAATATAAGAATATACTATACATTATGAAAATATCATATATATAATATATATAAATATAATTATTTTTGAGCTTTTAAATCGAATTCGAACTCATTAAATATTTAATTAAATCGAACTTGAAACAAAAAGAAACATAATTCAAAACTAATTTAAGCGTGAACTCAAACCTAATAATATTTTAATCAAGTAAAGCCAAAAAAATACTAAAATTTGACTCGGTTAGGCTGGATTGCACCGTGAGTGAGTGAGAGAGAGAATACTTTCATATTTGTTGATGAGAGCTCTGTGTTGCCCTGAAAAGCATAATCGTTTTATTCGAATAATTTAAACGTAGAGGCACTAATATTGGCCCTTTCTTCTGCACGGAAATCGAAGATTATTAAAATAATCGGGTAAAATAAAAAAAAAATCTCATTTCTGACAATTATCAAGACGGAAAACATTAAAGAGATGATCAATTTTTTCAAAATGCCTATTTTACTGTATTTATTAAAATAGCCCTGTCTCATCAACTCCGTTATACGCTCGGACACTGTTCATCTTCTTCCTCGCGACGGCAGAATGGCGGTGCACTCCCCCTCCAACCTTCCCTCTTCTTTAATGAGTAGGCAACCATGGCGGCAGATGGATGACAATGTCAGACATCCAACGATGGTACTAGAAATTTAGTTCAGCAATAGAAACGGTACTTTGTTTTCTCGTTCATTACAGAGTACTGTTCAGCAATTGGAAATTTTGTCCAACAGGAACGCACAACGGTACTCTGTTTTCTCGTTCAGGAACTGGAAATTTCATCCAACAATGGGAAACCATGCTTCCTCCTGTAATGGGTGGGCAACCATGCTTCCTCCAAGGTGGGCAACCCTGTAATGGGCATTTCGTTCATTACAGGGCTAGCACCAAAGTTTATAGCTCTTGCTGGCTCAGATCCAAATAACCGATCACCACACTGATTAGCCCTTCTATGTATGCGATCCGCTTCATCAAGACAGACGTTCTGCTCCCCCATCCTCCCTTATCTCTGCTCTATCGATCATCACCATGTCTCAGCTTGCTGTTTTGTGTAACGAACTGCCCTTAAAGATTGCTTGTCTCACCATTCAGAAACAGTAGACCAAACTCAATGCCAAAGTGACAACCATGCCTTCAGAGGCCTCCTCCACTATTAATTCATGTCCCATCAAAACTGTCGTGGTTTTAGTCCAAGAAAACTGCTCCTTCATCAACCCAGAAATTGATGGTGTCACCGGGAAAGAATACAACTTGATCTCTGCAAAGGATTCCAACTCGGAACGGGTTTACTTTGGGAACCTACAACTTGATCTCTGCAAAGGATCCCAACTCGGAATGGGTTTACTTTGGGAACCAATCGGAGTACGTCGACCTTGACCCTGCTCACTCGTTTCAGGCAATTTAAAAGCAGGTTTTTGGTGTTCCATGGGGACAGTAGTCATCATCGGTTAATAAAGGCGGCGTTGCGACGACATGAACGGATTTGCACAGCAGGCAGAGAGCGTAGAGAAGGGGTTGTAGGAGACAGTGATGATTGGGTTTAGGCCGGAAGTAATATTGGTATACAAGGAATTGGTGTCGCAGTTTGTAGTGTGTGATAGGTGGTTCGCGTCGCTTCCCAGTTTAACGCAGCCAAACCGGTTATTCGTGCACTCTGCAACGTCGCACGGATATATCAGCCACGATACTATGAAGCTGATTCAAGGGTTCTCACAGAAGACCATATTCGATTCTTTGGGTGACGTCGGTTTATCTTTTGGGATTTATTACGCCAACCTTCCTTCCACGCTTCTCTACAGGTAAGCAAGCTTCCCACTGTGCCAAGGCCCAGTAGGGTCTTCTGTGGAGGAAGCATGGTTGCCCACCCATTACAGCATGCTTCCTCCTGTAACGAACGAGGAAACAGCGTACCGCCGTGGTTGGATTTCTGACATTGTCATCCATCTGCCACCATGGTTGTCCACCCATTAAAGAAGAGGGAAGGTTGGAGGGGGAGTGCACCGCGTGAGAAAGAAGATGAACAGTGTTTGACGTATTATGGAATTGTTGAGACCGGACTATTTTAGTAAAACATCATCTCTTTAACGTTTTTCGTCTGGGTTATTGACAGAAGGGAAATATTTGTTAAATTTTTCGAAAATAAAGAAGTTTTTATTAAAGTAAAACTATAATTGAGGTTTTTATGATTGACAAACATTTCAAAGGAGCTTTTTGTATTTTACCCAAAGTAATGTACTTCTTTAATCAATTATCGGGTTATTACCTATTAGTCGGATGAGTCCACACGTATCCGGTGGACTGATGTCCTGGCTACTTAGATTTTTGTGTTTCCCATCTCCGCTCAATGTCCAGCTTTTATTAGTTTAACCTCCAACTTTTATTAGTTTAACTTCTATGTAGGGGTGTAGACGGATCAAATTTAAATTAAATTAATTAATATTTGAATTTAAATCTGATCAGAAAATTTGATTTAATATTTGATGAATATTGAAGATTAATATTTAAATTTGATTAAATATTTGAATATTCGAATATTTAATTTGAATTTTAATTTGACCAAATGATTATTTTATGTAATTAATAAATATATAAAACAAATATTTTATTTATATAAAGTATATAAATATATAAATTATTTATATAATTTAATTATTATATATAAAACTATATAAAATATGTAAATATTTCATATATTATATATAAGAATTAAATAATCGATTGAATTAGAATATTTATCAAATTGAATTAGGTTATATCCAAATTTGAATCCAATTTATTATTTGATATGAATAAAATATTCAAATTCAATCAATTAAATATTTAATTATTTAAATTCAATTGGATTATATTAAATCTTAAATTTTAAATCGAAATTTCAAATATCATTCACTCTCTCTCTATGGCTCTATCCCCTCCCCGGCTCCCCCTCCGGTTTTCTGAAAAAAAAAAAAGTTGTTTGCACGTGATTCGTGGACAGTCCGGTCTTTATTCTTTAATCATTAAAGTGTGGTACATCAATTAATGGTGCGTTTTCCTGTTTGCTTTTATTTATTATTATTTTATTTTACTTAGCTTCCCTGGGCTACTACAAGCAACCGCTAACCAGTCAACGACGAGATCGGCTTCAATCACTGCCAGCCTTTTCAGCTTTTCATCGAGAATAATTTTATATTTTTATGCTTTATTTATGAAAAGATATTCCTAATGAAAGACTATGATCATTATTCGAACGGGCCTTGCAGTGACCGAATCGCATCACGTCAACGACGTAGAGTTAGATTGAACGCACTAGCCGTGGAATCAATAGTAATATTTTACACAGGTAATGAAATACATGGGCCTACAACCATTTAACCTCTAAGTGTAGGCCATATTATTGGCTTCACAGCCTATTATACAGTTAAAGCAACAATCTAGTAGTTTTTTTTTTCCTATTTCTATTTTTACTAACTAAACACATGAAAAGCATGAGTCTGAATATAAATTTAGATAGGTTTGGTTTGGTAAATTTGTGATTGACATTGGTTTGACTAGTTCATATTTAAGATTCACTATTGATCTAATCTATTTCAACTTAAGAGAGAGATTTAAGAATGATCTTTTTATAGAGATGAGAGATTAGTGATGGATTTATTAAGTATATGTTTGGCATAGATGTTGTAGATATAGCATCATTTCTTAAGAAAATGGTGTTGTTGATGTGTGGGTTGGAAGCATCCTTTTTTGAGAAAACAATTTTTTTTTTGAAACGTTGTTGATAGGTAGGATGTTTCTTAGAGCAACAACAACGTTTTCTATTTGGTATCAATGCTTTAGGAAACGTTTTCAGCACTAGTACCTATTATCCAGTGCCACATCATGTCCCTATTGGCAGCAACGAGCTGTAGCTCCAGGAAACGCCAAATTTGGCATTGCCCTAAGCCACGCCTCTCCAATTTCCAAGGTGTGGCTTGGAGCACCATTTTTTATGGAAAAACAATTCCAAACAAACAAGCGTTTCCTGGAGCACCATTTTTTTTCGACGTGGCGCTGATGTGTCACCATTTTCTGGAGCAACGGCATCGATGCTAAACAGATGCTAAGTATATGTTTGGTATCGATGCTACTGATGTGTGGGTTGGAAGCACCGATTTCTGGGAAATTTGATGTATTTTTTTGTTTGGAACCGTTGTTGCTAGGTAGGACGTTTCCTTGAGCAACAACAATTTTTTCTGTTTGGTACCAATGCTCCGGAAAATGTTTTTAGCACTGGTACCCATTATCTAGTTCCACATCACTACCACCTCACATCCCTATTGGCAGCAATGAGCTACAGCTCCAGGAAACGCCAAATTTGGCATTGCTCCAAGCCATGCCTTCCAGATTTCCAAGGTGTGGCTTGAAGCACCGCTTTTTATGGAAAAATAGTTCCAAACAAATGTCCGTTTCTTGGAGTACCGTTTTTTCTAACATGGCATTGATGTGGTGCTATTTTCTGAAGCAACGACAACGATGTCAAACAGACACTAAGAAAATTAATACTCAAGAAAGTTTTATTGTGACTTCTTATATAACTCCTATTATGATACCATCATACCAAAAAGGCATCGTATATGAAAAACTTAGCGGTTGTTGGCATCGTTGCCGTTTCCTAGAGCAACAGCGCCACATCAGCACCACGTAGGAAAAAACGGTGATCCAGGAAACAACCATCTGTTTGGAACCATTTTTTTTAGAAAACAATGCTCCAAGCCACACCTTGGAAATCAGGAAGAAATGGCTTGAAGCAACGCCAAATTTGGCATTTCTTGGAGCTGCAACTCGTTGCTGCCAACAAGGTAGTGATGTGACAATGGATAATGGGTAGAAGTGCAGAAAACATTTTCTATAGCATTGGTATCAAACAGAAAAAGTTGCAATTGCTCCAGAAAATGTCCTACCTCGCAACAATGATTCCAAACAAAAAAAAGATAGAAAACAGTGCCTCCAACCCACACATCAGCAGTACAACTGCAACATCGATGCCAAACATATGCTTAAAAACCAACAAACTTGTATCATAAAAGTGGGGGCAGGTATTTTAAGGAGGCTTGCCATTAATGTACGAAAAGAAGGAGTTGTTATTGGTTAAAGCTCTTCCATTATCATACTTCTCGAGATCATTAGATATGGGTCCGATTATGATAATGGCATAATATCTAAAAAACTTATAATTAATTAACCAATATCATGCAAAGTGCCGACTGGTTGGTTGGTAAGGCCTCTTGCTGGTTATACACTTGTAGTGGAGGCTTGGGATCAAATCCCGCTTGCAACAAGATTGGGGGATGGGCTACCCCCCTTGGAGCGAAAAAATAAATAAATAAATAAATAAACAACCAATATCCTAAAATAAAAGTGATACCATTCATCAAAATTGATGAGGGATTTCAATTGGTCAAAGTTCTTTTGCTATTATACCTTTTTCTAGCATCATAAATTAAGCCCATAGATATTGATTATTTTTTAATAATTTAATTTAAAATAAAAAAAAATGTATAAAAAATGAGAGGAGAGGGAGGTCTATGTAAACATTGAGGTAAAAGGATTATTAGTATCTCTTTTCTCTATATAATGTAGATATAAATTGTTTTTAAGTCTTAACCATCAAATTTGGCTTGACTCTAATGCGCCATTTGGGAATATTGCAAATATAAATATGCAGCATTTATGAAAACTAGAGCATTTATATTTGTACTAAACGAGCCTAAAGGCCACACGACATGTAAACCATTCTGAATTTGAATCGTTTACCGTTCTACTCGGAATAGTGAGTCAATTTCAATAGGCCACATCAGTTCTGTTCTGAATTGGATTTTTCGTAATTGGCTATCTCAGGTGCTCAAGTTTCGTATAAAATACTTAAGCAGGGGTTCACATCTCCGCCCCACAGTACATTCCCGTCTTGTATTGAGAATATCTTCGGATGATGACATTATCGATTTTGATATTATCATCGAGAGGTATTTCTAATATATGAAAGAGATATACTGTGGAACATTGTGGAGTGGAGATGTGACTTCGGTAGTATCAGCTCAAAAAAAAAAAAAAAAAAGACTTTCTTTTTTTATGTTTCTACCATGATGTTTTTTTTGTACTCCCATAATTCTCTTATTCAGAGAACATAAAGCGACAGTGTAAGTCCAATTAATCCTATGATTTGATGCGAGCCAAGACCTCATCGGCATATCATTTGCATGCTTTTGAAAATCGGACCGGATTGTATGATTGGGCTGGTTGATCCAAAAACCGGTCATGGCTCCAGGTCCAATTTTGGACCCCAAAACCGTCTGACCAAGTTTCGGACTGAATGGTTGGACCATTTGATTTGGGAACTGATGGTTAAAATGATTCTGTTTCTATATGATTTTTAAAATCATGGTTTTTACCACACATTCTCAAGTTTTCATTTTTCAAAAAAATAATAACATATACATACCCATTGGGTAATCATATTATTGATAGGTAACTAAATACATATAGATATAGATAGATAGATAGGTAGATTGATAGATAAAAGTTATAAGCCCAGTTGTAGGGCCCAATCCATTGTTCTGGTTATTATGCCTATTTATATTTTTCATTAAGCTGAGTTTGGAAAAAGTGCAAATGCAAATATATGGAATGCAAAACCTTATATTTTGTATTATTTTATATATACTTAAGCTGTACATATTTGCATTTCTACTCTTTTCAAACTGAGTCTTAATAGTAAAATAAAATCATTCAAATTCCAAACCGAGTGATAGTTAAAATTTTCTTTTTTCAAAAATAATTGGATACCAAAGTATTCATGAAAAGAACAAAGAATGAAAACCAAGGAGGTGTTCATTGTTCAGTACTACGAATGTTTTGTAGATTGCTTGAAAAAGAAAAGTGAGTTGAAATAGAATCTGCATCCTGACTAGTTTTCGGGCCAAACAGTTCAACTTTCGGGTCAACAATGGTTTTTAAATGCATGAGAAAAGAGTCTTTGAGGAGTTGTTGTTAATTTGGAAGTGGAACTTTGGGACCATAGGCGTTATGAATCTTTTGGCCTGCCAACTAGTTGGGACTGGGTCAGGTGGCTCAGGTCTAGGCAGAACTAGTACCTAACCGATTATTAATCAGAATAAAATCACATACCCAAAACTGTCCAAAAATCAGATAGACTCAATTATACTGAAACTATATTTATTTATTTAAATAATAACTTAAAATTTAAATTTTGATAAATGATAGAAAATTACTAAATTATTTATATATTAATAAATTAAGTATTTTTAACTAATATTATCATTTTTATTATCTATCAAATTTATCATTTCAGACATGAAATATGATAAAAATTGTAAGAAAATTAGTAAAATGTTATATGTTTTAATAAAATAATTGGTTCTAGGTCTGAATTAGTTCAAAACAGGCAAGAATTGAAACTGAATCAATTATTAATCAATTCGGACTACCAAGAAAAGTGACATTATGATAAGACGCATGGCCCATGCAGGTGTGTGACTTGGCATAGGGAGAAGAGCAACAAATTTTCTCCCTTTTCTCTTCATTCTCCAGTTAGTTTATTTCTGTTCTATTTCCTTGTAACCTGTACGTAGGAATAGGTCAATAAAACCAAGGTGTTGGCCTTAGGAAGTAGTCAATTTGGTTAAGTAGTTATTACTTAAGAATATGTCAAATTGTTAGTGGTTAAGTAGTTATGTTTTTATGGCTTAGGGATAGGCTAACTACTAGAGAAGCTAATCCATTAATCAGTGCTATGTTAGTGGAAGGAAGTAGAGAATTTTCTTGTATTTAAACACCACCCATCCAACATGGGAGGGGAGTTGAAATTAAATAAATCTTATGGTTTTATTCTCACCTTAAGAAGAATAGTCTTTTCTTTCTAGCTTGACTGAGACCTATCATTGGTATCAGAGCTAGGCACCATGGCTACTAACAATGAGAGAATTGAGAGCTTAGAGGCTGGACTTGGAGAACTCCTAGATAACTTTAGTCGTATGGAGGCGGGAGTAGCTGATAAGTTTCATCAGTTAGAAGATGCCATCAACAAATTATCGGGAGCTCTACTCTCCAACCGTGTTGCATCGACTACCAACAACCTCGAATTTAAGGCAAACTCTCCTACCGGGCGTTCTCGCAACATGAGAGAAGAATCTCGAGACAACTCCAAAGTGGAACGACAACTGTTCTCTTCCAAACTAGCCAAATTGGAGTTTCCTCGATTTGCAGGAGATGACCCCACCGAATGGTTCACAAGATTAGATCAATTTTTTGAATACCAAGGCACTCTTGAATCTCACAAGGTGTCCTTGGCTTCTTTCCATTTGGAAGGCGAGGCTAATCAATGGTGGAAATGGTTGAGAAGATCCTATAAGGAAGAAGGCAAAGAGGTTACAGGGGAAATTTTTCAAGAGGAACTTTGGGCAAGATTTGGTCCTACCGAATGTGAAGTCTTTGATGAAGCATTGTCAAAAATTACACAGGTGGGCTCCTTACGTGATTATCAAAAAGAGTTTGAACGGCTGGGAAATCAGGCACAAGGGTGGACTCAAAAGGCATTGGTAGGCATCTTTATGGGAGGTCTTAAAATTGAAATAGCATATGGAATTCGGATGTTTAAGCCAAAATCTTTGAAAGAAGCCATCAATTTAGCTAGGATGCGATATGAACAGCTAAACCGTCAAGAGAAGGCTACATGTCGATTCAATAGGACCACTATCGACTCTTCTCCAACGAAACTGAAGTCTGCTTCACCAATGAAACGACTCACTTGGATGGAGATGCAAAGGAGGCGTGCTCAATGCCTTTGTTTTAATTGCGATGAGAAATTTGTACCGGGGCACAAATGTAAAGGGTCGCGCTTGCTGTTGCTTGAAGGAAATTATGACGAAAGTGAGATAAATGATGAAGAGGGAGCTCACACCAACCTTCGACGAGCTATGGAACAGATACATCAAATTGGACCTTGAGGACAAGGTCCCCCTGAAAGACGGGGGCAATGATAGACGCATGGCCCATGCAGGTGTGTGACATGGCATAGGGAGAAGAGCAACAGATTTCCTCCATTTTCTCTTCATTTTCCAGTTATTTTATTTCTGTTCTATTTCCTTGTAACCTGTACGTAGGAATAGGTCAATAAAGCCAAGGTGTTG
Source organism: Nelumbo lutea (assembly GCF_056320005.1). Lineage (NCBI taxonomy): Eukaryota > Viridiplantae > Streptophyta > Magnoliopsida > Proteales > Nelumbonaceae > Nelumbo > Nelumbo lutea. Next base: position 41,655,405 of record NC_142686.1, on the reverse strand, counting down.
GCCTTAGGAAGTAGTCAATTTGGTTAAGTAGTTATTACTTAAGAATAGGTCAAGTTGTTAGTGGTTAAGTAGTTATGTTCCTATGGCTTAGGGATAGACTAACTACTAGAGAAGCTAATCCCTTAATCAATGGCTATGTTAGTGGAAGGAAGTTGAGAATTCTCTTATATTTAAACACCATCCATCTAACATGGGAGGGGGGTTGAAGTTAAGTAAATCTTATGGTTTTATTCTCACCTTAAGAAGAATAGTCTTTTCTTTCTAGCTTTGAACGGGACCTATCACATTAGTTGTACTTGACTTTGTCCATGGAGGAGAAGACACCGTTTTTCTTGGTTCACGGTGCCCATCTCAAGATAAAGTGTATGCCGGGAGTTAAGGAGAGGGTTATCCATTCCTCTCGTACACAGTTGGAATCTTAGTTGGTTTTAAAACATTGCAATGTATTACATTACATGCAAGGACATTTTTCTTATGTATTTGTGAGATTAATATCATAATATGAGCTGTCCTAGCATGTTTTTGTGCATCTTAGGCAATGTTTTAGAACCAACCTGGAGGCTAAATCATTTTTGCCTCCGGGCCATAGGAAAGTGGTTTGATTGTCCCGGTCAGACTGTGGTATAACAACATGTGTGTATTTATTATATTCTACATGTAATGTATGTGTATATATGGTTTATATTAGGTGTAATTTATACTTTTATCTCAATTTTCAATTTTTTTACACATTAAAAAGAAAAAAAAAATGAAACTTGAGATCAAAAAAAGAACAGAGGGTAAGCACATAAAACATCAAAACAATGATCACCCTAAAATTTGCCACATTGGCAAAAAAATTGAAATATGTTCTTCAATCATGATTTTGTAATTTGAGATTAAATAATAAGTTGGCATTGCTTTAAAATATCATTCTTGTTTTTTACACTTCCAATATGATGATTAAAAAAACAAATTTTAGAGTACAGATATTATATCATTCATAAAATATGATGAAAAAATCATCAGATGAAGACATGTTTATATATATATGCACACACACACACACACACACACAAACAGTTCAGACAACAGTTCACATTAAGAACAATCCCTTAACTTTACGTTGCTTCTTTGAAACTCTTTTTGATAATAATTTTTGAACTTTGGCTATTGTAAATTATTCTACCAGAAAACAGAAAAAAGCTTTTGTAGGTCAAAATCTAATGGCATTAGGATCTTAAATGGGAAATTTTTGGTTTTAGAGATGTAGCTTAATTTTTGAGCTAAGTAATGGTGGTTGTTCTTTGGAGCAAGTTTCAAAATGTCGATATTAGTGTAGGGCATATCGACCTATATCGAGGCTCATTTATTTTTTATTTTTTTGGTTTTTTTAATTTGGTTCAGAGGGTTGGTTTAAGGCCCATCTACCCTTTGAACCATGGTTTGACCCGAAACATCCCTTGTAGGGGCATATCAGGAATCCCCCAATACAATATGTATCAAAAATTTGAACCTTGATTTAGAGATATATGAATGTAGATTTTCCTTTTTTTTCGGTAATTTCACTAAACAATTTCTACCAAAAAATTCTAACAACTCAAAAAAAAAAATAAAAGTAATTGATTTCAATTCATTTATGTTAGGAGTTCAGATCTGTGCCCCACAAGGGGGCACCCCATAATGTCCCACAGCACATCCTCACCGTGTATTGGGAACATCTCCCGATGATGACATCATTATCTCTGGTACTATCATCGGGAGATATTCCCAATACACGGCGGGGATGTGTTGTGGGATGTTGTGGGGCACAAATGTGAACTCTTAGGTTAGAGTTGTAAAGTGGGTCACGGCCCAAAATGGCCCACACACACATATATTCAATTTTATTGTACTATTTTATTCCAATTTTATTGTACTATTTTATTCCAGGGCTGTTCACAAATAAATCCAAACTGACCAACCCGGCCTGACCTAACCCGAGTTAGCCGATTTTTCTTCACTACCGGTTGGTTTCGGGTTGCAAAGATAAGCAAACCGATAATTCGGTTCGGTTTCGGTTTTCGTATGTGAAAAACCGAACCAAACCGAGTTATGTGAAAAAAGTATATATTCCAAAAAATATCTGTTAAATATAGCTATTTTAGTTTTAAATGATAAATATATATCTGAAACAATATATATTCTAAAATATCAAATATATATTTCCATAAATTAGAAAATATATATTTTGATATATTTGTACATTTGTTTTGGTTTTAAATATATATTTTGAAATACTATATATAATATTAGCACTTTGACTTTATGTGCATTGTGCAAGCTTGAAGTTGGTTGAACCCGACCAGGTCGGGTCAATTGAAAAAAAAACATTAAATCGACCCATGAACAACCCTATTTTATTCCGATTTCACTGTAATTTTTTTTCAATTTCTCATCTACATTATTTATTTATTTTAACTTTTTTATTATTTTTTCAATTTTTCTAAAAAATATTCTACCCACAGCCCGACCCAGGTCCATAGCAGGGTCCTTTTGAGGGGTTCTTAGCTAGGCAAGAATGTCCCACCTAGCTCCGTAGGGGGCCAGCAAAAAGTACACCTCTATTTTAGGTTGCTTTTTGGTTTGTATGATTTGCTCTCTCTGCTCCATCATAAGAACCAGAAAGTTATGCTGTTTGACAGAAAATAAGAGAGAAAGTAATTTCATAATTAGCAATTTTTTAAAATATAACCTTAAAGTTCTATTAGAAAAACCATAAACGATAAGATTATGAATGAAATCATCCAAAGGAATTTAGGAATAATGAAAAAGAATAGATTAAGATGATTTGGTCACATGTGCTGATTAGAAGTAATTTATTACACAATAAAAGAATTAGAAATGGACAAAATAGAGCATGGGAGAAGATGAGAAGTGGTAAAGAATGGTTTAAATACTAATAATCTAACTTTAAATAAAACATCACATTGGGATATATAAGACATAATGATGATGATAATGATGAAGATGATTTAAGCTTTTTTTTTTTGGCCTAGTTCTTCTGAAACACATTGAATGACCAGTTAATGAATCCCATTTTGATAGAGACCAGCTTTTGCTAATGGGAAAAAGGTTGACATCATCAGGTTATATATCATGAAACAAAGTAGATGGGTTAATAATTCCGCTGGCTGGAGTGGAGGTATACAAATTGGAATTTGTTCCTCACATTGAACTCATAGGTCACAGCCACATCCCACTGTATATTGGGAACATCTCTCATGAATAATAATATACAAGTATAGGAAATGTTCTCGATGTGTGGTTGGTACATGCTATGAGGGCCGTATGAGGAGCAGATCTGGACTCAAGATATATATGGTAATCAAGCATAGTCACTTCAGAGTACTTTATTTTCTTATTGGATAAATTGTTAAAATCTCCCCAAAAGTTTATGACCACTGCTAAATCCTTCTTTGAAGTTTGGCAATTACAATCACCTTCCTTGAACTTTTAAACACAAATGCAAATGGACCTCCCTGTTAGAATCTTCTAAAAAGAGGCCCAAAAATGCCCAAAATACCCATGCAGTTACTCTTGACCAAAATGTTTATTTTTCAAAATTTTCTTCATAAAAATTGCAATTCCAAGCCCCCCTGTTTATTTTCCAAACTTGTCTTTCATATCAATTGATCAAAGGTAAACTACAACTTTAAACTCCCTTTTTTGTTTTTATTCATAAAGTTTGAATTGTTTTTTAGTGTAGAAACCGGCCACAATAGTAACTGTATGGACATTTTGGGCATTTTCATACCTCTTGTTAAATGATGATTTTAACAAAGAGGATCTACTTGCAACGGTGTTACAGTGAAAAACTTTAGGGGAAGTTCCAGCAATTTACCCTTTCTTAATTCATTTATTTACTTCTTTTGGCGGCAGCTATTTTGTGGTACCAAGCAGTAGTAAGTGATTTGGTGCTGCAAATGCGAGATGGTGTTCCTTGGCTCGACCAACATCTAACTAAGAGGTTGTTTGGTATCGATGGCATTTATAAGATAAACGTTTTGTACGATTTTGTCTTGAAAAACGAGACAAAATCTATTTTAAACATTTTGTATGATATTTTTTACACCTTAGAGCCACTAGATGCCATTAGGCGCCATATAAGCCAAACAGTGAAAAATCAGTATTGAAAATGAAAAACGCCAAAATTGGTGTTCTTTTAATAAATGGTTTACACGATTTTCAAGAGAGTCGTTTATCTCGTTTATCAGATACATGACTCAACCAAATAACTTTTTAGGCATTTTTCTATTAAATGCATCTCCAATGTTGAGAAGGCACCGTTTCTTTCAAAAGCTACATCGATACCAAACACCATCTAAGAGAATGCGCCCCAGGTCTACAAAATGAGTTCATATCAGCACCCTATAATGCTCCACAACATTGTGGGGCAGATGTGAGCTCCTGCAAAATGCTAAAAGCTGAGATGCCTGGGCCACCCACTTTCATTATAGACCGCTTAGCATGGTTTTGAAAATCAAATCAAACCAAACAATCGAATCAGATGACTCGGGAATTAGATAGATGACCGGTTCAGTTTCACACTAAAACCAATCTTTAGCCAAAAATTGTTGATTTGGTCAATGACCTGTTGACCCTTACAATTGAACCGTCAACCTGTCAACTTAGACAATGGTTTTTGGCCATTTTTTATTTTATTTAAATCAGAATGGGCCATCTGTTCGAACCAGATGGTCGGACCATTCAACCCAGAACCAGTGGCCAGAACGGTTTGTGTTTGGTTCGGTTTTTAAAACCTCATCGCTTAGTGCCATGGAAATTTGTCTTGTAGGGAAAAGGGTCTCTTGTCAGGAGCCATGAAGTGTCTCTTGAGGGGTGTTTGATCATTTAGGCTATGTTTGGTTTGAAGGAAAAGGTAGGGAAAGGTAAGAAAACCATTACAAACCTTGTATAGGTTTTCTTGTGTTTTCCTTCCTTTCCCTACCTTTTCCTTCAAACCAAACATAGCCTTAAGGAAAAAACAAAGAAAAAGAAAAAAAAGAACGAAAAAGTACAGATAGGCTCAATGCAGATTTCTGAATTCCACTACAGAGCTATAAACATTCAAAATGTCAAAAACCCCCACTCTATACACCAATGCCCACCCATGAATTGGCATCAATTCCGAGCTGGCACCCACCCCAACTGTACTTTGGGCCTAAAATTCTAACATTGGACTAAACCGTCATTCTCACAAAAAAAAAAAAAAAGAAAACAAGAGAAAAAAAAGAGAAGGAAAATGATATTTGTAACTGATTTTTTTTTATTTTTTCTAAATAATATTTGTGACTCAAATCTTCACAGATTCTACGTATACATCATTTTATAATTAGTTTCATTGTCCTCATCGACTCCAAGCTATTAGAGACTCCGGAGCTGTCTTGGAGTTGTGATTTTGAACCATCACCAGACTCACACACGTTAACTTTGGTTATTGGGGCCCAACAGTCAGAGGTGGCCACGAGCTGAGCTCTTCACAAGTTACTCAAGCTCGGCTCGTGAGGTTCGCAAGTTGGCTCGAATATATGTATATATATATATATATATATAAATAAAATAATATGTATAATAAAAATATTATAATTCTTATTTTGTAAATATCAAATAAAAATATTTTTATATATAATTTTTAATTTGTATAAAATATTTTTTCTCAAATCGAGCTCGAGCTCAAGCTTTTAGCTCGAACCGAGCTCGAGCCTTATACTTCCTAGGCGAGCTGAGCTTGAGCCTCATACTATTCGGCTCGACTCGGCTCAAATCCACCCCTACCAACAGTATAGGCTGTTGAGACAGTTCCTGGGCTAGGCACGTCCTGGGTTGTTCACCTACTCATGCCCATGCTTTGTTTTTTTTAGTCAAAATAAATTAAGATGTAATTGCTAACATGGTGTTTGGATGCATGGGTGCTTTTTGTTACCGATTTTGAAAAAAAAATGCCCATGCTTCCAAGACCCGTTTTTCACAAAAAAAAAAATGCTTCTACCATGTAGGTAGTGAGCAACACTATACTGTTTGGTAATGTGATTTTCAACACCATTTTTCATTTTTGTGCTGACAGGTAAGCACCACATAGGATACACATCAATCAACTGTTGGGGGAAACAGTTCACTGATGCATGAAACGCCAAGGTGGGGTCCCGATTTTCAAGGCATGCCCAATTTTTTAATAATCGGCTGAACCAAACAATGAGATACATGGGTGTTTGTTGAAACACCTATGTGGATCCAACGTGGCACCATTTTTTTGAAAAACAGTCATAGTTCCAAACATCCTCTAATTTATCCATTTCATGGTAACATGGCGTTTCCAAAAATTCTCTCAACAGCATAGGTTGTTGGCCTCCAACAGCTAAAGTTTCTCCGACTCACACTAGTCCAAGGCTAGCTGAGGTGTCACCTATGGCTGATATGTAATAAGCGTAGTACTGTCAACTGCCAATGACAAATTTTATTCCCTCTTGCAACAATCACACATTCTTTGGAGTTTTCTACAAATCACATTTGCTACCACAGTACCACAGTGCCGTAGCGCTTCGCTGAACAATATAATCAAAGCCTTATGTAGCTCCACCTTTGAATTAAATTAACTAACAATTGGTGAGGATACAACAATAAATCAAAGGATTTGATATTTATAGTAGATAAAGCAACTTTTGGGCCCTAATAACCACAAAGTAATATTTTTAATAAAATTTTAAAAATAAATTAACTTTTTAAAAACAATATCAAATAAGGGCAAAAATATAGTTCATCTTCTTCCTCTTCCAAATTATTCATCAGTGCTGCTGCCCGGCGCCACCTTCGGCAACCTCTGATAATGCCTATACCCAAAAGGAGCATTCTGGGCTCCTACCAATGTTGTCGACGGTCTGGGCTCTGCCGAAGAGGAATGTTCGATGAATCTCGGTCCCTCTGAGACTCCAAACAGGAGCCTAGTATGATCAAAGCCACCGTCCAATCGGATGCTTCATCATTCTCTGCGGTCAAGCTCGAATGTGAGTGAGCCCTCACCGCTCTTCGGCGAGGAAACCACACCAAGGCTTTGAGATTGATGAAAGAGTCTTGTCTCTGCCATGAGAACTCTACTCTCCTTCACCGTGTCCAGGGGACTATTTGTGTCAAGGTTGCTTCCCTAATTGAGGACTCCAATGCCAAGCAATGACACCTCAAGTACGCAATTGATTCTGCACGACACGCCATTTTGTTCTCCCCCAACTCAATTGAGTTTGCCCACTTCTATGCCAATCTGTTGTACGAGGCATCCAACGATAGCAAGGGCTATGAGGAGGTTGTGCAGAGGTGTGAGCGGGCGATTTCGATTCTGAACCCTATTGATCCTACCAAAGAGAGTTTGCAGGATGAGAGCCAACAGAAGCTGTCTACACCCAAAGCTCGGATTGCCCATGTGTAGCAGGAACTTCGTTCGCTCATTTAGAAATCAAACATTGCTTCTATATCTATGTGGATGAAGAATCTCAGCAATGGGACTAGGGAAGAGAAGTTTCATTTGATTCTGATGAGATGGCTACCGGAAGACCCATGGAGATCAGGTTGGTTTAGACTAGGTGGCCCAATGAGATCAAGAAGGCCACTAAGACACCTGAAGAAAGAAGGAAAGAGATTGAGGTGTGTGTTGCTACTACAAGGTTATTGCAATAGAAATCTGGCTCTTCCCAATCCCAAAATGACGAGGAGAAGCCTTCGGAATCGTCTTCTGGGTCGTCCCATCGAGTTGGAGAAAGCCGGAAGTATGCAAATCTACGGAAGGTTTCTTCTTCAGCGGACAGAATGGATCAGGTTCAATCTTATTGGAATTCTATAAGTCATGATAAGAAACAAAGCTTGCTTGAGATAAGTGTTCGTGATCTCAAGGCTCATTTTAGTTCATCTAAGGATGGTTTGGCGTCTGAGGTCTTATCAAAAGCTCTATTTTTTACCGGAGTCCCATAAGGCATGGAAGTTTTGACCATGCTATCCTGAAGAGGAAGAAGATGAACAGTATTTTTGTCCTTAATTGATATTATTTTTAAACAGTTAACATATTTTTTAAATTTTATTAAAAGCATTACTTTAATTGATAGTAGGGCCCAAAAGTTGCCCTTATCTAATATAGTCTCTTCATTTTAACCCTGCTCTATGACATGTCAAGGCAAAAGTGAACTCTATGGACCATGGCCAACTTCGTATATGGTGGATTTTTTCACATTGTCATAGCAAAGGTGAACTCTATATTTTGCCTTAAACGGAAGATTGAAAATGAAAAATGGATAAAAAAAAGAAAAAGAAATTAAAATTGTTTAATGCAATTTTTTATTTTTTTTGTAAATCAAATAAATCAAACGATTTCATGTTTGGCGACAGCATAGCATTCCCTCCAAGCCAAAATTCTTTACACATAAAAATACAGAAGATATTCCCCATGTGTGGCTGGACGCTACGCGCACATAGAAAGGTTTTGAAAATCGGACCAAATACATAACCATTTTGGGGACCATTTCTTGGGTCAAACAGTTTGATGGTCCAGTTTGAATGGATGGCTCATTTTGATTTAAAAAATTAAAAATTAAAATAATAAATAATAAAAAATCATAGTCTAGGTTAACTGTTCAACCGCTTGGGTTAGCGATTTGTAAACCAAATCAACGATTTTTGGCTTAGGAGTAGTTTTTGGGTGAAACAAAACCGGTTGTCTGACTGGTTCCTAAACCAAACAGTCTGACCTCTCGGTCCAATGGTCTGACCTCCCACTCCAATATGGTTTTCAAAACCATGGCAAAGAGCTTTTTCTTGCAAGAGTTCCAATAAGCATCAGGTGGGGGTAGGGATGGAGATAGGAATTTTTTATGAGGGGGTCAAAACCTAAACTAGATTGGGGGAGGGGGGGAATAAATTTAGATGGGCCATTGGGGGGGGGGGGCGGCAACCATGGAAGTGGGTAGTAAGGAGAGGGGAAAAATAAAGCTGCATTTGGTTGCAGTGCAAATCTTGACCTGGTGCAAAACTTGCACTTGGTTCAGCTTTGCTCTTATTTATTTGTAATTATGATTTGCATTCCTATCACATATAAAAGTTATACCTTTTGTCTCTTGTGCATTCACTAGCAATGCAAATTTTGCATCTCAAATTGATCTATAATTTGCACCACCTTCATCCTATCTCCAATCACATATCTAGAAATTATGGTTGTACTAAAATCAAATGCAGCTAAATGTTCTTAGGTGCAATTGAGAACACTATAAACTTTTAATTCATTATCACCATCTAAGCCTTATCCTAATTATATAAGGTCAGCTACATGAATCTTGTTTTCTCATTACCTTTTGTTAATGTTGAATCCATTATTAAGTAATTGGCAATAGATTTTTAATTATTACCAAAAAGATATAGAAAACAAAGAAAAAATTAGAGAAGGTATAATGAATTATATTTTGAAAAAGAATTAAAAATAATAATAATTGTTTTTTAAAACCAAAATAATTATATTTTGGTCAGTTTTTCCATGTAATACAAACTGAATGTATATATATATATATATATATATATATATATATATATATATATATATATATATATATATATGTAGATCCTTGCAGTGTAATGTATTATAGGCTTCCTTAGATGTGACATGATTCCTTGAAACCAAAAACTTTGTACGCACTCTGCAATAATGAGACCCAACTGCACATTGGGAACATCTCCACATGAAATTAACATATGTATGGGAGATGTTCTCAATGTATGGCTGGATTTTATGTTCACAGAGTTTTTGGTTGTAGGAAATTCGGGCTCTTCTTTGATGCCATATGGGTTACATAAATTCAACGATTGCATTGTTGAGGTTATTGGATTGGTTCATATGATTATCCATAGTAACTCAATCAATTTAGTTAATTAAAATTTGTTAAACCCATTATCCATTGGAATTTAACAATATATGGTGTATAAAGTACACAATAGGTTCAATTAAGATGCAAAAGTTGCATGGTGAATAAAAAAGTAATGAATCACATTAAAAGCATCACAAGGTCTACTTATTTTTCATTGATTCACATTTATAAGATGTACTTGTTAAGGATGTCACATTTGACATCTGACTTTGCCAAATGATGAAGATGCCCTATTGTTGATTTTGTAATAGTTTCATTTGTTCCATCCCATCCCCTGTTGAAATTTGATGGAATTTTCAAGTGCTTCAATTTCAGTAAGTTGCATTGAAATGTTGAATTAATATTATTATATAATCAAAATTTTGGAATATTTTGAATTATTATTTTTAGATAATTGAAATATTTTAAAAATTATGGGATGTTTTAAGTTTATCAAAATCTGGGTTTTAATTGTATCTAGTTCATATATGAAATTAGTCAAATATTTATTATGGTGTTTCGTGGAAATTAGTGAAATATAAACTAACAAATTTTTTTTTTATACCATCTTGGTTTTTGAAAACTTGGTTTGCACCCATTTAAATTTAAAGAAACGAAAAAAAGATGGAAATTACTAAGTAAAATGTTAGATCAATCCCTAGAACAATTATTTGGGGCCAGTTCTTAGCATCTCAGCAGTCAATTGGAGCTGTAGTGCACCAATCTCTTGAAAAATGTGATTTCTTTTTAATTTTCTGTTATTTTGGCTTAGTTTGGAAAGAGTATAAATACATACAAAATAATACAAAATACAAGGTTTTGCACTGTACTTATTTGTATTTGTACTCCTTTCAAACTGAGCCTTAGGAAGAAACTATGCAATATTATATACTATCAACTATCCACTTCTTCATTCTTGGATAAAAAGTAGGTTGGTATGCCAAAGGATGAGGTTTAGTGGGTGTTTGCCAATATTTATGATTCACTTGTTGACTTTGCAGTGGTTTTTGTTTATAAATTTGCATTGATGAAAACTAAGGCAGTGCAAATGATTTAAGTATAAAATTTGACTTATTTTTATTTCAAAATTTTACTTATTTTGTGTGATTGCAGTGAAAATGAAGTAAATTAAGACATGAAGCAGAAAAAAGTAAAACCCAAAACAAAATTATACGAGAATTTACATTTTTTCATTTGCACTCCCATACATTTGTACTGGTACAAATAAAATTGAACTGCAACCAAACACAGCATAAGTTTGCATTTGGTTGTAGTGCAAATCTGAACAAAGTAGAAATTCTGCACTCAATTCAGTTTTGCATCTATTTGTTTGTAATTATTGTATTTTTGCCTCATTTGCACTTGGTAATAGTATGAATTTTGCATCTCAAGAACTTAGGCAAAATTTGCACCATCTTCCTCCTACTTCAGTTCTCTATCATATAGAGTGGATACTACATTATTTTGCTCCCTACCTCACTCCTAAACAAATAACCCTCCTACCTCCATTCTCTTACGTATAAACTAACACACTAATTTGCTTCCTATTTTTACTTTTCACAAACAAAATAAGGTAAAATATGAAGCAAAAGTAAACCATAATTTACATTCAACCTATTTGCAATACCATACATTAAACCAATGCAAATGCAATCATACAAGTTCTAAAATACAAAATCATACTTATCAGAAAACAACCCCATAATTTCTAGTGACATGTAAATATTTTAAATTATAAAAATGCCCATATTTATTAATTTTTATCTTTATGAAAAGGAGATGGGCCCTTCAACCTATTTGCAATACCATACATTAAACCAATGCAAATGCAATCATACAAGTTCTAAAAAACAAAATCAAACATATTGGAAAACACCCCCATAATTTCTAGTGAAAAGTAAATATTTTAAATTCTAAAAATGCCCATATTTATTAATTTTTATCTTTATGAAAAGGAGATGGGCCCTGTTTATCAAGAACTGATTGTGTTCAAATAAGTCATAATTAATTATGCGAATTGTCTTGAGTTAAAAAAAAAAAAAACTATGCAATTTTTTCAATATTCTACTTGTCGATAACTTTGCTATTAAATTACTTATTTTGGGATATACAAAAATTATCATTCTTGTTGTTGCATTATTTTGATGAAAGTGGAATTCCATGGAAACATTAGAGAACCAACTCTTAGAGTTCCTAGTTGTTGTAGCAGATTAACAAGTGTTTTAACCCATTGACCTAAAAAAATGGGTCACTTTGGGGATGCTCCATAGAGTGGCTTTTATAAGATGTGGTGTATTTGATTTTATTGGGCCCCACTTTGATATGGTTAAAAGTTTAAACTACATGGTTTGAACCACACCAAGCTTCACAATGTGTTTGTGTTGTGAATGTATTGCTAACAAAGTGTTAAATCAAATGTTTTAATGATTTATTGTATTATATATAGTAATAATCTAACTTACTGTGGTGTAGATAGTGTTTTTGAACTGTCGTTAATCTGAATGGTCAGACTGTTTGGCCTAAGAACTGTTTAGGTAATCAGTTCCATTCATCCTTAACTTATTTTTGATAAAAAATTATTATCTTGGCAAGTGACCCATTGACCTGGGTGGTAAGAATGCCGAGCCATTCAATCCTTAACCATTTTTATTTTTTATTTTGAAACAGGTCATCCGATTGAACCAGACTATCAAACCACTGACCCAAAAATCGGTGACGAAAGCAGTTCTAATTCCAATCAGTTTTTAAAACATTGTGTGTAGACAAATTAATGAGATTATGGTGTAAAAATATCAAGGGCTGATATTTAGAAGGGACGATTAAACCACTGACTCGGACAGCAGTTCTTATTCCGGGTCGTTTTTTAAGTAATTGGTTCACTCCAACTAAATCATTAAAAATTCTTATGAAAGCAATAAAGGCTCTAGTGGGCTTACATCAGTACCATCCATTTTGTGAACCATAACGTTTCAGGAATTTAATGCAGCCCGTGAGTGTCCAACCACTTGATATCGATGTCTAAGACTCTAGAATTTCCCCTTTTAGTCGAACAAGAAATCATTCGAATACCAACTCCAGGCTTGTGGGTGGATGGACGAATTGGAACTTGCTTTAATGACAATTGTATCGTTTGAAACTTACTTTGGATTTGGAAATTTCTTCAATTCATCCGCTTATTTGCATTTCACTTTCTATTTTTGACCCCTTAATTTTTGTCTTTTCATTGTCGAATAAAGTTGGTTTGGTTTCTCTTATCAGTCGGTGGCGCTCGTAAAGCCATTTCTCTAGTCTCTCTCACTGTCTGTATTATGGAGAGTGGGCCCGGACATGAGTTAAGGGTTAGACCTGTTCATGGGCTGGGTGGCCCGATGGCCCGGCCCGGTCCTCGGACGGGTTTGAATGTGGTTATAGGCCCACAAGCTTAAATTCGGGTAAAAAAACCCGACCTGTAATAAATTCGATTCAGGCTTCGGTTTTGTCAAAATAGCCTGGCCCGAGCCCAGCCCGACCCGACCCGACCTAATATTATAATTAAAGTGAGTAATGTGATTATGTCCATTTAAATAATTTTTTTGATTTAAGAATGTAAAACTGTGTTTTAAAATATAAAAGAAAGGGGAAAAAAATCATCTTGTAGGCCCATTGTTCATTTAAATAAATAAATAAATAAACTATATGAATTTTTAATTCTAATTTGAATAAAGAAATTATTATTTTTTTATTAGGTCGGGCTTTGGGCTCAGGCTTCGGGCTTTTTATAGGGTCGGGCTTGTGCCTAAGTTATAGGCTCGTTGGTCGAGCCGGGCTCGAGCTTGAGCCTAGCATATTTCCCTTAATGACAAGTGAAAGCCTGGCCCGAGCCCGGCCCATGAACAAGTCTATTAAGGGTGCAAGCTGGGTGGGCTGGTCTGGGTTTTAACTCAAGGTAAGTTAAACCTTAAAGTTTGGACCTAAAATTCAAACTTGTCCGGACCACAAGTTCAAGCCCGTGAGCCCAACCCAAAAAAATTAAAAATCGCAAGCTTTTGGCCCAGGCCCAATTCAAGGACTGGAAATCCAAACTCAATCATGTAAAACTATAAGCTAAATCAGCTCAGACTTGGATTGATCTTGCCCAAGTTGCACCTTTCCACACGTGATTTTTCAGGTAGGCACTTTGCTCTTAGTGATATACTTAATCTGTATAATAAATTCTATGTATTCTTGGTATATAATGAAAGGAAGCATCATCATTCTCCAAATGATCAAACGAAAATGTCCCTTATTCAAAATTTAAAATTGGGTATCGGTGCATATTGATTAGACCTAACAAAAAGTTACTCAACTCAACCTAAAAAATACAGGGTTAGGGTTTCATATTTAGCTACTTGAATTTGAGAATAACCCAACCTGACCCAACCCGGAAAAAACTTGGTTGGGTTGGGTCATGGGTCAACCCGTTGATCCAATAGTCAAGTTTAATTGAGACTATTTATGTATTGTTAGATGTTTTTATTAGACAGTGTATGCCCTTATCTCCAATCAGAATGATGTACATTATGACATTTAATGTAAATGAATAAAATACATATTTGATATATGTTATTATGATGTGTTTTGGTGTAATACCCTTAAATTGGACAAATATGAGACTCATGTTAATTTAGAATCTTCACAACCATTGGATAAATCTGGGGAGATTTATCTTGCCAAGGTTGACATTGATGTGCCGCCAAGTTGGTTGGGTGGTTTGTCTCAGCTGCCAAGGTGAGACCTGAGAAACATGCAGTGTGGGTTTTCTTGAAACCTTGAACCGAACCAGAATTCCGGTATTGCCTTGGACCTTGGAGATAGATGGGAAAAACTGGAATATTACACCTGACCCCTATACTCGATTATGATACTACACTAGGTGTCAGATTGGGCTGTCTTTGATATGCCAATCAGTGAGATCCTTAAAAGGGGTCAAAACCTAGGTATGTTGAAACAGTTCGAGAATTCATCTGGGTGGGTGATCATAGTGACAGGATTAGCTCATTTGTCAGACAAAGTGAATGATTGGGGATGCATTTTCTTTGATGAAAACTTAAAACTGTCGGTAGTCGATTTCAACCGTTGAAATTTGTTTTGCAAAATATATATATATATAGATATACATATATAAACATATATATGTATGTATATCTACGAATAAGATAATGAATTATCTTTATCTCTTAAAGAGAGTCCAAATCCAAATAAAAGATTTGGATTAGGAAACTCCTAATGGGATTAGGAGATCCTCTCTTTAAAGCTATAAACAAAAGGAGCAGGGCGGACCTCCAAAGACACACAACAACAGAACAGAGTTCAGAGTTCGCAGATCACAGAGAGAAGACTTTATAGTTTGACTGCTCTTGTCTTCTGCTCTTTTCTTTCTTACTCTTGTTGCCCCTGCCCAATTCGATCTCCACCTATGGGAGTGATCAAGAACGGTTCTTGATATTGCCTTTCACTAGAAGAGGCAATCTAAAGCCGTGCTCACCAGCCCTCCATCATATTCTTGTTGAAGAGTCGTCCTACTGATTCTGTTTCAACTCACACCATGTCATTTTCGGTGGAAGCAATCTTTGGTCTTCTCCTTGGGCGTGAACACCTTTATTGGGGGCTTACTATTACTCTGTATCAGGTATATCCCTCTCCTCCCTTTTGGTTTCAAGATTGATAATTGAAAATGTAGTTTTCAAAAAGATAAATTTTTGAAATTTCGCCCAACCTTCCTGCAAGGTTCGGCCATCTTTACTATTTAGTCATTACTCTTTACTATTTACTCTTTGAATTGTTAAATGCTCAAGTTTTTTATTCTATTTTTGGAATTTTAAGGTTGGTTCCTTTAATTTTGGCATTTTCATGTATTTTTTAAAATTATAGTTCTTTTTGGGATGACCTAAATTGACCCATGGGTAAACCCTAACCCAAACATTTAGGGTTAGGGTCTAGCATTTTCTCGACCCAACCCAAACCCGACCCACTCAACCCAATTGCTAGGTCTAGTATTAATATCACCAATGTGCTCTTTTTTTATTTCCTTTTAAACTTTTTTAATTTTATAATTATTGGGAGTTGGAATCCACATCTTTAAAAAACTTAGGGTCTGTTTGGTTTCCTGAAATAGGTACATAGAATAAGACATTCTGATTCCAACTATTTTTTTTACAGGAAAATGGGATTCTAATTCCCATTCTTGGGGGAATGGTAATTCCAGCCCCTCGGGAATGGAATTCCCATTTTAGAATCTATCAAGAGTAAAGAATTCATGATAAAACCAACAAAAAATATTAATTATTAAATAATTATATACACACATACAGGTGAGAAGACGTGACCGCTTAAGAAGATGGTAACAATCATCTACATGTGTGGAACTCAAACGTGTGAAGATGACCTGACTAGTAACCGGATGAGTAGTTTTCTACTCAGAAGATTTAGATGAGTAGTTCATGTCCCATTACGTGTAATTTTTTAAACCATTGATTTTTCGTACCGGCTGATTAGTTTTCTGCCCAGAAGATGTAATGAGTAGTTACATATAATTTTTTGAACCAGTGATCTCTCGTTACGTGTAATTTTAAACCATTGATCTCTCGTTAATTTCAAACCATTGATTTCCCATTAGGAAACAAACAAGTACGACCACGTTTCCTCAAGCTCCACCCTTCGCCTATCTTCAAATTTTTTGAACCATTGATCTGATCTCCGTTAACTTTAGATTTCTTGCCTGGAAGATGTCATTAGCCTTTTCTTTACACATGTCAAGATTTTGAACAGGTTACAAGTGTAATTTCAAATTATTGATCTCATGTTAACTTCAGATTTTCAACCATTTGGGTCGGGTAATTTCAAACCAATCATTCCCTGTTAGGAAATCAACAAGGGAATGGGGTAATTCCAAACCAAAATACATGTTAGGAAACCAACACGTATTTTCTTTTTCTAAGATGTCTTGTAAAGTCGTAAGTGTAGGAGTTGATTTTGTTTGTCCCTTAATATCCTTACAAGATCAAAGAATTTAATGCAATAGGATGAGTGACTATATTTTGCACTCATGATTTAGAGCCCCCACCCCCACCCTCTCGAATCCATATTATATATCTTTGGGTGTGTTCTCGAATTTTGCCTATTTTGTATCCTTCTTCTATCCTTCACCTGTTTTATTCAGTCTTGCTTTGCTTCAATGCATCCACAGGTAATTTAATATTTGTTTATTAGCTCAATTGTTCTTCTTCTTCTAATTATTTTTATCCTTGTTTTTAGCTTAAATATTCAACCAACAATAAGATTCCAAGTCTAACCATTAATTTCAAGGTCTTCTTTCCATCCCCAAAGATTTCAAGTATTTTAATGCCTAGAAGGTTATGCATTAGTTTCAAGGTTTTTTGTTCTTTTTTTCATCCCCAAAGATTCCATGGCCCTGTTCACTTTTTGATAGGTTATTTACCCAGGTAAATGCAATTACATAGGTAGATTTTTCTTGAGAAACACTTATCGGATAAGTGCACTTACCCATTTTCTTTTATTTCCTAAGTAAATAAGGTAATGATCATTTTAGCCATAAAAATTCATTATTAAAATGGGTATTTTTGTAATGTTCAAGTGTTTGCAACTTTCCCCATAGGTGGAAAAGTTATTTACCCACTTAGGAGATGGGTATCACTTACACAGATAAATGATACACAGGAAAATAAACTTTCCTTGGCCCCCACATAAATTTAAAAAATGAACATGAGAATCTTGGTCAATGGGAACCAAAATCCCATCGAACCAACTTTCCCCCCTCTCAAAATCCAAAAAAAGAATTCTCCCCCAAATATTTTACTACCTAAAAGCTTCTACCTATCAGCTTTCAAGGGGTTCTTCGTTTTTTTTTGTTCGGTTTTCTTTTTTTTTGGTTAGTTTGTTCTTATAGTTTTTTGTTTTTTTTTCCATTTCTTTCAAGTGGATTTCCGTGGTGACCGTCTTTCTCAACACCCCTTCTTTCTCAACTTTCTTCAAGCTTTCTTTGATTATATTCAAGCGTTTTTATTTTTCATGTTAGTTTTTACTAATTGTTTTTCGTTTTTTGTTTCACTAGATTTAAGGTCACTAGATGGAGGTTTGTAGTATTTTTTTTATTGAAGATTTGTAGTGTTTTATTGATGTCATCTTTCCTCCTTATGATTTAGGGTTTTATTTTGTGAAGAGGGTTTTATTTTTTACTGATGTGATAATGGTTGCACAATTGTTGAGTTCCTGGTTGCATGGTTTGAACAAGGTAGGTGGGTTGCCTTCTTGGGTTTTTTCCCTTGCCTTATATTTTTTTGTTCTTTCTAACTTTTATTTTTCATGATTTTAGGTCTATTATTTTTGTCCCTTGGTTTGTGTGTTCGACCAAGTGTTGAGCCTAAGGATGAATTTGAAAAGAGTACAAATACAAATATGTAGAATGCAAAATCTTATATTTTGTATTATTTTGTATATATTTACGCTGTACATATTTGCATTTGTACTGCTTCCAAACTAAACCTAAACAAATTGTAATGGGAATATATTAGATGAAATGAGGTAGCAGCTACATATGTTTGTATGTTAAAATCATTTGAAAGCAACGGAGTCTGCCTAATGGAGGAGTTGGGCTCAATTTGGTTTAGATTGGGTTGGAAGTTTGTTTCCAATGGGCTTAAACCCTAACCCAATGTGGTTGACATTCTTCAAATTAGACGACCCAACCTGTATCCCTAGCTACGAGTAAGTTTGTGATTTTTGAGTAAAATTCACACATGAAACATGATAATGTAAGATTGACCAAGAAATTAGCATTGACAAATCACAAAGGTTGCTCTCATAGTCTAGAATGATTTTTGATATCTTTTGGTTCACATTTCATAGTAGAGCTGCAAAATCGGATAGATAAAATTTCGATAGGGGTAATATCCAAATCCAATCAGATATCTGATGGATAAGTGAAACATTTATTTGAATTTGACTCATCTGTATAACTGGATATTTGATTTGAATCTGGTTCAATCAAAACATCAGTAAATATATACAAAATTAGCATAAATTTATAGAATTAAATATAAAACAAAAGACATATATCCCAAATCTGACATAATTCTAATGAATTTTAATACTAAAAAATAATATTAATTATCTCATATCCAACCCACTAAACCAATATCTAAATTTAATCCAATTAATAAACATATCATAATTTCATATCCAATTTGATGATTATGGCTAAATGGATATTCAAATCCAACTTATATTATATTTGAATTCAAATTAGATTGAACCTATCCATTTGATGCACACTCCTTAGCTTGACCTAGTATTCCTTATTGGCAATGACTAGCTTTTTCTTAATTCTAGTAATTGGTGTCAAATATATATTATTTTTCAGACTATTTGATAAAGATAATATGGTTGAATTGAATTGCTTTGTCTTTTAATGAATAAGTTATTTAAGTAGATTGAGAAGTCCTAGCTCTACTAAATGCTATTATGTGCCTATGGCTCAGTTTTGGAATGAGTACAAATACAAATATGTATAGTACAAATACATACAAAATCTATATCTATACTACTTTAAAAAGTATGAATAGCCTCAGAAATATTTTTGAAATTTTTTAAGGGAAAAATTTACCCCTCTATATTTAAATTTATTGATAAAAAATAATGGCAAATAGGATAATTGGTAATAGATATTAAATGATTTGAAAAGAGGTAATTTTAAGATATCCAATGCATTCAATTCCCTCTCATTAAATCCAACATTTATGGCCGGTATTAACTTGCATTCACCTCATTCAATCATATATTTAAGACATTTTTGTTTCTTTTCATCATTAAATTCTATTAATTAAATTCATACATAACAAATTAATAATTTCAATAACATAAAAATTTATAATTTAAAAATCTACTTGCAAAAAATAGTGTTTTCATCTAGGTGGTGATAATAAATTAAACCATTTTGGGTCAAATGATCAATCCATGTTGCCACAATTAAATAATAACATCCAAAAATAGATAAAATACAAAAATATAGAAAATAAAAAGAAAGAGAACATTTTTAATATCATATATTCAACATATTAAACAATAATAAGTATGATAAATAATAAATGTTTTTATTAATGATGGAAATAAAATTTAAAATTTAAAACCAATTGGAAATAAAAATATTTTCATATTTTCTCTCATTAAATCTCATATCTAATTTAAATTCTCTCTTTCAATCCTATATTAAAGATATATTTTTCTCATCATTAAATTATATTAATTAAACCCATAACATTAATTTTAATAGTATAAAATAAAATATTTTGAAAATTAATTTGATAACAAAGCCATTTTCTTCCCTCCCGGCGGTGGGTAAGCAATTCAACCATTTAGGGTTAAATGGATTAATAAATAATGTCATAATTAAATAATAAAAAAATAAAATAAGTGTCATATATAATACAAAAAAAATAAAAGATAGGCATATTTCTAATATTATATATTCATTATACTAAACAAAAATAAGTATGAAATGTAAGAAGTATTTTTATTAATGATGAAAATAGAATTCCAAATTTAAAATCAACATACAAATGAAATGATGTCATAGTCAAATAATAAATTTTTAAAAATAGAAAATATAAAGAATCACATAAGTGAAAAAAATAGAGAAAATTTTGGGCACATATCTAATGTTATATATTTATAAAAAATAAAATATTCGATACATCTCTAATATTATACATTCATTATATTGAAAAATTAGTATTATACATAAAAAATAATTTTATCAATGATGGAAATGTAATACCAAATTTTATGTCAACCTAGAAATCAAATTACTTCTCTTTTTGAGTGGTGGGTTAGTGGCTTGGGTCAAATGGATTAATCGATCATATAACGGTTAAATAAGAAATCTTCAAAAATTAAAAAAGGTACAAATAATCAAAAGCAAAGTTGTTTTCTTATTTAGATAGTGGGTCAATGATCCAACTTTTCAAAGAAACCCATGATGTAATAATTGAATAATAAATATTTAAAAATATAGAACACAAAAAAGGAAAATGTACATAATGTTGTCCAAACATTTGGGAACATTTCTAGTGTTCTATATTCATCATATTAGATAAAAATCATTATTAAAATAAAAATTATTTTTATTTATGACAGAAATTAAATAAATGAAATAATAATAATAATAATATTATTATTATTTGTTAATTTAATTTTAATTTTTCACATGCAATTCACGTGCACATTTACTACAAGCATTTAAGTTTATTTTTAATCATATTGTTACTTTTGTTAATTTTCAAATTCTATCTTAATTATGATATATCTAAAATTCAAGTAATTAATATGAAGAAAATTTTCTTACATGCAAAGCATGTTCTTAATTACTACTTATATATAAAAGTGTGAATGCAGTGCAAAACTTTTTTAGACTAAAATTACCCTCTATTTATTTGTTTGATAAAGGGTATAAAAGTCATCTTATTATAGCTTTAATGCCAACTTCAATGGATGCTAAAATACCTATATTTATGTATTTAGTCCATCTCTAATGGTAAGGGTCCAAAGTGTAACTTCAATTATTACTTTCTACCTCATTTAATCCTATGTCATTAAGTCTTATACTTAAGGTATTAAATCTCATTTTCTCTTATTAAATCTTATATTTAAGTTATTTTTACTAGTAAATGCTATTGATTAGATCTATGCCAATATTTTTAACAATATGAACCTATATATTATAAATTTGACTCAAAAACAAAACCATTATTTATCCAAGTGGTGGTTAAAAAATTCAACCATCCGAATCAAATTGATCAACCTATGAAGTCATAGTTAAATAGAAATAAATATAGAAAACTTAAAAAATGTAGGAAAAATTAGACACATTTATGATATTTCTATTAATCAAAATAAAAAAATAAGTGTAATAAAAATATTTATTTTTATTGATAATGAAAATGAAATACATAATTTAGAATTGGCCAGAAATGAAATATAAAAATCAATAATAAATAATTCAATTTTGGGTTAAATTTTAATGTCATAAATAAATAATAAAAATTAATAAAATATAAGAACATAAAAAATGAAAAAAATACATAACTTTTGCAAAAAAAAATGCATTTAAGAACATGTATAATATCATATATTTATCATATTAAACAAAAAAGTAAGTGTGACACATCACAATTATTTTTACACACAAAAATACAAAAAAAAATATAGAAAAAATTGAACACGTCTAAAATTATATGTTTAAACTACTATTAAAAATATGAATAAGATTGTGAAACTTTATTTTCACTAAAATACTCATTTTTTTAATTTGTCACTATTTAATTGTAAGGTTTAAATTATAACTTGAACTACTACTTTTCACTTCATTCAATTTCCTTTATTTAAATCTTACATTTTTTTTTGATAAATGAACAAGAAAAAGATGCACCAAAACAATAAAACATTACAAAAAGAAAAGTCTAGAGCCAAGAAGGCAACCTTATCAATGATACTTGAAACTTTACAAGTCGATCCGATTATCACTTATTTGGATGAAGTATTTATGTAATCAGATTTATTTGCAATTTTCATCCGATTAATAATAAGAAACAAAATGCAAGGTTTTCACTCTACATATTTGTATTTGTACTCATTCTAAACAGAACCTATTTTACCCTAATTTTACTGTACATATTTATATTTGCATTACTTCTAAATTAAGCTTTAGGAATAGTATCAAAAAAAAAAAAAAACAAATATGTGCAGTGCAAATACAAATACTATACAATGTTTTAACTATACATATTTGTATTTATACTCTTTCCAAGATAAGATGAACCAAGGACAAAACAATATAAACCATCAAATGAATGAGCTCTTTGGATTAAAATGAATCCATAGAATTATTATGAATTTGGATTGATGATTTTTCAACAAAATAACCACCTAAAATTCTAACAATTCAAAACTTTTTAATATCCCCCCCTAAACACCAATACCCCCCAACCCCACCCAATTTGTATTAGCATCAATTCCCGTATCATCCCAACTGTATGGTGAAGTTAGAATTTGTTAAATGGGGTAAGTAAAATTTCCCCTTAATCACATTATTCCTAATTTGATATAGTAATTCGTAATTGAAAGGATAAACTGTCTACATCGCCGGCTTGGATTTCAGTTAATGCCTGAAGGCCCTGAACAACGTTAAATAGGAATTAGCGATCTATTTTATGTTCAATGGTTCCTCCAGTCAAAGTCAAACTTACCAAAGATAGATGATGCTGGGATCCCTTATTCATTATTACTTTGACGAAACATTACTTTACCAGGAGTTATTAAGACTTCATTTGATTGCAGTGCAATAAATATGTATTGATGCAAAACTATGGTAGTGCAAATTTTGATTTTTTTTGTTTCTAGTTTTATTTTATTTTGTTTGATTGCATTACAAATAAAGTAAAATAAGATATAAAACAGAATAAAATAAAACCTAAAATAAAATTAAAACCAAAATTTGTATTCTTTTCATTTGCACTCTCATACCTAAGCTATTTATGAACAAAGAAGGTCAAATTCATTTTGTACGAGTGTCGTGTTGGCCATATCTTATACTCACACATTTTCCCCTAATTTTGACCCCACTGGTTTTTGAAAATTTATGCTGAGGTCCCATGATGCAGTATTATGTAGTGAAAAAATTGGAGGTGCGGATGATGAGAGGATCAGCCTTGGAATTTACCGCTCACTCTCTTTCTCTCCCTTACACACACACAAAAAGTTGCATTTGTTAATCCCGACGCTAATTCTTGGATTTTATAAAGACGCAGAGAACATACCGGTGGTTGCTATGATTACAACCATTCAACTTCGTTTGCATGTATGAGACATTGATGATTCTCTGGTTTGGCTACATACACCTCATGGCCGGCTAGCAATTTCATCGGTCTATAGGTATCTTTCTTCCGATATTTCAGTCATCGACCTGTGAAATCATTTTGGTTAATTTAGGTTATGTTTGATTCAATTCTTATATTTTTTCATTTTTAGTTAAGATAAAATTTTAAAATGGGCAATAATGGGTAGAATGAGAAAATATTATTATGAATCAAATATTTTTTTCTTGAAAAATTAAATTTCTTTTCAAATTGACAAGTGTCATACATTGTTCATTTTCATTCTTAAAAAAAAAAAATTGTGTTAATAGTCATAAACCACCGGCTTAGATCTCCAAAATTGCCAGCATAGATGATTACCGATGGATGGTCGATGATCAATGTCTATCGGCATAAGTTTCCATGGTAGTATGTAAATAAACATTTATGGCAGTGTTTTGTAGACCTAGATTGACAATTTATGGCTGCTGGCATAGAGTTTCTTTAAAGAATGAAAATGAACAATATTGAGTATAGTTATTTTTCATGCAGTAGTCTACCTCAATTTTTGTGCTATGGACTGATTTTTCATTCTGAAATGAAAAGAATGAGACTAATGGCAAGAATTTTATAACCAAACACTCTAATGTTATCCATTCTTGCCCAAAGAATGAGCAATAATTTTATAATTAAATGCTCTAATGTTATTCATTTTTGTACTATGGTTGTTGGTTGCTCTCTCTCTCTCTCTCTCTCTTGCTCATTTGTTTTTTTCAATGCCCAGTGACTTGGATGGTTTTGATTTGCTTCCAGATTGTTTCTATGGGTGGACCATTTTGCTAATAGTAGTATTCATGATTGGTTACTTGACTAGTTTCAATTTGATAATCCCCACTTATCTTCTTTCTCTATTGGTGGTTTTTGTTGCTCATTGACGAAATAATCACCAATATCCATATATATCTTATATGATGATTGACTCTCGATCTTCTAGACCTTCAACACTGGCCTCTATTACTTGGAGCATACCTGCTTTTCCTTTACTGAAATTGAATTTTGATGGAGCTTTCCTTTGAATATGCCTCTCATGGTAGTGTTGGCATCTTGCTTCAAGACTTATAGGCAAATCCATTAAAATACCGTTAGCCCCCTCTTGAGGGAATCTGCATTGGTGCCTCACAGAGTGCACCCCACACAGCCCATCCCACAGCCCATCCCACAGCCCATCCCAGCTATGTATTGGGAACATCTCCTCATGACAAGCATGAGAGATGTTCCCAATGTACACTGAAATGTGCATATGGGCCTAGGCACCAATCTAAACTCCTCTCAAGACTGAAGTGCTGAAGCTAGAGCAGCCCCTTCCACTATCCATTTTGTTTTGGAGGTTGGTGCATCATCAATTTATCTTGAAGGTGATTCTCACATTGTTATTAAGGTCTCATTCGCTTTTCGGTAAGTTATATACCCAGGTAAGAGTATTTATTGATGTTCTTTTATTTTCTAGGCAAATAAGACAACGACTGTTTTAGTCATAAAAATTATGTTAAAATGGGCATTTTTATCTTATCCAAGTGTTGGCAACTTTCTCCCAAGTGGGAAAGTTTACCCACCTCGGAGATGAGAGTAAGTGATACTTAAGAAAATAAACTTTCCCTAATCTCACATAAATCTGAAAAAAAAGAACATGAATTTTTTAGTCAATGATAATCAAAATTCCATTGACCAATTTTTCCCCTTCTCAAAATCCAAAAAATGAACGCCCCTAAGAGTTTGTTCGAGGCCAACTTTAATATTCTTTAGCACATTAGATCTAAACTGATTTCAAACTCCTATTGTTGTAAATCCCTCACTGCCTGGTTAATTAGGTCTCTCAAACATGTAATAAGGCAACTCACTTATTGGCCAAGCATGCTCTTACAATCTCTTATCTGTATAGTTGGTCTACTACTTCATCTTTTTTACTCGAGACCTTGCGTATAAGGACTGTAATTCTGAGCAGATTTCTTAATGAAAAGGTGGCCTCTAGAACATTGCTGAGTGGCATTTTGCTTTCAAAAAGAAAACCATATGTGAATTTTGAAAATATAGAATAGTTTGACATTTACAGTTTCATGAAACGCGGTTTCAGGTTTTTACACTAGGGCTGTGTTTGGTTGCAGTGCAAATTTATTTGCACTAGTATAAATGCATGGGAGTGCAAATATAAAAAATGCATGGATTTTACTCTATTCTTCTTCATGTCTTAATTTACTTCATTTGTACTTGAATCAAATAAAATAAACTCCAATTTAAAAGAAAAATATGTCAGAATTTACACTCAAATAATTTGCACTGCCATGATTTTGCACCGATGCAAATTTATTTCCATTGCAACCAAACACATCCTAAGCTTTATTTTATCTATGTTACAATTTTACATTCAAAACAAGCAAAAAAAAGTACAATCTGAAACGAAAATAAAGCAGAATTTATATACAACTCATTTGCCAGGACATACCTATACCCAAAAAAAATGCCATCATATACTTTTGCACCAGTACAAATAAAATTGCATTACCAACGCAGAGGGTGCCTTGATCGAAAATACTTTCCATACGAACTGATCCATATTCTTCAATCGAAGGAAATGAGAATTCTTTTCCCATATAAAAGAAATAATCAATATGACAATTAAACAAATAATCGGGTTCTCTTACAAGAGGTGGTAGCATCTAAGGACGCCAATAGCTATTGGATTCCACTATACATCTTTTTTTTTCTTGTTTTTCAGGATAAGTGAAATGTATTGCACCATAATTGTCAAACCTTCTTCGCATAAATTGTACTGAATCAAAGTCGATCCTGCATGCTGAAGGAAATGTTATTTAGACTCAGTTTGGAAGGAGTGTAAATATAAATATGTACAGTACAAATATATGTTTAGAAATATAAAATACAAGGCTTTGTACCATATTTGTATTTACGCTCTTTCCAAATTGAGCCTTAATTTATACAAAATACAAGGTTTTATATATTATATATTTGAATTTGTACTCTTTTCAAACTTAGTCTTAAGGTTAAGTTTGGAAAGAGTACAATATATACAGTCTAAATACATATAAAATGCAAGGATTTACATTCTACATATGTGTATTTGTAGTCCTTCCAATTTGAGCCTTAAGGTTGCACTGTATTTTATTTACACTAGTACAAATGCATAGAAGTATAAATGAAAAAAAATGCAAATTTTTATTTAATTTTGTTTTGGGTTTTATTTTATTCTACTTCATGCCTTAGTTTACTTTATTTGTACTGCAATCAAACAAAATAAGCTAAAATTTGAAACAAAAATAAGTCAGAATTTACACTCAAACCATTTGCACTGTCATAATTTTGCATCAGCACTAATTTATTTATATTGCAACCAAACACAGCCCAAAGGAACAGATCAGTGATAAGTCTTTAATCGGCCCAAATCAGCAATTTAAAGGAAATTAAGGAAACATACATTAGGGGTAGGGTCTTCGGGTTCTCTTACACTTTTTTTCCCTTGCACCTGCATCTATATCCATCTATAGTTCTATGCTATATAAGGCTGATACTTGGTATTTGTGCAAATAAACCATAAAAGTTAAATTATAGCATTTGCATTGTAAGTTTTTTTTTTTTTCTGGAAGAGTACGGACAAGCCCAATGCAGATTTATGAATTCAACTGCAGACCTATAAACATTCAAAATGTCAAAAACCCCTCATTCTATACAATTGGCATCAATTCCCTGCTATACCTACCCCAATTGTACTAATTTGGGCTTAAAAATTCTGACCCTGGGCTGAACCATCATTCACCCTTTCTTTTACCCTTTAATCATGGACTCTTACATTGGTAAGAGATAAAGCTAAACCACTTGCACATCCTTCAGTAGGTTAGTCAATAGAAATTAAGAAAGATGGATGAAACTCATGTGGAATATGCAAAAGAATTTGAAAAGACTAAAAGGATAAAAACATTGAGGGTCCATTTGGTTTGCAACTGGAATCGAAATGGTCTAATCCTATAGTCTGTTTGGTTCAGACAGGAATAAAAATGAGAATTGGAATCAATAAGAATGAAATTTCATTCCTAAGGAAATGGTAGGAACTGGCCATGTTCTCAAATAGGAGAATGCCACTCCAGCAGAAATGGGATTTGGATTCTGCTCAATCAAACAATTGGAATCGGAATAGTTTATTCCGATTCCGATTCTAGACCCCTATTGCCACAAACCAAACGGGGCCTGAGTTTTAAGTGGAAGACTTGATACGAGAGAGAGACATTTAAGATCAATTAGTACTCAACAAAAATGTTGTGAGGTTGGTGTAAGATCAATTACAAGACCCGTTTGTTGATGTAACTAATTAGACTCAATTAGCTGGTGGGATACATCCAGCAAGTTAGTATCACCTAGAATTAAATATTAACACTATTCATATTAAATAACCTTAAGAAAATGTAAAGAAATAATTGAGGCTACAGATCTGCTTTCAGAAAAACAATGAGGTTATAGATTTTTTATGGAACTACACAACCAGCCCCATTCCCCGCTAAAGGTTGGGATTGATCCCAGGTCCTTGCTATAACTTTTTTAAGAACTTTCTCTCAAATTTACGTTTTTCTTTTATTTTCTATCAAATCAAACATAAACTTTACCACTTGAGAGCAGTATTAATGGCATATTTTAGTTGTATGGGAGGAGATGGGATTAGCTGAATGCAATATTTAGCTGTTTAGTAAGTTGTACGTGAGATCGATAGTAACATACCACACTAGTCATAAAATACATGAAGCCCACAATCATTCAACATCTCAGTGTGGGTCTAATGTATTTTGTCACTGCTTGGGTTATTATCATTTGAACCACATCCTGCCACACAGCTAAAGCGTTGAGCCAATCCAAATTCACATCAGATGCATAATAATGAAGACAATATCATCCTTATTGTTGTAGGTGCTGAGGATCGACTTCTCATTGTACATGAAAACTAATAAGTAGGTGTGCAAGACTCATCAACGGTGATCATATGGTGGATGAGATCAATATTACTGATGTCACTAAGGCTGTGTTTGGTTGCAATGCAAATAAATTTGTACTGATTCAAAACTATGATAGTGCAAATGATTTGAGTGTAAATTCTGACCTAATTTTGTTTTAAATTTTAGCTTATTTTGTTTGATTGCAGTACAAATGAAATAAATTATGACCCGAAGCAGAATAAAGTAAAATCCAAAACAAAATTAAACAAGAATTTACATTTTTTTCATTTGAACTCCCATGCATTTGTATTAGTGCATATAAAATTGCACTGCAACCTAAGACTCAATTTGGAAGGAGCACAAATACATACATACACACACATATATATATATATATACACACAAAACTTTGTACTCTATATATTTGCATTTGCACTCTTTCCAAACTAAGCTTAAAAATTAAAACATCCTAAGAAAGGGTTAATAGAAAAAGATTTGTGCTACGGAATAGGATTACTGGGCTAGCCCAAAACCTATAAATAAGTGCTTAACCCCTAAGCAATTCAAAAGGAAGATCTGTATGTAGAAATGCTTTATTCTAAATATAGTTTTTACACTAGGACTGTAGGAGGCAAATAATGCCACAAAAAAGCATCAGGGAAAAGCTTCCTCAGTCTGTAATGATAGGGTTTAATTGCTGGGTAGGGATCTATTACCAACAAACACTCCATTTTGCAGCAGTGCATTGGAAACATCTCCATTGTCATTTATAAGTCCGGATCAACTGCCAATGAAATACTTCCCAACATCCTACCAACATGATCTGACATCACACTTCTCATACATGGTGAGTCCAAGTCTCATGATGTGTGGTGTTAAATTTTATTGGTAGGGTGTTGGAACGTGTTTTATTGGTAGGAGATCCCAATTCATCATTCATAGTGAGATAATCCCTGTTGCCTTGCATGAGCCTAAGAAAAATCATCTTCCCAATGAACTTATCCTAGTTCATTTATCTAAAACACCTCAGTCAACACAGAAACCCTCTCACATGGGCCTTTATGTTCAGGCTTAGGCTTTATTGGGGCTTGAGAGGTTAATTAGCTCTTTTCTTTTGAACGACAAATTTTGATTTTTGATATCCAGATCATTGAAGTCCAAAGTTTAGAGCCCATGTTTTGGAGGCTCGTAACCAATGTTCAAAATATTGATATAAGTTGATACACCAGTTAGGGTGTATCGGCCTGTATCTTGGCTCTTTTTTTTTTAGTATTTTTGCTAAACTGATTTAAAGGAGTCGGTTTAAGGACCATCTAACTAACAAACAAGGATAATCATTTGGCTAGTCTAGTATGGTCTAACTCAGTGGTTGAATTGAAGCTGAGGTAATATCATATTTCTTCTATGTTGAGGAAGCAATGTTGTATGACAAATTGAGCCAACCACTAAAATAGGGGACCCTCTAAATTACCTACTTGTTCACATCAGCTTGTACCCTGTTTTATGGGTGTTTTCTGCAAGTAATATTGGCTGTTTAAGTTTCAAACTTTTATATTAAAGTCGTCCATCAAAGAGTAAAAAGATCATATGACTGGAAGTATTGGGCTCCAATTTATTTATATATTTTATTTTATTTTTTAAGGTCATTTATATATTTAATTGATACTTGTCTTATTCTTTCCATTAAATTCAAATATCATATATTATAAATATCTTAATATTTACTTGTACATATGACTTTATGCATTCCATATTATAAATATCTTAATATTAATGCTGATAGCCTACTATCCTGGACTGAATTTGGGCCCAATCCAACTCGAGTCCAAATTCAGCCCTTATGTCAGGTTTAATTGATTCGGTAACCTACACATGTTTATTAACTTGGATAAATGAGCTCAAGTTCAGATATGGGATTGTAGTAATCTTTCTTAACCCGATTCAGGAAACCCTTTTACATTTATTTATTTATACTAAATTAGATATTTGCATTGGGTTCTGTACAAGTTATAAAAAGTTAAATTCAAATTATATATAATTAATATTTTCTTGTAATGATATTAATGTTTTTATATTAATATTATTATATAAATTCAAATTACAATATTATTATATAAATAATAAAATTAATATTTATTTGATTTTTATATAAATAATAAAAAATTAAATAGAAATATATATACATATACATATATGATTATTATTATTTATACATGCTCTTACATTAATATAAGAAAATTAGGACGTTAATTTGCTAATGTTTTGGATGGGCCTAGGCCGCCTAATGTTCAGATATTTAAGCTATATTTGGTTTAAAGGAAAATGTAGGAAAAGGAAATAAAAGGTAAAAAAACCTTTATAATTTTTATATTGATTTTCCTATCTTTTCCTACTTTTCCTTCCAACCAACCATAATTTTAAAGAAGAGTTTTAATAAATAATAACTTTAACCAACTAAGCAAATTATTAGACCATTAATCTCTTTTTCTATAACATTAAATCATTAATCTCTTCGAGTTCATATTGATTGGTCCATTACTGCCAATAGGAGCATTTGAAACCTTAGAATTGGAATCTCTCTTTTTCATCGTGTGGTCATTCCGAATTATCAAGCAAATAGATGCCAATCCAAGTGTAAACAACAAATTTTCACTTCACCCTATACCAATTTTGGTGTGAACAATTGAGATTCTGGATGAAATTCCTGAAAATTTAACTTTTTTATTTTATTTATTTTTCTTTTTCATATTTAGATTCTCTCTCTCTTTCTCTCGTATATCTTCAACCCCCAACCCCTCGAAGCTCATTGAAACCCTAACCCCAACGGATCTATCGCCTGAAATCCCATTGCAAGAAGTTTCGAACTGTCTGCAATTTAAATCTTCGACGGTCGGGCACACTATCATGTAGGTTATCACAAATTCCCCTCTCTCATACATCCTTTTTTTTTATTATTATTGAGCGTTTAATGGTTATTGTTCAAACCGTGTTCTGCCACTTGATCCAAACCTCCTGCTTTTGTTATGGTTCGTCGACATTGAAGCAATATTTTTGAGCTTGCAGATTTTCTAGGTGCTGTCAGTAATACTTTTTTTTCCTTCCCTCTTTTTGGGGGCTTCCCCTGAAACATCTGAGTAGTTTTTGTCAGGGTTTTGATAATTTTGTCGAACTGGATTCTCCGGCTAGGTGCGAATTCGTCGTCGCCGGGTCTTTGGTCTTATTTACTTTTTAGGCTTTCTATTTCCCTTTCTAGGGTTAGTTCTGAATCCTTTTTTTGTGGCGTGTCCAAATTTGATGCCTGTTTCTTTCATCAAAATACTAATTTTTCCTTCTGTCGCTATTTTAACGGATACATATTATCAACATTCGAGAGAAAGTCCCGTCTTCAAGTTTGTATAGGGAGAACTGCGTAGCATTGTAGCTTCTTAACGCTGTAACTTCTGCCTCAAACTAAACAACTCTGCTAGGTTCGAAGGTTCAGTATTTTGAGGTCGCTGAAGAGTTGATTTTGGGGTCCAGAAATCTTCACTGGTAAATCCTAAACTGAGAGAACTGTAAGGTTGATCTTTTCTTTGAATGTGTGGATAGGTTTTATTTGCATTGCACATTAGAGGACATAAGTTTTAAAGAAGTAGCCTGTCTGTGCTTGCTTTCCATTAGTCACTTTTGCTTTCTCTCTATCCCCTTCTCTATCCAAAGGAGGGAGTTATTTAAGAGAGCACCGATTAGCCACGGGTTAGTTTTGCATGGGCGATCATGAGGGCTGGTCACAGCCAAGTGGCCTATTGCCCAATGGCCTCTTGCCTACTGAAACAACCTCGGTAACTCAAGTTCTTGACCCCGAGAGATGGTCCAAAGCCGAAGAAAGAACTGCAGAACTCATTGCCTGCATTCAGCCCAACCCACCCTCAGAAGAGCGAAGAAAAGCTGTTGCAGAATATGTACGACAACTTATCATGAAGTGCATTTCCTGCCAGGTTAGCACTTTCGGGTTTGTTTTATTTGATCTGTATTGTTTGCGTTTTTTTTTTTTGGCATATTGTTTGCATTTTGGTGAGTGTTTTAGTTGTTGCAACCCATAATCAACTCCTGAAAAATGATAAAACCATTGGTTATTAATGCCCTATAAATTGGCCTTTTTTTCCTGCAATCAGCATTCTGAAAGAATGTTAATCTTATTATCATGTTTCTTCCAAAAGTTTGAAATTGCTTTTCCTCCATTTTTTTTTCTTGCTATATTCTGCCATTCTAAAGGGAACTAGTTGTAAATAATGACCCTCTGCCAAATAAAGGAAGAACAAAAGGAAGGGAAGAAAATTAGACAGGAAGTAGCAACCAATAGAGACCATCTCTACAAAATTCCATCCAATGAAAAGAGACATTGTGCTAACAGAACTCTTTAAGAATCATTTCTATGAAGTGAAACGAGGTGAACTTTCAGAAACCATCTCTACAAAATTCCATCCAATGAAAAGAGACATTGTGCTAACAGAACTCTTTAAGAATCATTTCTATGAAGTGAAACGAGGTGAACTTTCAGAAACCTTGCTCGGTGAACAAAAATTAAATTCTAAGGATGAAAGATCCTCCAAAGGTAACACCAATGTCTGTTCGAACACCATAGGACACATGAAATTATGAAATGGAGGATTCTTTGATCCCATTGGTCCCTAAATAGCTCCACTTTTTGGTGGTCCCTAGTACACCTGCACACTTTTGTGCTTTCTTTTCCCTTGTTTCTTATCAGAGAATTTTTTGTTCCGACCAAAGTAAATTGACTTCCTTATTGATGCTGTGAGGAATGGGAGAGCACAATATCAAGAATATTTTCATAGGCAAGTTTACCAGGACCATCCAATTCATATGAAACACAAAAACAATTTTAGTTTAACCTACCAATCCATTCATTCATTTTTACAGAAAAGGAAACTTGTATTCATTGTGTCCCTAGCAACCATAGAGAATTTTTTTTTCCCCCAGAGAGACTGCAACCAACAAGTTGCACTTCTTTCTTTCCATTCACTGAGATATGAAATTGCATTTCAAGAACACATGTTTCTTCCCTGACCTTTATTGCTGGCAGTTTCTAAAAATATTGCCTGTTGGCATTTTTACAGGTGTTTGCTTTTGGATCTGTACCCCTAAAGACCTATTTACCAGATGGGGACATTGACCTAACTGCTTTCAGTAGGAATCCAAATTTGAAGGATACCTGGGCTAATGAGGTTCGTGATATGCTTGAGAATGAAGAGAAGAGTGAGAATGCTGAGTTCCGTGTAAAAGAGGTTCAGTACATTCAGGCAGAGGTATGTCATTTTTGATGTCTTAATGACTTTACTTGAAAGGCAATCTCCAACTCATGTAGTCATGTCAGCCAATTCAGTTTGTTGCACATTTGGCTACCATATTGAATTTCTAGTCTTGTTTTAGACCTTCTTTAAAGTGTTTTCTTTAATTTTATTACTTTGGTTGAAATGTTTGGTGATTAACCAATCAATAAATAATTTGTTGCAAATGCTCAACAAATCTTTTATGTTTATGTGGCTTTTTTATATTTATGGTTGTCTCACTATTGTAATTTTTTATCAGCAACACAAATTATTTCATTAATTAGAATAGATCATGGTTGCAAGTTGCAACAAGAGGTTGCGGAAAAAGAGCACAACTTTAGAAAGCTGACCCAATCCAAAATTACAATTGAGCCCAATACAGATGAGTTCTTTGTACACCTTGTTTAGCTAAACCATCTGCCAAGCTATTGGCAGTTCCCCATGCTGATAAAAAAAAAGCTATTGGCAGTTCCCCTCACCCATCCAACTCAGATTGACATTTCCTTTGCTTGCCATTTAAATTGCCTAAATTCATTCCTCAATTGCCATGTCACCCCCTCCCCTTCTGCAGCCATTTCACAACAGTTTTTAGTCTCCCTCAATGATCAGTCTATTAATACCCAACTCTTTTTCTTTTTCAACCCCATTTACTGCAGCCAAAAGCTTTGATCTTGCCATGTCACCTTGTTCCGCAGGTCTGGAGTATAAAGCAATAACATTTCCTTCTTTATCCCTAATGGCCCCCCTATGCCTGAGGGGCCTGGATTACCTAGACAACTCCCATCAAAATTCAGCTTCTTCCAGCCACCTATTGGGGGTGACCATGTCTCAGCAGATTTCTGTCTTCTAGATGAAGAGGCAGCAATAATGTTTCCTTCTTCAATGATCAGTCTATTAATGCCCAACTCTTTTTCCTTTTCAACCCCATATACTGCAGCCAAAAGCTCTGGTCTTGCCACGTCACCTTGTTCCACATGTCTGGAGTATAAAGCAATAACATTTCCTTCTTTATCCCTAATGGCCCCCCTATGCCTGAGGGGCCTGGATTACCTAGACAACTCCCATCAAAATTCAGCTTCTTCCAGCCACCTATTGGGGGTGACCATGTCTCAGCAGATTTCTGTCTTCTAGATGAAGAGGCAGCAATAACACCCCAAGCCCTACAAGTGTTTTCAATCTTAAAATCTGAAAATAGCTTCATGCTTTTTGCCTAGTCTACCACTGTCAAAGTTATTATTTCTACCAAGGCTTCCTTGCTTCTTTCTCTTTCTTCAAATGTTCTTGCATTTCCTTCCTCCCAAACAGTCCAAAGCACCACTGCTCTAGTACACCTTCCCGAGATCCTACCCCTCCTTTTAGTGCAGCTAAAACCAGTAGAGCTAAACAATCCTTCCAACCTGTCAGTAGAGGACCATCTGCATCCAAAGAGGGCAGCAAACCAATTCCAAATAAAGCTAACAAAAGGGCAAGGGATTAGAAGATGAAATGCAGTCTCACCATTCTTAAATTAAGAAGTTTTATCAACTCTGGGAAGTCACTTGTAAAACAGTTTGCTAGTAATTTGTAAGATTCATCAACTGTGATGTAATGATCAACGCATTCAAGCATGCATTTATCAGACTTTTGTTAAATAAAAAGTAATAACATGGCACAGTGGTAATATTACAGCAGAAGAGATCTATCAATCTTCCTTCACCCTTAGAAAAGAGAAATAGCCCCACTTCTGCTCTCCTCACATGCACTATCAGATGAAGATAAATAGCAGAAACAGCATACTAGCACAGGTGCTATTGTCTCTAGATTTGTGGAAACATAGAGTTGTAATTAAGGCAAGGGTCTACAGTTTGTATTTTTGTAGACATTTAAAGATATTGCTTTATTTTCTATTTATCTACAGTGGTTGACTCTGGGTTTCTTTGGTTCTTAGTATGGTGAAGATGAACTTTTCTCACTGTTCACTGGGCAAGACTAGTGATTATATGAGATAGATGCAAGCTGACTAACAATGAAAAGTAACAGCAATTGCAACATCTTATATATATATATATATATATATATATATATATATATATATATATTCAAACGAAATTGAGAGTAGACCAAAACCTGGAACAAAAAGAAGATTCAGAAGCACATCTAAAAATTCTGGAAGGACCTGCACCCTGTTCATGATATGATGCCAATATCAGCACTTATCTTTTTCATTTTCTGTTGAATATTCTTATGTTTCATTTTTTTCTTTCCAAGTCCCCAAAAATAGGAAAGGGGGCACAGTTCCAGAATTTTTTATTTTATAAGTAGCTCCAGAAAAATTTTGCCTTCTTGCTTCCTAGTTCCTTGTATAATCATGGGATTTAATCCTTGAATAATGTCATTAGTTGGGGGCACAGTTCCATTAGTATTGCCTTGTTAGAACAGTTAATCCTTGAATAATCATGGGATTTAATTTATGATGGTGATATCTTTACTCTGATAAATGTCATTAGTTGGGTATCTGGCAAAAAAGAATTGACTGTGCATATTGTTCTACATAACAAAGCTTATTTATCTGTCCACCGCTGGCATTAATACCCTTTCTCTAATTTCTATGGTGGAAAAGGAAATGAACATTTTGTGAATAGAGGAGTGATACAGTTTCAGTAAATTCCCTCGCCCCCAGTACTTTGTTTTTAATTGATCTTTCCCTGCCATTTGTTATTGACAATTTTACTTTCTCACATTGTTTAGCATGATGAGATTTACCTTTTTCCTTTTCCCTGTTCCATTTACAGGTGAAGATAATAAAGTGTCTTGTAGAAAACATAGTTGTAGATATATCCTTTAATCAGCTTGGTGGGTTATGTACCCTTTGTTTCCTTGAGGAGGTGAGTTGCTATTATCCTCATCACGCGGCTCTAAAATTCTTTTGTGTAGATATATCTGTTTTTTAATGTTCAACTGATGAGTAATCCTCTCTTATATAGGTTGACCATTTGATAAGTCAAAACCATTTATTCAAGCGCAGCATTATACTGATTAAGGCGTGGTGCTACTACGAGAGCCGCATACTGGGTGCTCATCATGGACTTATTTCAACTTATGCTCTTGAGACTTTGGTTCTATACATATTTCATGTCTACAATAATAAATTTGCTGGGCCACTTGAGGTAACTGTATTGTCAAATCCTTTTCCTTCTTTATTATTCTTTTGTTTTTTTGTTAACTTTTATGTGTATGAGTATTTGTATGTGTATGTATTAAACTTTGTTCCTGAAAGTCCTTCCTTACATCTACAGGTTTTATATCGTTTCCTGGAATTCTTCAGTAATTTTGATTGGGATAATTTTTGTGTTAGCCTCTGGGGTCCTGTCCCCATTAGTTCACTTCCGGAAATGGCAGGTATAGATGGAATAACGTGCATGTGTTTTTTTTATTGGTTGAATAATATGTATGTGTTCCCCATTGTATTTCCTTATTTACCTCCATTAAAAATATCAGTCAATTTGACAGTGTATTCTTTCTTTATGAAAATTTTCAGCGGAACCTCCTCGGAAGGATGGAGGAGAGCTATTACTCAGCAAAGTGTTCCTTGATTCTTGTAGTACAGTATATGCTGTTTTTCCTGGTGGCCAAGAAAATCAGAATCAACCCTTTGTTTCCAAACATTTCAATGTTATTGATCCTTTGCGTACAAACAACAACCTCGGGCGCAGTGTTAGTAAAGGTAAGTAAACATTAAACTTTATGCTTTTCTGTGAATCTTGTTTTCTTTATGTTCTTGTAACATTTTCTGCAAGATGATTGGTAATTCCATCATTTTCATTTTGGACATCGTACTTTCCTTTTCTTTTGTGTTTAATTGTATGCTAAATGTTTGACTTTATTTTCCCCTTGCAAAATGCTTAACTTTATTGATGTGTTTAATTGTACCAAATAGAAGGATTCACACTCAGTTAAATATTTAGGCAATAAACTTTGCATTAGAAGGATCAAATGCATTAGTGTCAACATGAAATCTTTCATACTATTTGATGACGGACAAGATTGAACATAACTTGCCACTCAGACTTTGCCCCAGCTTGGCAAATGCAGTTGTGGAGCCAACTCTGTCATGGGGTTCATTTGGGGACCATGTCATACCAGACATACACATCTACAGGGGGGGTATGTATGAATGAATTGGGAATGTACTTTATGATCACTTATTGAGTACAGATTTGGTCCTAAGAATAAGGTTCAAGCCAAAAGATCAAAAGAATCCTGTTTGTGCCATATGGCAGTACTTGTCTTATAGACATCTTATAAAGTTTTACTTTAAGATGCACCTCTCTACTTCAACGTGTCTTCTTCATCATCATGAATCCTGTTTAATATTTATATTAAAATAAACAAAAGATCAAAAGAAAAAGAAAAAACTTCAGTTCTTGTAGATAGCTTTACTTTATTTTCACAATTATAGATTTATAGTGGTATCCTATTTTAGCATAAAGCTACAATAAAAGATAAAAGGTGAAAAAACATGAGGGAAAATGTTTCCAAGCCTGAATTATGTTGAGTTAATTACATTTATGAGTTCATTTTAGTTCTAACACAGCATCATGTAAAATCACAAAATGTTATAATGATTAAAAAGGTTTTTTTTGCAGTTTAAGAGTTCATGGAGTGTTTCTAATGAGGAATGACTTTATTTTTACAAACAATGTTTATGAAGTACTGCATGCAATGATGAATACTAGCTTGCCCCAATTATGTTAATTGGAAATGCAAATTGGTGAAGTAGGGTATGAATATGCTGGCATGATATGTTTAGCAGATATAGATGCATATACAAAGACATGGTGTTATTATCCAAGTATAAAACCACATGAACTTCCATGTAGAAATCGATTTGACTACCCTGCATGGATTTTTTGGATTTATCTATTGTTCCACTAGAATACATTTACATATGTTGTTGCATTATTGTTATGTGGTTTATCATTTTTGCATTCTTTTCAGGAAATTTCTTTAGGATACGTAGTGCCTTTGCATTTGGGGCTAAAAGGCTTGCCAGGTTACTTGATTGTCCAAAAGAGAACTTAATTGCCGAAGTCAATCAATTCTTCATGAATACATGGGAGAGACATGGCAGTGGCCATCGCCCTGATGCTCCTAGTCCTGACCTGTGGAATTTGCAACCATTAAAACCAAATAATATTGATGGATCTGAGACTGCAAGGTGCTCTTCAAGCAGCAAGAAGAAGGTAGAGAATTCCTTTGGCAATGAATCTGAGGTTGAGGCAGCTCATGTTTATCATGGTATCTACTCTCAACATAGTAACCCTCCCTCAGAAGGCTTGTCTAGGACTAGTAATATATCTGCAATATCTTCCACTCAAAGCCAGAAGAGTTATGGCAGCACAAATAGCTCAAGGGCCTCTGATCAGAGTGCACGAAATATTAGCTCCAGTGACAGTGTACGTGCTGAGAAAGGTCAGAGAAGTAGTAGAACAGACTCCTTGGTGAATGAAGTACAGGGAAGGTATCATTTTGCAAGGACACGCTCTAGTCCAGAACTTACAGATTCATCTGGTGAAGTTTCAACTCGAGGAAGGCGTAATAAAGTACCAGAGACGGGAAAAAACCAGATTACTTCTGCAAGGTTAGATTATAGCTCTAGGAGGAAGAACTTGGTCTCTGATGTTTCTGGCAATCAAAATACAAAACCTTCAATTGATGATCCTTCATCAATGAGACATAGTTCATCCCATCAAAGCCTTGATGCTGCTGTTGATTCAAATAGCGCTTCAAATAGTTATAATGATGAGGCTGGGCTGGGTGCAGTGAGAGAAGAGATTACTTCTGTTGCTGAGGCAATAGAGAGGCATCAAGAAGAGCAAGACCTTGTGAACATGATGGCATCTTCCGGGGTCCATAGTTTTGATGGGCAGGTTCAGATACCAATAAACTTAGCGGCTTCTGCTCACCTACCTCTTCCAATATCACCTTCTGTTCTTGCTACAATGGGTTATAGTACACAAAGGAATCTGGCTGGGATGGTTCCTACTAACTTTCCCTTTATTGAGCCTCCTTGGGGCTCAAACATGCAATTTCCTCCTGGCCTAGTTTCTTCATTACCCCATTATTTTCCTGGTGTTGGACTGACGTCAAATGCTGAAGAAACTAGTGAAACAGGTAATGAAAATTTGGGTTTGACAGAAACAAACCAAGAGGATGTTGATTGCAGTTTTTGGCATGAGCAGGATGAAGGTTCCATCAGAGGCTTTGATTCTGATAATGGAAGTCTCCAAATGCTACAGTCGGATGATAGGCAACAGTCAACTTCAGTAGGGTTTAACTTTCCTCCTTCTCGGGGGAGTAGCTCTTCTAGTTATTTTAAACAGAAATTTGTCAAAGAAAACAGAGCGATAAGGGAGGAGCATGGTGATACTTTCCGGTACCAAAATAACAGGGGAAATGAGATCTACTCTACAGATAGAACTACAAGTTCAAGATCCTTATCTGTTTCACAGGCTAGTTCTTCAAGAGGTAAACTGTCATCAGAAAGTTCCTGGGATGGGTCTATGAGAGCTTCTAAGTCAACAAGGGACAAACGTGGAAGGAAAACGGTTCCATCTGCAGTTCCTTCTACCTTGTATGGGAAAGGTAAGAGCGGTTGGCAGCACGAGGGTCCTTCATTTGATCATGTTTCTACTCAAGTAGATGATGACAACAGAGACTGGATTCCTTTATCAACCGTTGGCACTGAAATGGCAGAACAAAGTGTGGGGCTATCATCTGTGGCTTCACCACATGTTCGAAGCCATCATATGCCTGGTTATGAACCCTTACAAATAAGGGCTATGGACAATTCTGGAATGGTACCTATTACCTTTTACCCCACAGGGCCACCTATTCCGTTTGTAACAATGCTTCCAGTGTTCAATTTCTCAACTGAAATGGGAAATTCTGAAGCATCTACAAGCCATTTTGATGGAGAAGAGAGTGTGGATAATAGCCACAATCAATCTGATCAGAACTTTGATTCAGCTGAAAGTGTTGAGCAGCAGGAAAACTTCAGTGCTTCTAGTTCTATCAAAGGCACTGCTTCTGTGGAATCTTCTGAGGAGCACAAATCTGACATTCTTAATAGTGATTTTGCCAGTCATTGGCAAAATCTGCTATATGGACGGTCTTGCCAAAACCCTCGATATCATGGACCTTTGATATATCCACCACCTGTTATGGTACCACCAATGCATTTACAGGGCCATTTCCCGTGGGATGGCCCTGGAAGACCTCTTTCCACCAATATGAACCTCTTCACTCAGCTTATGAACTATGGCCCCCGCTTTGTTCCTGTTGCTCTCCAGCCTGGTTCTAATAGGCCCGCGGGTGTTTATCAGCGTTATGGTGATGAAGTTCCTAGATATCGTGGTGGAACAGGGACCTATCTGCCAAATCCTGTAAGATGATATGACAATTACTTGCCACTGATTTTCCATTGTCATGAAACCTACTTTAATTTGTTCCTTAATAATTGTTTTGTCTATCTCTAATGTAAATAGGCTGGGTATTAAGTCATTTGGCACAAGGATAATTCATATGCTTGATGTGTCTGCCCCACATGGCATATTTGATGGACCTTTTTTTGTCTTTTTTTGCATGTTCTGGGTTTCCCAAACTTTTTCAAAGAAAATTTATAGATCTTCCTATACAAGCAAAAGCACCGTCAACAGGTGATCAGCACATCCATGCATTTCAAGTATCCAAATATGTAAACAACTAAAACTTGACAGATCAAATGAAAAAAGAAATGCAAAAGAAAAGAAGAATTCTTGTTTGGTGGTGATGCAGCACCCCAAACCAACTTTGTTTAAAAAAAAAAGAAAAACAATTTAAGTGTTTTTTTCCTCAAAAGAATGATATCACAACCTGTTGTTTTTCTGTTTGAAATTTCCTACCAAGTTTCAGGCCAAATGGACAAGATTTGGTACGTATATAGGTTTTTTTTTGGGGGGGGGGGGTTGCATCAATTTGATATGAACCAATATTTCAGAGACACAATGTGTATGAGTTGGTATTGAATGATACTCATAGATATGGGAGAATGCCACCAAAACATGGCTATTCCTCTCATACATGCTATGCTGCAAGTTTCCATGTTCTTTCAGATATTAAAGACGATAGCACTAACCAACCCCAAATAGTTGAGGTTAAGGGGTAAGTATGCATTAGCAGTAGCAGTAATAGCAATTACTTTGACATTGTTCTATTTTGCAAGCTTCTTTTGGTAGAATTTACGTATTCACCTTTACTTATTTATTTATTATTTGTTTATTTTTCAGAAGGTTTCTTTCCGGGATCGGCAAACTTCAACCACCAGAAACCACAGAGGAAACTACAACTATGATCAGAATGACCACTATGGTGACAGAGAAGGAAAGTGGAACATAAACATGAAACCACGAGCTACTGGTCGTAGCCATGGCCGCAATGAGAAGCCAAGCTCAAAGCCAGACCGACTGGCAGCAAGTGATAACCGAGCTGACAGGCCATGGGATTCATACAGGCATGATTCGTTCCCTTACCAGTCCCAGAATGGTCTATTCAGTTCATCAAACTCCATGCACAGTGGCTCTGCAAATGTTGCATACAGCATGTACCCACTTCCTCCCATGAACCCCAATGGCGTGTCACCAACTGGACCTGCTATTCCATCTGTTGTCATGTTGTACTCCTATGATCATACCTCCAATTATAGTTCACCTGCTGAGCAACTTGAGTTTGGCTCTCTTGGGCCAGTGCATTTTTCAGGTACAAGTGAAGTATCACAGCTCAGTGAAGGAGGTCCAGCTAGGACTGTGTATGAGCAGCAGAGATTTCAAGTCAGTTCTCCTGCACGCTCTTCGCCTGATCAACCATCATCTCCTCAACTTCAAAGGTAATAGCGCTGCCATTTTCTTGTGCAATATAAACTTTAGTTACATGTAATGCTAGACTTTTACTGGCCTAGGGAATGATTTTCTGTCTTTAATTTTCTCTTAAGCCAAGTGCTGATTTTCTTTACAGAAAGGGGCTTGTATTACAGGATAAGCTTAGCACAATTTAGCAGACCAATTCTTTGCCATACAGGGATGGGGTGGACATGTTCAATTGCTCATCAATCTAGAAATTCAATTTGACCAACTATCTCTGTTATTGATAACAAATTTGTAGAGCGCCCTAATCTTATTATCCCAAACAAAAATGTCCTGATCATATTGGTTGGATGGTAGTGGCATTCAGTTGTTGGGAATTTCAGAGCCCCCCATGCTCATCAATCTAGTTGGTTGCCATACATGTAGTGCTTGATCTTTAGTAATTCCTCCTTATTCCTATGTGGGATTGTTTGTGATGCTGTCAATGTATTATCTTAACAGGGGGGTTTGATTATTTTGCCAGATCGGCTGCTCAGAGGATTTATCAGTTGAAAGATGAAGATTTCCCACCTCTGAAGTTTCCAAACCAGGGAGGTAATAATGGTGATAACAACTATGATGACAGACCTCATTATCAGACCTTCTTGTTCACACCTTCCTCCTCCTGAAAAGGGGATCTGGGCCTGTTGCCCAAGGAGTTTCTGTACATTTCTCTCATGTAAGTGGAGACCCATCATGCTAATGTAGTGCTTGTATGTACACTACAAAGTAAAATTTTGACCTAAATCCATTTTACTAGGGCAGAAGGATGGTGGAGAAGACAATACAGGGCAATCCTTGTATTTAGTTCCATTTTATCTTTTTCTCCATTCTTGTACTTCTTCGAAGGGTACTACACTGAGCATTTAATTGTTTGACATTAGGATCTTTCAATGGCTTGGGACTTTAGCTGTCACCATCCTATAAAATTGCCCATCTTAGGTGTTGTTTTACATGGACTAGCTTCTTTAAAAAAAAATCATCAGTTCATTGTCCATTAGAACCGACTCTTTCTAAATTTTACATGCTCTGTTTACAGTGTAGAATATTATTGTCAAATGATAAATTGGTTCATGGAAGATTTCCATTTTTTACTGACGCCATATATTACGTTTCAATTTATTCTAGTGGGATCTGTACTACCCTTGCCAATTTGTTTGATGCTTGCCAATCATCGTTCTTCTTTCTTTCCTCTTGGAATAGTGGAGAGACTGTGCAGCAGACTGCAGAACTGCACTCGTATTCACGGGTTGAGCAGCATATAACTTAAGACGGAATAATATAGTTTACTTATTTTTGTCTTGTGTAGATCAATTTCTGTAAAATCAATGTGGTTGTGTATGATTTCAGATTCCAGAACAATCATGATAAACCCACTTGGAAGTGTGCACAGTGACTGCTTTTTTTAACGTCATCAACTTTGAAAGGCAATTCGTGGAAAGGTATTATATTGTAAGATGTATACGATATAAATACCAAGAAATATTAAAAGGAAAAACAGAGCCCATCTCAAAGGAAGATCAAACTATATCCTGCTTTGTTCTCTCATGGATGCTGGTAACTCTTGAATGTCATTGCCATGTTGCTATAGCAGCAGGCTGTGCAGTACTCGGTATCTTAAATGAAACAGGTTTCCTGGTGATAATGTTTCATGTGTGGCAGGTTGTAATTGTATGGGAGTTTAGTCGTTCCGAACTCAAAGGAGCCAGCCAATGTACGCGTCTACCTTATAATGACAGATTGCATTCATCTCTGATTCTCTGGGAGGGGGATATATATCATGTAATGCGGCATGGGTTATCGTATTTCTTTGTACATTATGAAGATATCTTATGAAGCAGGTCAACCTTGATTAATGGCAATGTGAATTAATAGTGCATGGCTGTACTAATTAAGAAAATAGATTCAATTCGGAGTCGATTTGGCTTGATCTTGCTATCGTGTAAAGCTGAAAGGAACAAATCTTAGG
Source organism: Nelumbo lutea (assembly GCF_056320005.1). Lineage (NCBI taxonomy): Eukaryota > Viridiplantae > Streptophyta > Magnoliopsida > Proteales > Nelumbonaceae > Nelumbo > Nelumbo lutea. The sequence goes on along the minus strand of NC_142686.1, from coordinate 41,610,418 downwards.
AATCTTAATTGAAATTCAAAAATATAATCTACGATAAAAAAGAGTTCGAAGCATCCTACATTTAAGGAGTTGGTACCTTGATATACAACAAGTACAAGCTATGTTGAAGGAATGGATTGGTAAGCTATTTCCCTAATAACCCGGTCAATCTTTCCGAGTAGTCATACTTGTAAATTCGTATTTTTTCTGTAGCCATGTAAATTTCATATTCGCAATTTGATGCTCAGAACAGCCAATATTAGTTTTGCAAACCCCCAATACAGGATGATCTAGTATATAGGTTATTTAGCAAGCTTTTTTTGCAAGTCTGCATTTGATTGCAGTGTAAAAGTACAAATACACTTGGAGTTGTACATCGATGTAAATGTTTAGATTGTTTTTTAACTAAGTTGTCTCGATGTGAATGAAATTTTACATCAAATTTCGGTGTTTAATTATATATCATCCAAACAGCTACATAACTGAATCGAGTTTTAATTACCAGTCCGGTGCTTGCACACGCAGCCTAAATGACCAATGAATCTTGTATGCGGCAAATTAATTTAAAGTTAGAAAGGGCCTTGATATGTGCACGAATTATGTAGCAGTGGTCAAGTTTGTTTTTTAGTCTGTTAGTATCTTTGAATATCTTTTAGCCAGTAGTAGATAAGCTTAGCTTGTTTTAGTAGATAAGCCCCAGGGGTGAGCAGTTCCTATTTTATTTCCTATTTTATTTCAGTCATATCAATGGTATCAGAGCCGGTTCCGACCATGGATACTCGCAGCAAAACCAACGCAGAATTTTGCAATAAAGTCAACGAAATCTTAGCACGATATGAGTCAAGCTTTGATCAGGTGAACTCTACCTTACAAGCAGTGTTAACCGAGTTCCAAGCCCTATGAACCACACAAATCCCTCCCGAGATCAACCCCTTTGCACATGAAGAGTCCTCACACCAACATACTTCTCGTTCCAACCCCACCAATGATCACCCTCATCAACACCTCAATTTGTCTTTCCCAAAGTTTAATGGGGATGACCCAAGTGGCTGGATTTAAAAGCAGAGCAATATTTTGATTTCAAAAATATTGTACCAGACCAACGAGTGCAACTAGCTTCCTTCCATTTAGAAGGCATCGCCTTGCAATGGCACAGGTGGTTGACAAAACATCGCGGACCGCTCACATGGGAAGAATTCTCCAAGGTTGTGCTACATCGATTTGTTCCAACCGACTATGAGGACCCGTCGAAAGCTTTAACTCGCCTTAAACAGACCACAACTGTGGCAGTTTATCAAGAAGCTTTCGAAAAGCTCTTCCATCGAGTTCACGGCCTGCCCGAGAGTTTTCTAATTGGTTGTTTTATTGCAGGACTTCGTGATGACATTCGCATAGACGTGAAAATTAAACAGCCTAGAACCTTGATAGATATGATCGGAGTGGCTCGAATAATTGAGGAATGAAATCAATTACAAAGGAAACCAAACCAGCAAGTTCATTCCTAACCAGCCTTAGTGACACAGAGGGTGTCACCTAACCCAACAGCTAGTGTGCTAGGGCCTCCACCAACCCAGCGCACAAACCAGATTTCCAGTGCTCCACCAGCAACATTCTAGCGAATCACCAACCAAGAGGTGTGAGAACGTCGCGATAAGAGGTTATGTTATTATTGTGATGAGAAGTTCACTACTGGCCACCATTGCGAATGACCACAATTATTTATGATTGAGGATCCAGTCCACGCGGATATTGAGGATGTCAAACTAGAGGCAGAAAATCAAGAAGTTATCCCTGAGATTTCTTTTCATGCAATTGCGGGAATTGAACACCCACAAACCATACGTGTTCTAGGCAAGCTGAAAAACAAGAATGTGATGGTGCTAATTGATGGCAGCAACACTCACAACTTCATTGACCAGGCAATAGTCTCTAAGTTTGAGTTACCAGTGAGCTGAGACAAGAAATTTCAAGTCATGGTCGCCAACCGAGAAAAGATAGAATGTGTTGGGTAGTGTCGGGCTCTCACCCTTGCCATTCAAGGATATTCCATTACTGCCGACTACTACGTTCTTCCAATCGCGACATGCCAGTTAGTATTAGGGGTGCAATGGCTTGAAACTCTTGGACCCATCAAGATGGATTACAAACAGATGACCATAACGTTCAAGAGGGAAGGAATTTCTCGCACCTTCGAAGGATTGGGATGAGCCAGCATCATCGAAGCCCTAACCAACAAGGAGTGCAATGGATTACAAGGTACTGGGTTCCTTTTTCAAATAGTTCCTTCCAATAGCAACAACCAACCAAGTTGTTACCCACCTGAGATGGACCACACCTCCTAATTGAGTTTTCCCATTTATTTGAACCACCCACCAACTTGCCTCCAAGACAACCACATGACCATCAAATTCCACTCCTTCCAGACAAATGACTAGTTAGTGTGAGGCCGTATCGATACCCATATTATCAGAAAACTGAGATAGAGAAGATGGTGAAAGAGCTTTTGCAATCAGGATTGATAAGGCCAAGTAACAGCCAATTTTCGTCATCGGTTCTGTTAGTGAAGAAAGCTGATGGAGCTTGGTGATTTTGTTCAGACTATCAAGCACTGAACCACATCAATGTTAAAGATAAATATCCAATTCCTGTTATCGATGAACTATTAGATGAGCTCCACGAATCCAAATTCTACTCCAAATTGGATCTATGGTCTGGGTACCATCAAATCCGAGTACGAGAAGAAGACATCCCTAAAACAGCCTTCCGGATGCATGAAGGGCATTACGAGTTCATAGTGATGCCATTTGGCCTAACGAATGCACCTGCAACCTTCCAAAGCCTCATGAACGATCTCTTCCGTCCATACCTCCGAAAATTTATTTTGGTTTTCTGTGATGATATTCTGGTGTATTCAAAATCATGGAAAGACCATATCTCTCATTTTCAAATTGTTCTAAAAATCTTATCCTCTAACAATTTGTTTGCAAAAATGTTGAAATGTTGATTTCGTGCTTCGCAGGTTGAGTACTTGGGTCATATAATTTCGGAGCAAGGGGTGTCGATTGATCCAACCAAAATACAAGTTGTTCTTGAGTGGCCTACACCTACAACAACAAAAGGGGTCCATGGTTTTCTCGGTTTAGCAGGTTACTACCGGAAGTTTATTCGTAACTTTGGAAGCATAGCGGCTCCTTTGACCCAACTCTTGACCAAAGGAGGATTTCAATGGAACGAGGCAGTAGAGATGGCTTTCGAACAGTTGAAGAAGGCACTAACTTCACCACCAATTTTATGTCTTCTGGATTTTTCTCAATGATTGTGATTGAGCGCGCTGTGAGCAGAACTGGAATTGGTGCAATCCTTACCCAGCAAAATCGACCAGTGGCATATTTTAGTGAAGCACCGAAGGGTTAGGCCTTGGCACTATCCACCTATGAGAAGGAGATGTTAGCTATCGTCAAAGCAATTAAGAAATGGCGCCCATATTTGCTTGGGAAACCCTTTATAATCCGCATAGACCAAAAAAGTCTTAAGTATCTAATCGAGCAACAAATAACTACACCAGCACAAACACGATAGCTGCCAAAGATACTTGGTTATGACTACGAAATTGAGTATAAAAAAGGGGCTGAAAATCAAGGTGCGGATTCTTTGTCACGTGTAGTTGAATTTCAATTTCTATCAATCTCAATACCACATGCAGATTGGTGGCTGATGCTGCAAAAAGAAGTCCAACAGGATGCATTTTATGATCAATTGATGAAGAAATGCCCCTCTCGTTCAAACCACAAGTTGTTCCAACGAGATGGAGTGTGGTTCAAAGGAGACAAAATTTATTTGAGCTCTGCCTCAACCTTGATTTCAAAGGTAATTGCTGACTGCCATTCATCTCCAGTAGGTGGGCACTTTGGATTCCATAAAACTCTCTCTCGTATCAAGCATAGTTTCTTTTGGCCTAATATGCGTCGGGCGGTGAAGGAATTTTTGCAAACAATGCGATGTATGTCAGCGCTTCAAGACAGATTGCATGAGGCCAGCGGGGTTGCTCCAGCCGCTACCAATTCTCGCTCAAATGTGGACAGACGTTTCAATGGACTTTATCGAGGGGTTACCGCCTTCTAATGGGTATATTGTTATCATGGTAATTGTTGATCGATTGACAAAATATTCCCACTTCATACTCCTAAAACACCCATTTACTGCTGTGACTGTCGCTAAGGCATTTGTCGCCAACATTGTTCGCCTACACGGAATTTCAACATCAATTGTTAGCGACCACGACAATGTGTTTATCAACTATTTTTGGCAAACACTTTTCCAAATGCATGGGACGAAGTTGTGTATGAGCTCAAGTTACCACCCCCAAACCGACGACCAAATCGAAGTTGTAAATCGAACCTTGGAGAATATTTATGATGTTTTGCCGGTGACCAGCCACGAAAATGGCTCAAATGGATTCCTTGGGCGGAGTATAGCTACAACACATCCACTCACTCTTCCACCAAGATGACACCCTTCGAAGCAGTTTACGGTATCCCACCCCCAAGTCTACTGGCTTATGTACTAGGTACTGCCCGTGTCGGGGTAGTAGATGAGTACATGCATGATCGAGATATCATTCTACGTGAGTTGCAACACAACCTTCGGCTAGCTTGGGATCGAAAGTAGTGTCAAGCAGACCAGCACCAACGTGAGGCTTCATTCATTGTGGGTGATTATGTGTATTTGAAACTGCAGCCTTATCGATAGACTTCTGTATATTTGAAGCTACTTTAGATCGACGTATTATCCGCAAGGGTAAATACCGTCCAAAATCTAAAATTGTGGTGAAATGGGTAGGTGCACCAGCAGAGGATGCAACCTGGGAAAAGGAGTGGCACTTCACCAAGTCATATCCTGATTTCCTTGTGGACAAGGATCCTTTAGGGGGGGGATGATATGTGCACGAATTATGTGGCAGTGGCAACATGATACTTGGCCAGTAGTAGATAAGCTTAGTTTGTTTTAGTAGATAAGCCTCAGGGGTGAGCAGTTCCTATTTTATTTCCTAGTTTGTAGCATTGTTGTTACACAGTAAGGCTATAAATATAGCCTGAAAGAGTGAATAAAAATCATCAGCATTTTCTACCGTAGAATTATTTCTTTCTCCCTCTTTTTGACCCTCTTCTCCTTTACTTAAATTCAGTCGTATCAGGCCTCCGAGTATAATTGTCAAGGCTTCACATGAATGCCTTGAACCATGGTTTAAAAACCAACAAAAAAATGAAACCACTTAGACAATTGATTCTCAGGACAAATGGTTCAACCTTTCAGTTCAAACCCCAGCCAAGCGGTTTTTAGGTCCAAAACTGGGCCCAGAGCCATGTGACCTGTTAGTTCTTGCCTTTTTGGGTCTACGTCAAACGGTCCAAAATCCATGCCTTGAATTATAGTAATTAGGTGCTTGCCCAAGCGATAAAAATCACAAGCCGCGTATGCATCATTACTAATAAGTTTTAACATTGAAATTTAAAGCATCCAAAGGTTTTTGAAAGAGAACAGAAAGAAGAATAAGGAGGTTCTCTTCCTTTACGTACTTTTTATCTATTCTTTTTTCATAAAAAATTATACATATGCATTTGCTGATTTTATATGAAATTGCTTTATATCTTTGAAAGTATTGAACTTAATATATTAAAAAAATTATTGCTCTATCAACTTATTCCATCATTGTCGGTAGCGGAGCCAGGAATATATATATATATATATATATATATATATATATATATATATATATATATATATAATTTTGAGAGTTGGAGGAGTGTTAAAGAGTATTCCTTTACACTTTAGTTGATGTTTTGGAGGGGGCCAAAAACCCACTTTATTAGGTTTTGATCCAACCTCCACTTAGTAATTGCATATAAATAATGGTTTTAATAAAAGGTTTGGGGGCCACCTAGATACTTGGCTGATCATTATGACGTGTGAGAAGCAATGTTTTAAAAATCAGTCCAAAAAATACACATACATTGAGTGTATATAACTTGTGATTCAATGGCCAGATTGAATGGACCAACAGTTCAACTCTGGGAGCCAAATGGATTTTACCAATAGTTTTTTTTTGTCAAACGCTAGGTTTCAGTTAAATCGGATCTGAAATTGTGATGATTCAAATGGACCATCTAAATCAATGGCAGGTTGAAAACACTCATGAAAGGTCAAACTAAGACACGGGCATCCAAGTGCACAAATTTGTGGGGAGATGTTTCTGATGTGTGGATGGATGCGATGCTCTTAGAGTTTTCAATTTCAAGATTTCCCATGTCACTAAATCATACTCTTCTTATTTTACACACACATAGTTGTAAAGCAGGTCGAGCCATCCATGAATCGGCGCAGCCCGTTCATTGTAGCAATAGGGTCGTCACAACCTTGGCACAAACCTTTGTGTCATGTTGGGCTTGGGTTTTGACGCCTAAAGGCCAGCACAACACGAAAAAATTGGTCGTGTCAACACAGCCAGTTATTGACCAACACAGCACGACATGCCATGCACCAACCTACCCAAATAATATAGGCATTGGGGACCCCTACAACTATTTTTCACTTTTTTGGAGGGGTTTACAGAAATAGCTCTAAATAGCTATGAACAACTAGTTTGGGGGTATTTGTTTATTTTGGCTTTAGGGAGAAAAAATGACTTAAATGCCCACAAAAGCTATATAACCGTTAGTTTGGAGGTATCTTGTAAAGTGACAAGTATCTTTGTGAAAGACCGAAATTCCCCTCCCAACAACTATAAAATGGTTAGTTTTAAAGGGTATTTTGGTTAGTTGAATTTTATTTTTAACTCTTACAAACACCCTTACCCTCCATCATTCTCCTCACACCAATTCTCATACTCTCATATACTCAAACATTTTCTCTCACTCTCATACTCTTGTTGTTTAGTCCCTAATTCTCAACTTTGTTCAAGTTTCAACAAAGAGAGAGTTTGCTCAAATGTCTCAAGTTAGCAATTTGAAAGGTTTAGAAGTTTCACCAATTGAAATCAAGTTGAGATTTTGGACCGATAGATTGGGTAAATGGTAACCAATTTTCATTTTTTAGGGTTTCAATATTTCAAACTTTTTGAAAATGGTCAATTCCTCTCAAAATCATTTTCCTTACAACTTTAGCTTCAATGTTGTCCAGTCATAGTATGATAACACCGATATCGGCTCGTAAAAAGCTCAATTCGGCAATGGATTTCAATTGTGTTTGAGATTTGGTTTGCTATATATATATATATATATATATATATATATTGCAAAAAAAATTACTTCCCGGGATCCATCTGAGCAGAGAGTGTGACACTGCACCTTGCAACCAGGGGAGAGGTCCTTCCCTGTTAGGCAGTGTTTGATCATTATGGGCTGAGAGGTTAAGTGTAAGAGACCATTAAGGGCTGATTACCTAATAGGCTTTATCTTACTTAAGTCCTATCCACGGGTCTTCATAAGATGGTTTAATTCAATGATCATTTAAGTGTAAACGTTGGGTCCATATTGAGCCCATAGTGATGTGCTCAAGGGTTCACTGCATTTAGCAATGAATTCGGCCAAGCCTTTTTACAGAGGCTGGGACGAACCCATGTGGACATATGTGAGGTCATTGTGGGGTCTCACACCATACAAATCAGGCCCAACTTGGCCATGCAACACCCTTGGGTCGTGAGCCTTATAGTTGATGGGTATAAGGCCCATAATTAATATGATTAATTTAACATGTGACATGGGACTAATATGAGTTTAGATTTGGGTATAGAGTACCTAATCTTATAAGATGATAAGGTATATTTCAAATTAGAGTTCAGATCTGACTTAGATCTGGATTATCTCCTAAATAGATTAGGAGATAGCTCCATAAGATATTATAAAAGAGGAGAAGGTGGACCAGTTCAAGACAGTTTCATATTTTTGTAGTTTTTTGTTCACTCTACACCCTTTTGTCTCTTAGTTTTTTCCAGTTCAACTTAGCTATTTAGGACTGATATAGATCAAAATTTCCTCTGATTTTTACAAGATAAATTCAGTGCATATCAGGCTCAACTTCCCTAATTCCATCCAAGCAATTGGGTTGTAGTTTTGCTGAAAAGTGTGTTATTGAATCTGAACCGGCTTCAGTAATACACTGCGTCGTCTTTAATAGAGATTGTTTTAGGACTGATTTCGACGTGAACTTCCACATTGGGATCTGCTTTTGTGGTATATGTATCGGATATACATCCTCTTTGATTGGTTTCAAATCTAGTCTGATTCAATGTAAGACTGACCCTAAAAAATGCAATTTTTCAAAACATAGAGAATTAAATTCCCAAAAGAATTAGGAAATTTTTGAAATTTCGTCCAGCCATCTAGCATGGTTCAATGATCCATATGATGGACCCTACCCTTCCAACAGTTGACACCCTACCTATCAGCATTTGAATTTTTAAGTCCTAACATGTCCAACATGTCTCTAACCACCTCACTAACAACCTAATTTTGTCTTAGGGTCTCTCTGAGTTGCTCTTCCCTCCCATGTCATTCCTTTTAATCCACATATCTTTCTCCTAAAAATTACAGCAGTGGTTGAATTGACATTTTGGTATGAATTGTCTTCGAGATTTAAGAATTTTAGGCTTGTAAGCTTAAAGAAGTAACTCAACGACTAGAAATGCTAGGGTTTATTTGCTTTGCAGTCAGAATTGGAATCGAAATCAGAATCAAAATATGTCAGAAACGAAATCATAATAGGAATTGAAATCAGATAGGGGATGGAATGGTCATTCCCTCAAATGGGAAAATCCCATTCCACTAGAAATGGGAATGGGATTCTCATTAAGTCCAACAAAACAGTTGGAATCAGAAAGGCCCATTCCACTTTTGATTCTAAACCCCTCTTCCCACAAACTAAACAGGCCTTTAGATTTCTTTTTGGTTGTGATCAACATGAACTTGATTTACATTCACTTGAAATGAAGAAAAGCAATCTACACTTTGTTACAAAGGCCTTCAAATTAATGAAAAAGAGAAAGATTAAAAGACTTAAACCTCCCTTACATTTCACATATATACAGAAACATCCCCTCATTTTTCATATTAGATTAAAATTTCTTTTGTTGGATGAAGTTATTAGACAAAGATCCCCCCTCCCTTAACAATCCTTTAATATCAGTTATGACATGTTGCTAAAATATTTCAAAAATTCAAAATTGCCCCTTAATGATACTTTGGCCACGATTAAATACCCTAAATCTTGAAAGTTTGATCGTTGTAGATCTTTGGTTTGTATATTAATGTTGCTACAATTAAGGGTGTAAATTGATTGGTTTTGGTTTGGATCCAAACTTATCAAATCAGATTTTGACGGTCCATTATAATTATTGGATTGGGTCAATCCTAAATAAATTGGTCAATATTCTTATTGGTTTGAATTGGACCTAAACCAATTTTCCAATAATCCGATCATGAGGCCAAACCCTTGTTCAATTTGAAATCAATCAAAGCTAAAACCAGCATAAAATCACTTTTATGAAAGTACTTTTACGAAAGCACTTTTATGAAATGTATTTTTACGAAAGCACTTTTATAAAAATAATTTTACAAAAGCACTTTTATAAAAATACATTTGCGAAAGCATTTTTATAAAAGTACTTTTATAGTAGTTTTATAAAAGCACTTTTACAAAATGACTTTAATAAAAGCACTTTTACAAAAGTGTTCTTTCATAGCCAAAAGTGCTTTTATATAATTTTTTATCTTTTCATTCAATTTGGATTGGATCCAATCCAATATGTTTACATTTTAATGGATTGGATTTGGTTTGTATTGGATTTGGACTGGATTGTGTCGTGTCCATTTGTAAGTGGACTCACATTGGACTGGATCTAATTGGACCAAATCCAGTCCAATTGACACATCTAGCTACAATACATAATTTATTTGTAATCTTGCCAGATTGTCACGGGGGTAATCGTTGAGGCCCCATGCGGCACTCGAATGGGGTGAATAAGCCTAAGCAACAAAGAAAACACACACAAAAAGACAATAAGATGGCACACGAATTAGCAAAAGGCTATTTGTATTGTATTAATAGATGGCAAGCACAAGCACACAATTCAATGTCAAGCGGATCCCATGCTTAACCTTTACACGCTACTGATTCACTCGACTACCTACCTCCCCTCAAAGATTACCTTAAGCTTTGGGGGGAGTGACAATAAGAAACATCAAAAAGGTGAAAAATCATACTACAGAATTACAATAATGCCATTGGAAATCCCCCGTACAAAATACATGCAATGTCCCACACAAGACACACACTTGGACACTCAGATGGCATGCTGTGGGCGTGGTGATGGCACTTGAAGGCACAGAAAAATTGTCACTTGTGACATTCTCCCCCACTCAATTCTGTCTTCGTCCTCGAAGACCAACTCTAGCTTGTGGCTCGAACTTCTTATTGGTGAAGGAAGGTTCTTCAACTGCTCCACAAATAGGGTTTCTTCCAAGGCTCGGATAGAAGGTTGGGTGGAAGGTTTTTAGATGTTCTTGACAGTGGGAAAACCTATGGCTAGTTCCTAAGTTAAGTCCCTGCCTAACTGCTTCAAGGTAGGATTTTGGATGTTCCCCACTGGTGGTAGGAAAACTTGTGGCCAAGGCTGGGTCAAAATGATGGTTTGGATTTTTTGGGTATTGGTTCCCCTGCACATTTGCCCAAGGATGGTTGTTCACTGTGCTATTACGTGGTTCAGCTTGAGGAGGGGTGAGAATGAGATTGTTCCTATACGGTTTGGGTGGCACTCGCTCTCCCCGATGAGTGAGGTAGTGGGTACGGCTACAGTTAAAGTTGGCCTTGGGTCTTCTCTTGAGCCCATTAGTTGCGGGCGTATGCAGCTTCTACTACGAAGGTGGCTTTCGCTGCTACTGTTGGTGTTGTGGCAGTGTTGGCGCTGGCATTGACGTCTTCTGGGAGTTGCTACGATCACTTCTACTTGTAGTAATGGTGGTTGTTGTAGATCTCTTTGCCATCCCTTGATGTTGAGGTTGGTGTTGGAGCTACAAGGCTGAAACTTGCTTCTTCTTGGTACTGACCGTGGTGATCATGTTGACCATGCAAGGTGACTGCTCGTCCAAGATCATCAAAGTATCAAGGTGAGGTGTCGATGCCGCTTTTGCATGTACCAAGAAGTCCATTCTAAGGACAACATCAAAATCATCCATGTGAACAACGAAGAGATCAATCTCCCCATCCCAAGTGTCGAATTATAACCTAACTTGGCGAGCCATGCCTTTAGTAGGTTTGGCACCTGTGTTAACTACTTTGAGCCAGCTTGGCTCTCTAGAGATGATCAAATTAAGTCTCTTGGCCTCTACAATGGATATGAAGTTGTGAGTGGCCCCTGTGTCAACTAGGGCCTTAGTCAACCTTCCGTCGAGGCTTATATCAATGTACTTTAGTCCTCTCTTGATTGAGGCGGGCTGCTTCGAGGTAGCCCCCTTCTTCATTATAACATTAAAAAGCTGGAGGGCACCCACTCTTGGCGCCTGGGTACTCCATTCCCCATCACTCTGCTCGTCATCACTTAGTTTGGCGATGAGGGCATTCAACTTCTCCCGCTTTGGGCAATCCCTGGTCAAGTGCTCCTCCCCACAAATGTAACAAGTGGGAGGACAGCTTGGTCTCCCTTGATATTTGATGTTGTAGTAGCTTCGACTTCCTTGTGGCTGCTTCCCTTTGTAGTACTCGACTAGTTTGTGGTTGAAGGTCGGCTTCTCCTTTGGGGGATTTGGTTGTCTATCTCCCCTACTCAAATGCGTGGCACGTGGGCTGGTTGTTTTGCTTCCTTCATCATCTGATAGTCTCAGTTCACCAAGTTGTTCGGCCATGGCCATGGCAGAGGTAAGGTCTTGAACATTACGTCGTTGGAGCTCAAGCTCGGCCCAAGGCTTTAGGTCATCCATGAAATTGAACAATAAGTCCTTGTCGGGCATATCGGTGACTTCTAGTGTGAGAGCTGAAAATTTTGACATATTCATGGAGCGACTCGCCTGCTTGAGAGTTTTCATCTTGCGGTGAGCGAGGTACTCTACGTTCTCCGAGTAGAACTGTCTCTTCAGCTCTCGCTTAAAATTAGCCCAGGTATGAATAGCACACGTACCACGTTCTATGTCAACACACCTTCTGCGCCACCACAACATAGCGACATCAGTCAAATACATAGTAGCAGTACACACATTAGCCGTTTCATCAGTCACACTGGCTGCGACAAGGTACTATTCCATTTGCCACAAGAAGTTGTCAAGCTCCCGTGCGTTGCGGGCACCCGAATAGGGAGTTGGTTCCCTTATCTTGATGTGGGAGGGAGTATGTGCAAATGAGGTGCTAGCTGGATTGGCGATGGCCCTCTTCAAAATTGCACACTCAGCTTTGAGTTCCTCTAATTGAGCTTGGACGTCAGAGGAGGCATACGCGGTTGACTTCATTGAGGCCCACTCCGCTTTCATTTCATCTAATTGGGCCTGGACGGCCATTGATGTGGAGATGGTTCTTTTCCACGTTGCCCATTCCTTCTTCATCTCATCGAACTGGGCTTGAAAACTGTCAACCTTTTCTTGGACCTTCGAGTTGGATGAGCTTGCTTCTTGTTGGCGCGTAGTGCTGCAAATTTCCTTGAGCGTGCCATTGATTATGTCACGGACCTCATCCATGACTCCACTCAGGTGGCCTTCCATCTCGACCAGTGTAATGTCCATGGCTTCCATGTTTTGATGCAGCTCGCTTATCAAGTCTCGCATCTCACTTACGATGACTTCACAATGTAGCATGCGCAAGTTAATGGTTGCATGCTTATTGGTAGATTTCTCACATTTGTTGGGCTTCGGTGCCTTGTCCTTGCTGATGTCGTCGACGGGTGCATCGTCGAGCTCATGGGATGTGGAGAGTCCATGCTCAATCTCCTCCATGATGTCTCTGTTGTGCTTCATACTATTACTCGCGTCGCGGGTCAAATAGCTAGGAAGGAGCTTCTGCTCTGATACCAACTATCACGAGGGTAATCGTTGAAGCCATGTGCGGCACTCGAATGGGGCGAATAAGCCTAAGCAACAAAAAAAAACACAAAAATGCAACAAAATGACACACAAATTAGCAAAAGGCTATTTGTATTGCATTGATAGATGGCAAACACAAGCTCACAGTTCAATATTGAGGAGATCTCGTGCTTAACCTTTACACGCTACTGATTCACTCGACTACCTACCTCCCCTCAAAAAGTACGTTAAGCTTTTGAGAGAGTGACAATAAGAAACATCAAAAAGGTGAAAAATCATACTACAGAATTACAATAATGCCATTGACAATCCTCCCATACAAAATACATGCAATGTCTCATTCAAGACACACTTGGACACTCGGATGGCATGTTATGAGCATGGTGATGGCACTTGAAAGCGCAGCAAAATGGTCACTTGTGACAAAAAGTCCACGAGCTCATGTTCTGATTTCTACAATTTTAACCACTCTATGCAATCTGCTCCATCAATAGGTAGTCGGTTCAGTGAAATGGGAACATATTTATCAAGGTTGAATGTAATTTAGTGCACAGATGTATATGGGCCGAAATGCGTATGAGAATCAATCTTTCATAATACGTCTAGGAATATCTAGAATGAGAATAAATTTAGCTCCGAGTAATTATCTCTAAGGATTTCTCTCGCGTTTTTCCAAGTACAAGTACTAGGCTCAAGTAAAAATGAACTGTCATGAGGTTTGATCTGCACCTCACTTTAGTTGCAATGGTGGTCCACTGGTCTGTCTATACATTAGGAGACTGAAGACGCATCTTTAAGAAAATCTCACATCACAATTTTAATCAGCTTGCTGTAATTCCACTATTTTGAAAATTTGAAGAATTAAAAAAAAAAGTAAAATGCACTTTATGATAATTTTATTAGCCATAATTTAACAAGGGAAGTATTAGTCCAATTTAAAAGGAGGGGAGGTTTAAGTGTTTACAACAAATATTGAGGGAGGCCAAGTCTCTTACCCAAAAGAGAAATACACATGACCTCCCCTGAATGCCATGTTTATCATTCTGTCCTTTATGTATGTATTACAAGTTATAGCTTTTATCCAATCGGAGTATCACAAGCCCCAACGGGATGGCACTAAACAAACGTATCAGCCTGGTGAAACAAACTGACTCCATATAGTTGAGACAAGGTTTAGATAATGATGAATTTAAGCTTTTATACCCTCGAGAGGATCACATGCCCCAATTTCATGTGTATATCTTTTGCATCCGGACCATTGGTGCAATACCAATTAGATGGTCAGAAGCATGTCAACTGCATGGATCAAACAACGGAAAACCTACAACTATTATAGCCTGCAGCACCAGGATTTTCTTAAATAAAATAGGGATTTTCTTGCTTTTTTCCCTTCTCAATTCATTTTTTCAAAAGCAAAGAAAATCTTCCACTAGTAGCAACAACTCTTGGTGGAAGTATTCCCGCCTGCAGCAGTGGTACAAGTGTTGTCCTTCTACATAACAAAAAGGGAGAAAAGTGCATTTATCGAATGAATTAAACCGGTTAAATTCCTTTGTGATAAATTATGAAGAATTGCAAGGATTGAGAATGCACCAACTTGCATGACTCGCTGCCTATTTGGAGCGCAGGCCAGGAACATTCCTGAGCCCCATCTTTCCAAGAACAAGTTTTGGGATGGCAGGAGGATTGTCTAACGCCATGCTCCTGCTGAATTCATTTGCAAGTTCCACAAGCCGGCATTTGTCTCGGCCTACAATCTTGTTCGAATTGTAGAAGCCAAGCCAGGCTTGGTATGCTGCTTCTTTGTTCTTCATCTCTACGTGGGACAATGCCCGTTCCACCTGTTCAGTCAACCCTCATCTAAATTAGTACTAGTCTTAAAAGTAACTCATAAAAGAGTCAGATCCAGGAAAAAAAAACCAGACTTCTACTACTCTTAAGGCATTCATAAAAGTAACAAGGCACAAGCAAGGTTCAAAACATCAAGACATATGGGCATGTATCGACAAGTACATATCAGTTTTCAGAGTCACCGAAATGCTAAATAATGAAAGTTGGGTCATTTCAATTGTTTTGATGGTTAACTCTTGATGTGAGATGCCCTTGTCAAGTTATCAAATCAAAATAATAAATAAATGGCCTTTTTTACAGTCCACTCCACCTCAGAATTCATAAATTAATTTCCCAAATGTATTTACTTTGATAAGCTACACCTCCATACTGTGCTGGGTCCAGAGAAATATTCCCAAAGCCAGCTTGAGGGAGTTCCATGGATCATGATACTCCATACTACCTAAAATTCTAGATTTTATTGTTACTAAAATTCTAGATTCCATTGATGAGTTACACCTCCATACTCCATTCTAGATTCTATTGTTACAACAAAGTTTCATGTGACACACAATGTGTATATTTATCTTCATGCTTTTATTTTTGTTAGCGTCTATGTGGTCAACAATGGTAGGATGAAAGTTTCAACCCTCAGGGTTTAGACACTAGTTTGACAAAACCAGCAGAAGCTGGAACCAATGGTTGTGCTCTACCCTGCTCCTGATGTTTTCCAGGTTTCTACAGCCATGGCACATTTAGAAGCATTAAGGATGAAAATTTCATCTTCCATTTGGAAGATGAACAACTTCCTTTATTTATTACCATATACTCTTCATTTTTATTTTATTTCCTTCTGGAAGGGGGATAAATAAGAGAAACAGGAATGCCATCAATACTCACTTTCTTCTTTGTATCTGGATCAACTGAGGGCATTGAGATCTTTTCTATTGGCAAATCTTTGACACTTGACAAAAAGAACTCCTCCCAAGGTGCCAGCAACAAAACTCCTTGCCCTTCTTTACCCTTTCGGCCAGTTCTACCAAGTCGATGAATATACTGTTCTCTGTCAGTCGGCAAACCAACCTGCATTTGCAATGATCAGCATATTAATCTCTGTTAAGCTGTATGGAGAAACCTTAAAAACAAATTAACAAATTTCACCCAATAAACCAAGCTAATTGAAGAAAGCATTCTCTAATGGCTTTTACTTATCCCTCAAGAAGCAAGAGCCCAACCAGAAATTTCTCTTGGAGGGCCGGAACAAAAATACTGAAGATAACTTACAATGATTAACCATAGATCAAGAGAGAGCAAAAACAATGCATAGTTTGTTAACTTATCATTTAAAGCTCTTTAGATTGTATAATTGTAATTGAAACCTTACAAATTGTAAATGTTTTTTATGTTTGACATTTTATAATTTTTAAATCAATTTGACCTAAAATTTAGCCCAAAATATGCTGACGTTAAGTAAAATTTCAATATCTACAGAAACTGTTACAAATAAAAAATGGTATTTTAATTTCTTCATATAGAACCAAACAAAAATCTCCAATGTTTCAGAAAGAATTGACGAAACTAAAAGACAAATTGAACTTCAGTGAACTTTACATTCATGCTTTATATAGAAAACTAGAAAAGTTATTAAAATTTTTTGAATACCAAATTCTTATATTGGGTTGGTAGGCATCCAACTTAACTCACTCAATTATCATTTTGCAATTGTAAATGCACTATCTAACAAGTAACAACATTACTATTTTTCTTAATTTTATGTTCAAATGCAAGGAGAAAAACTTAGACGGATTCAATTACCATCTCACAAGAGGAAACAATAAGAACCTTTCGGATAATAATGTTTTAAGCTAAAAATACCATCAATATAATACATAAAAATTGTCTCCAAGTTAAGCATATCTAAGCATGTACATCACAAAAGAATTTATTAATAAGAAGTCAAACCACATATATAATACAACGCAGAAAACTAGCAATAATCTTACTAGCATGGAACCACTAAAAATAAGGCCTGTTTGAGAGAGATGCCCAGTTTTCTTCTCCTCTACTTATTTCTGACTAGAGGATGGGATAGAAGGACGGGGAACTCTGCTTAATAGGGAGGGATTATGTTATTTTGGAAGAGTTAGGGTGTCAATTTCTTATAATGAACAAGTTCAAGGTTCAAAACATTGATACATCCCCATACGTTGAAAGGGGTGTATTAATACTATGAACCTTGCACTTTTTTTTTATTTTTAGTTTTTTAGGTATATTAGTAAGCAAAAGATGCAATACGATACACCCAATACAGGGCGTATTGTATCAAAATTTTGAACCTTGAACAAGTTTACTGATCAAAGGAAACTGGTTATTCAAATTGAAGAGTTGAAATAGCCCTTTGCCGATTTTTTATATTCCTGGTAATCCTAGCCGCTGCCAATTGAAAGATAGTATGTTATTTATATGATAAATGGCAGTTTTTTGATAGCCAACCCATAATGCATGTTATCCCTTTTTGCTGAAAAAAAAAATAAAGCTTCTTGTAATTCATTTTTGGTGACTATCAAGAAGGAAGAACAAAGGAGTTGTCGAAATCATAGGTAAAGTTGGCAGTGTTCTCAAGAATAGGCATCAATCTGTTGATTTCTTACCCTTCTTCCTTCAGTACCTAAAGTGGGTACAGCCCACATAAGTAGAGCTTCCATTCATTCAAACTGCTATACCATTTAAGCACCACCTACCAGGTACTATATAGAAACAGAACAAACACACAATAGTCTAGATTACCTGAACATAATGCCTACTTTAAAACATCTAAAGCAAGCAAAGATTAACATTATATCACCTGTATAACTAGTGTAACATCTGGATAATCAACTCCACGAGCGGATACATCAGATGTCACAAGAATAAGACCTTTTGACCTCCGAAATTCATCAGAAACCCTGGTTCTGTAACTCTGTGGTTTTCTTGAATGGATCTCCCGAACATTCAAGTTCAGCTCAGAAAGAAGATCAGCAACAAGTCTTGTGACCATTGCAGTTGTGCAGAATACAAGAACCTGAAGCTCCCATAGCATAATGTGGGTTATTTATGGTACATGCTTGGAGAATGCAATTTATATATTTAGAAACATGGAACCTATATTTTAAATAACACTTGCATTTTCTATTTCCACAAACTTTTCTTATTTTTCACTTCTAACCATCCAAGTCATTTTTTAAGAAAACCAAAAAAGAAAACAAAATGGCAGAAAACTTGTCTTGCCAATAAACTTCATAGAAGAATATATAGTGACTATACCTTGTAATCAACATTATCTGAAATGTGCTCCTTTAGAAGAACATATAGCAGTGAAAAATGCTTGTCGAGTGGAGCAACTAAGTGCTTCTGGATGACCTGAAACAATCTCAATTTGAAATTTGTTTTGATTACAATTTAGTGTGGAGAATGAAAAGGAAGCAAAAACACAGTCAGTTTCTCTCATGACATCTTAAAGACATAAAAAATCGATAAACTAAAATATGAACCAATAAAAGTGTCCACCTGTGAGTGTGTCTCCTCACTACCCTCCGCAACTGTGTTTACAAATTCATGGTCTCGCCTCAAAGCAATATGACTGATTTGGCGGACCTGCATAACAAACAGCTTACTGGGAGCTTTCCATAGTGTAATATTAATTTGTGTTTGAGAAAGAATAGAACCTCTTCTGGAATGGTTGCAGAAAATAGAAGTGTTTGACGCTGTTTCGGAACTGCAGCAATGATCTTCTCAATGTCTTTTCGAAATCCCATATCTAATAAATGGTCAGCCTCATCGAGGACAAGCACCTTTACACCCATCAGCCGAGTTGCAAATCCTGCTGTGTTCTCAATATGGTCTCTAAGCCTGCCAGGTGTGGCTACAAGAATCTGAGAATTTCAGGAGTTGAAGGTAATTAATTTAATAAGGTTGACCCCCTACTTGATAAATGCCACATATTCAGGGATAAAGTCATAGAACCACAAATTTGGTATCTTCTACAAAGATATCCTTGACACTCACTTGGCAAGGGTTTGCTTGCATGCGCTTCTGTTCCAGAGCAAGTCTTGTGCCACCTATAACAACTTGTACACCAATAGAAGGATGATACTTCAACAAAGTGTTGGCCTCTGCAGCGGCTTGCGTTGCAAGCTCTCGTGTTGGACATATAACAAGCACACTGATAGGGGGCCTCTTTTGATCACGGTCAATGGGAGGTGATTTTACAATTACTTCAATTGCTGGAAGCTGAAATTAAGAACTTCAATGACGAGTATGAAGAAACAAAAAGGTGAGCATGCATTCATGAAGAAACAAAAAGGTGAGGCATTTTACCAGAAATGCTACAGTTTTTCCAGTGCCTGTTCTTGCCTTGGCCAAGACATCCTTGCCTGCAGAGTAAAATCAGTTTATAGTACACACAGTATTTTAGCTCTGGTGAAATACTTTTTTCTTTTTTTCTTTTTTTCTTTTTCTTTTTCTTTTTTTTTTTTTTTTGCTTTGCCCCACATCTGGGGAGACTGATATAGCTCTGGTGAAAAAACAAAGACAAAAAAGGCACAGAAAGATAATCTAAACCATCACCAATCAAAAAGATGATCCTAACCATCCAAGATTGCTTTTTTTCTCTTTTCTTCTTCATGAAATGTTATAGATTGGATGCCCGGGTAGTTCTTATATGTTTTTTCTCAGATCAGCACATAAGGAGTCCTTATGTTGCTCTATCCCCTCCATACATGCAAGGAAAATGCTTAGATGGGTCTGAACATAAGTAGCATATGGACACACCCTGATACATCTTCTAAGGATAGACCATCCCTATACAGATTTCAGCTTTAGCTGCTAAAATGAGAATTCCCTACAAACACTTATTTGAGCAGACATGCCCTCCACAATCCCCACACAGGTTTCAGTTTTAGCTGCTGAAATGAGAACTCCCTATAAGCACTTATTTTTACAGGCATACCCTCCACAGAGACAACAAACTTTTATCTAAGCAAGTTCAACTATTTCAGCTCAGTTGAACAAATCCTGATGTGTCTTGCAATCTATTTAAGGATATTGGATAAATTTGAACTATGATATCTAAAAAGCACAAAAGCTCTTTTGACAGCTTTGATATCTGAAAACAGCATATCTGCTTTTCTGCTTTTTTCAGAACCTCTGTAATATTAAAAAGAAGGGTATTTTAGTCATTATGAGTCATCTAAAACACATCTACTCGCATTCCACTCATGGGCCACCTCTTACCAAACCAGACCTATTACCATTTTTCATAAGTATGGTTCAGATATTGACATAAACAAGATCAAACCTATGAAAAGCAAGTCCTTCGATGCCAGACCCTGTTTCAGCATTTTTTTTATCAATGTGTTTCGGCATTATCAAACACCACCTAAATGAACCAATGGTTTGTACTTGATGAATAAAGGAGAAAAGTCAGTGTATCTCCAACGACAAAACACCTTGAATATGCTGACTTAGACAAAACGCTAGTTTATACAGCAACTCAAAACATTTTTATTACTTCTAGAGGATGTTTGGAACCGTGGCCATTTTTCAAAAAATGGTGCCACATCAGATCCGCATAGGCGTTTCAACAAACGCCCATATATATGAATGTTTGGTTCAGGCGTTTATTGAAAAATCGGGCATGCCTCGTAAATCAAGACCCCACCGATGCATGAAACGCCAGTGAACCGTTTCCCCCAACGGTTGACTGATGTGTATCCTATGCGGTGCTTACCTGTCAGCACATACATGAAAAATGGTAATGAAAATCACCTTACCAAACAGCATAGTGTTGCTCACTGCCTATGTGGCAGAAGTGTTTTTTTTGTGAAAAACGGGTCTTGAAAGCATGGGCATTTTTCTTGAAAACCGATCCCAAAAAGCGCCCACGCTTCCAAACACCATCTTAGGTGTTTTGGGTTTTTACCATAGTTATCAAGGCAACACCTAGGCGACAAGGCGCCCTTAGAGGCTTGCCTCACCTAATCACCGAGAAGTTTTCTATAGTATGTTAGACAAAAGTTTTATATTCTTAATTTTTTGAGGTTATAGTTTTAAAATAGACATTTTTAAACTAAAATATTCATTTTGTGTGTTTATATACTAATTTCTTTTTATTATTTTCTTATTTGTTAGGGTTTAATCAACACAAACATTGCTAAATTCTGTATTGAACCCTGAAAGACTTCAAAACCTGAACCAATAAGTAAGGAATAACTTAAAATGTTTTCTAATCAACACATTTGCTTCTTTTTCTTTACTAATTTTGTGTCTATACCATATACCAATTTTCTTCTTCCACCTTTTCTTTTCTTCTTTTCCTATAACAGAAATAGGATTCAGCCCTTATATTTTTTGAAATTTCTTTTCTTTCTTTTTTTCTCATGAATATGTTGGAATATGTTGATTTCCTATACTTTAACATGAAGTTTATACTTTCCTCATGAAAATTATGGATAACTATTAAGGAAACATGATTATGGAACCTAGGAAACTACCCTAGGGTACATATTTTTAATTGAAAAAATTCATCGCCTAGGAGACTGCGACAAGGCGCCCCCCTGTCGCCTAGCCTCGCCTTGGCACCTTGAAAACTATTGTTTTTACTTAAATATCATGAACCATGTTTAAGGAACAAACCTTTCAGGATGATGGGGAGAGTTTCCTCCTGCACCATAGTCATTCTCTCATATCCAGCATCCTTTATTCCCTTTAGTGACAAGGGAGAGAGGGAACATTGATCAAATCTATAGACATAAAATGAATATCCAGATAACAATCAAAAGAAGGATCTAGAGAAACAACACAAAATTAGTGATTGTGAATTCATTGATCCTATTGGAAAGATGAATTTTATTGTTCGTTTGTAAAATTTCAAATTTAGTAGTTAAAAAACAAAAAATATTTATGCATCCAATCTCAAAAAAAAAAAAAAAAAAAACAAGGAATGTGTAACTGACATTATAAAGTGGAGTGAGGGACTCACACTTTTCACCTGCTACAATGTAAAACATAGGCTTTATACACCCATTCCTATTGGAAACATTAATTTTATTGCTCCTTTGCAAAATTTCACCTTTAGTAGTTAAAAGAAAAAATTGTTTATGCATCCGATCTCAAAAAATAAATAAATAAAACTGAGGAGATTTTCATGTTATTTCCAATTTCTAGTGAGGAACTGACATTATAAACTGGACAGACTCACACTTTTCACCTGCTACAACATAAAGCATTAGGCTTTATACATTCATTCTTTGATGTATTGGACTAACTAAAACAAAAATACAAATAGTTCATGTAGACTTTTCCATATTCTTAGTTTGTCCTAGGGAATATCATAGATTGCACGGTAGATGGGTCCCATCTTGAGTCTTTGTCATAATATTGTTCTTTCGGTAATATTGTTCTTAACATCTAAAGGTCATATGTTTGTAGAAAACTTCAAACAAGCACCCATGTGCTTTTTGCTTTAATTGTTCATATCATCTTATGTGCTGCCACTTAGAGCCTTGCTGGAATTAATTGATTAAAGGTGAGGACGCTGGGTGCCCTGGCATCAAATATCCAAGCCTCATGTAAATGACATTACATAAGATGCTTACACCTATGTCAATGCCATATCTCTTAGAAATCCATCTAATTTAAATACTCATTGCATAAACTTAGCATATAAGTCTTAACTAATTCTCAAATCCATTAAGGTGTTCTCTTGCTCTTCTTTTCACCCTTTTCCTGACAAGTGCCTTTGGGATTGGCCCTCTTTCACCAAAGTCAAAGTCTCTTGCTAAGAAGCCTCCATGATGGTAAACAACATAGGCAAAATGCCCCAGCATAAAAGGACTACTTGGTACCTAACTACCTATCTCCTCAAGTGTGCATCCTCTGATTAAGGAGTGAAGGTAATGCCAGTTACCTCATTCTGAAGTGCCCTTCACAATAGAGGTATGGTCCTTTCTTTTACCTTCTCAGTTTTACTCGGTCTGCTCCTTCAGATGTGTCTAGTTGTTTTCTTCATAACTCATCCCCATTCACACCAATAGGGGATTATATTTTTTTGGGACTGCAACAAGGAGTTGTTCCATAAGGTGTTCATGTGAGTGCAGTTCTAGAATTCTTTTTCAGACCAAAAGTTTAAGATATAGATAGCCTTATTGATATTTGCACAGGAAGCACACTGGATGGCAACTAGAGATAAATTTAGAGAAGTTCCAGTGGACTCAATAGTCAATTCTAAGAGGATGGTGAGCTATTCAAACCCAGCTCGGATCAGTAATTCATTAAGGGCTGAACTGCTGGCCTGCTAGCACCTCTCCAAGGGGGTAACTGAGTAACTCTATAACTGTTGATATCTATTTCGTTGGTCTTACTTTGTCAGCCAGTGGTTGTATAGCAGGTTCTGTCCTAAATTTCTAAAGACTTTTGGAAAGCAGTTTTATACTTCACATGCAATGGAAATTAATAGAACAGATTATTTGATATTGATACCCAAAAAAAAAAAAGAAAAGAAAAGTCTTAACAATAGAAGAAGGAAAAAAACAGATGACACACCATGAAAGGTAGTATTTTGGGACTCCAATGGAGTTGAAAACTTGCCTCGTCTGACTTAGATAAGAATCAGTTTTCGCAGTTGAACTTTTAGGCATTGTCTGCACATTAGCTTCTTTCGCTGATCTGGGCAACAAATTTGCATCCTCAAATTCGTCATTATCATCACTTTCCTCACTACCTTCCTCGCTTAGCAAATCTCCAAAATTAGATGGCAAACCTTCATCCTCATCATCTTCAGAAATCAGAGGGGATTGCCTTCTAGAACCCTTCCCCCCTCTTTGCAAATTCCTACCCCCATAGCACAAATTCGAATTTCTCCCACCACTCTTCACAGGGGCAGCAGCACCCCGAGACCCAATATCCCTTCTTCTTGGGGAAAAGTCTTCATCTCCATCCTCCTCTGATTCACTACGGAATCGCCTCTTTGATTCAGATAAGGAAAACCTTGAATCTCTTGAAAATGATCCCTTTGTGCCCCGGGACTTGCTCCCCTGAGAAACAGCAAAATCATCAGAATCACTGTCTCTCCACCTCTTCGAACGCGAAGTCCCGACTCTCCGGCTCTTCATGGATGAAAATTCATCCCTACCCCTACCCTTACTACTTCCCATGTCTGAATCATCGCTTTCACTGCTCAGTCCAAGTCGGATAGGATCTTTCCTCAATTCATCGATCCAATCACTAAGCTCGGCTTCGTCCTCAACGAGACTCTTCGTTTGTCCACCTCTCCCGCCAAAACCCCCCGCCTGAAACTCTCCTCTCTCCATGCCACGACTACGTTCGAACTCCAAATTCCTACTAGACCTACTGTCACTACCACCTCCACCATTTCTAGACAGAAATGAACGGCTCGAAAACCTCCGGACTCCAGATTCTTTACTTACCCACACAGGAAACCCTAGCTTTCTCGAAAACACCAGGTACTTCAACCTAAAAGGAAATACCTGGCGGAAATTGGAGACTCCTCGGGAACATTGAAAGTTTGCAGCATGTCTCATACTGGAGAAACCTCTGGCTGAAACAGAACTGTTGATCAAACGGATGGGTAGAAGATGTCCAGGCATAGCAGCTTCAGCAAAAAGGTGACAATAAAATGTCAGCCGTCAATGCTATAAGATTCACGTAAATGAACCGAAGTGACGAAGCTTGCACGAACAACGACAGAGATTCTTGTATGAAATTTTGTTGCAGAGGCTATGGGTTTCTCCAAGTTTCGAGTCGAGGCGCATATACGAAAGTACGAGTGGATTGTAGAACTTCAGGCATCAACGAGGGAGGATGGAAGGTCGCTGGTTAGGGTTGTAGTAGGGTTTAAGTCGATTAAATGGATAAGCTTTTTTGCGCGGTTTTGTGCCCGCGAGGCAATCGCGGGGTTTGAAAATCGACCAGACCTTAAACCGCTGAAAACGGTTCAGGCCTCAGGGTTGAGTATGGACGGTGAGATATGCCTGTGGGGTCGGTCGGTGTAAAGTGTGACGGGATCTGCTCCTCACAAATGGGCGCCTCACAGACACATACATCATGCATAATGACTAATAAGTACAGGAGATGTTCTCAATGCATGATAGGATGTGCATATGAGGCGCCAGGTGTGAGGAGCAGATCAGGTCCCGTGTAAAGTGCCCATTGTGAGGAACAAATCCTAATTCAATATTTTCGTATAATGGGTCAAACATTGTGTATGTTTAGAGATCGGGGGCCAAATCCCGAGTCCCGAATCACGCCTTGAGTGCGATAGGGGGATATAGGAATTAGGAATTAGTGGTTGTTTGAGAGATCGGGTTTTTTAGTCCTCATAAACGTTCTCACACCGTCTTCACAATATTTTATAGTCGTCACATCATCGGGAGATGTTCCCAATACATGACGGGGATGTGTTGTGGGGCGGCCCCTCGTGGGGCGGAGATGTGAACTCATAACTTTGCAGGTAGTGTCAAGTTATGAGACCAGATCTACTCACACATGGCGCCTTACACTGACCTCACGGGCACATCCCACCGTACATTGGGAACATCTCCCATAAATAATAATACATAAGTACAGGAGATGTTCCAAATGCATGGTGGGATGTGCTTGTGAGGTAATTGTGAGGCACCTTGTGTGAGGAGTATATCCCAATTCTCAAGTTACTACCCAAACTTTGTATCAATGCAGTATCTAAACTTTTAAAAAGTGTCAAGTTAGTCATTGTTGTTAACCAACTGTCAGTTATCTGTTAAAAAATGTTAAACTCTGGAGGAGTTGTGCTAGATCTTTAGAATTTCCGATGAATCGGGCAGTGAGACTACTCTTCAACATCAACATTTGATACTTAGTGAAGCCATGTCATCATTTTTGTAGATCCAAACAAATGAACAGTGGCTTTTCATTCACCTCTATACTCAATTGGGTATAAACAATAGCCTGAGGTCATTTCGAGAGGAGGAAGAATATGAATATTAAATTCTACTTCCCTTCTCAATTCAATGAAAATGGGCAATTTGGTCAACAAAAATGTATCGAAGTTTGCAAATCCATGAAACTTTATTTTTCTTTTTTCTTTGTAAAAAGCCCAATATTGAATTATCATTAATATCCATCCATCCATCTATCTATCTATCTATCCATAGGCAACCAAGAAACATCTAGTTGATAACTCAATTTTAAAATCCATGGGATGAAGGTCTTAAAGAATCCAAACTGCCTAATGTGACTGAATTCTAAATAGCTTCTCCCTTTTTCAAAATTTTTATATTTGTCAGCTAATTCTTGACAAGGGGAAATATCGTCTGAGGCTCCCCATGAGGTCCACCAAACATAGGCCCAATCGGGGAAGGGGCTTTAAAAGTCTTAAGAAAACCGAATGAACCATGAGTGTCTAAAGATGGAGTTTTGTAGCAGAAAAAACTTTATACCAAGCATCTTGATAGTCCCAATAGTTGAACATTATGGGTTTTTTGTCAATTGGCTTGGTAATAAACCTAGGCTTGCTGGAGTCACCCCATCCAAATTTAGTCATAAATCTCACTATTACTAGCTTAGAATAAGCTAGTTCAGTTTCGTTAGGATCTCTGAAATAATGTTGGATTCTTGCAGATCCTGTATGCACTAGGATTTTCTCATAATGTTTTTGGTTTTTATTTAGACCGCAGACAGTAAAATGATGACCGTCGAGAACCCTCGAAGCGAGATGCTGAAGAGCTCATTCCGGATTGGCATGAGACTAGACATAAGAAGCTTCTTATCGGGAAACAGTAACCACGAACTCAGTTGAATTATAGATATATTGGCTATAAATAACATCTTTCATGTCAGGTAATGGATCATTGATTAAGGGAGAGACTTAGTCCTTGAGTTGGATCCGATCTGATTAGATCTTGGATTGATCTCATTATATCTCTTTGGTTGCCTGGAATTGGGACTTATCGGGCGGCATTCTGTCGGTCATCTTGAATTAGATAACCTTGCAAAAATTCCCTAGTTATAAAATATGGCAGAGCATTATCAAATCCTTTAGTATATTTAATTTCGAAATCAAATACCAATAAAATAGTTTGTCATCTAGTGAAAATCTGTTTTGAAACCATGTTTTTAACATCTTTTTTCTAAAATCTCTTTGCTCGATTTGCAATCTATTTGAAAAGTAAAATGTTGATTTATCAAATCACTTTGAAATTTAGTGATGCAGAGGACTATGCTGAGCATTTCTTTTTTGACGGTATAATATTTTTTCTAGGTTTCATTCCAAGTTCCCGAGGTAAATCATTCTTTCTCAGTCTCCTTTGGAGCAACAAACGGTCTTGTGCCAAGTCTTTGTAGTAGTATGCTACGTAATTTAGACTTCATAAAAATCTTTGATATTTTAAATATAATCTTTAATATGGCAAAGTTGGAAAATTTCCATATTTCTTATTCTAAAATGTTTTATATCATAAATATAATTTTTATATTTATTTTTTAATAGTTGCACTATAATTTTTATAATTAAATTTAATTTGTAAGTTTAAATCTTTTGAACCGACTGACCAAACAAAAAAATCAACCCAAACCGATACAACTTGAGTGGGTCGGTTTTTACAAAAGGTTAGTCAATTTCAGTTGACCAACTCCCCAACCTGACCAGGTCAATTTGGTTTGCCAAATAGCTTACGACCAAACCAAACCAACTCATGAATACTCATAATTTCACCTAAATTAATAGTTTAATCTCTGATAAATAACAATAGTTTAATCTCCAATAATTATTGAAAATATATAGCAAAAATACACAATTATTGAAAATTACAAAAAATACAATAAGTACTAAATATATTAACTTAGTCAATAAATAGCATAATATCAAATAATAGTTTAATCTCCAATAAAGATTAATACAATAAGTATAATAAATTAAATTTAAAAGTTTCACTAATAGTAGTTTAATCTCTAATAATTATTGAAAGTTTTATATTAAATAAAAAAACAAAATAAATTTATACATAATCATTGAAAATACATTTATCACAAAAACAATAAATAATTACTAGAATACAATAAATATTAATCATAGTATATATACTTATATAATAAATACATATTAAGAGTTTAAAATTATTATTAATAAATATTAAATTTTTAAAAATTAATTTCTTGAAATATTACTTGATATAAGTGAAATTAGTTATTTACAATATTATGTAAAAATATTAAATTATTATTATTTTCAATACTATGTTATAATTATTTTTAAACTTTTCAGATTTTTTTTAATTTATTACATAATTTATTTATTTTAGCTATTTAAAATCTATCTATGTTAAATATTTTGTTATCTAAAATACCTAGTTATTTAAATACTTAAATAATATATAAAATATTTAAATTTTAAAATATTAGTTATTTATGGAATTTATTTATCCATAAAATCACAATTATACAATTATTACATAATTTCATTATTATGTTATAATTATTTTTTTGCTTTAAAGAAATTTTTTTAATTTGTTACATAATTTCGTTATTTTAACTATTTAAAATATAGTTATGTTAAAAATCTGGTTATTTAAATATTTAAATAATATATAAATTATTTATTTATTTTTGTTATTTGAGTTTTATTTATTTAAAGCTATTATATATTATTAAATGTTTGAAAAACATTTAAATCGATGATCCAAAAAAAAATAATTTAAATTATTAGTACATAATTTCATGATATATTTTGTAAAAGGATAAAAAATATTTATTAGATAATTTCGTTATTTTAACTATTTAAAATATAGTTATGATACATGTTTAGTTATTTAAATATTTAAATAATATATAATATATATATTGTATTTGAATTTTATTTATTTAAATCTATTACATATTATTAAATATTTGAAAAGCATTTAAATTGATAATCCATAAAAACATAATTTTGTGATATATTTTGTAAAAATATAAAAATATTTTTTGTATTTTTTATAAATATTTTAAAATTATTATAACATTTAAATAATTCTTAAATTTTCTAATCCCAACTTCCTTTAGATAGATATATATAAAAAAAGGGAGAGGATAAATAGGAATTAGAGATAATTTATGAGAGAAATTCTATACTAATTTAGAGATAATTGTGGAGATAAATTGGAATTAGAGATAATTCTGGAGTAAGTGGGGAGGTAGTTTAGGAGAAGAGATTATTTAGGTTATCAGGAAAGTGCATATCATTTTTTGTTTCAAAAATGACATGAAATAAAAAAAAAAACAAAAAAGGATAAAATTTCTTGACCACTTTGTTTTAATATATACTAGTAGGGACCCGTGTGATGCATTGGATTTATTAACCGAAAGATAAATAATTGAAAGGGTTATTTAGTAAAATAACTCTTATAGTTTCATGGTTTTACTAAAATCTATCATATAGTTAGCATTTCACTAAAACACCACTTATAATTTGTAATGGATTTAATCAATCTTCCATTAGACGATAGTATTGACCCTAATGTTCATTTAAATAAATTTAATTAAAAGAAAATAAAAATAAAATACCATTTTCACTCTTAATAAGACATGGGAAACTACTCTATTAGCTATATTTGGCCAATTTTTTTCTATACTAAAAATGTATTAAGTGTATTTTTGGAATAAAAATCATGGACCTAATGGAAAAACAAACACTCTTAATGAAAGGTTGATTAAGTAAATATATTATAAAATATATGAGATGTCTTAGTAAAATGAAAAATGTAGGTTTAAGTAAATATGTAGAACTATAAGGTGTGTTCTAGTAAATGACCCTAATAAAAACACATAAGAATATACAGTTGTTTTATATTTTCAACTTTTTAAATAATTAATAATTTTTTGTATTTTATATAATACCTTTAATAACTTTTTTATAATACAAAAATAACAATAATTAATCCAGTTAGGTTTATTCATCAAACTGATGAAACCAACCAACCCAATCAACTCGACCCGAGTTGGTCGGTTCTCTAGTATTTGAGGTCGACTTTGGTTAAAAAATTTCCCAATTCGACCAAGTTGGACCAGTTTCACTTTGACCATTTGTAAACTGATCAAAATTGAACAACTTAACCATGGATATATTAATATTTTATATTTTAAATATAATTTTTAACATGGAAAGTGGGAAACTTCTCATATTTCTTACTCTAAAATGTTTTAAAATTAATAATTGCAATGCAATTTTTAAAATTAAATTCAATTGTTATGCTTAAATCTTTTGAACCGACTTACAAAAAAAAAAAAAAAAACTCAAACTGGTACAATTTGAGTGGGTCAATTTTCACAAAAGGTCAGTCGATTTCAACTAACCAATTCCCCAACCTAACCAGGTCAATTTGGTTCGCCAAATAGCCTATTACCGAACTAAACCAACTTATGAACACTCATAATTTCAGCAAAATTAATAGTCTCATATCTGATCAATAGCAATAGTATAATCTCCAATAATTATTGAAAATTCATAACGAAAATACACAATCATTGAAAATATATTGATAATGAAAAAATACAATAAGTACTAAAAATATATTAACTTAGTCAATAAATAGTATAATCTTAAATAATAGTTTAATCTCTAATAAATACTGATCAATAAGTTATAACAAAAATGCAATAAATTAAATTTAAAATTTTCAAAAATAGTAGTTTAATCTCCAATAATTATTGAAAGTTTTTTGTTAAATAACAAAACAAAATAAATTTATACATAATCATTGAAAATGCACTTATCATAAAAAACAATAAAATAGTTATTGAAATACAATAAATATTCATTTTAGTATATATAATTATTAAATATATACATATTAAGAGTTTAAAATTTTTATTAATAAATATTAATATTTTTGAAAGTTATTTTTTTGAATTTTTACTTGATATAAGTGAAATTAGTCACTTACAATATTATGTAAAAATATTAAATTATGTAAAATATTTAGTTATTTAAATACTTAAGTAATATGTAAAATAAATAAAATTTAAAATACTAATTATTTATTGAATTTAATTATCGATAAAATCCCAATTTATACTATTATTACATGATTTCATTGTTAATTTTGTAATATATTAAATTATTATTAATTTTAATATTATTCTATAATTATTTTTCTATTTTGAACAAATTTTTTTAATTTTTTTATTTTAACTATTTAACATCTAATTAAGGTAAATATTTACTTATTTAAATATTTAAATAATCTATAAAGTATTTAAAATTTGTTGTTATTTGAATTTTATCTATTTAAAGCTATTACATATTATTAAATATTTGAAAAACATTTAAATTGATAATATCCATAAAATCATAATTTATACTCTGATTACATAATTCATTATTAATTTTGTAATATATTAAATTATTATTAGTTTCAATATTATGTTATAATTATTTTTCTACTTTGAAGAAATTTTTTAAATTTATTACATAATTTTGTTATTTTAACCATTTAAAATATAGTTATGATAAATATTTAGTTATTTAAATAATCTATCAAAATATTTAAAATGTTTTTTTATTTGAATTTATTTATTTAAAGTTATTACATATTATTAAATATTTGAAAAGCAATTAAATCGATTATCCTGGAAAACGTAATTTAAATTGTTAGTACATAATTTCATGATATATCTTATAAAAATATAGATTTTTTTGTATTTTTAATAAATATTTTAAAGTTATTATATAATTTTGTTATAATATTTAAATAAATCTGAAAATTTTCAATCTAAACTTTCTTTAGATAGATATAGATAAAAAGTGGGGGAGATGATAAATTGGAATTAGAGATAATTTATGAGAGAAACTCTCCACTAAATTAGAGATAATTTTGAAGATAAATAGAAATTAGAGATAATTTTGGAGAAACTGGCGAATAGTGGGGAAGGTAATTTAGGAGTTATGGGAAAGTGCATCTCATTGTTTGTTTCAAAAATGACATGAAATTAAGAAAAATAAAAAATTCAAAAAAAAAAGAATATTTATAGACTTCATTGTTTATATATATATATATATATATATATATATATATATATATATATATATATATATATATATATATATATATATATATATGTTAGAAATAATTTAGGAGATAAATAGGAATTAGAGAGAGATAGAGATAATTTAGGAGAAAGTTGGGGAATAGTTAGTTTCCTAATGAAAAATAAAGAAAAAAATGAGATAAGCCATATTAGATGGCAACTCCTAGAGGGAAGCTTTACTTTTAGTGGTAAGGAGATGACTGTTTGCATGACAAATTTGACAAGCTCAACTTTAGAGAGAGAGAGAGAGTATTCAGGGGGAGATGTTCTCGATACAAGGTGGGATAGGGCTCTGAGGTCGGTGTAAGGTGCGCGGACCAAATCCTGATTTGTGCATGTGAGGCGCCCATTCGTGAGGAGCAGATCCCGTCTCTCTTATGCAACCTTTGATCTACATGAAGTGTGTAATAACAAAGCTCCTTGTTTACTGAGTAGAAAAATGGGAAAACTAAGGTAGGAAGCCTATTAATGGTAATTCGTTAATTCTCAACAGACAAAAGAGACATTCACCAACACAATCGACTGTTCTCTTCTCTCCCCTGTTCGAACGAAACCAGCGAGCGGCGACGATCTCCCCCCAAACCTCCGGCCTCTCCTCTTCTCTCCGACCTCTCTCTCTTCCTTCTTCTTTCCTCTTTCTTCTTTCTTCTTCTTCCTCCTCCTCTCTCTGTTTCCATTCGTCACCGCAGCGGCAAACCTCCCCTCCATCAGAGCTCTCTCAGTTTCTACCTACCAATCCATCGGATTTCTCTCCGCTTCTACTTACGAATCCAACAAAATCGACCCTCCTTGCTCCGTTCATCGTTACCTCTTTCTGTGAAGAACAGAGCACACATTCATCGACGGAAGCATTGTTTTCTACCAGATCCGGTAAAGGCTCCGTCATTTTCGGTGTCGTTTCTCATTTCTCCATCAATCTCCGTGGATTTCTGCATTCTTTTTAGCATTCGGTAGGAGACCGCGACCTCCCCTGTTCCGCAAAAATTTTTCTGGAGTTCCTATTCGCGGCATCAAGAAACCGACGGCCAGGACATCACTCAGGAAATGGAACAAAGATTGGCAAACACTTGGCGGATGACAGTCAATGAAAAGAAGTTTATTGAGACAGCATTACTTTCGGACCTCAGGGTTGATGGTCGTCGTCCTTTCGATACTCGTCAGTTGACTGTTAAGTTTGGGAGAGAGGATGGATCTTCAGAAGGCAGCTAGGACAGACTCATGTTATGGGATTTGTCACTTCTCAACTAGTACAACCATATCGAGACAGGCCAAATGAAGGAACCCTTTCAATATATACTGAGTTTTCACCAATGGCTGACCCTTCATTTGAGGCGGGGCGTCCTGGGGAGTTTGCTGTGGAACTTGGACGAATAATAGACCGAGGTTTAAGGGAGAGCAGGGCAATAGATACAGAGTCACTTTGTGTGCTTGCTGGAAAGTTAGTCTGGTCCATTCGTGTTGATCTTCACATTCTTGATAATGGAGGGAATCTGGTTGATGCCGCTAATATTGCTGCTTTGGCTGCGCTACTGACATTCCTAAGGCCAGAATGTACATTAGGAGGTGAAGATGGTCAGGAAGTGATAATTCATCCACCTGAGGTGAAGGAGCCACTCCCTCTGACAATACATCATCTTCCTATAGCAGTAACCTTTGCATTTTTTGGTGATGGGAACACTGTGGTGATAGATCCAACTCACAATGAAGAGGCAGTTATGGGAGGAAGAATGACTGCCACATTGAATACAAATGGCGATGTCTGTGCTGTCCAAAAAGCAGGTGGAGAGGGTGTCATGCAGAGTGTGATTATGCAGTGTTTGCGAATTGCTTCTGTGACGGCCACTAAAATAACAGGCAAAATAAAAAATGCGGTTGAAGAACAAGGACATGTTCTGTATTGAGAACATCTCAATGATCACATCATCAGTTCTGTATTGTGAAGTAGGGCACAAAACAAAAGACTACAGAAATCAGAATGTTCAGCTTCTTCTTTCACTTTTACCCCCTTTTTTCTTATTTTCTTTCAACACCAACACTCTTCCTGTCTCTCTCTCTCACATCTAAATCATAGTCCATCGTCAAGTGATCAGACCATCGATGACCAACGACAAGCGATAGTGGTAAACCACTCTTGTAATAGGCAGTGTTTGTTAATAAGAAAAATTAAAACTTAGTATTGTTTTTGAGTTACTACGGTCTATGGGCCATTCGTACCTCCTATTCTATATTGTTTATCTAAGACTAAAACTAGAGGTGTAAATCAGGTTATGTCAGACACGATAAGATCGTCTGGGCCACATTGGGCCTAAGGTTTTATATCTATGGACCGGCATGGAACGATATGACCGATTAGCCCCGCGGCACAACCCATATATTTATATTACATATAATATAATATCTATATTATATATAATAATTATGTAATCTTTTATCTTTAAGTCAACAGCGTTGCTAAAGTGGAAAAGGGAGAGTAGAGATGTGAAAAGAGTAGTTGTTTAGTCTCACACTCTCACCAATGGCATTAAAGTCGGAAGTGTCATAAGTAATTATCATCAAATCTTATTGATAGCGTGGTAAAATCTAGTTGGAAGGTACATGTATGTTATGGACCGAGCAGTCCATTTAGTGCGAGCTCATTTAAGAGGGCTTTCATACATTGGTTTTTTGACATTCAATTAGTTAAGAAACCTGAATTACCATGAAGTTGTGTTTGTTAAAAATCTAAAAACCAAAATTACACTTACAAAAGCCACCAAATCCACTTTTCCGATGAAGTTACCTCATGTAGTTTCTTTGAAGTAGCTTAAACAACATAACTTAATAAACATAGAAGCCACTACTCCTTGAGCCCAGATTTCTTATAAACTTTTCCTGCCCACTTTTCACATGTCATGAATTGGAGCCACACATCTCTATTAGAGAGTGGGTAGGAAATCCCGAGTGCTACTCTTTGCTGTGTGAGCTCAGATCTCTTGAAATAAAAAGTTTGCACACACAACATCTAGCCGTACATCGAGAATGTCTACAATATATGTGATGTAACGGTTTCTGGTCACGTATCATTTTTTTCTGGCTAAGTACCTCGTCATCTCGTCTGATCCCAAGTGGCTAGTGACTCAGAGGCTGAAGTGGAGCTCCCTAGTGTAGCGTCACCCAGCTGCTCCTTGCAGGAGATGATTTGCTCATCCTTGTAGACGGCGGGGACTGAGGAACCTGCAAGAACTGAATCAGAGAACCCGGGGGTGTTTACCCGGCAAGGTCACTTCGATGGCTAAGTCAACACTTTGTGTGAGTTGATAATGATATTAGAGAATGGGAGAGCTAGAGGGCAGAGATTATCATCTCATATCTTTTTTTTCTTTTCTTTTTGCCTCCCTTTGCCCCTGGGAGGTAAGGTCTTTATATACTGAAGTCCTCGTGGTTTTGGTAGAGTATTTTCTGGATTCCCGCTATGATGGGATCTGTTTCCGTGTTAAGTGGGGATAATGCTACCAACCGGTAAGGTTGCTCATCTCCGCCTGAATCAGGGAGTGGGTGAGCTAATATAGTCGTTACAAGTCATAATCCTGTAAAATGTGGGGTACGGTGGTGAGCTCCTCGGGGTTGTCATGCGGTGGTCGGTCTGACTAGGAGGTGAGCTGCCTGTAAGATGCCAGGCTGCATGGTGGCGAGCTGCCTGTAAGTGCCAAGTTGCTTGGTGGCGAACTGCCTAGTGCCAAGCTGCTTGGTGGCGAGCTGTTTGTAAGTGCCAGGCTACTTGGTGGCGAGTTGTCTGTAAGTGTCAGGTTGCTTGGTGGTGAGCTGCTTGTGAAGTAGCGAGTTGCCTGGTGTAGTTAGCACTTAGTTGTCACGAGGTGCCAGGTGTCATAATGTCATTGGAGGGCCAAATCCGCCCTCATCAATATACATGCTAAATTTATGGGAATATATTTCTAATGTGCAATTGTATAGGGATGCTAATTTCATGAAAATTTGTAGGTACCCAACTCGTCACAACCTTAATGGGACTTGTGTATCAAAACCTTAGGTTTGGGTTTTTTATCTCAATGTACTCAACATTCAAACTTTATTATATTTAATGTGGTACCTGCTCTTGATGCCCAATTACAAACTTGTATATATTTTATTAAATGTATCTTATATAGAAGAGTTCTATATAATGTCAAATATTTTAAAGTTGTATGTTGGATCTTGTTGAATGTAATTAGTTAATAATATATTTTGAAGGACTTTTTATGTACTTTAATATTGAACTTGATGTTTGATGTTGAGTAATTAGCATTTTTTTATGATTTTTTGGTACTACCAATCGTGACACATTTAAACCAACATGATTAAATGATAATCAAGTGAGATTGGTCGTGGAAGGTTTAATTGATTAAATGATAATCGGGTGAAATTGGTCATGGCAGGTTTAATGAGTTTGAAATGGGGTGGTTATTGAGAAATTGAGAGTAAAAATTAAACGGGTTTATAACCATAAGTGTTTATGCATATTTAGGAATGGGAAGCTTTTAAAATAAAAACAACTACTATGTCAGAAATACAAACACACACATTTGTTGATGTTTTGGTTCTTACTGTTTTAAAAATGGAGAAGTACGGACAGGCCTAATGCAGAATTCCGAATTCTGCTGCAAATTTATAAACATTCAAAAGTTCAAAAACCCACACCTTATGCATCCATACCCACCCGTGAATTGACATCAATTCGAGCTAGCACCTACCCCAACTGCACTTTGGGCCTATGAATTATGACCTTGGGCTGAACGGACATTCTCCCTTTTAAGAATGCAAAATTGCTATATTGATGAACACCCTCTAAGATGTGTATTCTACTATATTTTGGCAATTGCTTTTTGTATCAAATCCATGCCCCTCTCAAGATTATTGAGGCATTTAATAGAATATTAATTAATGTACTAACAATGATATAACAATAATAAAATGGTAAGAATTGAGTCAAACTATGACATTGAAAGGACAATATACCTTGAAGAACAATGATAAGGTATCATAATAGTGGTAACTAGTTAATTTGTCAAAGTTTTCCTAGTATAATACCCCCCCATCATATAAATTGCCCAAAAAATATATAAACATTTAAATTTGAGGTTCAACTAGCATGCCATTAAGGAATGGTAATTGATATATATAACCAATCAATTATAGGCATGATATTTAAAAAGGGTCAATTACAAGGACCCCTTGTACTATGGTCAACTGGTAAGATCCCTCCTAACTTCCACTTTATGATAAATACCCCTTGGCCATTAAATTAGCTAATAGAATGCATTAAATTACCAAAATACCCACATGAGCTATCATTGTTTTATTTTTCTTTATCATTTTATCTTAAACATTAATTGAAAAAAAATACCTCAATTTTCTTCAAACGTGACCAACTAAAATAACAAGAATCACTTATCTAACATATAAAACATGTTTCTTTAGGTTAATCATAATTAAAAATCCAACAAAAACAATACACTCAAACTTAAAATGAATGTCCCTCTTCATCTTAAAATATAAAAATTATTCACTCATTTATCTAACAAGCTAAGAAAAATAAGACAAAATCTTAAATTTCTACCCATTATAAAGAAACCTCTACCATTTCATATGATTATTGAATCGAACTAGAAATCTACAAGGACATGTCAGAGTAATTGAGAGGACTTCAATGTTATATTTAGAAAACTAACCGAGCCATAAATTATTCAACTAAATAATAAAAGGTTAGCTCAGGGGTTAAAAAACTTTAAACAACTGAATGTTAATACTTTTTCAAAGTTAAATGATGGAAGTCTAATGGAGGGGTATTTGCCGCAAAGTGAAAGTTTAGTGAGATAATTGTTACTGGCCCCATGACAATTAAAAACAAAATGACCTTGATCCTAGAGGCCCTTCTTATTTAGAGAGTGAGCTATGCCACATTTTCTACTTACATAAACAAACTACACATTTAAAAATGATACAACTTCTAAAATGTCCCTCAAAACAAAAAAAAAATTCAAGGCTAAAATCTAAGAATTTCCTATTAACATTAGAAACCTTACTCAATTATACTGATTCTAGGATAATTTGAGAAAGCCCACATTGATAGGCCAACAACAAGCCTTGGTACATAGCAATTGCATTCATATTGAATAGTTGAGAATGAGGGGAAAGGGCCAAAACAATCTATTACACAATTTCCTCATCATTCTCTAATCACATCACCAAAAGCTAGCTTTATTATAACCAATAAAACCTCAATTAGAATTCATCTGGAACACACCATAATTTGAAACCGTGGCAGAGGGATTCACCTCCAAGTTATTAGAGTTCAGATAGCATACTTGTTAGCATTACTAGTAAGCGCGTACATGCTTTGCACGTAGCAATTCTAAATGATGATATTGATAGTAGTAATGTATCAAAAAATTTATATAAATATGTATTTTATATTTTTTATTATTAATCAGGTGCATATTGAAACATCCAAACATGAGTAGACATCGTCCAAATATGCGATAATCAAACCGAATTATAAAGTTTCAAGTGTTATTGATAGGCTTGCTTGCTTAGTTGGATTATTCTTTTTGTAACATTTTATCCTTTTGGTGTATCTTTTTTTTTTGTTCATTTATCAATAAAATGTAGGATTTAAATAGAGGGAATTTAATGAGGTAAAAAGTAGTAGTTAAGTTTACAATTTAAACCTCACAATTAAATATGGACTAAATTACAAAGTGAGTATTTTAGTCAAAAGAAAGTTCCATAATCTTATTCATATCCTTAATAGTATTGTAAATATAGAATTATAGATGTGTTCAATTTTTTATTTTATTTTTTTGTATTTTTGTGTGTAAAAATAAATCTGATAATGTCTACACTTACTTTTTGTTTAATACGATAATTATATTATACTATGCATGTGCCTAAGTGTTTTTTGTTTTTTGCAAAATTTATGTATTTTTTCCATTTTTTGTATTTTTTATATTTTATTAATCTTTGTTGTCTATTTATGACATTAAATGTTAAAACATTTAACCCAAAAGTTAACCTATTGATCTTTTTTCAAATAGTAAAATAATTTAATTTTTGGTCAACTTTAAATTATGTATTTCATTTTTATTATCAATAAAAAAATTATTGTTTATTGCACCTATTTTTTATTTTTATTAATAAAAATATCATAAATGTGTCTTATTTTTCTATGTTTTTGTAATTGTCTATATTTGTTTCTATTTTATTACCCAATTATGAATTCATAGGTTAATCAATTTGATTTGGATGTTTGAATTTCTTATGCCACTACTTGGATAAAGAATGGTTTTGTTTAAGTTTCAAAATATATGGGTTTATATTGCTAAAAATGTTGACATATATCTAATTAATAGCATTTATTAGTGGAAAATAACTTAAATATGGGATTTAATAAGAGAAAATGGGAGTTAATACCTTAAGTATAAGACTTAATGAGAGGTGATTAAATGAAATGGAAAGTAATAATTGAAATTATATTTTCAACCCTTACAATTAGAGATGGACTACATACACAAATATGGGCATTTTATGAGCCATTAAACTAGCATTAAATATGTAATAAAATGACTTTTATAGCTTTTATCAAACAAAAAATTAGAGGGTAATTTTAGTCCAACAAAACTTTCACTCTACATATGCACTTTTATATATAATATAGAAATATAGATAAATATCACATTGTAGTTAACATTCGATATTACCATATATTGATCAAAAAATAAAATATTTTGATCTTTGGCTAAAACCTCAACTAGGGGAAAAACTATTATTTTATTTATTTATTTTTTTGTGTGTGGGTGGGGGGGACTTGGCTCAACTTTGATATCAACATATAACTCATTACATGTATTTTTTTATACAAGCCAAAATATACATTAAAATATATATGTTAACACTATATAATCAAACCTCATCATACAACTATGAACCCATGCAAGTAAAGAATAAAATATAAATTAACATTATATAATGAAAATTAACTTTTACCATTTTGCACCAAACCCAAGGCAAGTATCCACTTTATACAATATAGATAAACTTTTATATTTCTTGGTATATATAATGTATAGATATTTCTTGGCATCTATATTGCTTTTATATGCCATATGTTTATAAATTTGCTCATTCTTTTAAT
This sequence comes from Nelumbo lutea, assembly GCF_056320005.1. NCBI lineage: Eukaryota > Viridiplantae > Streptophyta > Magnoliopsida > Proteales > Nelumbonaceae > Nelumbo > Nelumbo lutea. The sequence continues at coordinate 41,570,287 of NC_142686.1, read as the reverse complement.
CTTTCAAGAATATATACATATATATATATATATATATATATATATGTATGTTCATATATTTTATATTTCTATTTACATTGCTATTTTCACCTTAAATTATTTCAACTCAATAAATATGTTCTAGTTCAGTTCACCTTGGACGAAACTAAAACTCTGATGGATTTAATGTCATGCTTAATGACACTGCTGAATTTGCCTAGAAACATCAAAATGTAGGTGTAATTTTATGTATCAAAATTTGATGTATAATCAATAGTCAAGCATCCATTGACAATCATACAATAATACTATATATAATGAATTATTACAAAATTCAATTAGACCAAGAATAGTATATTGCCATAATAAAAATTTCCCGTCTAAAGCAATGTAATCATAGTTCAAATGCTTGATTAAATGCACGAGTTATATAAACTTTATAATAAGGTATTGAATGGTCAAGCCATGGTGGTATATGGACATCTAGATATGCTACCCACAACTACCTACAACCACAAGACACCACAAACCACACATCGGAAACATCTCTCCATGAATCACAATATAGAAATATGGAAAATGTCCCTAATGTATAGTTGTAATGTCTTGCAAGTAGCTATTGGTAGTATATTTGAGCATAACGTGCATATAAATTAGATAAATAAGAAAAAGAAGAATTATGTGTCGTATAACTTATTATATCAACAAAGTTTCAAATCGTGAGTATTAGGTTTATCTTGAATGGGTTGAGCTAGGTTTAGGGCCACCCCTGACTTGACCCTAAGACATAAACATTGAGGCCAAGCATGGTCCAACCAAATGTCAAAATCTGAGTTTGCCACCCAATCCAACTCAGGTGCACAATTTGGGTTGGTTAAAGGCTTGTTTACTATTAAACTGTAGGCCTTGTTAATATTGAAAGTGGTCTTAGTTATATCTTGCACCATTGCCTTTCACTTGGAATTTAAATAATTTATAGTCTAACTTAGGTGGTGTTGTGTAGTGTGGATGAGAAATTTGTGGGTATTGATTGGACTACACCACACATTGTGGTAGGGACCAAACACACAATGCAGACTCTCCGCAGTTGTTCTAAACCATGGATAAAATTGCGTGGATAGAAACTATCTACATCTGCATTGGCGTTCTACATGTGTGGTGTGGACCACCTATTGGTTCCATACATCTAATGTACAACTTGCGAAATATACGTTGGTCATGAATAAAAAACATAATTTAAGCAAGAAATAATTTGAAATAATAATATAAAACAATAATGGATAAAATAAAAATCAACATATAATTACTAATAAACATATTTACCATTTGTGTCAATTATTAGAAGATAGAATGCATATAATATGAATTTATGTAATAGTACAAAACCATTTTGATGAACAAAAATTGTGATAAAAATAATTAAAAATGGTACAATGCTTAGAATAATCATTATAATATTACACTTAGCAATAAACAATTAAAAAATGAAATTAATTATATATAAAGATATGTTGGAAATTAATAAAAATGATGGTGGTTGGGCCAGTGTAACACAAGTAAGTTACACTGAATCCTTCCCACAAATTGTCCGCACCATTCAATTGTGGACGATACCAAAATAGCATTGTCCAATATATGTTCATGGTATTGAACACCCCCTTAGAGACAACATAATAAAAAACACATGCACATATTAAGGGGTGGAGCTATGGCCCCCACAATCCCCATTTATATTCCGCTTTGGTGCTCCCATCCATGTTAGTTACCCCAAGAAAAAAATCCTATAATTATCTATGAAAATATCATTATAACTCACATACATATAGTTAGAAAAAAAGGGATGTGTGTATGTATGCAATATATTATATGCATCATCGTTATCTAAGCATTATCCCAACTATGTCGAGTCTTCTATAGTTCTTAGAAGTACGCCCATTGTCATTGTCATTCTTACTATTTCAATCTATGATTATATATATAACAACAAAATAAAATGTATTTAAAGTGAATGGGGTTAGATCAAACTTAAATTGTTCTTTCATGATTAATTTGTTAAAGCTCGAGCTACCTTTGAAATCGTAGCTTAAAGTCAACATCTTTGGTTGTGCTTGTTTTGAAGTCAAAAGTACCTTTCCCTAACTCTTCCTTCAAACCAAAACAGCCTAAAAGTAAAACCATTTATTGGCTTAAAGCCTAAAAATATAAACCTTGCTTTTGGTAAGCAAAACCAAGATCTCGACCCATACACAACCTCAAGTTGAGGGATATAAATAAACAAAATTTACGCTAGCTGGAATGAAGAACACAAACAAAGCATATACTCATTAAAAAACCCAAACAAACAAATCATTAATGAAAATGCTGTTATGATGGTTAGGGGTGTTCATTATATAGTCCAAACTGTTAGACGAAATTAAACCAAACTGTAATTTGCAGTTTGCTTTGGTCTAGACTTACCTGAATTTTAGAAACCAAACCAAATCATAAACCAAAATAAATAAATAAATAATATATATATATATATATATATTATAATTATAATATATAATAAGATATATATTAACTAAATAACATATATAATATATATATTATATTAATATTATAACATATAATAAGAAAAACTCTCAAAACACTATTTCCTTCTAATTAAATTGATGATTGTATAGCACATCAATTCTAATTAAATTGATAATTGTATAGCACATCAATTCTAATTAAATTGATAATTGTATAGCACATCAATTAAAATGATTTTCAATGACTTCATGGGTTGTTGGATATTAGTGAAATTTATTGACATCTGGGTTGGGGGATGGGCTCTTGTTGGTTGTTGGAGAGATTTGGTAAGGTCTCTTTATTATTTATGCCAACCAGCTGATTGGTAAGGTCTCTTGTTGGTTGTGGGAGAGATTTGGGATTGAATCCCACCCCACCTGGGTTGGGGGATGGACTACCCCGATTGTGTAGCTATTCAAAAGAAATATTAAAAAAAATATATGTATTGTTTGGGCTTTCTAATTAGGTCAATGCTAATAGAATGGCCCAACTTTAATTAAAAATGTACCAAATCATAATAAAATTATTTAATTTGGTCTAAAAAATTTCCTATACTGAATTTTATTAATTTGATGTGAGATATACCATAAACCACACCAAATCAAACCACAAACCAGTTGGTTGGTCTCGTGTTGGTTGTAGCTGAGACTTTCCTACGTTTGGGCCGGGATGGGCTATCCTCATCGTATAGCCTATTCATAATTTGACATTTAAAAATGTAATAATTACATTAAAAAATATATATTGATATTAGTGAAATTTTCTTTCTTATCAACTCTGAATGCGATAATGTTCTAAATTTTAAAAATGATCAAATATATTTTTTAATCCTAATAATTTTTTATTTTATAGGATATGATTGAGAAACAAAAAGTTGTAACTTGTAAGCTTTAAATCACAAAACGACAATAAGCAACGCTCTGTCTGGCAAACCGCACTTAGATAAATCATCCATGCCACCTCCTCATCGTATGTCGTGTCTGCTAAACTAAAAAGTATCTATGTTTTGATATTGTGCACTTTAGGGTTATTGTCGAACAAAATCCCGTGATGCTAGAATGCTCAACCCCAATAGATTAATAGTTAACAATAATAAATCCAAACCTCACATTGACGTTAGTTGGTCGGCTTCTCTGTCTCTGCTCGAGCTGGACAGAGTATGGAGATGCGGCTCGGATCCATTTGAAGCCTCTCGTACTTTGGACCAGGATATTATCAGGTTGGTTATTTATCTGGTTTAAGGCTCCAAGTTCGTTTTGTGCTAACGCTCTAACCGTGAATCTGTGATATGCGAAACCCTGCACCATGCTTATATCAATCTTTGGTTTCAATCCAACCTTATACAGTGGAGGTAAGCTTATCTAGAAGAACGAAGAAAAATGCCATAGGCTCTGAGGTTAGCAATCTGGTATAGTTTACTTAGTGCTTGAATCACAGTTTGATCCACACACACTGATTATTGGTTTTGAATCTCTGGTTCCGGTTCAACCGAACGAACTGAAATAGGGTCCCAATGTAGTGAAAGTAATAAGTTAAGCTGAAGGAAATGGAGCCTTACAGAATCATTATGTGGTTTTCTCTACTGCTGTTCCTTGTTGTAAATTGCGCTGTTTCTGAATTAGAGGTAAAAGAGCCATTTTCTTTTTTCCTTTCTTGTGCTGTAAGGGGCATATAATACAGAAAATCAGAGTTAATCTCATTAATCTTATATTCTGAATTTAGGTAAACACAACGAATTCAAATAACGGATCTGATCAGAAAACTTTCCTGCTCTCGAGTGATAAAAATTCTGTTGTGAATGGAGTACATCCACTTCTGAATTCTTCCAAAATTGACCATGAAAAGAAGGGCGAAAGTCAGATTGGAGGTGGAGCACAAGAGGAATTGGAAAAGAATACAAGGCAGAGCAATTCAAGTAACCAGTTGGGTTTGAAAGAAGGTCCTAAAATAGCATCGCATAAAAATGATTCGGCTATTGAGTCACAGGTGAAGGAGGGGCACACAAAAGAGAAGCCAACTGAAGGATCTGATTCTAAATTGGTGCATGAAGAGGGAAACAAGAATGGGGTTACAGTCCCTTTGGAACCTTCGAGAAGGGAGAGTTCTTGGGGGGAAGAATGCGATTCATCCAACAGGTGCATGGATGAGAAAAGCAAATTGGTTGCTTGTTTAAGAGTTCCTGGGAATGGTAGGCAGTCCCATCCGTTCTGTTCAGTGCCATATCCATCGATAATATTTTATCATGTCCTTGATATTTTTTTGGTAGGCTTTTTTTTTTTTTTTTCTTTGGGTTTGGCATGCTCTTGATAATTTGATTTGTCAATTCTATATGCTATTGCGAATTCCTCTTCAGACATACTTCAGTTTATGTGTTTGATCAAGGGAACCACTTCACTGAAGTTCCCATTACTCTAGTCACTTCCCTTTTCTAATATAACATTATGATTTTGAAAGTTCTGCTTATTGTTTTTTTTTGTTTTTTTTTGGTATAAAAAGCAGTGTGTCAATAAAATTGAACCAGAAAAATTACAACACTGCTTCCCAAATGCTTGTAGGAAAGAACATGCACCAACACAGTCAAAGACTGTCTCTATTACACCAAGACAAGTCTGCATTTTATTGACTAGCATTATTGCATACTTGGCATGTTATTGCCTATTGGATCAGCTTTCTAGTGAATAAGTAGGGAAGTTGGTTGATTCTTGTACAGTACACATTTAATGAAATTCTTACTTGAAGAAAAGGAATGAATCAGAATATATTTATGTTAGCTACATAACCTACAGAAAAATCATTCTTGTTGCCAGTGATAGTGCATATTGGGTAAAGTGGATAGTTAACAAAGAAATGTGTGTAGTGAATACATATATGTTCAAGGAACAGAAGAGTAGAAGTTGTTTGCAGAGAGTCAATTGAAGGCTGTACTCTTCTAATTCTATTATTTAGGAGATCTGCTAGATCAAAAGTATATTAGCCTAACCCTTTATCTGCTTGACCTATTTTGGCCCATTTCCATACTTTTTTCTGGTCATCCACTAGAAGTATTACAATTTGTCTTGATATGTTAAGGACATTCTACATTTTGGATTTATAATTTGTAATATAATTTGAATCATGAACCTATTAGTTTATATTGAAAGTGATTGATTGACTGCAGATGTAGAAAATTGGGTAGAAGTGGAAGACATGCTGAAGAGCACTCACATATAATGGGATGATCATGGAGTGGTTGATAACTAAGATTTGTTGAAGAGCACTCACATGAAACAGAGATGGAAGGTAACATATGTTCGAATAAGGAAGACATACAAAAGGGGGATAAGGAGTCATTGGGGAAGCAAGATATTGATGCCTCATTGGTAGACAGACATGAAGCGTTTGGACTGGAAGATTTAAGTGCTGACAGTGTGATTGCAGAGATAGGTTAAAAGCTGGACATCACATAGATAGCTACTGAATTGGTGTCAGGCATGTCAAATCTCCAAGATGTGGGAGCACATAGTGCAGATGCTATAGTGGAACTGTCAATGATAGTCAAGTGAAAAGGGTTCACACTTATCCAAAAAAATGAAAATGGTTTCTTGCTTTGAGGTTGTTATAAGATATTTGGGGTTGACTTGGGTAGGAGAAGGAGCTTTTCCTAGAGAGTTGTCTTAGAGCCTGAATGGAGTGATGAACTAATAATTCTGCTGGAGGGGATATTCATGTTTACATGGGGAAAAGAAAGAGACAGGATCAACAGAACCTAATTCATATTACAAAAATTACTCTAGGCTAAAGGTGGTTTGGCTTATCCACTCATGTGGTGTTGGGCCATACAAGAAGGTTTATAAGAAGAAGAGGGTTAAGAATTGTTAAGATGTGCCGAATAGGGGTAGTTTAGTCTTCTTCTGTTTATTAAGTAACTTGCTTATGTGGCAGTGTTATTAGAGTTACTCTGCCCCACACTTAAGTAAGGGCATTTCTGTCTTTGTAAACATTATTAGAATCTAATATAGATTAAGGGGGTCGACTGGATGGGTTAACCATCAGATTTTCGACAGACCCTTCTTCTTCTCTTCTTCTTCTTCTTCTTCTTCTTCTTCTTCTCCTCTTCCTGTTCGGACTACTGTAGCAGCAGTCGAAACATGGTATCAGAGCTATGCTCCTGACCTACTTCAGTTGGTAAAGCACCTCAGCATTGTTCGTGACTCTTCACCTTCGTTTCTGGTCAGTCAATGGAGAGAACTGGTTCGCCCTAGGTCAGAAACATTACAGCTTGTCTCTCTGCTGCGCATAACCTTCTTCAACAAGGAAAGTGACTTCAGCAGTGAATGGTTGATTGATATTCTCAAAGGAAGGTCGGTTCTCTCTTCTTCTAGTGTTACTTATATTTCTGGGTAGAAACCCTACAAAAAACTGTTAGTATTGATTAGAACCTAGAGAACTAGGTTCATAGTTGCCCTAGGAAGGGCTGTGTGTGCAGTAGCCGAATGGTGTAGGGCTGCTGTAAGTTGTTGAATGGTGTAGGGCTGCTGTAAGTTGTTAAGTGGTGTTAGGGCTGCTGGAAGTGGCCGAGTGGTGTAAGGTAGAATGCAGTGACCTTGCCAAACTCCTTGTGGTTGTGTAATGGCCTCTTAAGTGTGTTAAACAAGTCTGAACTGGGTGCAGCAAATTTGATTGTGTTGTGGTGCTTGTGATGCACAATTTGTTTTGAGTGGTTGTAAGAGGGCCTACTTGTGATTAGTGATTGGTAAACTGATGCTTATGTGGGACGTAAGTGTGTGAAGTCAGCAGTAGTGTGAATAAGAACAAGTGTGTGCTTCCACTGTTGTGTTTAGAGGCTGCAATAGGTGTTGAAATATCAAACTGTGAACAACATCAATCGGCTTGTAGCTGAGAAGTAAAGTTAGAGGCAACTGTGAAAGAGTACAATGGCAGCAATAGGAGATGGCTACAATGATTAGAAACCTAGTGTAGTAATTTCCTCCGACTACCTAGGGGTACAAATGACCTCAATTAAGCTAAATGGGGAAAACTATGTTCCATGGGCTAAATCAGTGGAGTTTTTCTCAAGGCAAAGAAGAAAGTAAAGCATGTGAGAGATGAGAAGCCACCGGTTGACTCTCCAGGGTTTGATGATTGGGAACAAGAAGATGCTCAAATCATGACTTGGCTGTGGAATAGTATGGAACCCAAAATTAGTGCCAACTTCATGTTCCTTGATATGGCTAAGGATATATGGGAGCATGCTAAGAAGCTATATTCTGGACAAGATAATACAACAAGAGTATATCAACTGTATCAGGAGTATTTTGATTTACAACAAGGAACCAAAACACTAGAAGAGTACTATGCCTGCATGAAGAATATAAGGAATGAACTCAATGTCTATCATCCCCTTACTCCAGATATTCAAGTTCAGCAACAATTTCTGTTATGACCGACATGGCCCTCCCTCTAAATGGGCTAATCATGCTGTAGCAGGCGAGGTTGCTATTAGTGACAGTAAACTGGCAGACCGAACACCTCCCACATCTACATCTACTTCTGGGAGGGAGATGGTGAGTGTTCCGCGTGATGAGTATGAACGGTTCCTTCAAACTACTTCACAGCATACCACTGCCACATATGCCCAATCAGGTATTGCTTGCATGCCATCTAAAACTCCTTCCTGGATTATTGACTCTGGAGCCTCAGATCATATGACTGGGACTCCAGGTGTGTTCTCTTCTCTTTCTGAAACCTCCACATCACAAACTATTACACTTGCCAATGGGTCCTCATCTCCCATCTGTGGTGTTAGTAATGTTGAGATGGCTTCTGTCCCCTTATCATCTGTTTTATATGTACCTAAGTTTTCATTCAATCTTATGTCTATTAGTAAAATAACCAAAGCTCTTAACTGTTCTGTTACCTTCTTTCCTTCCACTTGTGTTTTTCAGGATCTCAAGACGGGGAAGAAGATTGGTGGGGGGCATGAAGCTGGTGGATTGTATTACCTTGACGGTGGTGGATCTTCAATTGCACTTTAGACTTCCCTTACTCCTCTACAATGGCGTTGCCGACTGGGACATCCATCTCTCAAGGTTCTCAAGATGTTGGTTCCATCGTTGAGTCAGTTGTCAGTTTTACAATGTGAGTCATGTCAGTTTGGTAAACACCGTTGTGTGTCCTTCAGTCCAAGAGTTGAGAGTCGTATGTTGAGTCCTTTTTCTTTGGTTCATTCAGATGTTTGGGGTCCAATAAAAAAAAGTCTTATAATGGGTACAAGTATTTTGTCTCCTTTATTGATGATTGTTCAAGAATGACATGGATTTACTTAAAGAAAGAAAGAAGTGAATTATTTTCCATTTTTCAAAAATTTCATGCTGAAATACGCACACAATTTAGTGTTCCAATCAAAGTTCTCCGTTCATATAATGGTCATGAATACTTTCTTACTTCATTTCAATAGTATTTAGAACAGCATGGCATTATTCATCAGACCTCGTGTGCTTTCACCCCTCAACAAAATGGGGTGGCTAAACGGAAGAATCGTCATCTTCTTGAAATTGCTCGGTCTATGCTTCACCACATGAATGTTCTTAAACGGTTTTGGAGTGATGCTGTACTCACTGCATGTTTTCTCATTAATCAGATGCCCTCCTTAATTCTTCATGGTCGGTCCTCCTTCTCCATCTTGTTTCCCACTTTATCTCTGTTTCCATTAACTCCTCGTGTCTTTGGTTGTGTATGCTTTGTTCATAATCTGAGTCCTAGAATAGACAAGCTAGATGCACGCTCAATTAAATGTGTCTTCCTTGGCTACTCTCGGACTCAAAAAGGGTACAAGTGTTATAATCCCATTGCCCGAAAGTGCTATGTCTGCCCCAATGTCACCTTTTTTGAGTCTGTCTCCTTCTTCTCCAGTCATGAAGCACCCTTGTCCTCACCCTTACCTCCTCTTCCTCTTCCTGTCAGTGATTCAGTTCTAGAGGCTGTTGTTGGAGTAGACTCATCTCCTCATCCAGTGCAGGTCACCACTGAATGACCACCGATCCAACAAGTGTATACACGTCGAACGACACCAGCCCCTCCTCCTGCTTCTACCTCATATGCGGATCCTCTCATGGCTCCTATTGCTGAACCTTCAGACCTTGACCTACCCATTGCCTTACGGAAAGGTAAACGTAGTTCTACACTCCATCCCATTTCCAATTTTGTTTCATTATCTCGTCTTTCTACCTCACATCGCCAGTTTGTTTCACTTTTGTCTTCTATTTCCATACTTAACAATTTTCAAGAAGCTCTTAGTTCACCTGGATGGTGACGGGCAATAGAGGAGGAACTTTCTGCTCTTCAACATACTCAAACATGGGAACTTACTACTCTCCCACCTAGTAAGCATGCTGTGGGCTATAAATGGGTGTGTACTGTGAAATACTTGCCAGATGGTTGTGTGGAGCGTCTGAAGGCCAGACTTGTCGCTAAAGGTTACTCACAGTTGTATGGTGTGGACTACATGGAGACATTCTCTCCGGTGGCTAAAATTGATTCCGTTCGTGTCCTAATTTCCTTGGCAGTTATGTATGATTGGCCTCTCCTTCAACTTGACATAAAGAATGCCTTCCTCCATGGTGATCTAGTGGAGGAGGTATATCTCAGGGGGAGGGTGGTAAGGTGTGCAAGCTGAAGAAAGCAATTTATGGGTTGAAGCAATCTCCACGTGCTTGGTTTGGGAAGTTCAGCGAAGTGGTGAAGAGTTTTGGAATGAAGCAATGCCAGGTTGATCACTCAGTGTTCAGCTATGACTCAGAAGCTGGGAAGATTTTATTAGTGGTCTATGTGGGTGATATTGTCATCACTGGTAGTGATAAATTGGGGATTGGCAAACTAAAGGTATTTCTGCAAAATCATTTTCAAACAAAAGACCTTGGAACATTAAAGTATTTCTTGGGAATAGAGGTTGCCAGGTCAAAACAAGGTGTGAATCTGTGCCAAAGGAAATATGTCCTTGATCTATTGGAAGAAACAGGATTGTTAGGTGCAAAATCGGCTGAGACCCCTATGGAACCAAATGTTAAGTTGAGCAGTGATACAGGATAAGTATTTGAAGATCCTGGAAGGTATAGACGACTAGTGGGAAAGCTGAACTATCTGACTATCACGAGGCCCAACATCTCCTTTGCAGTCAGTGTGGTGAGCCAATTCATGTAGAACCCTCGTATACCTCACTGGGATACAGTCCTTAGAATTGTGAGGTATCTGAAAGGAGCTCCAGGCCGTGGGCTATTGTATAAACCAGGAGGAAAACTTGAAGTAGTTGGGTATACAGATGCAGACTGGGCAGGCTCATTGAGTGACAGAAGATCTACTACAAGCTATTGCACATTTCTGGGAGGAAATCTTGTGACATGGAAGAGTAAAAAGCAGACGGTTGTGGCCAGAAGCAGTGCTGAAGCCGAATATAGAGCCATGGCTCACACTACCTGTGAATTAACGTGGCTGAGGAATCTCCTACAAGAAATTGGGTTTCACATGGATAAACCTATGAGATTGTACTGTGACAACCAAGCTGCACTCCATATCTCATCCAATCCTGTCTTTCATGAGAGAACAAAGCACATAGAGGTTGATTGCCACTTTGTGAGAGAGAAGGTTCTTGTGGGAGAGATAAATACAGAACATGTGGGCTCCAATGACCAGTGGGCAGATTTGTTTACAAAAGCTCTAAGCTCAGGGAAAGTGAACTATCTATGTAACAAGCTGAGATTATATGACATATATTCTCCAGCTTGAGGGGGAGTGTTAAGATGTGCCGAATAGGGGTAGTTTAGTCTTCTTCTGTTTATTAAGTAACTTGCTTATGTGGTAGTGTTATTAGAGTTACTCTGCCCCACACTTAAGTAAGGGCATTTCTGTCTTTGTAAACATTATTAGAATCTAATATAGATTAAGGGGGTCGACTGGATGGGTTAACCATCAGATTTTTGACAGACCCTTCTTCTTCTTCTTCTTCTTCCTGTTCGGACTACTATAGCAGCAGTCGAAACAAGAATAATTGTCACATGAATGAAGTTGCTAAGATCGTTTGGTTGAGCTTGAGTGTACCCAATGACACTTCTCTGCAAAACAAAGGTGGCAGTTTTAATCGAACTATAGATGAATTTTAAAAGCATGAATCACATCAAGGGGAAACACTTAGATATTATCAAGACACAACTGTATGTTTATATGACCATTTGACAGAAGCCTCAACAGATAAGTTACAGGATCTGCATAATTTATCAATGATAAATGATTTGAAGAAAAATTATAGAATACTGTTAGTCAATGAAAAGGTGGATGTACGGGTCAACATGAATGAACATGAGCTAGAAGGTGTCAAAATTTAGAGGAAAATGAAAAGGAAGAAAGTGTAATATAAATTGATGAAGTATATAAAGTAGATAAGAAGGTAGATTTAAATAGAGTGGTGGAAAAGGAGGTGAAGGTTAGCATGAAGCTGAGATTGTTGTTTTAAGGAGGAGAAGACTTTGTTAGAAAAAGCTTTTCTGGAGTTAGAGGAGAAAGGAAGAAGTAAAAGTGTTTAGGAGAAAGGAAGGGGTAAATGGGATTTGGCTGTTCAAAAAAGAATGAAGAACCTTGTAATCAGAGTGGTTGTAAAATAAGAGCACAAGATTGAAAGTCCTCTCACTAAACCTTGGTGACTAGTATGTATAAAATCCTAGCTAAAGTCCTCTCACTAAGATTAAAAGTGGCCCTCCCAAATATGATCTCTCAATCTCAAGGAGCTTTCATTCAAGGGAGACAAATTACAAACTAAATACTGATAGCAAATGAATGTGTGGAGGATTTTAAGAGAAGGGGGAAAGGAGGCTCTGTGTGTAAGTTAGATCTGGAGAAGGCTTATGATACGGTGGATTGGGTATTCCTTTTGGGAGTCTTGAAGTGTTATGGTTTTGGGGAAAGATGGTGCAACTGGATTGTAGGGTGCCTGAAAACTTGTCATTATTCAGTGCTAGTGAATGGTGTGGTAAGGGAGTTTTTCCCTGCTACAAGGTGACTAAGACAAGGGGACCCCCTCTCCCCCTTTCTTTTTACTCTCATAGCGGATGTCTTTAGAAGAATTCTCCAAAGGGCGGACAAGTTGGGCTTTTTTAGAGGTTGGAGAGTGGGTAGGAGTGATACAGTAGTGACTCACTTACAATTTGTGGATGATACAATCATTTTCTGTGAGGGTGGAGACCCAAGGAATGCAAGGCACTTAAAGGAGGTGATCAAGTTGTTTGAACATATCTCCAAGATAAATATCAATTTTGAGAAGAGCTGTGTGGTAGGGGTAAATTTGAGGCAGGAAGAAGTGATTGCATTTGTAGAATCCCTAGGTTGTGCTATTGAAAGCTGGCCTTTGAAGTATCTTGGCTTGCCTTTAGGGGATAATCCAAGAGAATCTAGGTTTTGGAACCCAGTTGTGGAGAGGTGTACCAAGAGACTGGCAGCTTGCAAGAGAAATTATATCTCGTTGAGATACAAAATTACTTTGATAAAGTCCACTCTAGCAAATTTGCCAGTCTATTACTTGTTGGTTTTTAGGATGCCTAGAAGGGAAGTGCAAAAATTAGAAAAGCTGATGACGAATTTCCTTTGGGAGCCTGGGGAAGGTAGAAAGGATCACTTGGTCAGGTGGGAGGTAGTGTGTCGGAGTAAAGAACAGCGAGGTTTAGGGTAGGAAATCTAGGTAAGAAAAATACTTCCCTGCTAGGTAAGTGGTTGTGGAGATGGCCGTTGGAGAGGGGAAAGCTGTGGCAAGAAGTGATAGGCAGTATTCACAGTGGTGCAGGCAATGGTTGGGATGCTAGGGTTTCTTCGAGGGCTACTTTGTATTCTCCATGGAGATCCATTTACGGAGTGCTCCCTCAGTTCCTTAGCCTTATCGGGTATGATGTTTGCTTTGGAGACAAGGTTTTATTTTGGGAGGATCTTTGGATTGGTGACTCAACCCTTAAAGACCTCTATCATTCTCTTTATTCCCTTTTGTTGCTTAAAAAAGAACCTGTACATCGGTTTGTGTCCTATTCTCAGTTGTCTGGGGTAAGTTGGGACCTGGGACTAAGAAGAAACTTGAGAGGCAGTGAGCTTGAACTGGCAACTTCACTCTTGCAAGTCCTTGATACTGTTTTTTTGGATCTTTCTAAACCTGATGGTCTTATTTGGACTCCACACCCTAGGGGTTTGTTTTCCTGTGCTTCTTTCTTCTCTTACTTGTGTTCAGCCCTGACTCACTCCCCTTGTCCGTTTAAAGAATTCTGGTCCAAACCTCTCCCTCCCAAGGTTGGGGCTTTCTGTTGAGAAGTCTTTCTTGGAAAAATAAACACGTTAGTCACCTTGCAAAAAAGAGGACCTACCTTGTGCCTTACCCCAAACTGGTGTATCCTTTGCAAAGCTTGTGGTGAAAGCTGTTACCACCTCCTAATTTCTTGCCCTTTTGTTGTAGGCCTCTGGGAAAAGGTTTTTGATCTTTTTGGTTATAGGTAGTTTGTGCCTCTGCAGATTGGAAATCTCTTTGACTCCACAACCTTCAGTTGGCCAAAGAAGAGAGGTAAAATCATGTGGAGATGCATTAGGGCTGCTGTGATATGGACGGTGTGGGAGGAGAGAAATGGTGGAGTCTTCAGTGACAGAGAAAGGAGTATGGAGGCAGTTTGGGAGTGTATTTTTAATAGAGCTATACATTGGATTAAAGCCTCAAACTTGTTCTCAGACTTCTCTGTTGATGACTTGTGGAGAAACTGGGGAGCTGTAGCTAGAAGTTCTACTGCAAGGAACAAACCAGTGGTAGCTTGGGAACCTCCTAATGAAGGTTTTATTAAGTTGAACTTTGATGGCAGCAGCCTAGGGACCCCAGGTCTAGCTGGTTTTGGAGGGGTCTTTAGGAATAATGAAGGACTCATTGTTGCTGTATTCTCAGGCCCGGTTGGAATAGGGGACTCAGTTTTTGCAGAGTTCCAAGCAGTCTTGCAAGGAGTACAGATTGTGAGACAGCTAAATTTTGATAGACTACTCATTGAAGGTGACTAAATTGATAATTGGGTGGCTGAAGGAACCAGAAACAGTGAGTTGGAAGTACAACGAATCTATGAAAAAGTTCAAATGGCTAGTTAGAGACATGACAGTTCTTGTGAAATGGGAAAGGCGGTCTGCAAATGGAATGGCTGATTATTTTGCGAAGATGGGGGTGTTTGAGTCTGAACTGTTCTTGTCTCAGTTGTAATTTGGGTCATTGTAGAATGGGGTCGCACCTCGCGTCCCTATTGGGATAGTTTGTCTTCTAAATCTTGATGTATTCCCTCTTTTTTAATAAAATACTATCATTTACCAAAAAAAAAAAAAAAGAGCACAAGATGTTTGAATCTGAGTGGGTTGTTTATTATTCAACAGGAAAGACAGGATATGAAGACAAGGGACTAGTTGGGGGGGGGGTAGCATTTTTTGGGCTGCTTTGTAATTTGTTTTTCAGCAATTGTAATATTTTTAATTTCAATTAAAAATTACCATTTCCAATAAAAAAAGATAGGATGTGGAAAAGAGCTGGCTAATCTCTGAGAACGTTTGAAACTTCATGGTCTGGATGTTGATTACTGGTTAGAACAGGTGTGCTTTATTCATGGTCTATTTGTTCCAGGAGATTTTGTTTATGTTTTGGCTGCTGATTTCTTATCACCTCTTCTTCTACTCCCTCTAATTGCATTACAATAACCAGTAGGACTAGAATATAAATCAAGAATGCTTCCATCAACATTTCTAAATACTCCCTCTATACCAGCAAATCGGCATTGCCTCTACTGCAGCCATCAACTTGAGCTTTAAAAAAGCATGCTGGAGGGGCCCAACTAGGTTGGACAGATACTCTAGCAATGAAAAAAGTTGATACCTTGCTATCAGCCTCCAATTTCTAATAATATTATTGGTAGAGAAGGGTTTAAGAAGGCTTAAATTTTTTATTAACAGCAGAACAGAGGAGAAGAGAGGGAGAAGAAGAGAAGAGAAAGGGAGGAGGGAAGGGAGAAGAGAAGTGAGTGTTTTGGAGTCAACTACTATGGCTGGCGGTGCCAACTTATATTAATATATATAGGGCGACCATAGTTAAAAGGGAAAGGACCCTTATGCCCCTACTTAAGTTACAATACATAAAACAAAGAAAAAAACACTTTAACTAGTCCAAATGGACCCTAACTCAGCAGAATACAAACATAAGAAATAAATTTAACATTCCAACACTCCCCCTCAAGTTGGGACATGGATGTCAATCATGCCCAACTTACACAAATTATTATGCCGCACATGATGAAGGCTCTTGGTGAAGATGTTTGCAAGTTGTTCCTCTGAACTGACATATGGAGTGCACACTTCTCCGCACACAAGTTTTTCTCTAATAAAATGCTTGCCCACTTCAATATGTTTTGTTCTATCATGGAGGATTGGGTTAGCAACAATATTGATAGCAGCTTTGTTGTCACAGTAGAGTGACATAGGTCTGTTAATTGCAAACCCAACTCTCCTAACAAGTTTTTTATCCACATGATTTCAACAACTCCATGAGACATAGCCCTGTATTCTGCTTCAGCACTGGATCTAGCCACCATACTTTGCTTCTTACTTCTCCAGGTGACTAGGTTTCCCCCACGAAGGTACAATATCCACTGGTACATTTTTTGTCATCGATTGCCCCTACCCAATCGACATCTGTATACACCTCCACTTTCAAATGCCCATGTTTTTGGAATAGCAAACCAGCTGCTGGGAGCTTCATGAGGTATCTAAGGATTCTTTCTCTTCAAAGTGAGTTGTCTTAGGGTTATGCATGAATTGACTAAGACACCCACTGCATGAATTCACATTTTGATAATGATCTAGTTCCTTCCAAATTGATGTCAAGTCTGAATAGTACGCCAAGAGCTCCTCTCCCCTTGCTTGCAAGTGGAGGATTCTGCTTGTAATTGATATATCTTTGCATAGTGTCTCTGTTATGAATAAGTAGATTTTACTTGTTCCCATATTTCACAAGCTGTTTCAGCCCACATAAATGTCTTCCCTACTTGTGGCAGCATGGAAACCAAGAGCCATGACATCACCATGCTATTTTCTTGGTCCCATCTGTCATGTTCAGCACTACCAATCTTTGGTTCCTTGATTTTACCATTAATATACCCAATTTTTCCTCTAGCAATGATATAAAGTTTAATTCCCCTAGACCATTCAAGATAGTTCAGTCCATCAAAGGGGATTACAGCCATGGGGAAACTCATATCCATCCCCCACTTATTCCATTTTGACCTCCTGAAATTCCAGAAGTTGCAGAATTCTCAGAGGACATGATTCAAACACTTTTCTGATCTTACACACACCTTATGATCCCTCCTAGCACCAAAAAAAACAGTCCTAGAAACACACCAAGGATGAAGCCCACATGCACACACTGCAATCTGGACACAATCTGACCACAAACCAGCTTGGATTGTCCAAAAAAGGCAAGATTTTAGGTTGATCTCAGTGCTGAACTGTCCTAACAGTCACACTCCACCCAACTTCCAGACCATCCAAACACATCGGCTGCTAGGAGGGGTCATAAACCAGTACGGTCACACCACAAGGGTTAAAAAAATCAGGTCATCCACGACCTACAGATCTGTATTTCCAGATATGGGATCACACGATCCATAAAAAAAAGAGGTTCGAACCTCACAACTTCTTAGAAGGCATTCAACAGTCTGGATTCATTTGGTTTTTCTTGGTACACAACCAAGATAAAAGAAAAGAAATATTAAAAAAGGATCTGTACCAGTCGTAGATCTGTCCTTTTGGTCACAGTTGAAGAAGACAACAAGTTGAGGAAGAGGAAACTTGTTCGATCTGCTCACAGGCCTCGCCGAACCGCTCTGATACCATATTAACAGCAGAACAGAGGAGAAGAGAGTAAGAAGAAGAGAAGAGAAAGGGAGGAGAGAAGGGAGAAGAGAAGGGAGAAGAGAAGAGTGTTTTGGAGTCAACTACTATGGCTGTCAGTGCTAGCTTATATTAATATATATAGGGCGGCCATAATTAAAAGGGAAAGGACCCTTATGCCCCTACTTAAGTTACAATACATAGAACAAAGAAAAACCACTTTAACTAGTCCAAACGGACCCTTACTCAGAAGAATACAAACATAAGAAATAAATTTAACATTCCAACAGTTTTCACCCAATGTGCCACTCTCACTGTCATGAGGTCAAATAAGTACTCTATTTTGTATTGTTTCTTTGTGAGAATTGTTGCATTAGTGGATCAGATTCTACTATTGTTTGGTTTCCTTTCGCTATAGGTTCTTTTTGCATGCATTTTGTTCCATTTTGTTGAGATAAATTGAATAAACATATTTCACGTTTACGTTTTTATGTTCTGAAATGAGAAAAAGTGGTTCTATTTTTAGAAAAATGCTTATCTATTTCATATACCCTTTTAGACAATTTTCGTGGATTATTATTATTATTATTATTTTATTTTTTTGTGAGACTTGGGCCTCAAAATGCCACGAGGCTTATGCCTTGCCTCTATGATACTCAACCACCTTTCCTCCACCTTTAGCCTTTTAAAACCTTGGTAGGGACTGTTCACTCAACCAAGGCTAAAGTGCTGCCCATGCTTGCAGGAATTCAAATTGCGAAAGACTTGGGTTTGTAGCCATAGCCATTGAAGGTGATTCTGCAAACAGCCAGACGGTTAGGAGAGGAGGATGGGGGCCCTTGGAGGCTGGCTCATTACTTGGCACTTGGTAGAGGCTAGAGACTCTTTGAGAAATATGAATGCAAATCTTGTTTGGATTCCTACATAGTTGAATAAAATAGCACATGATCTATCTAAATTTGGGCTTCACAGGGATTCATTGTGTAATGAGAGAACTCTGCCTAGTAATTCAAGTGTATCTCTTTTGTTTTCTATGTGGTACATCTCGTTTACCTACTTTATCGTTCTTAGAGTTTGCTTGCCTGTGAGCAAGCATGCCTTTTCCCAGATAACCTTCCACATCTCTTTAAGCTATGGAGTTCAAGCCGGCTGCAAGATGGCGAAGAGAGCTGGAGTTCGAAGCCAAAAAGTATGTGTTTGAAGCTTGTAGAAACAAGGGACAGGTGTGCCTTTAGATCAGGGAAGATAAAAAACAACGATTTTTCTTTGCAGAGATGCCGTGATTTGGGTGAAGGGTTTTATGGATGGAGTTATTTGCAGCAAGAAGTTGGATGGAAAGGTCATCTGAATATGGAAAGGAAGAACTTTATAGCTGAACTAAGAAACAACTGAAAGGGGTGGTTTACAGTGATAACAGAATGTTTTGGAGAAGGCAGTAGGAAGTTTGTGTGTATCCTGGAAGGAAATAGGAAGACAGGTTGGAAGTGTTTTTCAGAAAAGCTACAGGAATACCTGGTATTGAAAGAGATAATTGAAAAGGTTCAGCAAAAGACTTTAATGGAGAAAGCAGAGTTGGGGGAGAGTGAGAGTGATATGGTAGGCAAGGGAGAGCAAATAACTCAGAAGGCAGTGGAGGAACAGAGACTAAATATGTCAGTTGCCTGCTCTGTTAAATTAAGTTGGAGTTGGAAGTAGATAAACAGAAATGGAAGAACAGATTTGTGTTGATAACTGGAAAAAAGATTAATGACTGGCAGCTCATTGCAAAGGAAATAGTGAGGATTTTTAGCATTTAAAAACCTGTTCTTGTGGTGCCGTTTAGTGAAAACAGAGCCATTCTCAACACAGGGGAGGCGAAGATAGAACTTTCTATCGAAACCCAGGAAGGGTTGATCGTCATCGAAGAATGGTGTATGTCTTGTAATGAGTGAGATATTGCAGTAGGATGTTTCAACACTAAGCTTGTTGGGGTGCCGTTCAACTTCTGGAATAAGTTGACAGTAGAGAAAATAGTCCACACATTGGTGGCTTGATGGAGGACTGCAGCTTCAGTGACATGACGGTGATCAAAGTAAGAATCCATGGGATCAAGCCTGAGGAGGTGCCCCGCTTGGTGACTATCTTCTCGGAAGAACTATGGGGGAAGATTTGGGTACTGATGGAAGTGGAAGCGTCTTTGTGGAGGAGTTGTTCGAAGGTGACGTGGAGGAAAGAAGCACACATGGCAGAAATATAGTGGGAGGAGAAAGGAAAAGGGAGAACTTTTCTGGGAAGAGGAAGAGTCGGGTCCCAAGGAAGTCTTGGGCGACCACCTTGAAAGAGAATAATTCAAAAAATATTATGTTTAAAACTCAGGTGGTCAGACCATCATATGCTGACGTGGCCAGGAGCTCGGGGCTGATGTGGGTCAGCAATAAAAACATTATGAGTTTAAACTGGGCCCAGGATATTCGAGCCTCTGGGTCGAACCGGGGGGAGGGTGCATGTGACTCAATTTATCATGTAAGGGGTAATTTAGGGGTGAAGATTGCAAATGGTTTTTGGGGTCTACTATCGTCCCCAAAGAGAATTGGTTCTGCTCAAGAATCGAAGAACTCCAAAAAAGAAAACAGGCAATGGATGCCTCGACCCCCGTACAATTAACAGGTATTGGGGAAGAAGATTACGGATCGCCCCAATCCGAGATACTCTAGGGAACGGCTGGAAGACATGGATGTGGAAGATGATGGGTGGATTGACGGAAAATCTTCTGATGAGGAGGAAGGAGACTCGACAAATAATTCTGTTGCGAGCAGCTTGGACGATAAAATTGTAGTGGTAGCCAGCGAGGAAGACTTGCTTGACACTACTCTCCTTTTTGACGTTGAGCAAATCAAGGGAAGAGTAACCCCTTGTATGCATCCATCTGAGGAGGTGAAGGTAGTAAATAGTGTGGAGTATGTTTTGGTCCACAGGGGGGGATAAGCTGGAGTTGAGTAAAGATAAACCCGACCATGTAATGAACAATGGGCAGATTTTTGGTGAGCAGGTAGGAGGCGCTTTTCGTGAACCAAGCAGAGACAACGAAAACATGGATGAATTACAAGCCTAAGGAGTTTATTGAAAGATAAGCCTCTGACAGGAAATGTATCCCAACAGTTAGCTTCAACTAAGGAGATTTGCAATCCTCAGTTTCCAAGTGTAGTAACTGCGATAGGTTCCCCCTGCTCCTCTGCGGATCCCGTCTCGGAGTCAAACCAGGGTATGGCAGTGAATATTAAGTCTAGTACTAATCATATTCTTCTGTCTGCTGCCTGTGTGCCAGATTCCCTGCTAGCCGTATTGCCACAAGCTCAAGAAAACCCTAGGGTGCAGAGTTTGGAGAAAAGAAAATGTGTAGAGGGAGAGGAGGAAGTGGGGGAAAGGATTTGGAAGTTAATAGAAAGATTCTTGGAGGAACTGAAAAGAGAAGAAGCTGAGAAAAATTACAGAGGTAGGAGTTTAGGGGGTGGAAGTTCACAAAGAAGTAAGAGTGGGGATAACACATGAGAATAGAAATCTGAGAATTTAATAGAGAAGATGGGTGCCAATGGAAGTGAACAGAAAGTGTTGGATGCGGACTTGGCTGAGCAATTAGGCTGTAAAGTAAAGAAGCCAGATGATTTGAAGGTCTTTTTTAGGAAAGGAAAGGAGGATGGCAAGATTAAAAAGAGAAAATTGAGTGAGGCTGAGAGGCTAAGAAGAGATGTTGAGGAAGATAAGGAATTTAGTGAGAGAAAGGGGAGAAGGAGGGGAGTGACTAAAAGGGTAGAAGAAAGGGATAAAAAAAGAAGTGGAAATGAAGATTTTAAGCTGGAATATTAGGGGGTAGAAGGAAAAGGCCATTGATAAAGGAAGTGATAAGCAGAGGGGACCCAGATATAGTGCTGATTCAGGAGTCGAAATTAATGGAATTAGATGGAAGATGAGCAAGATCTATATGGAAGGCAAGGGGAATAAATTGGGCAATGAACCTTGCTTAGGGTAGTTCAAGGGGAATAGTGACAATGTGGAAAGAAGAAAGTTTAGAAGGGATGGAAGAGTTGATTGGGAGGTTTACTGTGTCCCTCAAGTTTAGACAAAGGGCAGATGGGTTTGGGTGGGTGTTGATCAATACATAAGGCCCACCTAGATATAGAGAAAGAAAGGAGCTGTGGGAGGAATTGGAAGACATCAGAGGACTATGGGAAGGACCATGGTGATTAGGTGGGGACTTCAATGTCATAAGATTTGTAGAGGAGACAAATAATGGTAGGGGTGAGGGAAACACAAGTATGAGGAGGTTTAATAGTTTTATTAACTGCTTTGAACTAAAGGAGGTTCCACTGATGCATGGCACATTCACTTGGTCCAACCTATAGGCAAATCCTATTTGTTTGAAGTTGGATAGATTCTTATTCACAACAGATTGGGAGGAGCACTAGGGGGTGATTACTTCTAGAACCCTGCCTAGGGTAACCTTAGATCATTGGCCCATTGTTTTAATGAGGGAAAATATTGGCAATAGAGGGCCGCCACCTTTCAGATTTGAGAATATGTGGTTGTCCCACCCGGGTTTTGAGGATCTAGTTAAGGATTGGTGGAATTGGAGTGCCCCAAGGGCCAATTAGGAGGGTATGAAATTTCATTGGAAATTGAAGTAGTTGAAAGCAAAAATTAAGGAATGGAATACCCTTCACTTTGGTAGGATTGAGGAAAGGAAACAGGTTTTGATGAATCAAATTGAGGAGTTGGATGTGAAGGAAAATGAAGGCACGCTTGGTGTTAGGGATAAAGAAGAGAGATGGGGACTGAGGAAGCAATTAGAGGACATACTGTTTAAATAAGAAGTTAGTCGGAGACAAAAATCAAGGCATTAGTGGGTGAAGGAGGGGGATAGAAATACCAAATTCTTTCATGTAATGGCCAATGGGAGAAAAAGGAAAAATTTGATCTCAAAATTGGAGGTTGATGGGGTGACCCTTACTCAGCAGGGTGAGATTGCCAGGGTTTTTGTGGAGCATTTTAAGTCTATATATAGAAGGCTCCTGAATTAGAGGATCTGGTTGGAAGGTCTAGATTGGTCAAAACTTTTTGAGGAGGCAAAGGAGTGGCTTAAAAGAAAATTTGAGGTGGAGGAAATAAGGGAGGCAATATTCTCAATGGATAGATCTAAGGCACCAGGTCCGGATGGTTTCACTTTGGCCTTTTACTAGGATTGTTGGGAGATATTGAAGCAGGACATCCTTAAAGTTTTCAATGAATTTCATCAAAGGGGGGTGATAAATCTGAGAGTAAATTCAACTTTTATTGCATTGGTTCCAAAGAAAATTGGAGCAAGTCACCCTAGAGAATATAGACCTATTAGTTTGGTTAACAGTTTGTACAAAATCATTGCTAAGGTATTGTCTAGAAGAATCAAAGAAGTACTTCTAGATCTAATATCACAGAATCAAGGGGCATTTATGGGCCAAGTTTTAGTTGCTAATGAGTGTGTGGAGGATCTAAGGAGAAGCAAGAAGAAGGGGATTGTGTTTAAGTTGGATCTAGAGAAAGCTTATGACATGGTTGATTAGTCATTCTTAATGCAAGTGATGGACTGCTTTGGCTTTGGAGTAAAATGGTGCAAATGGATCTTGGGATGTATTGAGACTTGTCATTACTCAATCTTGGTGAATGGGTCTGTAGTGGATCGTCTCCCAGCCACTAGGGGAATTAGACAAGGGGACCCCCTTTCCCCATTTCTCTTTACTTTGATAGCAGAAGTGTTGGTGAAATTAATTGAGAGGGCAAATTCGAGGAACCTACTTAGAGGGTGGAGGGTTGGAAGAGACAGGTTGCCTATCACGCATCTATAGTTTGCTGATGGCACAATCCTATTCTGTGAAGGGGAGGATGTGAGATGGGTCTGAAATATGAAGATGATAGTGCAATTATTTTTTTATTGATAAAAAAAATAGTGCAATTATTTGAAAAAATGTCAAATTTGAAGGTTAACTTTGATAAGAGCTGTGTGGTAAGGGTGAACATGGAAGAAGGAGAGATGAGGGAAAGGGTTGAGATTTTGGGTTGTGAGGTGTCACAGTGGCCTATGATATACTTGGGAATGCCTTTAGGGGATAACCCGAAGAATAACAGTTTTTTGAGCCCAATAATTGATGGGTTTACGAAAAGGCTAGCCCCTTGGAAGAAGAATTATTTATCTCTGGGTGGAAGAATCACTTTGATTAAGTCTACATTGGCTAGATTGCCAGTGTATTACTTATATGTGTTTAGAATCCCAGAAAAAATAAGTAGAGTGCTGGAAAAGTTGATGAGAGATTTCTTATGGGAGCCACGGGAGGAAAGGAAAGATCATAGAGTGAGTTGGGAGATAGTCTCCAAGTGTAGAGAGGAGGGTGTCTTGGGATTGGGTAATATCCGGAAGAAAAATGAAGCCTTGTTGGGTAAATGGTTGTGGAGGTTTGGAGGGGATAGGGATAAGCTGTGGACCAAGGTAATATTGAGTATTCATGGAGATGCAGTTGATGGCCGGGACTTTGGACTTGTGGCAAGGACTAACATGGCCTCTCCTTGGAAATCCATACATGCCATTCTTCCCTCGTTTTTGCAATACATCAGGTATGCTTTGCTCTGGGAATTAGGTTAAATTTTGGGAACATTTGTGGGTGGGGGATGTACCCCTGAAAGACCAAATTCCCTTTTATTCTCCATCTCCCGTTTCAAAGGCAAGTGTGTGTCTGATTTTTTGGTCCTTTTTGAGTCATATTTTGGGTATGATTGGGATTTGGGTCTTAGGAGTGACCTTAGGGAGTTAGAATTGGGAAATGTTGTGGATTTAATTCAGGTTTTGAATGGGGTGGTTTTGGACCCTTCAAAAAGGGATAGAATTTGGACTTTGTCCCCCTCAGGGGCCTTTTCTTATGCTTCTTTCTTTAAGTCCTTGGCACAATAGACCAACAATTCTATCCAGTCTTTCCCAGTTAAGGAAATATCGGGTAAGCTGATCCCTCTAAGGATTGGAGCTTTTTGTTTGGAGGCATTCCTGGAAAGATGTAACGCATGTGATTTGCTCCAGAAGAAAAGGCCAAATTGGTGCTTGTCCCTAAATCGGTGCACCCTCTGCAAGGCTAATGGTGAAATCTCGTATCACTTACTTAATTTCCTGTCCTTTTGTTTCTGATATATGGCAATGGTTTATTTCTTTATTTGGTTGTAGGTGGGCCCCTCCACTAGATATATGAAGCTTGTTTACCACCTCTTTCCTTAGTTGGCCTAAGAAAAGGGGTAGGGTTATGTGATGGTGTGTGAGGGCTGTTATTTGCTGGACTATATGGGAAGAGAGGAACTCTAGGACCTTTTCTGATAAGGAAAGGAACAAAGAAGGTATCATTGAGGTAATATTGGTTAAGGTGGTGCATTGGCTGAAGTCTTTGGATATGTTTGTTGATGTCTCTACAGTTATGCTACTGAATGGCTGGTTGGAAGTGGCAAATTCTGCTCCTCTCTCATCAGGTGCCTCCCTTATTGTCTCCACTAGGCCCAGGGTTTGTAAAATTAAATTTTGATGGCAGTAGTGAAGGTAATCCTGGGCCCTCAGGTGTTGGTGGGGTGTTCAGAGATGATAATGGAAAGGTGATTGCTTTGTTTTCAGGCCCCAAGGTTTACGAAAAACAAAGGAGATGAGTATTAATAGGCTAATTGTTGAAGGAGACTCAAAGCTGGTTACAGAAGGACAGTGGATTGTGGAAATATGCAAATGAAAGAAGGGAAGCTAAATGGTTAACTAGGGGGATGGAGGTTCAATTTCAATGGGTGAAGAGGACATCAAATGCTTTTGCAGATACATTGGCAAAACAAGGGGTGGGAAGGGAACAGATGTTTTGGGCTGTATTGTAATCCTCTTTTCTTTTTTCTTTTTCAGGAGAGTTAAGCATCTTTACCTCTACCTGGATTATTGTAACTTTATTATCTATTAATAAATTGATTTCTGTTATTGATAAAAAAAAAGAAATTTCAGTTACCCTTTCTTAAAAAAGAGGTTATATGGGTTCAAAGGTCTGCTAATAGTTTGGGTGATTGGCTTGCAAGACAAGTAGTGAATTGAAGTCAAGTTTTTTTTTTGCTCAGTTGTAATTTGATAAAAATGGGAAGAGAGCAAGGCTATGCTCTCATGGCTTCTTTTATATATAAAAATGTAACCACACTTGTATGCTTCTGTTTTTAAGTTTCTAATATTTTTGTCTATTACTTATCAAGAAAAAAAATCACAATCAACGCATGCATTGTTGAACTATCTGGTGGGGATTCAAGACACTTTCATCCGTGTAGTGGTGAGGAAGACAGTTCATATTGGAAGTGAAAATCTTAGGGTTTATTGCAAACAGATGGGGATGGAGGAAGCAGCAACTGCTGATCACCATTGCTAATGACAAGCAACAACAAAAGGCTACTTAAAAGTTAACAGGTCCACTAGGTGCACTCATTTTGAAAGTGGTGATGCCTGAGTTCAAGCAAGGTGTATGCCTTAAGTGCCTTGCCTGTGTGCCTGCGTGCACCTGAGGTATGCCTTTTAAAACACTGGTTCAGCCATCACGGCAAGAAATGGGATTATATATTAAAAATGTAGACATGCAATATTGGAAATTAAAAGCTTGGGGAGGTGATAAATCTGATCCAGTATCTTTCTATGTATGGTACTAGATGTTAATTGCGTATTCAATTAACATGTAGAGATACACAGATGCAGAGATATGCTAGCACACATGCAGCATGTATACCAACACAGAAGATTCATATATTAGACAATGTAATGCTGAAAGTACTGCAGTCTAGTTACTAATACCAATAAAAACCTAGAACATTTTCATTTTGTAGGCCACTGGATCAACTTATCTTAATGCAAACTAATCACAGATTTTTTTGGTAGTAAATAAAAAAAGAAAATTTATTAATAGAAAAAAGCATATCTAATAGTGACAAGATATCACTAGAGAGCAAAGTTACAAAGGGGAGCAAAACAAGAGAAAGATACACCGAGAAGAAAAACAAGTCCACATGAATGAAAAGAAAACAATTAGGCCAGCTGCAAAGAGTTCCAAAATCCAAAGCCAAGACCTTTCTTTGTGATTCCTTCAAACTTTGGGAGAATGAGGTTCTAGTTCATAATTAGTTTGCTGCATAAAGTGTTATATGTTTCCTTGACCGAGCTTTCTCATCAATATTCTTCTATTTCTTTCTTTCTAGAGTTCCCAACAAACTGGGAAAGGAATATAGCTCCAAACGATCTTTACCTTGACATTTCCAGATATCTTAGGCCATTTGGAGAAGATTTCCTCCACAGAATTGGGAGACCACCTGCCAGCCTTGAAGAACTTGAAGAAAAAGCCCTAAATGAACTTGGAGAAGAGACACTCAACAAGCAAATGAAAAGACATTCTCCTCAACATTCTCACAAAGATAACATTTGCTAGCTAAGTGAAAGCCTCTATCTTGAAGATGTTTTAATGTCAATATACTATCCAATGCCACTAGCCAAGCAAAAGCTTCCACCCTCGGGGGAACAGAGTTTCCCCAAATGCCTTTTGAACCAGAATTTTCTCCACTTGACCTTGACAAGGACTTGTAGAAGGATTTGAGTGAGAATAGACCATTTTTAGATTCTTTCCACCATCTTGAATAATTCTTTTCCGTCTGAGGCTCAATTGGCTGTAACTTTGCTAGAAGATCTAAACACTCTTGAATTTCCTAATCAAAGATAGGCCTCCTAAATTTTGGACACCAAATTGCTCTACCGTGATTAATCTCAAAATTCTCTTCAATAGAGATATTCTTCATGCCCAACCTATACAGGTGAGGGCAAAGATCTCACAACTTTCCGATACCCAGCTAATTAATTATCTTCCCAAAATTTAATTTTTGAGCCATCACCAACTTTGAAGAAAATTAGACTAAGAAAAGTTGATTGGAAACACATAATTTCTTTCCACACACTTACCCCATAGGATTTCTTCACTTCTCTAGGGTCCCACCTGAATCCAATAACCCCATATTGCAATTGCAAGCCACCACCCTTCTCCAACCCAAATCTCCATAACCATTTCCCTAAAAGGGCTTTATTGAATATCTTCAACTTTCTTATCCCCAATTCCCCATCTTTTTTTTTTCCTTGCAAACTTTATCCCACTTAAGTGGAATTTCTTCTCAAACCCTTTAACTCCCCATAAAAACTCCTTTTGCAAATTTTCAATTGAGCTTATCACATAAAGAGAGCCTTTAAGAGTGAAAGGTAATAAACCATGAGATTGGACATCAAATTCTTAATAAGAGTAAGCCTTCCACCAAACTCATAAAAAAAAGAGTAATCCTTTTAGAGGCCCAATTAGAGGAGACCGAAGCTTTTGCCCCTATAGGGAGGCCCAAATTAGTAAAGGGGAACTCCCCCACCAAACAACCCAGAGATGAAGCACAATCCTCCAATAAGCATCAGGGATATCACTCACATCAGTCATCACACTCTTCTTTAGATTGATCTTTTGTCATGCCAACATTTCTTAAAATATGAGAATCACTCTTAAATTCAGCACTTGCTCAATTGATGCACCCAAGAATACCAATGTGTAATCCGCAAATTGAAGATGAGTGTTGGAGATTCCATTGTCTTCCTGCACTAAACCCTTCAAGCATCCCAACTTCTGATCCTTTGTAGAGTAAGTGATTTAGAATTTCTGCTACCAAGACAAACAACAACAGTGACAGCGGATCTCCCTGTCTCAAACCCCTGTGAGCTTGGAAGAAAAGGTGTGGATATTCCATTTACAAGAACTGAAAAGGAGATCGAAGAAATACATGCAAACATCCAACTTCTCCACCTCTCCCCAAAACTCATCATAGCCAAAATATCCTCCAGAAAACCCCAATTCACATTATCATAAACCTTCTCAATGTCAAGCTTGCAAACTAAACCTGGATGACCATTTCTCAGCCTTGAGTGAACACATTCACTTGAAATCATCACCCCATCAAGAAATTTCCCGTCTTCTACAAAAGCCATCTGGGTTGGGCCCACAACATCATGCAAGATGGATCTTAATCTTCTAGAGTGAACTTTAGCAGTGATTTTTTAGGAGCTTGAGATCAAGATGATTAGTCTAAAGTCTTTAATTCTAGAGACTCCTTCTACTTTTGGAATTAGAGATATGAAGGTTGCATTGGCACTTCTCTTAATGATCTTTTCCTGCCAAAATTCATTAAACATCCTCAATACATCCTCTTTTAGCACATGCCAATAACTTTTGTAGAAAGATATATGAAACCCATTGGGACCTGGAACCTTGTCACCTTTCATAATACTTATTGCCTCCCAAATTTCCTTTTCATCAAACTCCCTTTCCACGAACTAGTCCCTTAAGCCCTCCTCAATCCTTCCTAATTCTACATTACCCAAGAAAACCTTTTTACTTGGGGTAGCCTTGTACAAGTTGATATAGAATTTTCTAATTTCCTTCACTTCTTTTGGATCATCAATGATTCTGGAATCCTCTTCTAAACTAGAAATTAAATTATTTCTCCTCCTACCCCTTGTTTGTGCATGAAAGAAAGCAATATTCTTATCACCTTCTTTTAGCCAAATTGCCCTTGACTTCTACCTCCGCATAACTTCTTCCATATGAATCACCTCCAATAATTCCCCTCTCACACTCTCCTTCTTCCTTTTACCTTCCCTTGATAAGATATCCCTTTCCTCTAATCTCTCTAGGTCTGCCATCTTTATGAGCAATTCGGCTTTTTTAATTGAAATATTCCCGAAAACCTCCTTCTTCCAAACTTTTAGGTCCTCCCTAAGAGCCATCAACTTCCTCATCAAAATGAAACCTGCCCTCCCTTCAAAGCGATTATGGGTGAGATGGTCTTATTATGGTTGACCAAGTTATTCAATATGGTTATTAAAACATAGAAAGTGCCTGATGAGTGGAGGAAAAGTACAATAGTCTCCCTAAGAACAAAGGTGACATATAAAGTTGCAATAATGATCTTTCTTCTTCTTCTTCTTCTTCCTCTTCTTCTTCTTCTTTAAATTTTTATTGCCTGTTACAATAATCATCATAGGGTTAAGCTTGTGAGCTATATACTATGAAACTTTGAGAAGGGGTGAGTGGTTAAGACATGAATAGAACTAGTGAATTAGAAAACTAATTTGGATTCATTTGGTATTTATTGACTTGCAAAAAGAATATGATGGGGTCTCCATAGAAGTCATCTGGTGGGTTTTGGGAAGGGAAGGGACCTTCAGTAGGTACATAACTATATATTAGAGATATGTGTGAAGGGGCAATAACCGATGTAAGGACTCAGGAAGGAGAGATGAGAATTTCCAATCATAATGGTTTTATACCAAGGGTCAGCACTTAGTTTATCATTTTGCATCATTTATGGATAAACTAACTGGAAATTTACAAGAGGGGGTCCCATGATGTATATTGTAATTTTAGTAATGATGTTAGTAAAATTGGAAGTGCAATTAAGATTGATGGTCAAGGGATACCCCAAAGAAACCATTTTTGGTACCATTGTTCAAGCATCCATAATTAAGGAGAAATTAGAGAGGATATTCACCATAGTTATATGGGGCAGAGTGCTGAGCAATCAAGCAACATGTTTATGATTGTTGCCAAGATGGATGAGTGGCAAGGTTACAAAGTCAGAAATGAGAGCATTGGAGCAGACTCAGCAATGACTGCACCAGGTAGGAGTGACTTGGTTAAAGTAGAAGGTTCTAATAGAGCAAGGGGAGGACCAAAGAAATCAGAGTCTGAAGCAATGCTTTTAAAGACGGGAATTTGAGGTGTACAACTGGAGGTGCGCCTCCAGGTAGGGTAGTATGGATTCCTCTGAGGAAAAGAAAAGAAATTAAAAGAACTCCTCCTCTCCCTCCTCTTGATTAGGTTTACGCTTCTTGTGTTATGAAGTGGAACACCCTGTGGAGTGGAACGTGGGTAGTGGAACACCCCACATCACACCTCTTTGTTTTAAAACTTTGGTCTGAAGTGGTAAACAAGAAGGGCTTGCAATTTGACAGAAGCATGACTTTTGATATAGCAAAATGGCAGGGGAGGGCTTGTATGGTGAACTGCAGATAATAGGGTTATGGTTGAGTTGAGTTTAGTTGGTTTTGAAATTTTCTCCAAAAGAAATCTAGAGGTATGAGATGTGTATCAACATTCCATGAACTTTAACCGGTAGGGCACCAAATTATTCTCCTCTCTCTCTCTCTCTCTCTCTCTCTCTCTCTCCAGACAGTCTTAACTCCAGAAGCACAATACTGATAGATTTATCGGGCAACCTTGTTCTTCCTCTAGACCCTAGAGTTTTTCTATGCTGTTAAAGGTGTTATTCTTTGTTGGCCATTCATTTTTGGTTTATTATTGTCTCAGGCACATTAGTGTCTAATGGAATGAGCTTAGAAGTGTGACTGATAAGAAAAATGAGCCTAGAAGTGTATCTAGAGTTGTGTGTATGCATTTTGACTAGAAACTGAGACCGCTATTTCTGATCAGAAAAAGGGGGGGGGGCTGAGGCCACTAATAGAATGCTAGAGTTGTGACTCTTACACCATGGATTATGACCCATGCTTCATAGGCCATACTAGTCATTCATGCATTGGTGGCTCTCATTCATATCGTAGACAGATCCCTCATATCAGTCCTAATTGCAGATGTTATTCCTAGGTTTCCACACCATATCTGTGTATAAGAAAAAGATGCACTGAGATTTTTCCAAGGATCTAGTTTTCTTATTATAGAAAATTTGTAGCTTCTTTTACCTGCAAATGAAACATTCAAATTGCCATGTTTGACTTGTTCTACACCAAACTGTCTTGGGATGTTTTCATTATAGCTCAATGTTCTATACTGGTCTAAGCATGTCTTGAGTTCTTAAGTTATTTTTTATATTTAAAACTTAAGATAATTTTTTTGATGGATGATAAAGTTATAATTTGTGCTTCCCAGAATCTCCAGATCTTTCACTTCTGATTCAGAATAAAGGGACAAGCCTCATTACTATCAATATAACAGCTCCTGATTTTGTCCACCTAGAAGAAACTAAAGTTGAACTTCGTGAGAAAGAAAACAAAAAGGTACTTATAAGTAAACTAATTTGGTGGTTGAAAAACATGTTAAAAATAACCCATTTAGGTATCTATAAAAAGCCTGTTTTTTTGATGGATATCTATGAAATGTTTCTTCTTTGATGCATGTGGTCGGTTCAGCCTGAGCAACTTCAATGTAAAGCTAATGCCTCATGTTAGCCACTTTGCTTTCTTTCTCTTCTAATCAAACCATGGAATAAAGACATCTATCCACTTTGTTTATTCCTTTTCAAAGTTTTTACAAAACAATGCTTATATCCATGCTTATAAATACCCATACAGGAAGATGCATCACCATGAGTTCATATGCAGTTCTTTTCTTTTTAGCCATACACAAAAATCAAATAATTCCTTTTTTATCAATAATATATCTGATTTATTAGTTAATTAGAAAGAATGACATTCACACATAATTGCCAAACTGCTTCCAGTGGGCTAGCATCTGCTAGACTGCCATTTACCCTTTCTTATTGTAGGTTTTCAAGACTGCTATTCAGTCTTGACCACTAAAAGATTTCAGGTTCGATGAGAAGAGAAAGTGAAGAAGTAGAAGAAAGAGTGGTGAAAGAGCAATAGAACACAGTTTTTGAGGAGAAGAACAGAATGTCAATTATTCTGCCGCCGCCACTTTAAGTTAATATATATAGGTTATGCTAGTTACATGAAAGGACATCTGCCCTTGGTGTTTACATCATAACTGCTAACAAATAACAAACAATATAGAACTGAAACTAGAAATAACAGAATAGTAAAATAACCGCAGCTGTGACTAGATACATTCTACCCTACGGACAGAGTGGGACCACAGCTGTGGGGCCCACATCAATGTTCTCTACACTCCCCCTCAAGTTGGGAGTATATGTTCATCATTCCCAACTTGGATAGATCCGCCTCTAGCTTTTTTCTTGATACGGCTTTAGTGAGGATGTCTGCTAGTTGCATACTGGATATGATGTAAGGGAGGCATACTTCTTGAGATGAGACCCTTTCTCGCACAAAATGGCAGTCAACTTCAATGTGTTTGGTTCTGTCATGCTGTATTGGATTATGTGCTATATTAATGGCGGCTTGATTATCACAGTACAACACCAGGGGCTTCTCATACTCAATACCCAACTCCTCAAGTAGAGATCTTAGCCATAGGATTTCAGCCACTCCATTGGCCATGGACCTGTATTCTGCTTCAGCACTTGACCGGGAGACAACACTTTGTTTTTTACTTCTCCAGGAGACAAGGTTTCCTCCCACAAGAGCATAATATCCTGAGGTAGACCTTCTGTCATCAACACTCCCAGCCCAATCTGCATCAGTATAGACCTCCACCTTCATGTGATTGTTGTTCTTGAAAAGTATACCCCTACCTAGGCATCTCTTCAAGTAGGCTAAGATTCTTTTTGCCGCAAGAAGATGTGTGGTTCTAGGAGAATGGATGTACTGGCTGACAACACTAACAACATAAGTAATATCTGGCCGAGTGAGGCAGAGATATGGGAGCTTTCCTACCAGTTGCTGGAACATAACTTTGTCTTCAAGAAGCTCCCCACTCTCGGCACTAATCCTATGATTCTGTTCAATTGGTGTATCTGCAGGCTTGACACCCAACTTTCTAGTTTCTGTCAATAGGTCTAGGACATATTTCCTCTGAGATATAAAGATCCTCTGTTTGGATCTAGCAACCTCAATACCCAAAAAATACCGGAGTACACTAAGGTCCTTCACCTCAAATTCTTGGTGAAGAAGTTGTTTAAGAGACTCAATCTCATGGCTATCATTCCCTGTGACCACAATATCATCAACATATACTGCCAATAGTGTCAAAGAGGACTCCACCCTCTTGATGAATAGGGTATGATCTGACTGGGCCTGTACATATCCAAACTTCACAAATGCTAGTCTGAATCTATCGAACCAAGCCCTAGGTGACTGTTTCAAACCATACAAAGCCTTGTTGAGCCGACAGACCTTCTTACCTATTTCTGCATCATAGAATCCAGGAGGCAAATGCATGTAAACTTCTTCCTGCAGATCTCCATTCAGAAAGGCATTTTTCACGTCCATTTGGTATAAAGGCCAAGTGTGACTTGCTGCAAGGGACAATAGAACTCGAATAGTAGTCATCTTGGCTACCGGTGCAAATGTCTCCAAGTAATCTATGTCATAAGTCTGTGTAAACCCTCTTGCAACTAACCGAGCTTTATACCTCTCATAGATCCATCTGCATTATGCTTCACCGTAAATACCCATCTGCATCCAACTGATTTCTTTTCTTTTGGCAAATCAACTACCTCCCAGTTGTTGTTTTTCAACAGGGCATCCATCTCAACTTGCATTGCATCTTTCCATTCAGGGACAGATAGGGCTTCTTGCACTGTTCTTGGAATAGGGACATTGGAAATGGAGCTAAGGTAGGACCTGTAGGTAGGAGATAGGCGACCATAGGATAAAAAATGGGAAATACAGTGGGTTGTGGATGTGGTACAATGTCGTTTCCCTTTACGGACTGCAGTTGGAAGGTCAAGATCATCTGTAGGGGAAGTCTCTGTGGGCTCTAGAACTGAAGTATCTGGACCTGGAGCTGCAGATGAGATTGGAGCTGGTCTGGACTGTTGATGACCAGGATCAACCTGCCTACATCGCCTGTGATAAACCCTTAACTCCTTATCCCTCTGACCACCCTCACCATTGCAGCTTTCCCTCAACTCCTGATCCCTCTGATCACCCTCACCATTGCAGCTCTCATCACCTAATGGAATAGGTAAAGGAACTGCCCTACTCTCACTGCTCTCCGCCTGAAGACAAGAACTCAAACCCCCACTCTCATTACTCTCCCCCTGAGGGGCAACCCGAGGATAATAGGGTGTCCCCTCAAAGAAAGTGACATCCATGGAGATAAACTTCTTCCCGGAGATAGGATCATAACAGCAATAACCCTTTTGAGTTTGTGCATAACCAGGGAAGATGCATTTGGAGGCTTTGGGTTCGAACTTGGAGGGATGGGGTCCAAGAAGCTGAACAAAGCAAGTGCAACCGAATGTCTTAAGGGGAATAGAAAACAAGTCCTCACGTGGGTGTAGAAGCGAAAAAGGAGATCGAATATCAAGGACCCTAGAAGGGACCCGATTAATAAGGTATACCGTCGTGAGGATAGCATCTCCCCAGTCAAGTTACCTGAGTGAGTAT
This sequence comes from Nelumbo lutea, assembly GCF_056320005.1. NCBI lineage: Eukaryota > Viridiplantae > Streptophyta > Magnoliopsida > Proteales > Nelumbonaceae > Nelumbo > Nelumbo lutea. The sequence continues at coordinate 41,535,519 of NC_142686.1, read as the reverse complement.
GATCTTCCCCCAAGGAATTTGATGGCATTTGAGGTACGACTTATGGATTCTCCTCAGCTCTTGAACCTGATTGGCCTTTACGACGACGAGAAAAAACACGGAAAGGTGGAGGATCAGAGAGAGAAAGGGGAGAAGGAGTAGGGAGAGGAGGTAGTTGAACCAGTTTCTCCTCATACCTACACTCCCCCCGAGGAGAAACAAGAAATAAGGGCTCATTCTCAAAGAATGTAACATTCATGGAGGCATAGAATTTTCGTGAAATAGGATCAAAGCAACAATACCCTTTTTGAGAGAATGAGTAACCAAGAAATATGCACGAGATAGCACGAGAGTCCAATTTTCCCCAGGTGGGGGATAGGTTTTGGACAAAGCATTGACAACTAAAAACACGAGGAGGAATAGAAAGAAGAGGGGCCTTAGGAAAGAGAAGCTGATGTGGAGCTTTGTACTCTAACCAACGAGAGGGCATTCGGTTAATGAGGTATGTAGAACAAAGGACGGCCTCAAGCCAAAAACGTTTGGGAACATTCACGTGGAGTAGTAAACCCCGTGCCACTTCAAGAAGGTGATGGTTCTTCCTTTCAGCCATACCATTTTGTTGTGGCGTGCGGGCACAAGAGCTCCGGTGGAGTGAGCCATGTGAAGCAAAGAATTCCGTAAGGTCACTATGAAAAAATTCTTTTGCATTGTCTGATTGAAATATTTGAATTTCGGTCTAAAATTGGGTGAAGACCATCCGTTGAAAATCTTGGATAATTTTTGGTACTTCTTCATAGGTTCGCATTGGATATACCCAAGTGTATTTGGAATAATCGTCAATGAAGGTAATAAAGTACTTGTAGCCACTCTCAGAAGGTAAAGTAACAGGGCCCCACACATCCAAATGCACAATGTGAAAAGGAAAGTCAGATTTACTATTTCTTTGAGGAAATTGAGTTCTACAATGCTTGCTTAACTGGCACGTTTGACAAGAAAAGTTGGAAACAGACACGGACTTACACAGTTCTGGGAAAACAACGTTAAACGACTCAAAAGACAAGTGACCCAAACGACAATGCCATAAATACATTTTACTCTTTCTAAACTGACTCATAGACTCTATAACAAGAAGGCCAGCCGTATTCTCCAGCATATAGAGTCCATCAACCATACAACCCCTACCAATCGTCCTCCCCGAGGCTAGATCCTAAATCGCACAATAGGAAGGGAAAAAAGTCACGAAACAGTTTAAGGAATTTGTAACACTACTGACTGAAAACAAATTCATAGGAAATTTTGGAACATGAAGAACATTAGAAAGAGTAAGGCCAAGGGGAAGAGAGAGAGTTCCTTGACCAGCTATGGGAGAATATGATCCATCAGCTAGTCTCACTTTATCTCTTCCGGAAAGATGGTCATAAGTTTGGAAGAAAGAGGACATACCAGCCATGTGTTTTGATGCTCTAGAATCAATGATCCATGGAGAGTCAAGGTCGTGAGAAGCAACATGGAAAGCTGTGGCAAGATTACCTGATGTGGATGCAAAAGAGATGGTGGGAGGAGCATCCATTTGGCGAATTGTTCTACCATAAAGCTCCAAATGGTCACGGAAGGGATTGACAATATCCTCCCTTGGGTCGGATCCAGAGTAGTTATGTTGGCCATGTGGTGGTTGAGTCAAAGTGGAGGTGGAGGGCTGATTCTCCCGAGTAACCATATTGGCTATGTGGTGTTTCTTAGTACCTTGCTGCCTGGGTCTTCTAATACCATATGAGCCTTGCTTCTTAGGTAAATCCTGAGCCCACTTCGGTTTCCCATGGAGATCCCAACAAGTATCTTTGGTGTGCCAGGGCTTCTAACAATTAGTGCACCACAATTTTTCCTTATCTTCTGCTTTCTTCTGGAGATCCTCTCTCTTGAAAGAAGGTCCACCACTAGTAGAGGGACTTCCCTTTGCTGCCAACACAATTGCATCCCCTCCGGTGCTGTTCATCAAGTTCCTTCTGCTCTCTTCAGACTGGACAAGTGCATAGATCTCCTGAATTGAAGGAAGATCCTTAGAACTTAGAATTTGTACTCTGATGGGTTCATAGATAGGATTGAAACCATGTAAAAAGGCAAACACCCTTTGCTGTGAGACAAGTTTCTTATACAATTTTGCATCTTCCTTACACTTCCGCTCAATATTTTGCTAATGGTCCAGCTTCTTCCAAACACTTGTTAGGTTAGAGTAATAAACTGATAAACTCCTCTCCCCCTGTTTACAAGTAGATGAAGCTGCTTGCAGTTGATAAATTTTGGCATAGTGTCGAAGTTCAGAATATGTGGACTTTGCCTGATCTCAGATCTCATTTGCAGTTTCAGCCCACATGAAGTTCTTCCTTATTTGCGGTTGCATGAAGATCAAAAGCCATGACATAACCATACTGTTCTCTTGATCCCATCTATCATGTTTTGCATTTCCAAAAGGTGGTTCTTTGATTCTTCCATTTATGTAGCCTACTTTTCCCCTTGTAGTTATGTATAGCTTGATCCCCCTTGGCCACTCTAGGTAGTTTAACCCGTCAAGAGGAACAACAGCCATAGGGAAGGATAGGTCACTATTCCCACTCATTCCATTCAACATTGTGGAGATTCCGGATGTAGCTGAATCTTCACTACTCATGATTCTCAGTTTAGAAATACACAAAACCAAAGCACAGTCTTACAGAGCTGCAATAGTCCACAACTAGACACTTGCTGATTTTCGGCCTCACAAAGAACCAAGCACAAACACTACAGTTGCAATACTAGGGTTTATGACCTACACTGTGTAGGAGTCCACAGAACAATATACGAACTGCACATGCAGTGTAACAAGGTCTGAATGACCTACAGTTACAACTTTGATACAGCTTCTCTACCCCCCCAAAAAAAACACAATAGGAACAATAATACAAGTGGTGATTCACCACACCTAATCGGCTGATATCCACTTTCCAGGGCAGCCGAACAGTCACTCAAGTTCTAGGGTTCATCAACAGCCCCTTAGAGAGCAGACTAGGGCAACATACAATCAAAGGAAGGGGAACAGTCTCTACTCAGATTCTGGGACATTAACAGTCGTGCAAGAAGCCATAAACAGGGAAAAAAAACGGTTCAATACCAGCAATAGGCAGTACAGTCATGAACTTGAACTTCCCTTCAGGTCAGAGCCTTCCTTCGAACATCTGGGATGGATTTCTACAGTCCTCTTAGCCGAAGCAACCCAGTTACTAGCAAAAAATACATGTAGCAGAGCCCTACTCGGCAGTGGAGACTAACCGCAACACTAGAAAAGCTTCATCTTCCTTGTCTTCAAGCATCAGTACTATAGCTCCTTCGCAGTAGTGGAGAGAGACCTCAGATAGTTGTTTTCTAGGCTTGGACGGACCTGCTTTTATACCATGTTGAGCAGGAGACCAAGAAGAAGAAAAGAAGAAGAGGAAGAAGAATAAGATGCAACCGAGTTAAGGCCTCAACAAAACCTTAGCTTCAGTCGAGTGAAGCTTTCTATTTATACTATTCTGGCCATACATAACAATATGTCTACAAAATTACGAAAATACCCCTGCGGGTACTAAGCCTGTGTATAGTACATATAATACACCTGTTAACATGTACTATAAATTTATTGTTTTATTTTTCTCGAAACCTATCTAGAACTATTTTGTATAATATAATATAATATGTAATGTTATAATATAACACATATTAATAGTTATATATATATATATTTATATATTATGTTACATAATATAGTTGGGGCGGGGTGGACAAATACCATCCCCGCCCCATCCCTGATCCCTAGAGTTTTGGGTTTCCCCGAACCCACTCCGGACCCCGATCAATAATCAAAAAAGCCCGCTTCGACTGGGGCGGGGCCCTACAAGGGCGAGTCAAATTTCCATCTCTACAAGTGCTGAACCTTTCCAAGAATGCTTCCTAACAAAAACACCCAACCCTAAGTGGAATAGGTTTACACGAAACATCCTTAATAGGGAAGGCTTGCCTAAAAAACTTAGTCAATTGAAATAAAACTTTGGAAAAGGATGCACAAGTGAAGACCCCAGAGGCTGATAGAGTCCAAACTCTACTATCAGGTTTTGTGGGATGTAAAAAGACCCCCTCAAGAATACTTAAAAAGTGTCAAGGTGTTTTTTTAACTTTGAATCCTTAATGGCTCTTCTCAAACCCAAGTTCCATCTAGACCTGTTTACGGGCTGGGCTTTGGGCCCAATTTTACACTATCTCGGGTCGGGCCCATTAGAATTTTTACAAAAGCCAAGCCCAAGCCCTGCCCATGAACAGGTCTAGTTCCACCCAAACCCTGGGACTGCATGTGAAGGTACTAGAAAATTGGAGATAAGCTTGTTCTTCAAGTTAGATAAGGCAAGCAAGGATGGGAATTGATCCTTGAATGGGGAATCCCCAATCTAGACTTGTTCCCAAAATTTAATGAGGTTACCAGAGTGCAATTCATACTTGATCTAGGGCAAGAAAAGGGGCAATGAAGCATGGGTAGCTTTCCACGGAGAAGCTCTTATAGTCCTAGCCAAAATTCCAGCATCCCATCCATTATCCGCAAGCCCATGAATACTTACCACTATCTTTGTCCACCGTTATTCCTTTTCAAATGGAAACCTCTACAACCATTTCCCCAACAAGGTTACATTTCTTTTCTGAATATTTCCTAGGTCAAGGCCTTTTAACTCTTATTTCTGCTAACCAATTCCCACCTAACCGTATGGTCCTTTTTCTTCTCCCCTGGTTCCCACAAAAAATCTTGCATTAACTTCTCCACTCTTCTTGAAACCCCTTATAGAATTTTAAAAATTAGCAAGTAGACCGGGAAGTTAGCTAATGTGGATTTAATCAAAGTGACTCTTCCCCCAAGACAGTGAAGACACAAGTAGTTTCTCTTCCAAGAAGCCAGTCTCTTTTCAAATCTTTCTACAACCAGGTCGAAGAAACTTTGCCTCAATGGATACCTCACACCCAAGAATTCCAACATACTCTACCACCTCCCTCTCCTCTAAATTCAACCCTACTATTCAACTTTTATCAAAATTCACCTTTAAATTTGACATTTGTTCAAAAAGTTGTACAATAAGTTTTAAATTTCCAATCCAACTCAAGTCACCACCTTCTTAAAACAAGCATTGTATCATTTGCAAATTGCAAGGGAGTCAAAGGTACCCCATCTATTCCCACTCTCCACCCTCTAACTAGATTCCTAGAGTTTGCTCTAGTGACTAGCCTTCCCAGAACATCAATGTAGAGAAGATGGGCCGAATGGCCCATAGGTTGTTTATTCTTCTTGTTATTTTGGGCCCATCCTGTCAATATTAAGTTCTTTGTAAATTCTTGCCCAACTAAGGGTCTCCTTGTAATTATTCAAATATATCTAATAAAACAGTGTTAGGGGGCTGAGATAGGGTGAGTTCGAAATCGTCTTCTCAAACCCTCATTGCAAAACACTCAACTCTCCTCTCTTCAATTTCAACATGGTATCAGAGCGTATTTGAACTTGAATATCCTAGGGCTGGAGGCTTAGTCACGTACTGCCTGATTCTTGGAGGTCATTGGACGAGCCCAAGACTAGAATCTCTTGGAGAAGGGGTTCGGTGACCAGGAAGAATCAGAAAAGAAGAAAAAAGCGGGGGGGGGGGGAAGGGGAACAGCTCGGTTCTGTTTTTGAAGCTCGACTGTGTTTGGACTGTTGAAGCTCGAACAGTAAGTTGTGCTCAGTTTTCTGGTTCTGTCTTGAAGCTCCACTGTGTTTGGACTGTTGAAGCTCAAACTGTAAGTTGTGCTCAGTTTTCTGGTTCTGTTTTGTATTACCTTCGACTGTGTTTGGACTGTTGAAGTGTCCGAAAATCCTAGCTGTTCTGTACTACCTTCAACTGCATTAAATCTGGTTTAACCCAGAAATTTCTGGGCTGTTTTTTCTCTTCTTCTTGGACTGTTAAAATCTGTCGAAACATCCTTGTAACAAGGCTGTGTATTGTTACTCTTGTTCGGCTGTTTTAGGGGGCTGTACGAACTGTTTTTTGGGGTCTTTTCTCTTCCTTGACAGTGGGGTTGTCTCTATTGCCCACACTGTGTTTGTGAAAAGGACTATTCAGCAATACCGATTGGTACTTACTCTTCTTGGATGAGTGTACAACTTTGAAAAGGTACTTCGGCTGAGTGCACAATGCCTAGGAGTTTCTGATTACTTCTTGAAGCCTGAACTCAGTGTATTGTCTTCTTGTGGTCGGCTGAACTCAGTGTGTTGCCTCCTTGTGGTCGGCTGAACTCAGTTATTGCTTGTCCTTATTCAGTATACTTGTAGAAGTCATCTGAAATCATATTTGGAGTGTTTACATGATGTACTCCTCAGAGTTTGAAAACAAAAGTGGTGCTGAATATGGACTGGTTCAGGGGACTCCAAGTGATTCCTTATTGACTGTGACCATAGTTAAACTAGATGGAACTAATTATCTGGCATGGTCACTGTTTGCTGAAATAGGGCTGTCGAATGAGAGAAGAAGAGGAAGAAGAAGAAGAACAGAAATGAAATGGGCGGCAGAATGATGCTCAGCTAGCCCTAATCTATTATATATAAGGACATTACATAATGTTACATAAATGGACAAGAATGCCCCTAATTAGTGATGGGACACCTAGTCAAAATAAACACTAAATAAGATTAGGCCCAGTAACTAAGGCCCAATAACTAATGACTTAAGACCCAACAAAGATAAACATACAAACTAAGACAGCCGAACCAACACTCCCCCTCAAGCTAAGCATGGATGTCAATCATGTTTAGCTTGCCAAGTAAGTCCACGAATTTCACTGTAGCTAGCCCTTTAGTCAGAACATCTGCAATCTGCATCTTGGAGGGAGTATAAGGAATGCAGAGTTCTCCTGAGACAATTCTTTCTCTAACAAAGTGACGGTCTATCTCAATATGTTTTGTTCTATCATGTTGCACTGGGTTATTTGCAATGTTGATGGCTGCCTTGTTGTCACAATACAACCTGAGAGGGCACTCAATCTTTATTCCAAGTTCATCAAGCAGGATCTTCAGCCATAAGAGTTCAGCAACACCATGAGCCATAGCTCGGTACTCGGCCTCTGCACTAGATCTAACAACCACATTCTGTTTTTTATTCCTCCATGTAACTAAATTTCCTCCAACAAAGCTACAGTACCCAGAAGTAGACTTCCTGTCCCCAACAGAGCCAGCCCAATCTGCATCAGTATATCCTTCAACTTCAATCTTACTGTTTTTCCTGAACAGAATCCCTTTCCCCGGGTAAGACTTCAAATATCTGAGGATCCTTTCCACAGCTTTCATGTGAGGGATTTTAGGGGTGTGCATGAACTGACTGACAACATGTACAGCATAAGCAATGTCAGGGCGAGTAAGGGACAGGTAAATCAACTTCCCCACCAGCTTTTGGTATCTTTCCTTATCAAGGTAGTCCCCTCCTACTGACACTTGTAGACCATGATTCTGTTCTATTGGAGTATCGGCTGGCCTACACCCCATCATGCCTGTCTCTTGAAGAAGATCAATGATGTATTTCCGCTCACATATATAGATGCCCTCTTTGGATCTTGCAACTTCAATCCCAAGAAAGTATCTTGGCCCAGATCTTTGATCTCAAATTCAGCAACCAAAAACTCCTTTAGTCTTTTAATCTCTTCCTGATCATCCCCTGTAATTACCATATCATCCACATAGACAATAAGTGCCGTAAGTTTGCCATTTCTCTTCCTTATGAATAGGGTATGATTTGCTCCACTTTGAGTGTAACCCCCTTTCTTCATGACTCCACATAGCTTCTCAAACCAAGCTCGAGGGGACTGCTTAAGGCCGTATAGGGCCTTTCTCAGTCTACATACCTTCTTGCCAAAAACATAACCTGGTGGAGGATCCATGAACACCTCTTCATGCAGGTCGCCATTCAAGAAAGCATTCTTCACGTCCAACTGATGTAGCCCCCATGAGAAATTTGCAGCTAATGATGATAGAACTCGGATTGTGTTGAGTTTTGCCACCGGAGCATTTGTAGTCAATCCCTTCTTTTTGAGTAAACCCTTTTGCTACCAGTCTAGCCTTGTACCTCTCAATGGACCCGTCCTCCCTATGCTTCACAGTGCACACCCACTTGCATCCAACAGTGCCTTTCCCTTCTGGTAGATCCACTAATTCCTAAGTCCTTGCTTTCATTAAGGCTTTCATTTCTTCATCCATAGCCTCTTTCCATTTTGGGTCAGATACTGCCTCAGTATACCTGGTAGGAACATGCACAGAACATAGAGCAGACACAAAAGAACAATAACGAGGAGACAACTGTGAGTGAGACACAAAATCAACAATGGGGTATTTGATAGTACAAGAACAAGTAGACTTACGAAGGGCAATAGGAAGATCTAAGTCAGAGGAACTGATAGGATTACCTTGAGTTTCTGAGACAGGTTGATCCGAGTCCAATTGGTCGCTGTCATGAGTTAGAGGACCCTTCTTCCTTCTGTTGTAGGCGGTTCTGATATCTCTTTGCAGCTTGCTGGAGTCTTCAGTAATATTTGCAACATCACTAGTAGTAGCTGGTACAATGGGAGCCTCACTAGATTCACCCGGGATACCACAACTAGGTGGATCAGGAGGAGAAGATGGAAGGCCTGAGGTCGAGAGAGGTACAAAGAATGGGGGAACAGAAGAATCCTCTTCCATCCCACTAGTCTCCCCCTGAAGAGGATTCTGGGAAGAGTGAAAATAGGATTGAGACTCAAAGAATACCACATCCTTTGTGACATATTTTTTCTTGGTGACTGGATCATAACACTTGTATCCCTTCTGAGTAGGGGAGTACCCCAAAAAGATTCCCTTTGTAGCCCTAGGATCCAATTTGGTCTTCTTCGGATCCTTGACATGTATAAAGCATACACAACCAAAGACTCTCGGTGGAAGAGAAAAGTCAGGAAGATGAGGGCAAAGAACAGAGAAAGGAGTTTTCATCCCCAATACCTTGGATGGCATTCGATTTATCAGATATGATGCCGTAAGGATTGCTTGAGACCAATAGCTTTTTGGAACTTTGTGCTGAAATAGTAAGGCTCGAGCAGTCTCCAATAGGTGCCTATTCTTGCGCTCAGCAACCCCATTCTGTTGGGGGGTACTAGCACAAGATGACTGATGAATCATTCCAGCATCCTCCATAAATAGATTCAAGGACCTTTCAAAGTATTTTGCAGCATTATCTGACCTGAATTGTTTGACCTTCGTACCATATTGTGTTTCAATCATTTTGCAAAATGTCATGGTTACCCGTGGCACATCTTCTCGTGCTTTTAATAAGTAGATCCATGTGCATCGAGAATAGTGATCAATAAAACTGATAAAGTATCGAAAGCCATCAACAGAAATAATGGGAGAAGGACCCCAAATATCAGAGTGGACTAAGTCAAAAGAAGCTCGGATTTCATTACTTGAAGTTGAATAAACAGTTCTACATTGCTTTGATAGTTGACAGACTTCACAAACTAACTCTTGACTTGAAACACCTTTGAATAATTCTGGAAACAACACTTCCAATGATGAAAAAGGTAAATGACCTAGCCTAGCATGCCATAGATGTAACCTAGCTATTGACTCCATATTGGACTGACTACAAGTAGCAGATGTTTGCAAGGCCGAACTGATGTCTGCATCAAGGTAATAGAGATCTCCACACTCATGACCGCTCCCAATCGTTCTCTTCGTCAATCTGTCCTGAAAGACACAATGAGTAGGAAAAAAGGTTATGTTACAATTCAAATTTTTGGTAAGCTTTGAAACAGATAAGAGATTTGAAGAAAGATTGGAACATGCAAGACAGATTTTAGTGAGATGTCCTTGCTTAGGTCAACCACTCCCTTCCCAGAGATGGTAGAGAAAGAACCATCAGCAGCCCTCATTTTATCTTGGCCATACATTAAATGATAGGAAGAAAATCGAGAAGACATGTGTGTCATGTGGTCAGTTGCACCAGAATCAATAATCCAAGAGGCAGGATCAATAGAACTAGTTGCACTAAAGGCAGAGACAATACCTGATCTGGCAAGGGAGGAGGATGGAAGAGAATTGGTCCTTAGACGGGCTAGGGCCCGGCTAAGTACCTCTACCTCATCGGCAGTAAAACCCAAGGACCCGGTTCGAGGGGAATTAGAAGTCTGTCCCATGGAAGAGGAAGTAACTGTAGATGAGTGTTTTGAACCATCATCACTTTGACCCGTAGCCAAATTCACACTTGCAGATTGACCCTTCAGATGCTTCTTATCTTTCCTCAATGCAGCTGGCTTCAGATGCGGATGGAGAATCCAACAGGTCTCTTTCACATGCCTTTCCCCTCCACAGTGGGTGCACTTCAGATGTCTCTTGTCAGAGTACCTGTTTCCCCTTTGATTTGTAGAGATTAGGGCCGAATGCTCCACAGACTGTTCAGCTAGTTTTGTTTGAGTATCAACCTGCATCTCTTTTCTTCTCACCTCTTCATTCCTCACAAGGTAGTAAACATGATGTAAGTCTGGCATTTCATCCCTTTCCAGAATTTGGGATCTTATGCTCTCATATATAGGATCTAGGCCTGCCAGAAACTTAAATGCTCTACCCTCTTCAATTTGTTTGTCATGCTTTTCTTTGTCTCTGGCACTCTCCCAATCAATAATAAGGTGGTGATCTAACTCTTCCCATAGTCCTTCTAGTGTAGCAAAATATGTTGCAACACTCATATCTCCTTGCCTCAAGGTAGCAATATCTTGATTCAGTCTGTAAACTCTGGCATTATTCTTTTTCTGCCCATAGGTTTTAGAAACCTTTTCCCATATTTTGGCAGTCGTGGAAAAATGTTGAACAGTCCTAGCTACTCTTGGAGTCATTGAGGCAAGTAGCCAGGACATAACTGTAGCATTTTCTTTGCGCCAAGCTGCATATTCAGCATTTCCCACTTCTGGTTCCTTCTTCTGCCCGTCCAAGTAACCAGTGAGTTCAAGGGATGTGATGAAAAGCATGGCTGAGACAGACCATTCCTTGAAGTTGTACTCATCCAACAACACACTTGTGATCTGTAGGCTGTGCATATTTGGATTCTCCAGATTAGGAGACCTCCCACAAGCCCTAACATCTCTAGAAGACACTTCCCTGGATATGGAGGACATCTTCACTTGTAAATGTCAAGACTGTAAATGCAATGTATAGAGAACTGTTTCAACTTACGGAACTTGCTGCACTGTAAACTCAGTCCTGAGAACAAGACACAGAGCTGAAACACCGAGTACTACACTGCACACTGTGCCCTAATTACTGCTGTCACCGAGTACTACACTGCAACTTGCTGTGTTGGCTTCTACTGTGTGCTAAGCACTGCTATCGTAGGTTATAACCTCACCCACGTACAGTTCTAGGACTGCTGAGATCAGTCCTTCTGCCTAGATCTATTCTACACAGATCTGTCTTAGCCGAATGGCTACAGTCTACTGTACTGCGTCTATTAGGGCATCAGCCTCTGGGTCTAACTCCCCTTGGGCCCTACAACCAAGGGATACCCTAGATGTAGGTCTAGCTGTGTTCTACGACCAACCCTAGGGTTTCTTTGCAGCAACCAACAAGAAAGATGGGAGAGTTACCTGCGAGTAGAAGAAGATGCGGTTGCTGTAACCAGTCGAAAGATCAGTGCTCTGATACCATGTTTGCTGAAATAGGGCTGTCGAATGAGAGAAGAAGAGGAAGAAGAAGAAGAACAGAAATGAAATGGGCGGCAGAATGATGCTCAGCCAGCCCTAATCTATTATATATAAGGACATTACATAATGTTACATAAATGGACAAGAATGCCCCTGATTAGTGATGGGACACCTAGTCAAAATAAACACTAAATAAGATTAGGCCCAGTAACTAAGGCCCAATAACTAATGACTTAAGACCCAACAAAGATAAACATACAAACTAAGACAGCCGAACCAACAGTCACAATCAGTAAAGATTCATGTATGTAGTAGAGGAAAGTGGGGGTTCATTTCCGGGAGTAAGAAGGCTCCCTCAGAAGATGATCCATCCTACGAGAAGTGGATGCAAGAAAATTACACTGTCATTGGGTGGCTTGTGAACTCAATGCAGCCACAAATCAGTCAACACTACCTATGGATGAATTCAGCAAAAGAAATTTGGGACAGTGTTGCAGAAACCTATTCCCAAAAACTCAATGTGGCCCGGGCATATAAATTGAGAAGTGATGTAAAGAATATAAGGCAAGGAGAGAAACCTCTTGCTGTATATTTCTCAACCCTGAAATCCCTATGGCAAGAGATTGACCTAATAGAAGCTGTAACTTGGGACACCACCAATGATGTAGAGACCTACAGGAAATTGGTTGAAAGGAACAGGGTTTTTGAGTTCTTAACTGGACTAAACCCAGAATATGATATCACAAAACAGAATATTCTTTCCAAGGAGTGTCTCTTTGTCACAAGCTTATGCATTGGTGAGTAGTGAAGAGAGCAGAAGGGCTGTCCAGGTTCAAGGGGCTGATATTAATGATCACTTTGCCAATATGGGGATTAAACCTAAAGGGAATGTTGGAACTTCTAGTGGCACAGGAAAGAAAGAAGTTATATGTGAATACTGCAAGAAGCCGAAGCACACCAAAGACAAGTGCTGGAAGTTACATCCTAATCTTGTTCCCATTCGGTTTCAGAAAAAACATGATAGTAAAAGATCAGGAAGTGCAAATGTAGTTGCCGGGCTAGATAGTGAAGAGATGTCTGCTTCTGCACAGTTGGCAGCCATGAGAGCAGAATATGAAAAGTTTGGAAAGAAAATCAGTCAGCTGAGTGATGTGACATCTCCTTCCGACCCTTCAGGAAATTCTACTACTTCAGCATTTGCTCATTCAGGTATAAGGGCTTCTGCTAATCATGCTACCTCTTCAGGTAATCTCAAGATCCCTTGGATTATTGACTCAGGTGCTTCTGACCATATGACCAATCTGTCTACCTTGTTTGTTTCATATGACTTACTTCCTGGACGTGATAAAATCACTTTAGCTGATGGTTTACTTGCTTCTATCTCTGGTAAGGGAACCTTCAAGGCTACGGATTCCTTGTACCTACCTTCTGCCCTTCATGTACCTAAACTAAATACAAATTTGTTGTCTGTGAGCAGTTTAACCAAGTCACTAAACTGTTGTGTAACCTTTTTTCCTTCCTATTGTGTTTTTCAGGATCTGGAGTCTCAGATGGTGATTGGGAGTGGCCATGAGGCAAACGGAATATACCTGCTTGATACTCCGGGACAATGCACTGATCATCTTGGGAATGTTGCTCTTGGATCTGTTTCTTCAGAGTCTGTTAGTCGGATTATGTTGTGTCATTGTCGTTTTGGTCATCTGTCTTTTTCCGCCTTGAGTCATCTATTCCCTGAACTGTTTAAGGGAATTAGTCTGTCCAGTCTTCATTGTGAGTCTTGTGAATTGTCAAAGCATTGTAGAAGCAAGTATCCTTTGAGCAATAAAAGATCTTCTGTTCCTTTTAATATTGTGCATTCTGATGTGTGGGGACCTTACCACTTACCCTCCATGGGTGGCTACAAATATTTTATCCTATTTATTGATGACTTTTCACGGTTCACTTGGATATTCCTGATGAAATCCCGTGATGAAGTTCCAAGACTTGTAAAACAATTCCATGAATTTGTTCTAACCCAATTTGATACCAGGATTAAAATCTTCAGAACGAACAATGCAAAAGAATACCTTGAGAAAAACCTATCCTGCTATCTTTCTGACATGGGGGTTATTCATCAAAGCTCATGTGCTAGGACCCCAGAACAGAATGGAGTTGCTGAGAGGAAAAACAGGCATATTGCTGAGGTTGCAAGAAGTATCTTATTTGCCTCACATGTTCCTACCAGGTTTTGGGGTGATGTTGTACTTACTGCTACCTATCTTATAAACCGCATGCCATCTAGGGTTTTGGGGTTTAAGTCTTCCTTCACTCTTCTTCATCCGGACAAAGATCTTTTTCCTGTTCCTATTCGTGTCTTTGGCTACACCTGTTATGTACATGTTCCAAGTGTCCAAAGGCATAAGTTTGAACCCAAAGCTCAAAAGTGTATCTTCCTTGGTTATTCCCCCACACAGAAGGGTTATTGTTGTTTTGATCCAAAGTCTGGCAATCGGTATGTCTCAATGGATGTCACCTTTGATGAGTTTTCCCCTTTTTATGGTTCCTCTCCAGAAGGACATTGTCCACAGGGGGAGGATTTGACACAGGTGTTTGCTCTTCCTCTTCCTGTTCCTGTTGAGTCCCTTGATGTGTCTGCCTCTCCTTCAAATGAATCAAGGGTGGATCAGTTGTTCCATTCTTCTTGTCCCAGTACTCTACCTCCTCGTCCTATCCTCAATCCCAAGGTGTATCAAAGGCAAAGATCCAGAAATGTGCAGGTTGTTTCTCCTACAACACATGAGCCTCATACACTTCCAGTCACAGAAGAGACAACAGGTACTGGTTCAACACCTTTGGATTCATCCTTCCCTGACCTTGATATTCCCATTGTTGTTAGAAAAGGAAAATGGAAGTGCACTGCACACTGCATTTCCAAGCACCTTTCTTACAGTTTGCGTTCACCGTCATATTTTGCCTCTCTCTCTTCTGTTGCTTCTCATCCTATTCCCAGGTCTGTGTCAGAAGCTCTTAAGATTTCAGAATGGAGGGATGCTATGAAATTTGAAATCGATGCCTTACACAAGAATGACACATGGGAAGTGGTGGATTTGCCTGAAGGGAAGGATCCCGTTGGTTGCAAGTGGGTCTTTACTATCAAATACAGAGCTGATGGCACCATTGAAAGGTACAAGGCCAGGCTGGTTGCAAAAGGCTATACATAGATATATGAGATTGATTATTTAGAGACTTTTGCACCTGTTGCCAAGATGACATCTGTGAGGGTTCTTCTATCTTTAGCTACTCACTTTGACTGGCCCCTTTATCAATTGGATGTGAAGAATGCATTTCTGAATGGCGAATTACATGAGGAGGTTTACATGTCTCTTCCTCCAGGGATGTATAGAACTGATATGAAAGGGAAGGTATGCAAGCTGAAGAAATCTCTTTATGGACTAAAACAGTCCCCTAGAGCATGGTTTGAGAGATTTAGAATAGCACTTGTTAACTTTGGCTATGTGCAGACACAGTCCGATCATACTCTTTTTGTGAAGAGTGAATCTCTGGCAGTATACCTCATTGTGTATGTAGATGATATTGTAGTGACGGGTAATGATGCCTCAGGAATTCATGATCTAAAATCTTTTCTCCATACAGAGTTTGAGATTAAAGATTTGGGGGAATTGAGATACTTTCTTGGCATAGAAGTGGCTCGATCCAAGGATGGGATTCTTATCTCCCAAAGGAAGTATGTTCTTGACTTGCTCTCTGAAACTAGAAAGATGGGTGCTAGACCAGTTGCTACTCCTATTGATATGAGTCATAAACTCTCAACCTCGGAAGGGACATTGTTAGAAGACAAAGGAATTTTTCAGACTTCTTAGGAAACTTTTGTACCTATGCATGACTCTGCCAGATATTGCATATGCAGTCAGTTGCATTAGCCAATTCATGCATGCTCCTCGAGACACTCATTTGGCAGCTGCAGAGAGAATCCTATGTTATTTGAAGGGCTCCCTAGGAAAGGGTATTCTGTTTGCCAAGCATGGTCATATGAAACTTGAAGCTTACACCGATGCTGATTGGGCCGGGAACATTGGTGACAGAAGATCTACCTCTGGGTATTGCAGCTTGGTAGCTGGTAATGTTGTTTCTTGGAGAAGCAAGAAACAATCGGTTGTTGCTCGGTCTTCTGCTGAAGCAGAATACAGGGCCATGGCACATGGGGTTTCTGAATTATTATGGCTAAAATCTTTGATGGAAGAACTTGGAGTTGAATATGACAAGCCAATGATGTTGTACTGTGATAATCAGGCTGCCATCAACATTGCTCACAACCCAGTGCAACATGATAGAACCAAGCATATTGAAGTTGATTGACACTTCATTAGGGAAAGGGTCTCTTCGGGTGAAGTGTGTCTTCCTTTCATCACATCTGAAGGACAGTTGGCAGATTTTCTTACCAAAGGCATTCCCAAGGCAAAACTTCAGCATGATACCAGCAAGCTTGGCATGATTGACATCTATACTCAGCTTGAGGGGGAGTGTAGAGAAGATGGGCCGAATGGCCCATAGGTTGTTTATTCTTCTTGTTATTTTGGGCCCATCCTGTCAATATTAAGTTCTTTGTAAATTCTTGCCCAACTAAGGGTCTCCTTGTAATTATTCAAATATATCTAATAAAACAGTGTTAGGGGGTTGAGATAGGGTGAGTTCGAAATCCTCTTCTCAAACCCTCATTGCAGAACACTCAACTCTCCTCTCTTCAGTTTCAACGAGAAGTATACAGATAATGGTTTCTCCCCCTATCTCAGATTCTTCACATCACTTCTCAACTTGTAGGCTCCAGTCACATTTAGTTTTTGGGAATAGGTTTCAGCAACACTATCCCAGATTTCCTTTGCTGAATTCATCCATAGATAGTGCTGGCTGATCTGTGGCTGCATCGAGTTCACAAGCCACCCAATAACAATGTAGTTCTCTTGGATCCACTTCTCATGAGATGGATCATCTTCTGAGGGAGCCTTTTTGCTCCCGTAGATAAAACCCCACTTTCCTCTACTACATATATAAATCTTTACCGATTGTGACCATGCTAGATAATTAGTTCCATCTAGCTTGACTGTGGTCACAGTCAATAAAGAGTCAACAGGGGCTCCCGGAACCTGTCCGAATTCAGCAACATTCTTGTTTTCAATCTCTAATGAGTCCATCCTTCTAACCACTTCAAATAAGATTTCAGCAAACTTCAACCAAATAACACTGGATGAGGATGAACAAGGGCTGTATTAAACCAGCCTCAAGCAGCAATACACAAAGCTGAGTCACACCTAAGCTGTGAGAGCCCCAAAAACAGAGGCAACACCTTGTTGACTGCACGAGACACCAACAAACATGGTTCGGCCTTCAAGAATAAATCAGAAAACTACCAAACACTGTCCACCCAGTCCAAGCTCCTTTCCTAAACAAAAATTTAGGTACTTGCCAAACAGTACCCCAAAAGAGAAGAGAACAGTTCCTACTGTCGAAGAGACCTTTTTACAAACACAGAGTGGGCAGTAGAGAAGACCACACTGTCAAAGATGAAAACAGCCCCAAAGAACAGTCTGTACAGGGGCCCGAAAACAATCCAAAAAGGACAATAAACAGAAGTACTGATTTCAGAGGTATTTCGGCTACTTGACAGTCCAGAAAAGAAATGAAAACAACCCAGAAATCTCTGGATTAAACCTGATCAGAGGATAGCTGAATAGCTGTACTGTTTCTATAGGAACTTTGGAGTTTAACAGTCCAGAACAGGAAAAAATAACCCAGAAATCTGAGCACAACTTACAATATTTAAGCTTCAAATCAGGAACTGAACTGTTTCCCCTTTTTTTTCTCTGATTCTTCCTGGCCACCGAACCACTTTTCCAAGAAATTTGAGTCTTGGGCAACTTCCACTGACCTCCAAGAATCAAGCAACACGACCTGAAGCTTCCATCCCTGGAATACTAAAGTTCAGGCCTGCTCTGATACCATAAAGAAAACAGACCTTGAGAGTTCTGCAATGAGGGTTTAGAGAATGAGAGTTTCGAACTTACTCTCTCTCTAACACCCTAACACCATTTTATTAAGATAAACTTTGAATAATTACAAGGAGGCCCTTAGTTGGGCAAGAATTTACACAGAACATAACATAGAAAGGATGGGCCCAGAGTAAGGCCCATTACAGACAAAAACATAAACAGTAAGAAAGAATAAAAGAATAAACAGCCTATGGGCCATTTGGCCCATCTTTTCTACAGAATCTTAAAATATGAATCACAAGTTATGACGTCAGAAGGACAGGGATTATTACAGAGATACATTGATAATAACTAGAATTGTTATAGTGGCACATTTCTTATTTATTTTCCCCTAGATGCCCAAGGATAATTTCTGATAATGTCCTCCTAATTAGAGCTTATAAATTGTTATTTGTGATTGTGACTCATTCATGGGAAATCTTGGAATTCTTCAAAACAAAAAATCTTCAATTTGTCTGTGGTTAAGATTGTGTTGACAAATGGAAATTAACATGTTTATGCTACCCATAACAAACTAATATGTTGGATGCCCTTGGATTGACATAGGATTTTCTGCAAACAGTGGTGTGTGAAACAGGCTATGTAACCAATTATAAGTGAGCACGCCATTGTTCCGTAGACATGGGGTCCACTACACTTGCGGGCCCCATGTGTATAGAACACTGACATGCACTTATGTTTGCAGCTCCCTGTTCCCTTGGATTGGGGTTGCAATGTGGCATTTTTGCAATATGCCAGCACAACTCTTGCTGTATGAGTGGATATCTGTGAAGCTCTGCAGCATGATCCTTAGAATGATAATTCTTGGTCCAGCCTAGAATCATACATAAATATTCAACCCTCTCCATGTTCTGTGTCCTCTCTTTCCAGTTACTTTTGGTTATTCATGTAGTCAATATTCAACCCTTTTCATGTTGTATGTATGTTTCAAAATGGGTTCTGTGTTCCTGTTTGATTCTGCAAGTTTTAGTGCATCCCATTTTTGATACTTTGTCTATGCCTTTCATGTAACTTAGTTTATTTATGTTATCTTATTGAACTCTTCCTATATTGCACTGGTACCGCAAAGCTTTTGGTTGTTTCGTTCCTGTGTCCATACCTTCTAAGTAAATTTTTATTATTAATGGAGTCAATATTTTAAAACTCTTCCTAGTAGTCTTACGAAAAAGATGCTTCTTTTTTTCCCATTACATTATGCTGAGTTTCTGAAACTTTGATTTAAGCTCCTTGCCTTAACTATCCTTAAAAAAATTACATGTGCATGTTTCCCTGTGTGTACATGTATTTTGGAGTGAGATTGTGGTTAGTAACCATGCAACTACAGCATGCTAAGGTATCCCAAGTATATTTATGTTTACAAGTGAAAATAATGCAGCAGTTTTGTCTCAGCATATTGTGTGGTCTCACTTTGGAGGAAGACAAATATTTTGCAATGTCTGATGTATGTATCCATGTCTGCCCATAGTGTGGGTGCGGGACCAACTTTCCTTGATTGCTTGCACTCTGTGCAGATCAAGCTAATTTTAACTTCCTTCCCACCAAGATTAGAATCTTGCTTTCAGGCCTCACCATCTCTTTTTGGATGTGCACTAAAGCATTCTTCTCTGGAGAGGACAATGGGTGCCTATTCTATATCCATCTATATTTGCCCACTCTGGTTTCCACAGTTTTGTCATGTATCACATTCGTTTCTTTGGGTTGTTATAAAAGGTTGGTCTGTGTAAGTTTGATTAACATTGTCTGGAATCAGGACCAGACTATCCTTACCACACATTCCAAAGGTAGATGGTTTATTGGATTTGTAGAATGTAACTGGTGGAGTTGTGGCAAAGACACAAGGTATTATCAGAAATTTGGCAGTTTGAATTGGCAATGGTGTTCATGGATGTTGTTTCTTTCTCAATTATTTGAACCTTGAACTGTTCCTCTTTTCCAATGAGTGAATTGTGATTTGAGACTTGAATACTGCAGGTAAAAGTACCAATTGGAAAAGTTGGTAAAGACACCACAATTGTTTTGACAACTGGAACTGGTTCTTGCAGCCTTGATTTCAGGGATCTAGTCTTGCACAATGCTGTCGAGAGAATTGATTACTCCCCCAAGTCTGCATATGCTATTTTTCTGATACAGGTCCCCTCCATTGTATACATGACCGCTGCTGTACTGCTACTAATGGCATCATCCTGGATTTGTGCCAAATTCTATAGGAGATTGATCCCTACCAACAGCTCTAGATACCAAAAGTTGGAGACAGAATTGCCAGTTTCAGGTGGGGGAAAGATGGAATCAGATGTAACTGATGGATGGGATAACAGTTGGGATGATGATTGGGATGATGAAGAGGCACCGAGGACGCCTTCAAAACCTGTTACACCGAGCCTTTCCTCCAAGGGCCTTGCCACAAGACGAGTAAGTAAGGAAGGGTGGAAGGATTAGGTGTGTTTCGGATGGAGATTGGAGACATGGAAAGAAATGCACTTGTGAGAAAAAAAAAAGGTGTAAGTTTTTCTCTCATACACGTTAATTAAAGGACAAATTAGATTGCTACCTATACGCCTAAAAATTATCAGTCAGGAATACTTTTTTGAATGCTGAAAGGAAAATTAAAATTATTTGAGTCTTACTTCTCTTCCATGAGCAATTGTTCAAAAAAGTGTCCTCTGTCAAGATCGTTCAACCTACCAGATGTGTTAAGATTTGTATTTTGTGGGCTAAATACTTAACAAAATCCCAAGTGACCAGGGATTAAATAGCATGATTTCTTTCTACTACTGGGTGCTGTAGTAAGACTGTAAGAGTGTTATTCTTAATTTCTTATGACATAAGCAGTGCTCTTGCTCAGGGCAACTGGGCAACGTTATTTTCAAAATTTTCTTCATATGCTGAGTAATTCTTATTCCTAGTGACAGTGTTGTCTGATTCGGATTGGACTCTTGGCTTGGTCAAACCCGTATCAAATTGATGTGTTAAAGTGCAGCTTATTTTGATCTGAAATAGTTTTAAAAGATGATCTGGATTTATTTGTTATTTTTTAATTTTCTTTTCTTGTTATACACTTTTTTTTGGGATAAGTGGATTGCAATCCACCTCAGAAATCTGAATTGCAGTCCCCTCCTAGTCTATTTGAATGAGTTCGACAAGGAAGTAAATGCTCGGACCATTTCACTCATGACTCAGTAACCAAAATGGTTTTATGGTTATGTCCGATCCGCTTGTGACAAGTGACAACATCGCCAAGTGGTATTAGTGAGTATTTGATGTTTATTCAGAAACCCTAAGATGGTCTTGGAGTCCCACGTCAATCCAGTGTGGATTATATTGTCCACTGTTGAAACGGATTTTGAGCCCTGTTGCATGTTTGCTTAAAACTATTATTGCGCTCATTAGATATAACTTGTAAGGCTCGGTTTATTTTTAAGTATATTTACCTGTGCAAGTGTTTAGGTGAGAATGCTATTGATGCATGGGTAGGTTGTTTATCCACCTTTTTAGTGTATGACTGATGCCTTCTCATATCTTCAGTTATTGTAGGATATTAGGCTCAGTTTGGAAGAAGTACAAATGCAAATATATACAAAATAATGTAAAATATAAGGTTTTGCACTCTATAAATTTGTATTTGTACTCCTTCTAAACTGAGCATTAGCGGCAAATGAATGCGGGATCACAATCAATTGACCAACTTACCCCTGCTAAATACTGACAAATGAACCTAAAATTCCAAGTAGCCAAAAAATCCCAATTTATCTTGGATTTGATTGGTGGCGTTATTAATTGTCAATATAGTTGTCCAAATCAATAGCGGCAAGATATACGATTTTTATTCCGGAATCCTGCTAATAAACACATTATATCCCCACAGATATCTGGTGTGTGACCCACATGAAGTGGCGGACGCAGACCCACCTGAACATTGTTCCAGATCTACATGTGTACGATGCACTTTGTAATTTTAAGGACCAAGACAAAGAGGACAAGGAGGGGGTATGGGTTTTTATTGTCGCTAGCGTTTCAAAAACATGCGGCCCAGAGCGCAATTGAATGGAGGAATCTTTGTCTCCATTGCAATTGGAAAGAGAAATCCACTCCAAAAACGAAAAGGCTGTCTCCACTAACCAACGTGCCACCGCTTTCACAATATTCGCGCCCTTCTGCAACAAATGAAAGGCATGTCAGCTCCGATGTGCCTTTCGCATCAAATGATAGGATCCACTTTCCTAAAGCATCGGAACAGACTCCAAATTTCAATAAATCTTCGGTTTTTATATAAGGAATATTCACCTTTAAAAAATAATTTCAAGGATGCTTAGAATCCCAAAAGAATTGAATCCAAAGAACTATTTAGGTGTTCCTCTAATTAACAAAAGAGTGACAAAGAATACGTTTTCAGTCGTCAAGGAGAAAATGTTCTAAAAACTAGCAAATTGGAAAAAAAAATTCTTTCACATTAACGGGAAGACTTACTCTTATAAACTCCACTGCAAACATGACGCCCCAATATACCATATGAGGTCATTTAAAATTCCAAATAATGCTTTAGAGGAGATGGAAAGAATTCAAAGAGAATTTTTATGGAAAAAGAATGAAGGAAAGAAGCCCTTGCACTTAATGAAATGGAGATGCATTTGTACTCCCAAAAGATGGGGAGGTCTTGGAGTTAGAAATATCCAATGGGTAAATGAGGCAAACCTTGCAAAATTAGGATGGAAAATTTTAAATGAAAAAAATAACTTTTGGGTTAAACTTATTAAAAGCAAATATACGAAAGGTTTTTGGGATATTAGCCCAAAAAATGGGTCATTGTGGGCTTGGAAAGGCATTATCCATTCTAGAGATCTACTGAAAAAAGGTATTAGATACCAAGTTGGGAATGGTAGAACAATTAGTTTTTGGCATGACAAATGGGTTACCAACAAACCTTTATCAGAAATTATTTCCTTTGAAAATGAAGAGAACGATAGTATTATAGTATCGGATTTAATTAACTTTGATGGTGAGTGCTGGGATAAACCTAGAATTCGAGCAATTGTTCCTAACAATTTATGGGAAAAAATCAAATCCATTTTTATCTCTCCTAGACAATTTGAAGATAGAATGATTTGGGAGGGGAATTCCTCTAGAGTGTTCACTATTAAATCAGCCTATTTGCTGAAATGTTCTTCAATCTTGGGGGAAAATAACACTACAAATTGGCTCGACATTATTTGGAACATCAAATGCCCTCCTAAGATTAAAACTTTTCTTTTCCTTCTCTTTCAAAACAAGCTACATACTAAGATGTTTTTGAGGAAAATAGGTTTTGATATTTATGGATCTTGTATCTTCTATGGTGAGGATGAGGACTTGGAGCATATTTTTAAATTCTGCCATTTCTCTTACCAAATTTGGTCGATTCTATGTGACCCTTTAGTGGGTCCGTCGAATAATGACCAAACACTCATTCACTGGTGGGGGGAATTGGCAAAAAATAATAAAAAACTACATATTAAAGAAAAAATAATAAAAAACTATTTGGAAAAATCGAAATCAAAAAGTTTTTAATAACTGTGCG
This sequence comes from Nelumbo lutea, assembly GCF_056320005.1. NCBI lineage: Eukaryota > Viridiplantae > Streptophyta > Magnoliopsida > Proteales > Nelumbonaceae > Nelumbo > Nelumbo lutea. The sequence goes on along the minus strand of NC_142686.1, from coordinate 41,512,209 downwards.
AGCCCCCCTCCCCCCCCAAGTAATCCTTGATTGAACCCTTCATGCTTGTATAGAATTCTTGGAACTTGAGATGGGTGGTCTTAAATCCCATCCACAAGATTTGGAAGCCCATCCGGTGGGCTGCTCCATCTCAGGACTGCATTTAAATCAATTTTGATGTGTCTCGTTACTTAGATGGTCCTTATACTGGTGCGTGTATTTGCCCATAATCATCTTGGTCATGTCCTGGATGCCAAAGCTGTCAAGATTGGTTATTGTTCCATCAATCAAGATGACCTTAAATCTCCACCAATTTCCGATCATTATTGAAGGCAACTCAAAATTGGTGATTTTGTGCCTCAACCAAAAGACAAAACCCCCTAGGAAGATGATGAACATTATTAAGAGCTACTTGAGGATGAAGAATACCTTTTCTAGAAGTCTTTTCTTCTGTCATGTTACAGAGAAGCGAACTAGGCTGCAGATTGGATGGCACGCGAAGCCCAGATTGCTACGTTAGAGTGTTTTTCTTTTAATTTTTCTTCCCTTCCCCCTTCTCTTTTCTCTATTTGTTTAGATGACTTTTTGGGGTGCACTACCCCCCGTTTGTTGTAGTACCCTTTGGGTTTTATTCAAAAAAAAAAAAAAAGCAAGGTGCCAAGTGAATAGTTGGTAAGGTTTGTAGCAGGGACTTGGGATGGAATCCACGTTTCTAAAATGAATTGAGTGGGGATTTGGTATTTAGGGTTTGAACATGGTTAGGATCACTCTATATGAGCAAATGCTTGAGAACCGAGCACGTCTATTCCATAAAGATACGATTTTTTTAGCAAACTTGGCCTAGGCAAGTCTCTAACTCTCTCAATTTGAAGCCAAAAAGAGGCTATTCTCTTGAAGTTCAAAGGGCAAAGTCCTACTTTTACCCCTTTTGTTTTTTTTAACAAAGTTCACTGTTAGGCTTTGTTCGTTTACAATAGTGCAACTTGCTTGGGTAAATGCACTTACCCATATTCTTTTGATTTACAAGATTCCCTAATAAATAATAGAATGACATTTTTACCCACAACAAGTTAGTATTAAAATGGTCAAAATAGTTCCATTATGTTTTATAAAAGTTTCTCTTAGGTGAGAAAGTTACTTACTTGCCTAGGAGATGGGTAAGTTTTACCCAGGAAAGTCTACTTGAAAGATGGTAGATGACTGGTAAACGAATGGGGCCTAAGCTCAATTTACTAGTAAGTAAACTTGTTCATGGGTCGGGCCGGGCCGGGCTTTCACTCTGTATTAACAAATTTTTCTAAGGCCCGAGGCCGAGCCCGGCCCGACCATCGGGCCTACAACTTTGGCCCGAGCCCGGCCCTCATAAAAAGCCCGAAGCTCGGGCTTGGGCCCGAGCTCAAAATTTAGCCCATGCTGTTACTATTGCTGAAGCGGCTGGAGAGAGAGAGAGAGAGAGAGAGAGAGAGAGAGAGAGAGAGAGAGAGAGAGAGAGAGAGAGAGAGAGAGAGAGAGAGAGAGAGAGAGAGAGAGAGAGAGAGAAATTATAAAGAAAAAATAAAAAATGTATATATATTAAATTATAAATATATATATATTTCAATAAATATTATATTATTTATATATTTTATGTATTTTATAAAACATATAATATTGAGTCAGGTCGGGCCAGGATTTTTTGACAAATCCCGAGCCCGGCCCGAAACACAGTTGTGCTTACTGTGTTAGGCCCGCGGGCCTAATTACATGACCAAGCTCGACCGGGGTGCAGGCCGGGCCATCGGGCTACCTGGCACATGAACTAGTCTACTGGTAAGCGAACGTGGCCTATGCTCAATTTTAAAGGAGCAAATGCTGTGGGTTGAGGGGTAAGGCAATGATGGAAGTCTACTTGGAGGATGGTAGATGACTTGAAGGATGGGATAAAAAACATGGGAAAAGGAGGAGGGGAAGATTGTAGGTGGTAGAGAGCTGGAGTGCTAGGGTTCTTACAAGTACTCGATGGATGATCTCATATGGAGGGCCTCGAGACTTTCCTTTTTATAGATAGAAAGGAGAAGAATCTAAGGCCCTGTTTGCTTTTTGGTAAGTTACTTGGGTAAATGCAGTTACCTGGGTAAGTTTTTCCTAGGAAATTTACCCATGTTCTTTAATTTCTCATGTAAATAAGGTAATGACCATTTTAGCCATAAAAATCCATTATTAAAAGGGGCATTTTTGTCCCATTCAAGTGTTGGCAACTTCCCTCTAGGTGGGAAAGTGATTTACCCACCTAGGAGATGGGTATCACTTACCCGAGTAAGTGATACCCAAGAAAATAAACTTTCCACATAGATAAAAAAAAAGAACATGTGATTCTTGGTTAATGGGAACCAAAATCCCATTGACCAACTTCCCCCCCCCCCCCCTCTCAAAATCCAAAAAAAGAAAACCCCCTAAGAGGAAACGAGGGGGGAAGAGGAAAACTTTTCCGCTTTGGAAAAGTAGTAAGGCCCCGTTTGCTTTTCGGTAAGCTACTTACCCGAGTAAATGCAATTACTTGGGTAAGTTTTTCCTGGGACACACTTACCCGGGTAAGTGCATTTACCCATGTTCTTTTATTTCTAATGTAAATAAGGCAATGACCATTTTAACCATAAAAATCCATAATTAAAAAGAGCATTTTTATTCCATTCAAGTGTTGACAACTTTCCCACTTACCCATGTAAGTGATACCCAATAAAATAAACTTTCCCTAGTCCCCACATAAATCTGAAAAAAGAACATGGGATTCTTGGTCAATGGGAACCAAAATCCAATTGACTAACTTTCCCCCCTCTCAAAATCCAAAAAAAGAACCCCCTTAGGCCCCGTTCGTCTTTTGGTAAGTTATTTACCCAAGTAAATGCACCTGGGTAAGTTTTTCCTAGGAAACTCTTGCCCGGGTAATTGCACTTACCCATGTTCTTTTATTTCTCATGTAAATATGGCAATGACCATTTTATCCATAAAAACCCATTATTAAAAAGGGCATTTTTGTCCCATTCAAGTGTTGGCAAGGTAAGTGATACCCAAGAAAATAAACTTTCCCTAGTCCCCACATAAATATGAAAAAAGAACATGTGATTCTTGGTCAATGGAAATTAAAATCCCATTGACCAACTTTCCCCCCTCTTAAAATTTGAAAAAAGACCACCCCCTTAGAGTTAGATCTAAAACAAACAAGCGACTTGGGTTCTCGTCATGTGTAGGGGTGGCAACGAGCCGAGCTTTTCACGAGTTGCTCGAGCTCGCTGGCTCAAATATATACATATATACATTTGATATTTAATATATATATAATAATATAATATAATAAAAATATTATAATTATTAATTATTATAATTCTTAATTTTTTAAATATCAAATAAAAAATAATTTTATATATAATTTTTTATTTTTATAAAATATTTTTTCTCAAAATCGAGCTCGAGCCGAGCTCAAACTTATGAATTTTTGACTCGAGCCGAGCTTGAGCTCAAGGTTCTGGCTCAAACCGAGCTTGAGCTCGAGCTCGGACCTTGTAGTATTCAGCTCGGCTCAGCTCAAATCCACCCCTAGTCATGTGTCCATGTGAATTTTCCAAGATCAGGAATTCCTATTCTTCAAAGTCCACATGTAGGCACGTTCGTAACTATGACCCCTTGTAGAAGCTTGCCCATTATCTTGTGATGTACTCTATCGTGGGAACACTTTAAGTGTTTGAGGGTAGCATCACAAGTGGTGCGATGTCAAGGCGTTGTGGGAGCGCACCTAGGGTGTTGCTCAGTTTGCAAGACTATAATGTTATGATCATGTTAGATGTTGTTTCAGAGGGTCTTGGCGATGTTGAGTCACGCAACAGGGTGATCAAGACAACGTGTAGCCTTCATCACAAATTGGAAGCTAGATATGCATTGCGATTTCCACTAGGGCTGTTCATGGGTCGGGTTGAGTCGGTTTACTGAGGTTTTTCCAACCGACCTGACCTAGTTGGGTCACCTAAGATGGAAACTGAAACCGACACAATGTTAAGCAAAACCGACCTGGTCGGTTTGAGTCGGGTTGGGTCGGTTTGGGTCGGTTTTGGCTCTAAGTTCATCCATGCCCCCCATGGCCACCTAGTTTTTTGGAAATATATTTAAAACCGAAATATGTATTTTATATATATATATATATATATATATATAAACAAAAATATACATACAAATATATTGGAATATATATTTTTTGGAAATATATATCTGACATATTTCATAATATATATTTTTTAGATATAGATATTGGAATATATATTTTCAGATATTTCAGTTTTTAGTTATGTAGGAACTAAGTCGATTTGGTTCGGGTCGGTTTCGGTTTTCACACAAGAAAATCGAAACAGACCCGAACCATCGGTTTATGAATTTGTACAACCTGAAACTAACCGATGCTGATGTAAACCCAGCCGACTCGGGTTGGGTCGGTCTGACTTGGTCAGTTTGGTCGGGTTGGCCTTCTTATGAACAACCCTAATTTCCACGACTTGATACTCGTGGTGTGGCATTCTTGATTTGTTGGTGTCATTGTAATACTACCCTTTTCAGGTGTCTATTTAAGGTGACATGACATCACTACCATTGGAAGGGGTAGTGCGATATCACAAGTGACATTGCAAACTCTTGTAATTTTGGCAAATAGGGGTTTAGGAGATATGTGGATTGTGATTCTAGTTTTTGGATGCACGACCATGTCTGCTCTAGCAGTGGTCATGACCAAGGTTTAAAATTTCGATATGATATGCCCGATACGGGGTGTATCGTATCATATCTTTGAAAAATAGATATGAGATACACATGGAAATCGGATGTCTAGTCTTTTTTTCATGTGTACCAGACCTGTATCGGGGCATATCGGGGGCATATCGAGGTGTATCATGGGTGTATTGGGGCATATCAGTAACGTATTGGCGAAAAATATACGACCAAAAACTGAAAAAAAAAGGGGAAAAGTGAGCTTATTTTCCCTGAAACAAGCCTTCTTTTACCCCCAAATGACTCTAAAACTCTAAACCTCATTCCTAGAGTGCTAAATTTGCAAAAAAAAAAAAAAAAAACAAGTGTGAATCATTAATTTTTGTTTGAAAAAAATTCAAATTTTGAAAAAATATGGCAAAAATAGATAAGTTTATTCAAATTTTTATAATATCTAGTGATTTCATTTTTTTTGAATGTTTAAATTTATGTTGATCTACATTTCTTACATTCAAAATCATATTTTTTTTGTGTTATTAATAAATTTATGGAAATTTCATGAAGATATTTAGGGAAAATATAAATCAATAAAAATTTTGAAAATATAATTTTTCTCTGCCTATAAAGACTAGATATGTTTTAGATCTATGAATTTATCTTTAATATCCATGGAGCAATTGAAATTTCTTCTTTAGTATTTTTTGATTTTTTATATTTTTAGAACTAAAAAATAAATAATAATCAATTATGTTTTATCATTTGATCACAATAATTGAATATATTATAATTCTATAGATGATCTATCATATCCACAGACCAATCGAAATTTCTTATTTAATTATATTTTATCATTTGATCACAATGATTGAATATATTATAATTCTATGGATGATCTATCATATCCACAATGCAATTGAAATTTCTTCTTTAATAACTTTTTTTTGAATATATTATATAATGTTTATTTATTTATTTATAATTTATTGAAATAAATAATAAATAATTATTGATTATATTTTCACTTGGAAATTATGCTAGTGCATGTTTTATGGTTGGATAGGAGAGTTGGGTTTTTCCCATCCAATAAAACATTAAAATTTAAGAATTATAATTATAAATTATAGTTAAGCATAGGATTTTTAATGAAATTATAATTAACTATAATATATTTCTTCATAAAACCATTAAGATATATTAATTTATTGTATATACACCTCATTGAGGTCTTATATTTAGTGTTATTAATGTATTTTTATGATTTATTAAAGTATTTATAGTGTTTCAAGCGTATCTATGTGTATCTTAGTTTTCTCTGATACGCATGCATATTCAAAGCGTATCCCGATACGTCTCTTAAAATTGCCTGTCTGATACTTTGAACCTTGGTCATGACCTTCATTACAGGTTTTGCAATGGTTACCTCCATGTTATTACGTCTTTCTTGTGATGGCTATTCTATCTACTTAGAAATACAAATATTTAGAGTGCAAAATCTTGTATTTTGTATATATTTATATCGTACATACATATTTGTATTTATATCCTTTTCAAATTGAGCCTTGTATCCCTTTCAAAATTGAGCCTAAGGCTCCATTTGGGAAGAGTTCAAATACAAATATGTAGAATGCAAAACCTTGTATTTTGTATGTATTTACACTGTATATATTTGTAATTTTACTTTTTCCAAATTGAGCATACTCAGTTTGAAAGGAGTACAAATACATACAAAATAATATAAAATATAAGGTTTTGCACTCTACGTATTTGTATTTGTACTCCTTCCAAATGGATCCTTAAAACAAATGAAGAATCATGAATCATCCTTCCACGGTTGATAAAAACCTCATTGCTTTTGCAATGAATATCTCCATTGCCTAAATATGCACCATGTGCCAAGGGTAATTTGGGTTTTGATTGACCAAAGTTCTTCTGGTGTCATACCTTTCTGGCATCATGGATATTTCTAACTATGATATCCGAAAGGTATTGTCTAAACAATTTATAACCAGTCAACCGGTATCATAAAAGTGGTAGGTAACCAAGAGGTCAATGAACTTTTCTCAAAAGCGCAGTGTTGGTGTAAAATCCGTTTAGGCTGCGTTTGGAAATGATGCAAATTAGTATGAATGTAAATATGTAGAGTATAAAATGGTCCATATAAATTGCAAAATTAGGCTAGTTTTGCACTAGCAAATTTACCTTCTTACCAAGCAGACTTTTACTTGTGGAAGCAAACACGAATTCCAATAATATGCCTTTTTTATCAAAAGCTCACTTGAATGCAAATTTACTTCTTTTTTATTGATGTACATTTACATCTTATTATCAATGTAAATATGCATTGAAAAATATGTTTTCAGTCATTTGTCAATGTATAAATGTAATGTTGCCGAACACAGACAAAAGTGAACTAGAATGCAAATTTACATTGAGCCGGAATTTACACTCCATTTGTATCATTTCCAAATGCAGCCTTAGGGACTCAATTATCATACAAAAAAGCGTGATATCAAAAAAATTCTTAGTGAATCAAACGGTATCATAACAATGATAACCAATTAGGTGATATCTATCAAATTTCACGAAAGGGTTTTGATTGATCAAAACTCTTCTGGTATCATGTCTTTCCATAGCAGCTTAGATAACAAATTAAGATGGAATAATAAAAATGCACCGTCTTGTGGCCAAAATCACCATAAGATACCAAATTTCTACAATGCAAGCGATGGGTTATATGATCTACATCCAGGTCAGTAAACCTATGTAAGAATCAGAACACTACGTAATTGGAAATATAGAATCATGAATTGGGAAGCATGTATATATATAGCTTAGATAACGAATTAAAATGGAATAATAAAAATGCACCATCTTGTGGCCAAAATCACCATAAGATACCAAATTTCTACAATGCAAGCGATGGCTATAGACCGCAACTCTGGTAGCAACTCATAATAGTTTTTCCCAGCGAGACAACCTAACAAATATAACTACTTTTGGCACTAACTTGAATTGTGCTGTAACATTTGGCTTAATTGTTTTTCATTGTTAGGGGTGGATTCGATTCAAGTCGATCCGAGCTGAACACTTGATTATTCAAGCTCAACTTATAGGAATAGTATTAGGTTCAAGCTCGAATTCGAGCTAGAGACTTGAACTCGAGCTCAACTATAAGCCAAGTTTTTTGAAAAATAAAAATTATATGTATAAAATTATTATTTTTTATTTTTTAGACAAAAAAATTAAGAATTATAAAAATTATTTAATAATATTAAAAATATTATTATATAATAAAATTATTTATTATATATATTTATATGTATGTATGTGTGTATGCATGTATATAATAAAAGTCAGTCAGTGGACCAAGCAGCCAGGGTAGGTCGTCCATAGTCCCTATTCCCTACCCTAAAAATCGTGTCTATAAGGCATTAGTGGTCCTTGTTGGGACGTTTGACACAAGTGGACTCAGGCTTTAGTCAGAATGTTCACCTCCTCTCTTGTGTGTGGACAAAGATGTGGGGGATGACCTGCCAACAAAATACCTTCCAACACCTATTAATAACACACGCACATTTCATACATGGTGGGTCCCACTTTGGTGGGCCCTAGTTTTATGGTAAGATGTGTGGTGTCAGATCAAGTTGGTACTTGTTTTGTTGGCAGGTGATTCCAACTCACTCACATGGGACATCAATTCTAATTGTTTAGCAAGGCTCTTTTGTGTTTGTATTTTGCAGGGTCCAATTTGGCAGAGTATCGGTAGAGTTGCATAGCAAGGTCGAGTCATGAAATAATGACATTTGGGTAGGTCACCTTGATGAGGGCGGATTTGGCCCTCCAATGATATTGTGACACATGGCACCTTGGAACAACTAGGTGACACCCGAAACCACTTAGGCAACAACTTGCCTTAGCCAAGTTGATGGTGTCCCACCTGGCGGTCTAGCCCAAGTGCGAATTGGCGGCCTAGCCCTGGCGCGACCTGGCGACTTGCGAGACGTGCTCGCCGAAAAATTCGGCATGCATATCCTAACACTCCCACGATCCTTGGAAGTTGTCCCACATGCCGAACGATCCGGAGGGTGGTCAACGTGCATGGCGGTTGCCTCAGGGAATCTCGGATTACTTATACGACTTCTCAGTAATCTCGGATGCGGTGTGTGAAGCCCACACCAAACAATGCCTATATAAAGACACCAACCCCAATGGCATATTGGGGGCAAGTAAGCATATTCTAGCTCTCATATTTTGTGATTTTTAAATCACAGTCTACTATGAGAGTACTGACTTAAGCATCGGAGCGACCTCGCTGGGTTGGCCACCCCGGGTCCTCTAACATTGATTCCTTACAGGTCTCTAAAGAACTACAAAGATCAACAATCAATCCAGCTCACCACTAGGAAGCTCGGCACTCTGGTCAGCTCGACACTCTGGTCAGCCCATCACCTAACCTGCCTAGCTCGGCCTAGTCAGTTTGGTACCTAACCTGCCCAGCTCGACCCAATTAACTCGGCACCTAATCTGCCCTCAACTCGGCTTGGTCAACTTGGCATCCAGGTCCTCATCCAACAAAAGTTCACTTCGGCCTCTGAGTCATCGACCACTTGGAAGCAGACCAAATGACGAGGTACTTAGCACAAAAAATTGATACATCACCAAAAATCAATTCATCAATTGGCACCGCCTGTGGGAAATGCTACAAAAAGCTAAGTTCTCATCCTCTGAAGGGCTAAGTCCTCTTCTTCCAGAAAGCTAAGTTCTCACCTTTTAGAAACTAAAAGCTCTAAATTTCTAGTTTTCATTTTTTATGAACTCAAAGACTATGTAGGAAGATGATGGCCAACAGAGTAAGCAACTCTACCAACTTTATTTCAACTCAGATAAAGCCTCATTAGTCCTCTTTGCGAGGCACCCTCTACAAAGATGAGCTCTCCGTGGCTTCCGCAGGAGTAGGCGGTCAACAGACTGCATGGACGCCGTTGCTGGTCGAGCCCTCCAAGGCTCCCGTGCGAGCTGGTGACCTAAAGTCAGTAGTACTGCCCTCGTAGGTCGAGCTCCTAGTAGCTTCTTGTAGGAGTGGGTAATTGACGTCACTAACGAGGCTGATGCAGTGCAGCCATAGCTCTGAGGTGCTAAGCTAATAAAAGACCTCAACACCACATAAGACATAGTCGCCTCTTCGGATGGGCAAAATCAAAGATGAAGGAAAGTGGACTACGAGTCGCTTCCAGAGCCTAAGGGCTAAAGTGCAAAACTAGCAAAGACTTCGGCACCACATAAGACCCAGTCGCCTCATCGAATTAGTCATTTCAGGCCAAAAGGAGCAATCTACTCCGTTCACCGAGTTACTTTCAGCTTGGGAGTGGGGGGCAAATGATGAGGGCGGATTTGGCCCTCCAATGATATTGTGACACATGGCACTTTAGAACAACTAGGTGACACCCGGAACCACTTAGGCAACAAATTGCCTTAGCGAAGTTGATGGTGTTCCACCTAGTGGCCTGGCCCAGGCGCAAACTGGTGGCCTGGCCCGGGTGCAAATTGGTGGCATGGCCTAGGCACAACCTGGCTGCCTGGTCCAAGCGCGACCTGGCGGCTTGGCACAGGTGCGACCTGGCTATCTGGCACAAGCGTCGACCTGGCGGCCTGGCCTAAGCGCGACCTGGCGGCCTAGCCCTGGCGCGACCTGGCCCAGGCGCTGACCTAGCGGCCTAGCATAGGCGCCGACCTGGCGACTTGCGAGACGTGCTCGTTGACAAATTCGGCATGCATATCCTAACACTCCCACGATCCTTGTAAGTTGGCCCACGTGCAGAACGATCCAGAGGGTGGTCAACGTGCATGGCGGTTGCTTCAGGGAATTTTGGACCACTTAGACAACTTCTAGAAAATCTCGGATGCGGTGCATGAAGCCCACGCCAAACAATGTCTATATAAAGGCACCAACCCCAATGGCATATTGGGGGCAAGTAAGCATATTCTAGCTCTCATACTTTGTGATTTTTAGCTCGCAATCTACTATGAGATTACTGACTTTAGCATCGGAGCGACCTCGCCGGGTTAGCCACCCTGGGTCCTCTAACATTGATTCCTTGCAGGTCTGTAAAGAACTACGAAGCTCAACAATCAATCCAGCTCGCCACCAGGCAGCTCGACACTCTAGTCAGCTCGGCACCAAATAGGCATCTCGACACTCTGGTCAGCTCGTCACCTAACCTACCTAGCTCGACCGAGTCAGTTCGGCACCTAACCTGCCTAGCTCGGCCCAGTTAACTCGGCACCTAATCTGCCCCCAGCTCGGCCTGGTCAGCTTGGCATCCAGGTCCTCATCCAGCAAAAGTTCACTTCGGTCTCAGAGTCATCGACCACTTGGAAGCAGACCAAATGATGAGGTACTTAGCACAAAAAATTGATACATCACCAAAAATCGATTCATCACACCTCAACGCAGCAAACTTGGGGTAAAGTGTTTAATTTTTCCCATGTTGTTTAAAAGAAGCTTGGAAGAGTTTTGATGAATCAAAATCCCCGTTAATTTTGATAAATATTATTTAAATGGTTACCACTTTTATGAATTTGTATGCATCGAAGTTAATCCTTAAATTTCGAGTTCAAATCTAGTCCCAATTCAAGGTTCCAACAGCTGCATTGCAGTGGCGCATTGTAGCATTGAGAACATCTTCCTTGTTCTTCAAGGATTCAGGCTTTAAATATCTTCTATGTTTGAAGGGTTAGTAGTTTCAGCACTATTGCTTTAATATAGACCTGTTCGTGGGCCAGGTAGACCGACGGGCTGGCCTGATCCAACTCGTTTTATATTGGTCTTGGACAAATGTTCAAGACTGATGGTTTGGGCTTGGGCTCTAAATACCGGACCCAATTATTTTTCAGGCCAGACTTGGGTTTCCGAAATAGGCCTGATCCAAGTTCGTGCCCAGTTTGATAATACTATAAATTAAAATATTCTATACATTATATATTATATAATATATTATTAATAAAATATAATTAATATATTACAAAATTTATGTTCAAACTGGGCATTATATTCAAGCCCGGGCTGCTGGTTTGGGTCTAGTCATTTTTTGTTTATAAAGAGGTTAAGCACGGCCAGAATCCGGCATGGCCCAGTTCATGAAAAGGTAAAACATAGTGGAGGTGCCACATTAAACGTAACCATCCCCACTAGTGTTGGAGTGCCTTCATTTCCTTTTTGTAACATCGGCCACACTTACAATCATAAGGAAGGTGCCACCCCACTTCAAGATCCGACCTTGCTGCAAATCTCCTATCCACAAGAAACTTATTTACACCTCATTAGAGCTATACATTGAGAACATCTTTATGTTTGCATGTTATTATTTGTGGGATGATATTCCCAATTTATAGCTATAGTATCATGGGGTTATGAGTGTGTAGGATTCTTCTAGGCAGGAGATCTGAATTGAACCAACTCAGCTCACCCCGCCCCACATTAGACGTGACCATGACAGTCTTATGCCTCTTGTTGCAACATTCTAATTCCCTGCTTCAGCTTCGTTTCATATCCACATGCTAAATGCCTTCCTTTTGATTTCTCCTTTTTCATATTTTTGAATTTTGAAATCATGGTAAAAAGGAGAAAAGAAGAAAGAAAGAAAAAACTTTCAAGGAGATTACTATGCTATATACAATATTCCGTTCAAAACGGAGAAAGCAAGCATTTCATATATATATATATCAAGGTTCAAAATATTGATACACTCGATACACTGGTAGGGGTGTATCAGGCATTTCGATACTTATTTTTTTACTTTGTTTTTATTTTTATTTTCAAAACTGGTTCAGGGGAGCCGGTCTAGGACCCCTCCATCCCCTGAACCGGTCAAACCCCCGATACACCCACTGTAAGGGCATATCGGAAGGGTCCCGAAATGATATATATTGGCCGATACATAACGATAGTTTGAACCTTGATATATATATATATATATATATATATATATATATATATATATATTATAATATTTTATATATTTTGTTCACGGAGCTACGTTATAGGGTATCATGTTCTTAGACCCATTGATATTCAATAAAAATTCTAAGGCTGCAACTTGGGCTGCGTTGGCCCGAACCCAACCCGAAAAAGTTGGGTTGGGTCGGGTTAGGGTTAGGGTTGACCCCTTAGCCAACCCGACCCGACTCTATAGTACATGTCATATATAAATATATGTTATATGTAATATATAACATACTTTGATTTGTTTAGATGCATGATATTTGTATAGCCCCCATCACATAGTATCATGCATTTCTTTTAAGATAATTGTTTCACTTAATCCTAATAAGAAAGACTAAAACCTTAATAACATTATTTTATGTTTTTTGAAAATTTTATTCTTCATCTCCTTTATGTTGTTTGCCACCCAAGAAAGATCTATCGTAGGTCATACATAACTCATAATAAACTATAGTCATTTCTAACGCTTGTTTTTTTTTGTACCAAAAGAACAAAAAGAAAAAAAAAAAAACGTCAACAAACAAATACTAATGAAACATAGGATTAATATATGCAGTGAAAGTTGAATTAAGATCTAAAATCGAGAAATTCTATAAGGTTTTAAGGGATGGGAAGAAGGTTGGGTTGGGCCCAACCCAACGACTTCGGGTAGGGTTAGAGTTGAAGGAATTTAGTTAGGGTTAGGATTAGGGTTGGGATTTAGAACTTAGGGTTGGGCTAGGGTTGGCCTCAACCCGACCTAACTCGGCTCGACTTGCAGCCCTTAAAAATCCACAAGGGTTCTAATGGGTTAAAATTTTTCTAGTACCACATCTTATGGCCTCATAAACATAGCTTAAGCCTATCAGATCTAGTTATTTTGTTGTAATCCTTGTGAATGAGAATGAAATCCAATGTTTTAAAATCGATTTGGAATCGAAACCACTTTGGCCATCAGTTTTCGGATTGCCAATTCAGTTGTCTGATTTGAATGGATGACCTATTTCAAATTAAAAAAATTTAAAAATGATTAAAATTAAAAAATAACCAAAAACCATTGTTGGGTTGAATGAGTTAATGACTTGGATGCTTGGGTTAGCAGGTTGCTAATCAAGTCAACATCTTTTGGCCATAGAACAAATTAAAGGTGAAATGAAACTAGTTGCTTGAATGGTTCTCAAACTGAATGGTCTGACCGTTTGAATCAACAACAGTTTGAAAACACTTTGGTGTTAGGAAAAAAAATTGACGTGATGGTGCTAGTGATTATCATATTAAATTTTATGCTAACAATCTAAGAAGGTGGTCATCCAAGAAAAGAAAAAATCAAGTAAAAAAAAAGAGCGAGAGAGTGTGTTGGATTTTAATCTCATTAGATATTAAATCCAATGGGATTTAATTGATCAATTACATGAAAAACATACCTACACAAATGTCTTGAAAAAATGGTTTTTTTCTCTTACCAAAACTAGTTTTAAAATTGTCCCACATTGGAAACTTATAAGGCTTGTTTTGAGTTTTTAAATAGTAGTTTATGCTTCATTTGGAAGGAGTACAAATACAAATATGTAGAATGCAAAACCTTGTATTTTGTATTATTTTGTATGTATTTGTACTATACATATTTGCATTTGTACTCTTTTCAAACTAAGCCTTATTCACACTATTCAGAAATAAAGAGGAGAGCATAGAGGCTTGCTACCGTGCAACGCACACACATATGTGTGTGGCACAACGAGATACACTTTGCTCACACCTGCATGACTTACAAGGGGCGACTTTGACTTTTTGGTACGAGGCTGACCGTTGATGTTTCAACAACTACAATTCGATTAGGTGTGATCAGGAGACACTATTCAAAGCTAACAATCATTAATTAACTATCTTTTAATAATCACAATTTTTGAAATTATGATTGTTCAATGAACATTTTCTGAACCATCAATTTTCTCTGCTCTATAACCCTTCAGAAATGACTTAAGGAACATGAATCAAACAATTATACACAAGTTTTTAAAATCACTCCTGCCTTTCTTAGTCCGATTTGTTATGTCTTACAGAAGATTTTTTCGAAGACTCTTTAACTTTGTTAGTTATAGATTCTCCCCAAAACTATTGTATCATAGGAATGGATTTATTTCTAATCCAACAACAAACTCAATAGAATTGAATTAAGACAAATAACGTTTTAAAGATGAGTATCTTTAGACACCCTCAAAACTTCTCCATCAAGTTTCAATGACTCAAATTTCCCATCAAAGTGTTCATTGGTTCGGATTCACCCTTCGGTGCGCGCTGGCGTGGGGAAGGGACGGGACGGGGAAGCATTTCATTCTTTTGTTTGTGACAGTGAATACTGATTGTGATGGTGGTGGGACCTATAGACGATGGATGGGATCATGGGATGATGGAAACGTCGGAAAACATTTCAAATTTCATAGTCGATGAAGGGATGTCCAGACCCAGACACCAGAGTCAAGATCAAGATGCGGGTAAGTGGGAATTTTGAGAGCTTTGCTGTCCTCCCCAGGCGACAAACACGTCGCGGCAATCCAAACAAAACGATAAACGGTCATCTATAGAGCCACAATTCGCCTCTTCCCTTGTAACACGCGTCCCTTTGATTCACCAGACAATATGTCTACAAACTGACGACGCCGGTGTCAGCAAATGCGGTCCATGCTCCAGTAGAAAACAACGTATTATCGTCGTGCACCGTAATGGCGTAATCTGTGGTGCTAATTTCTTAATTACTACTTATATTAATTTTGTTGATGTGTGATGTACCACCAACGGTAGTTGTTCAGTAGCTGCTACTGCGAGAAACCATTTTCGCAAGATTTTGGACTGGTGGTTTTTTAGGAGCCCGGATCTCCTGCACTCGAAGTATGTGGGCGGGCGTGCACTTCCAATAACAAATGAATATGTCTTGTGTTCAGAGTGTGGATTTTACCCACATGTATGGAGTGAGACTAAATAGCAAAACTTTCATTAGATTAATATTTAACTTTTAACTTTTAAAAAAAGTAAAAGTGAATAAAAAGAATGAAAACAGATCCTGGACTCCAAATGATGAAACCCTCCTTTAAATTAATTTTGAAAGATTCAAATTCAGGACGAAGAAAAAATCAGTGTCTTATTTATTTGTATCTCGCTCTTGACCGAAAATGGAAGAAGAAAATTCAGTCTTGACTAAAACTAGAATAAAACTCAGATTTGTCTTGAATGATACCTTTAAATCCCGCTTTTGATCTTGACTAAAGATAGAAGAAAAAAAAAATCAGATTTGAAAGAATATTGAGTCTCACAATTCAAAAGAGGTTTCACCATGAAGATTCAACGAAGCAACTCGCAAATGAGTGCTTTCGTATAGATTTTTCGCTCTTGGCTGAAGCTTGAAGGAGGCCTTCTTCTGCGATCGTTAATGGCTGAAGCTTGAAGGAGGATTTCATCGTTTGGAGTCCAGGGTCAATTCCCGCTTCTTTTTGTTCCCTTCAAATCTTTTTCTTAAGTTTTAAAAAATAAAATATTAATTTAATAGATTTTTTACCGTTTGGTCCCACTCCACGCATTGGGTGGGGTCCACACTTTGAACACAAGACGTGTTCATTTATTAATGGAAGTGCACCCCGCCCACATGCTTCCAGTGTAGGGGATCCGGACTCATTTTAGGCATTTCATCCATTAATGCGAGTGAAGCTTGGGTGGCTTGTGAAGCTTATGATTGGGTGTCAAATTTCACAGAATCTTTAATTATTACATAAGGGAATTTGAACTTTGATATTCATAGTGTCTTGTCTCAAAGGTCAGATTTCTCCTTCATGAACTTCTAAGAATATCATATGGGATTGGTTGCAGCTGAAGGGGAAGCATGGCAGAAGTATTGGGTACAGGCACATGTGGTGGGGCTAAAACAATAAATCAAATGCCTAGATTTTTTGTTTTAGCCTTACTGCGTAGCAAAAGTGAACTCTAAAACATATAAGCACCAAAGCACTTATAGACACCACATAAGATTGTGCCAAAGTGAAAATTACTTGGTTACCCAACACCCTCGTGCACATAACCTGACCTAAATAGTGGTACAACTTTTTATTTACCCAAATTGGGAACAAAAATTTAAACTTAAATCTGTCAACCAAAATCAATCTTTTTGGTATGAATGACAAAGTCAAATCACCTATATACTACATATGTGGAGTTTAAACGAGTAAAAGGGATTTCAAGTAGGATCATATCTACACTATATTACAAGGCTAGATGGTGACCGCAGAAATCGGTTTCAGTGCTCATAAATAGACCTCTTTATGGGTCAGGTAGTCCGGGCTGGTTCAGCTCGTTATTAAGTTGGGTTTGGTCATATTTTTAGGCTCACGGATTTAGGCTTAGGCCTAAAATACCAGGCCCGACTTTTGGACTTTCTTAAAAAAGTTCGGCCTAAGCTTAAGTCCGATTTGATACTATATATTAAATAATAAAAATATATTTTATTTAATAAAAAAATATATAATATTTTTTTCTTTGTTCTTCTCTTTTTTTTTTCCAAGTAATAGTGAGATGTTTATTATTTTTGAGTTTTGAAGGTTTTTAATATAAATAAAACACTTTTTTATTGAATAAAAAAGAAAAATCTATTTTCAAATTTCTAGCTGGACTCGGGCTCAAGACTTAGTCCTGATGGTCAGACCGAACTTAAACTCGGACCTGAGTGTATTCTATTGATACATATACAAAACCTAGCCTGGCCCAAGAACAAATCTACTCATAATACCATATTCACATCGTAAAAATATATAAATACAAAGATATTCTCAATGAATGGTGTAAAAGGCTCTATAAATAGCATAATCACTGAAGCCAATGTCGTGGCTGCAGGGTCAATCTGATGAGGATAGGACAATTAGTTTACATAATTACCGTTAAACACATACATACGAAAAGGATGTGTTTTAAAAGTCAGTTTGGAAAGAGTATAAATATAAATATATAAGTTTAAATACAAGGTTTGCAAAAATGCTGTACAGGATTTTGCATGGTTCAAAATGTTGTGTATTGTATTTCTAAACCTTGAATTTACACTTACATATTTGTATTTTTATTCTTTCCAAACTAAGCCTTAATAACTTTTTTCTTGTAGCGTGTAAACCATGTCATTAGAGAATAGTTCAAAGAATTACATAAACTTGTTCTTCACTTAACATTAATCCATTAATTCTCTTATTTATTATTTCTTGTTTAATTTCAATAATTACATGGGCTGGGAAAAGAGGAAGACGTTATAAATTGTGGAATCCTCCTCACACCCTCACACCCTCACAAGTCATAATACATTTTGATGAGGGTGGATTTGGCCCTCCAATGATATTGTGATGTGTGGCATCTCGGAACAACTACATGACATCTGGAATCACTTAGGCAACAACTTGTCTTAGCCAAGATGATGGTGTCCCAGCTGGTGACCTGGCACAGGTGCCAACTTGGCATAGGCACCGAACTGGTGGCCTAGCATAGGCGCCGAACTAGTGGCCTAGCATAGACGTCGAACTGGTGGCCTGGCACAGGCACCGAATTGGCAGCCTGGCATAGGCGCCGACCTGGCGACCTGGCACAGGCGCTGAACTGGCAGCCTGGCACAGGCGCCAACCTGGCGACCTGGCACAAGTGCCGACCTAGCAACCTGTGAGACGTGCTCGCTGACAAATTTGGCATGCATATCCCAACACTCCCACAATCCTTGGAAGTTGGCCCACGTACCGAACGATCCAGAGGGTGATCAACATGAAGGGGGCAAGTAAGCATATTCTAGCTCTCATACTTTGTGATTTTTAGCTCGTAGTCTACTATGAGAGTACTAACTTAAGCATCAGAGCAACCTCGCCGGGTTAACCACCCCGGGTCCTCTGACAGTGATTCCTTGCAGGTCTCTAAAGAACTACGAAGCTCAACAATCAATCCAGCTTGGCTCTGGTCAGTTCGGCACCTAACCTGCCCAACTCGGCTCAGACAGCTCGACACCTAATTTGCCCCCATCTCGGGCTGGCCAGCTCGACATACAGGTCCTCACCCAGCAAAATTCTCCATTTCGACCTCTGAGTCATCGGCCACTTGGAAGCAAACCAAATGATGAGGTACTTAGCGCAAAAAAATGATTCATCACACCCTCACAAGTCACAATATATTCTAATCCCGCATATCGGGAACATCTTTCATGCTTGTGTGTTATTATTTATGGGAAATGTTTTTATTACATAACCCCACACATTGGAAACATCTCCCGTGCTTGTGTGTTATTATTAATAGGAGATGTTTTGATTACATGATGGGATGTGTCTGTGATATGCATATGAATTGAAAGAGCAATCCCAATTCCAAATTGTGTGCATATTATATCTTCAAAAAAAAATTAAAATTTGTGTGCATATTAAACCTAGACCCAACCAGTCAGGTCGTCAAAGTAGATTTGTTTGGGAAAGAGCCGAAACCACATGTTAGAATTACCCTAATCCAAAAACCAGGAAGCGGTTTGTCAAGCTTAGGCAAGATTTGCTGCCCCTAGTTCCACAACTTGGGCTGACTTTAGTAGTTATCCAAATACCGTATACTAAGCACATAACGCTAGGTTTGGAAGGAGTATAATTCAAATTTGTAGAGTACAAAATCTTGTATTTTGCACTGTATATATTTTTTGATAATCAACTTTTTAACCAAAGATAAGACATTAGAGCATAATTTAGTTGGAACATTTAATGATGGGCCCACAGCACCAATTTCAAGCAAACAAGATGAATGCAAAAAATTGTTTAAAATATGAACCATATTGACGATAAATATGCAGTGTACATATTTATGTTTGCATTGCAACCAAACGCAATGCACGGATACCATTAGTCTGTTACTAAAGGTTGTGTTTGGTTTGAAGAAAAAAGTAGGAAAAGGTGGGGAAACATTTATAAACCTTGTATGAGTTTTCCCTTCCTTTTCTTCAAACCAAACATAGACTAAAAGTTGGACATGCATCTCTAAGAATTATTTGGCCCATGTTTAAATTGCCTCTCTCTCTCTCTCTCACTGCCTATTGGCTATTTACTTTGCTTTCATCAGCATTTTTAACCTATGTGGTCCAATATACATACATACATACATACATATTCACACACACACACACACACACACATATATATATATATATATATATACTTTGCTTTCATTAGCATTTTTAACCTATATTCGGCATTTTGGTGATATGCTTGAATCTCCCAAAGGGGTTGTTTGAATAGCAAAGCACCACACTAATAATCTCTTTCCCCAATGTTAGTGGTTGCAGGAATAGAATTCATGCCTCTTTAGGAACAAACTAGCTAATTATGTATCAATTGAATTTATAATTTTATTAGCCATTATCATAAGGGAACTAAAAGATAACAGAAGAGGACATGGTCCGCCTTGCCCCAATAAGCAAAAGAAAATCTACGACACACTCTACCCTGCCTAGGGCCAACAAAGAAGAGCTTAGGGACTTATGAAAGGAATTTGAATAAATGGAACCTGGGGTATTACCGTTTAATTCTCACCGTAGCTTCCATGTACTTTTTCACTCACATGGGGTATTATCAGTGGTTCTCTGAACAACTATCGCGTTCGGCCGATACGAATTGTTACTAAAAGGATCATGCATGGCGACATATAGAAATGCTGAGAAAATCTTCAAAGAGGTGGCAAAGCAACTAGTAGGAGAGTGATTGAGGTAATGGGAGAGAATCTAGTTTTGTCAATGCCTTTGTTGGCGAGGAAGGCTACATATTTGTTGTCCTCATTTAGAAATTGGAGAAAAGCTACAGTCGTGTGGGAGAGAATATCTTTGATTCTTCTCATAAGCTATCTCCCACGGGCTGTTGATGTTACCTTCCATGATGTCAACAAGGCTCTTGCGTTCACTTTCTACTTCCATCTTGAAAATTACATGATTATAGCAACATTTGAGACCATCATAGAGAGCCCTGAATCATGAATGAATAAGAGTGGTGTGGTGGTTTCCATAGTGGTTGTGAAAAGCAAGTTAAAATCCACCATGAGAATTCCTTAGCACTCACTCCTTCAGCAATGTGACCCGAATTCCTTCTATTAGCTCCTTCCACATTCAGCTTGTGAGGGTGATAAAGTGAAAATTTCCTGGCTTTACTCTTCAGGGACTGTGCCTAACACCAACCTCACAACATTTGCAGTTGCACATTGTAATTAAATATCTCATGTACTTCTATGTTGTTATTTATAGGGAGATATTTTCACTACATGGCTGCAATGTCTTGTGAGGTTGGCATGAGGTGCACTATGTGAGGATTAAATCTGGACTCAAATTTTCAAGAGATCCAAATCCAATGAGGTCTGTTCACATATTATACCTTTGATAGGGATGTTCAAGAGTTGAAGCACTGTAAAGTTGCTGTTGTTGTAGAGAGGTTTGTCCAAAATGTTCTCTCTTTAAGCCTGTGCTTGATTTTGTAGGCCAAAATATTGGCTGGCTGACCTTTACCTTCAAGGGTCCATCATTTTTTGGATTTTGAGTGGGGGGAAGTTAGTCAATGGGATTTTGGTTCCCATTGACCAAGAAACCCATGTTCTTTTTTCAGATTTATATAGGTTGTTCAAGGAAATTTTTATTTTTCGTGGGTATCACTTAATTGCCCAAGTGGATAAATAATTTTCTCACTTAAGGGGAAAAGTTGCGAACACTTGGATGAGACAAAATTGTCTCTTTTAATAATGAATTTTTATGGCTAAATGGCTATTTTCTTATTAATTTAAAAAATAAATAATATGGATAAATACACTTACCCAATAAGTATTTTCCAGAAATAACTTACCAAAAAGTGAATGAATCCAAAGATGCGCCTGCATCTCTCCTTCCAAAGAATCCATAAGATGAGAGAGAGATGCTATTGATAGGAGTAAATGGGGCTGGACTAGATGGTCGGACTGTTTGGGAATCAGTCATGGCTTTAGGTCTGGTTTTGGACTGCACTGCTCTCAGACAGTCAAATTTCTAAACCGTTTGACTGGGGCAGTGGTTCACTTGTCATGTTTAATATTTATTATTTACAATTAAATACAAGAAAAACAAAAATGAAAAAGATATTTAAGTCCTAAATGGAATTTGGGGCATTAGAATCTAATGATTCCCTCTTTCTTTCTCAGTTCAAACTTGACACTTGAAACCCTCAACCGTGATAGGCGACCAGCGTTATTTACAGCGACAACCTGGTTTTTCTCCTCCAATGATTTTTCTTCCAAAATCTAATTTTTAAACTTGTTGAGTTTGCTCCACCTGAGTTATCTGCAGTGGTAAACCGGTGACTTCGGCCCAGACCACACCAAATCCTCTGCTCTCTTCCTCTCTCTGTTTGACACCACCATTACCAACGGTGGTTAAGGTATAAAATACACCAAATAATCCTTTTTTATTTATTGAAAAAAAAATCTATGATACATTGTTATTTGATTTTGTGAATCAAAAGCTTGTTACCATTACCAATAATGGCTACCTATTTTCTATATTTTTAATTTTCTTGGCTCTTGCTTCTTGCTATTTTTTTCAATTTTTTATAAAATGTAAAACCTAAATCTCTGTAATTCTATATATATGTAAGAGCATATCAGAATAGCATAATTGTGTAATGTTGCATATGTGAAAATGCGTTGTTAAATTATTCAAGCTGTAAATTAGTCTATAATAGACTTAATAGTACAATATGTTCTGTAAATTTGTGCAAATAAATTTTTAGTTTTTCTATATGATGTTTTTTTACAATTTTTTCTTGTATTTATTTAATTTTGATGAATTTTTTCATTATTTATAAATATTTTATTATTTAATGGTATTTTTAGAATTTATAAATATTTTATATTTTATTTTATTTAAAACATCATGGGTCAAACCGCTTGACTCAGATAATTGGGCCATGACCAGGAAAACGGTGACCAAAGTGGTTCCGTTTCTGAGTCGATTTTCAGAACCTTGCCTTTGCCTTTTTTATCTTATTTTCCTTTCAACCGAAAGAAAAGAAAAAAAAAAAAGTGCAATCTATTGAGCGGAGAAGGAGATAATAATCAAATTGACCTTTAATGCAGGAATATTTAAGATGTACTAATTTAATTCTTTATTGATTAAGTGATACTCAATGGAGAAAGATAAGAAAACCTTTACAAAGGTTTACAATTGGCTAATAAAATTGTTGTCTTTTAAAAATTATTTACTATTTATTATTAAATTCAAATAAACTTGTAGCCACATGACATCTTCATCTTCAAAGTTCAAACGAAAGATGAGTCTCTTTGTGAAAATACACCATTTCAAATCATCAAATGGTCACTTATATATGAAGGAGGCTGGGGGAAAGCCACGAATTCAAATATATTGTGGGCACATAAAATCTTCATATCCAAACAAAAGATGAATCTCTTCTTTGTGGACCGCTTCAAATGGCCACTTGGAAAAAAATATTATATAATATGCGGTATATACCAAACGTTTGGGGTTTTTGAAAATTTGAGATGATAGAAGACATCCCTCTCAAACTGTTAAAAAAAAAAGAGTATCAGTCTATTATATGCACCATGGTTTTTAAAATCGGACCAGATTGGACGGTCGGACCAAAAAAACTAGGAATTGGTCACTTGATTGGTTCCGTTTTTCCTCAAAACTGTTTTTTTCCCCAAAATTGTTGATTTTAGTCAATAAACTGCTGAACCGGCTGGTTAATCGTTCGAACGATTTTGACCGTTTTTTTTTTTGTCAAAATAGGTCGACCGTTCGAACCGGTAACCGGACCCCTGATCGATTCGGTCACCAGGTCGGTTTTAAAAACCATGATATGCACTAATAGTCTAATACCCAAAATGTGCATATATTGATATTTTGGTCCTTATTGGGAATCTTTTTTTTGGGGGGCTTTAGGCCATGTTTGGGAATGATTATATTAAAAATAAATTCTTATTGAATAAGTGCTTATTTGAATAAGCACTTCACTTATTTGCATTTGGCACCCAACTTTTTCAAATGCTTATTTTAAAAAATAAGCACTTACTTTATATTAGATGTTTAGTGGTCTTTTTCTCCATTAATCACTTAAATAAGCAATTGTAACTTTTTGGTCCTTCATTTTCTTTCAAAATTTCAAGCATCCAATCCAAAGTGAATGAATAAAAGTACTTTGATAGAAGTGCTTTTATAAAAAAGTGTTTTCGTAAAAATACTTTGATAAAAGTGTTTTTATAAAAGTGTTTTCATAAAAGTGCCTTTATAAAGTTACTTTCATAAAAAGTACTTTTATAAAAATGTTTTCATAAAAATACTTTCATAAAAGCACTTTTAAAGTACTTTCATAAAAGTTCTTTTGTAAAAATACTTTATTTTCGTAAAATTGCTTTTGTAAAATTGTCTTTGTAAAATTGTTTTTGTAAAAGGGTTATAATTGGTATTCTAAAAATTCACTAGAGACAATTATGGGAGAAAAGAATTGAATAAGTGCTTATTGTATGAGCACTTAAAAACAACAGGAAATTTGAACTTAAAAAATAAGCCCTTATTTTTAAAATAAGCACTTATTTAGGCTTATTTCCCAAACAATAATAAGTGCTTAATGGTGTGGTCTCCGCCCCAATAAGCACTTATTTTTAGTAGAATACTGTTTAGCTTATTAGTGTTGATTAAACTGATCTTGAGGGCTAATAATTACAAGCATATTTTTAACATTTACATGGGCCACTCTACTGTGAAGTGAGGGTCCATTCACTTTTCGGGAAGTTACTTATTCGGGTAAGTGTTTCGTCCAAAGTACTTACTCAGATAAGTGAATTTATCCACGTTTTTTTATTTCTCAGATAAATGTAAATAAGATAATAATTGTTTTAGCCATAAAAAGTCATTACTAAAATGGTAATTTTGTCTCATCAAGTGTTGGCAACCTTCTCCTTAGGTGGGTATTTTCCCTACCCACCTAGGAGTAGGGCTGTACACGGGTCGGGTTGGGTCGGTTTACTAGGGTTTTCCCAACCGATCTGACCTAATCGGGTTACCTGAGGTGGAAACCGAAACTGACCCACTGATAGACAAAACCGACCTGGTCGGTTTGTGTCGGGTTGGGTCGGTTTTGGTTTTGCTCCTATAGTCAAACTTTATTTCTGAAACTTGTCTCACCTTTGGTCCAATGTCAACCTTACTAACCCCTATTCCATTCAAAAAGCTTTTGTATTCAATAAGACAAAAGACAAAAGCTATCAATATTCAATAAGACAATAAAATAGAAAGTCAAACTATTTTATAGAAAGAAGGTGAAACATTTTATATTTAAATAAACTTTCTAAATTCTAATCTAGGTAAAAGAGGACACCTAATTCTAATTGTAATTGCCTAATGGGTTGCCTATTTGGTATAAAACACTATAGAAACTAGGATAGATATAATTTAGTTAAGTAGGAACTAGAAGATAGGATTGTTATAGTTCTAGTAGAAGACTAGCTAAGTAGGAAACTAGGAACTACCGAACTAAAACTGACCCGATATTTTGGTTTATAAATTTGCCCAACCCAAAACTGACCGATGCTGATGAAAACCCGGCCGACTCGGGTTGGGTCGGTCCGGGTTGGTCGGTTTGGTCAAGTTGGGCCTTCTTATGAACAGCCCTACCTAGGAGATGGATAGAGAAAATAAATTTTCTATAAACCCCCCAAATCTGAACCAAAATCGCATTGGCAATTTCCCCCTCTCAAAATCCTAAAAAAGAAAAGAAACGAATCAATTGGATTCAACAAATACACTTTTATGTGTTGGATAAATCATACTTTCTATGTGTTGTCAGTGCATTTTTTATCATTGGATTCCACAAGTAGGTATTCAATTGTGTGCCATAGGTATGGGTTATCACAAAACAAAAACCTCAATCCAAACCCAACCCCACTCAAGGTCCTCAACTCCTAGATTAGGTTGGAGTCATCTCCTTCCCTCCTTCCTCTATGATATCGAAAAGATATCATATCTAAAAACTTGTGACCAATCAACAGCGGCATCATAAACATATTAACCAATCAAATGACATTTATCAAAATTTATGGGTAAGTTTTGATTGAACAAAGCTCTTCGGGTACCATCCGCATCATAGATTTTCCCCTTACACAAGCTACCCTGGAATTTGAATAAAACATAAAACAAATCTAATCCCATTACCAACTTATCATTTTTAAGATATCTAAAGGGGAAAAGATGTTTAACTTCTTATGTATCTTTTCCTTGGATTGGTGTCATACTGTCAAATGGGATGTAGATGTCTATACCCTGTACAAGGTGGTGTGAGGAATGATATTTATAACCCGGATTTTGGTGAATTGCGCTCTCATGTGAGACCAACACTTGACTCTTAACCAGTACGTGTTGATCCAAATGGCTGAACGGGTGAACCAGGCAATGGACCCGATCTAGAGATTTGGACTGTTTTAAACATTAGAACAACTGAACAAGAAAACCACTCAATTGAAGTATTGAACCACTGAATCGGTAAACTGGATAGCTGACTGAGGCAATTCCAGGTCGGACTTTTAAAAGAATGCCAATCGGATGAGGAGACATGTGCAATCACTACAGATAAAGGATCCTGTTAATCTTTTTTTTTTTTTTTTCTTTTCCATTGCACACAGAAGAAGTAAACCTCTAGGTGTCCGTTTGGGAGGGCTGAAGCACAGCGGTTTCTGACTCTCCCAGGTGAATCTCACATGTACAGCTTAGGTTGGAAATTTGGAGAGCCCAAATCAGCTGTCAGTCAGTTATTTGACGGCCCGTTGAAAATGGTTGAGCTGAAGATTTCCGCTAAGTTGATTTAATTGATTTGAAGCTGTCCCGATAAATTATTCAAAGAGGCTGAAGGGGACAATTCTTCAAATGAATGACAGACGACCAATTTGGGCTCTCTAGATTTTTCATGAACATGATTTATAAATTATTCATGTAAGACCAATCTTTAGAAAGTTATAGTAATTGTTGTGTTTCAGCCGATTAAAGTATTTACATGATACACTCGATACGGGATGTGATATATCAGTTTAAAAAATCACCAAGATAAAATCATATGAGTTTGGAAGTTTTGGATGTCTGCGAGATAGAGGTGAAGGCTTTTTTCAGGTCGAGCCTCCAGCGGCAGTAAGTGAGATCAGTCAAGATGTATACAGCAAGGAGGAAGATCCAGAAGGACAAGGAAGCTGAACCTTCTGAGTTTGAGGAGCCAGTTGCACAGTCACTGTTTGATTTGGAGAATACCAACCAGGAGCTTAAAAGTGATCTCAAGCATTTTTACATCAATTCTGCAGTCCAAATTGATGTTTCTGGCAACCGGAAAGCTGTTGTTATCCATGTTCCCTACCGAGTACCGATTGAGAAAACCTTTCTGCAAAATTCACGTTAGACTTGTAAGGGAACTGGAGAAGAAATTCAGTGGAAAGGACGTAATCCTCATTGCAACCAGAAGGATATTGAGGCCCCCGAAGAAAGGCTCTGCTGTGCAACGGCCCCGTAGCCGCACACTTACCGCTGTGCATGATGCCATGTTGGAGGATATCGTGTATCCAGCTGAGATCGTGGGGAAGCGGATTAGATACCGCATTGATGGTTCCAAAATTATGAAGATTTTGCTTGACCCTAAGGAACGGAACAACACAGAATACAAGCTTGAAACTTTTACAGCAGTTTACAGGAAGCTTTCAGGAAAGGATGTCGTGTTCGACAATCCCATAACAGAGGCGTAGAGATGTTACTATGTTTCCATTGAGTTTTTCATAATTTTGATGTTGGGTGCTATTTAAATTTTGACCACTTGGGTAGCATTTGCTAGGGTTCTAAAAAAAAGAAAAAAACAAAAAAACACCCAATTTTTTTGTTATCGTGTGTATCAATGTTACAACATATTTAAATAGCTTATCAGGAGAGACTCAAAGCAGTTGAATCAGGTTAACCGAATCTTAAGCTCACTTGAATCAGTGTGGCTATAATGTTTTACGGGAAGGTGTGGGTAAGGTGGCCTAGTGTGTAAATATTGTGGACGGGACCTTTGTCCTATACACGATAAAATATGGTGTTTTGCTATGTCTGGGGATTGTTTACAAAATAGTACGGATAGAGATGGACCACACCCCAAATTATTATTTATAGTATTTTGTCGTGAATGACCCACACTATGGTGTGTATAGTTAATGGGAAGGTTTCAGTGTAATGTACTTATGTTATATTGGTCGAATTATTTTAAATTTTATAATTTTTAATATTTTATCAATAAAATAATAAATTTTAAAATTAATTATAGCACAAATCCGATGGTTCTCCTTCTCTACTCTTTTTTCATTATTTAAATATTAATTTTTTTAATAATTTTATCAATAAAATAATATTTAAAATAATATTTTTTTAATTATTTAAAAAGTACAATTATTGCTTACATATTAATTTATTGATGTCTTTTTTCAATTTATTTATCATATCAAATGCAAAAATTAGACATTTATGATTGATTGTGTAGATTTTCCATAAAATGTATATAAGATACGTGGAATCAAAAAGTGTGTTATGGACTAGTCCACACCACACTTATAGAACACCAACGTGAGTATGGGCTAATTCAATCCACACAATATTTACAGTTCAGAATAGTTGTGGACTATGGTGTGGTGTAAATTGATCTATGCCACAGGATATAGTGTGGACCAATCAATTCCATCCAATTTCTTATCCATACTACAAAACACCCCCTAAGAGAAGCAGATTGTTCTAAACATGCCATAAATATATTCTGTCATCACGCCTCTAGTCAGATTATTTCAGATTTTTTTTTTTTGTGGGTAATATATCAAAATTGGAGTTCGAATTACACCAACCTCACAACACATACCATCCATACATTTAAAATATTTCCCTATATTGTTATTTATTCATTGGAAGATATTCCTAATACACGACTGATTTATGCTATGGGCTTTGTGTGAGAGGCACTCTTTGAAGAGTAGATCGGAACTCCCCAAGTTGGATCTGGACCATAAATGATCTATTATTCCATGGTCTGACTCCAACATCTCAATAGTCAATACCCATCATATTGAGATCCATACATTGAGATTTAAAATAGGATTATGAGAAGATAGAGGTTTTCACGTGAATAATGAGTGTTGTCGCATGGCTTCAGCTACTCGAAACTCAGTCGCAATTAGACCTGTTCATGGGCCGGGCCGAGTCGGGTTCGGGCCGAGCTTTTACTGTGTATTAATAATTTTTTTAAGGCCCGAGCCCAAGCCCGGCCCGACCATCGGGCTTACAACTTGGGCCCGAGCCCGGCCCTCATAAAAAGCCCAAAGCCCGAGCCTAGGCCTGGGCCTGAAATTTAGCCTATACTATTATTATTATTAATGTTGAAGCAGCTGAATAGAGAGAGAGATAGATTAAAATTATAAAGAAAAGAATAAAATATATATATATATATATATTAAATTATAAATATATATATATATATTTTAATAAATATTATATTATTTATATATTTTATATAATATATAAAATACATATTATATATTTTATAAAATATATAATACTGAGTTGGGTCAGACCGGGCTTTTTTGACAAATCCCGAACCCGGCCTGAAATACAGTCGAGCTTACTGTGTTAAATCCGAGGTCAGGCCCATGGCCTAATTATATGACCAAGCCCAGTCAGGGTGCAGGGCAGGCCGGGCCGGGCCATCGGACTACCCGGCCCATGAAGAGGTCTAGCCGCAACGCAACTCTGGGAGCCGAAGCCGTCCTCGGGCAACGGAAAACGGTAAAAGCGGGTTGTAAATAGTTACCCACTTTAAAGTTTTTAGCTTTTACCACACCAAGGTCTATTGTATTGTCTTCAATTCAGTGTGAAAAGGAAGGGTATCTTACGCACAGCCACCTTGGGGAAAGTGACACTTACCCTCCCAACTTTGTTTTGAATTGGTATTTGCCCTCTTTTGAATTTGATTAATAATGGAAATGGGACGGGTTTGGAGCGGGACCATATTCTTTTACTTGTATCCTATCAGCGATAAAAATGAACTTTTATCTTTGATAATATATATATATATAAACATGGGCAGGGTGGGTGGGGAATTCACTCTTCATCCCTATCTCCATTAGGTTGGAAAGCGGAATACCTGACAAAGATAGAGAAAATTCCCATCCCTAGATTTCAATACTTTGGTCAATAAGGTCTTTTAATTAATTTTGTGAAATATTTTTAAAAGTTCAAACCATCCTTATGCCATTTTATGTGATGATTTGTCTTTTTGACTTTATTTTTCTAGCATCCTAACTCATTATAGTGGAGACTGGGTATCAAATCCCGCCTACATCAGGGTTGGAGTTTTGGGTTTGAAGGGTGAGCTATTCCATTGTGAAAGCAAGCAGTATCATGTCTTTCTTCTTGGGTTCGACTATGATATGGAAAATATATGATATCTGAAAAAAATCTGACCAATCAACTGGAATCATAAAATGTAGTAGCCAATTAGGTGTTATTTATCAAAATTCATGGGTGGGTTTTGATTGGTCAAATCTCTTCCAATACCATATCTTTTCTACATCATAGATTTCCCCTTTTCTAAATTTCTTTTTAACAAAATTCATCTTAAGAATTCTTGAAAATGATTGGTTGATCAATGTCTTACAACAATTTGTGCTATACAAGGATTATTTTTGTTATTTTGATATTTATTATTATCAGCTGAATCCGGATCTGCTCCTCACACTAGTCTCACAGCATGTTTCAACCATGGATGGAAACATCTCCCGTACTAATTTATTATTATTCATGGGAGATGTTCCCAAGGATAAGAATATAAGATGTGGTTGTGAGGTCGGAGTGAGGAGCGCTATGTAAGGAGTATATCCCAATTCTTGTCGCCTTACAAAATTTTAGATGAGAAATCTAATACTTTTATTAGAGAATTAGGGGCAAAATGCTGGAATTTAGACGTTTGAGGGAGTTTGTAAATATCAGGAGGTTAAGTGTTATCATCTCTAAATGCAGGGAGGATATCAGGAATTTACTTCACTGAAGGTAGTTATCGAAAAAAAATCACGGCATGTTAATGCCACTCACCGTGTCATTATTATCGTATTTTCACAGCAAATAAAGGTATAAAACCGAAGCAATGGTCTTGTTCGGTGAGATTTTTTTTCTTTCTTCAGCTTCCCTTCCACTCGGTCGCTTAATGAAATTTCAGGACACCTTGCAGCATCAATTGTTGTGCAAACCCTAGATTATGTTAACAGGATTTTGTTTACATATCTAAGCATTTTTAAGAGCAGTTTCAGCTTTACTGGCTTTTAAATTCGGACCACTTAATCTCCTATTTGCTTTGATCTAAATATCCTCTGGTTCATTGAGGATAAGCTCTTAAATTGTAATGCGGTAGTGGTTTAACGGAGGAAGAGTAGGTTAGCTTTGAAACTCGTTTTCTCCTGTAAATTTAAGACTCTTTGGTTTCCTGCTGGATTAGTGATTCTGTGCCGTGAAGCTTGATATGTATTTCTTCGTGTTTGTGGATTAGGAAACTCTAATGACTTAGGGTTTCGAATTCGTCGACACGAACTGCTATAGACGGTTTCCTGGAGATGTTAGAAGTTCGGTGGAGGTAAATGCTTGCTGGATCTTGTTTTGCTAAGTTTTGGAACGATTGAGCTAGTGGTACATGGTAATTTGTAGTATATATTCATTTCTAGATTTTCATTTCTTTTTTTAGTCTTTCTGACTTCGATTACTCGATGGCACATGAGAAAGTTTCCTCTGCCGTGCAATCTCGTCTCTGATGTTAGAGGCATTGAATGTGCGTAACACTGGTTAATTGTCAGGAATTTCTTTTCCTGGGAGAATATTCAGTTACTATTCTTACGGTTGGTTGGAAGCTTGAATCTTCAAAATTAGTATTTTTTGCTGCTTTGTTGTTTAACAATCAATGGCATGTTATTGCAGTTTGACAATTTTCCGTTGTTTTTTTTTTTTCACTTGCTTCCATGTTGCATATAGTGAAGAGCTTCCAAGTACTTACGGCATCTGTTCTTTTTATTTCTATAATTATTGTGGCATTGAATCTATACTAGAATTATGTTTTTAGTTGAGTTCTATGATTGTTTTGGTGCCAATACTCATTTTTGTATTTTGTCATATTGAACTTTCTATTTTATGCTTTTGTTTCCATGACTATTCTTGGAGGTTTCCCCTTGGGGTTGGGCCTTTTCTGCTAATTGCATTTATGAATGTTGTTTTGGCCAATGTTTTAAAACACAGAGGCATAACGCAAGGCATTCCACTACTTGGATGCATAAGGTGTAGTCCAGGCGTAAGCCTCCTTAGTAGAAGGGGGGTGAGGAGGAGGGAGGGGAGGAAGAAGAGGAAGGAGGATCTCATCTTTTGTTTTATTTATTTATTTTATGAAAGATGTCTTATATTAAGAAGTATGAAGATGTATGGCACTAGAGTACTATACCTAAAAGTGTTGTTTTCTGACATAGCTCAGTTTTCTGACCCTTTTTTCTGGCTAGGGAGCAATCTAAACAAGCTGTTTGACCTAGTAGTAAATTACCTAACCTCTCTAATAGTATACCTAAAAGTGCTAAACACAATGTTTTTCTACTTGCATAATATATGTATATGTATTATTATTGCATTGTTTATATATTAATGCTAATGTCATTTAATATATGTATACATATATTAGCCCATCCAACACTTGGAGAGGCATGAGCTGCGACCTCTTAACCCATCCAACACTAAAAAAGATTACAGCTGAGCCAAATACAAATGTAAATCACCTAACCTCTCTAATAGTATACTTAAAAGTGCTAAACACAATGTTTTCTACTTGCATAATATATGTATATATATTATTATTGCATTGTTTATATATTAATGCTAATGTCATTTAATATATGTATACATATATTAACCCATCCAACACTTGGAGAGGCACGAGCTGCGACCTCTTAACCCATCCAACACTAAAAAAGGTTACAGCTGAGCCAAATACAAATGTTCCCTCATTGCCCCTTGCTTGGCTAAACAGTCAGCCATAGCATTGGCAGATCTCCCTACCCATTGTATTCTAACATACAAGTTTCTCATCGAGCATTTGAATCTTTTAAGTTCATTTCTGAAGCACCAAACTGCAGTCTCTGGATTCTGTAACCGCCCACAACCACCTTAGAGTCACCTTCTATCAGTAGCTGCTCCCTCCTATCTGTACAGCAAACTGTACCCCTTGTAGTGCAGCTAGTAGTTCTGCTCTTGTGGAGTCCCCCTCACCTAATGGGCCTGAAAATAGAAAAGCCACAACACCACTTTCATTCTTTATAACCCCTCCCATCCCAGAAGGGCCTGGGTTGCCTAGGCTACTCCCATCAAAATTTGATTTCAAGAATCCTTCAGGTGGGGGTATCCTACTCATGTGCATCTTTATCTTCAATGAGGAACCACTTGCCACTTCTGCCCAATGCCTCCATAGGTCATTAAAATAAAACTGCTGAAATAACTCCAAAGATTTTAGCCACACTATAGCCCTGTACAGGATACATTCCTTCAAATATTGTTGTCTTCTCACCTTCTCTTGGAATATTCTAGCATTCCTTTCTTCCCACACTGTCCAAAGTAGTGCTGCTCTTGCAACCCTCCATATTATTCTTCTTCTTCGATGGCACCAAGCAAAGGTAGAAGGGTCAAAAAGTAAGCTTACATCTGCTGGCCTATTCCACCAGCATCCAAAAACCAAGAAGAGCCAATCCCACAAATCTGCTGTAACAGTAAAGGAAATTAGCAAATGGTTGCAGTCCTCACCATGGGATCTGCAAAGGGTACATCCAAGGTTCAAAGTATCGTTACGTATCGGCCGATACGTATCATTCTGAGACCCTTCTAATACGCCCCTATAGTGGGTGTATCGGGGGTCTGATCGGTTCAGGGGATGGACGAGTCCTAAACCGGCTCCCCTGAACCAGCTTTGAAAAAAGTAAAAAGTAAAAAAACAAGTACCGAAACGCCCGATATGCCCCTACCGGCGCATCGAGCTATCAATATTTTGAACCTTGGGTACACCAATTGGGTGAGATGCGGAAATAGGGCCTTCTCCTTTGTAAATTATCCAAGGTGTTTACTTTCCCATAAAACACTTCCCAACAGAAAGCCAAGATCTTAGGGGGAACAGGTTTGCACCAGACCTCTTTAAAAGGGAAAGGAGGTGCAGACAATGGATGACAAAGGGTCTATCTATCTATCTATCTATCTATTAGCATGTCTCTCCCTTGAGAGACATATTAGCATATTAGCATCTCTCCCTTGAGAGAAGCTATTTCTCTATTTTCTCCATTTTTTGTATTTTCCTATTTTCTTTTGTTTTAAAAATATAAAAAAGTAATCATTGTCTATTTTGATTAGACCAATAAAGTTGTACACTATTATTGATGGCCTTTGGGTTTTCGAAGGCCTCTTATTTAAGTGCATGTTATTATTATTAAAAGAGACATTTGAGAGAGAGAAAGAGGGAGGGAGGGAATAGTAATACAACATAATAAAGTAAAACATTAATAAGTCAAAGAATATAAATAGGTTGAGGTTAAACAATCAAACATGAAATAACAAAAATAAAAGTATTATTTTAAAAATTATTAATTTAAAAACCCACCAAACTTCCACTTAAAACTAATAAATATTAACAAAACTTAGTAAAAATTAAAAACATTTCAATTCCACTTAAATATCAAACTTAATAAACACTAATAAAAAAACAAGAAATTTAAATACAAAAAATATTATTTGGAAGTTTTAATAATATTAAGATTTAAACATGGGTTTGATATATTGCAAATAAAACCTGTGTTCTAATGTTGTATTTTGTTTTGTTTATTATTTTTATTTTATTGATAACTTTGTATTAATTCATTTTTAATTAATTAATTAATTAATTAATAATATTGTTAAAGTTAATAATTTTTATGAGTTGAGACCTTTATTGTGCATAGTGCCCATACTACACAAGAAACTTATATAAAATAGAGGACCCATTAAAATGATATAAAAATAAAAAAATAATGAAAATTTAAAATGTAAAACCCGTTTATCACTCAGACAAAGAAGACAAGCTAAACGGGTTTGTGTTGACCTATTTTTGAAAATGGTTCTAGTTCGTCTAGAAACCTGTAACATGTGATACACGACGTATACAAATAGTAATAATGATTGTAATTTATATAATAAAAATATAAAATAATAATACTAATATTATAATACTTCTACTACGACTAATAATATAATAATAATAATAATAATAATTTGAAACCTAATTACTATAATTAATAAAAATTACTAAAGTTAATAAAAATATTAAAATTTGGCAAGTTTTTATCTAGCAAGTGGCAACTACTAAAAGTTAAGAAATTAATAAAAATTAGTAGTTCATAAATTAAAAAACTAAAATATTTAATAAAATAAACCATTTGCATTCCATATAAAAAATAATTAAAATGTCGTGAGACTCCTTCCACTTAGGGATGATCATTTATAACTTAGCCCAACCTTGGGCTCAAGCAAACATTTTCTTCTAAGCTAGGTCTAGCTCAGAACCACACCAAACCCACACATAATGTGGGCAGTAGGGCTGTAAAATTAATAAAAATTTTACTAAAGTTAATAAAAGTATTAAATTTTAGCAACTTTTGTCTAGCAACTATTAAAAATTAAGAAATTAATAAAAATTAGTATTGATAGGATAATTAAAATTAATAATAAAAAGTAGCAAATTGTTTATAACTTAGTCTAACCCGATTTGATCTATAAATGTCCATGCTCAAGTAACTATTTTCTTTTGAGTTAGGTCTAGCCCACACATAATGTGGGTAGTAGGGCTGTAAATGGATCAGGTTCAAATCAAATCCAACGACATCCACACAACATCGATTATGAAATTTCTAGCATCTTATTATTATTATGTTAAATTTTGAATTTTAAAGCATAAATGCATATATGTATAACTACACATAATATCTTTGTGTATACAATAATTATACTACATATACAAAATAGTAATATTTTATTAGACATGGATTTTAATCAAATTGGATGGGGTTAAATCCACATCCAATCGAATTATTAACCAGATGCAAGTTCTAACATCCAAATCTACGATAATCGAATTCGAAGTCTAATTGGGTATCGAACTTTCGGAGTCTAATGATGGCCCTAGCGGATATGGCCCAAGCTAAGAAACCCCTAATAAGCTCAACTTGGAAGTTATATGCATATATGGTAAATATTATTATATAATATTTAGATAACAAATTTTATATTAATATGTATAGAAACGTTATATATATATATATATATATATATATATATAGCAGACTAGAATTAGATAAAAATTTTAATTTGTAAAAAACCATAGTTTTATAATTAACACGGGCAAGCCTGTAGGCCCAGTCAAATATTATTACACTTAAAGGTGTGGGATGGGCTAGGCCATGCAACCTAAAAAACTGCTAATCCACTATCAAAATTTTCATTGGGCTACACAATGGGGGTAGCCCATCCTTCATAGCTCCTCTAGCTTCAATATTATCTAAAAATAGTTAACCCCCCCCCCCCCCTAAATAATGCATGCATTGGTTGCACTCGGTTTGGTTCAAACTACTGTAACATAAATTTCTATTTTTAATTGTCTATTCTCTTCTAAAAATCCTTCAAATGATGTTCAAAATAGATGATTTTATGCATATTATGTAATTATTACTTATTACCTATTTTATAATCTTGGACAATACTCAAATTTCAATGAAATCTTGAATTTTTGTCGAAAACTTTTTAGAGAGAAATTTGGTGCTTTTGATTTCATTCTCTTGTAGTGAAATCAAAATTTCATGAAATTTCACCTAAACTAAAAACCATGTACCAAGCTGCAGAATGCAGGCCTTCTTAACCTTTTACATATACATCTCCCTTATCATAAACAAAGCATCAAGCCTTGCACATGCTTTACATGTCCACGGCCTAGCTAGTCCAAATAAAAATGAGAAATACCTAGAGAAGGAGTTTTGATGGTAACAATAGGTTAATTTGGATGTGGCACTCACAAGTGGAGGATTGAATGCAGAACCACCATCTTGGATGCTATCAAAGCTTTCGGAATTTGGTTCTTTCCTAGGAGTGCCACTGAAAGGGATGGAGGAGGAAACAATAACTTTTCTGGTGGAGGTGGAGAGGAGAACACTAGAGGAGAAGGGTAAAAAGGGAAGGAGGACTTAAGAGAAAACTCTTTAGGCTAGCATGGGACTTAAATGAAAATGTAGGGGTAGCGACAAAGGATGGTAAGGAGGGAAGGAGAGGAAGAAGCTCCCCCTGATTAAGGGAGGAGGTGCTAGTTGTACATTACTAGAGGGACCAACCATGAAAATAGTCTCATGGAATAATTGCGATCTGAATTCAGGCCATAGGAGAATGGTGACCAGTTCTCATGTGAAGACATAGATATTCTCTGTTTGCAAGAAATCAGGATAGAACTAGTGGGAGCTCAAATTATCAGAAGCATTTGGGAAGATCATAGCTGCGATTGGGTAACATTGTAATTGGTCAAATAAATTGGGTAACATTGTTGGATAAAGGCACATCTGGGGGCTTCGTAGTGATATGGGACAAAGACACAATAGAGGTCAAGGGCCCAGAAATGGGGCAATTTTTTATTTCAATATGGTGTAGCTCACTAAAGGATGGTTGGGAGTTTGTTCTCACCTCAATGTATGATCCAAATGAGAACAAACTGAGGGAAGGCAGAACTTGATGGTATTAAAGATGGGACAAACCCTAGGTTGTAGGGGGAGATCTCAACAATATTAACTTTGCTCATGAAAAGAAATGGTGGGATCCAAATCGAATGGGGGAATTAGAGGCTTGCTGAATTTATGGAAAGATGGGAGTTGGTGGACTTGCCTTTGCTGGATGCTAAATATACATGTTCAAACAATCAAGATGAAGCAACTTTGGTGAAACTGGATTGTAACACTTTCTTCAAGTAAGATTCAAATAAAAACAAGAACTCTAGTTTCACTTCCATATCCATTGATACCCTTCTAATAATATGTTAATAGATTTCTTTTGATAAAAAAAATTGTTAATAGATTTCCAAATCTAAGATCTTGGTCTTGTTTGATAGTTCACTCAAAAAAAATCGCTAGATATATCAAAATAAAAAAAAAAAAGAAGTTTTGATCTATGAAAAATAGCCCTAAAGAAAAGTTTGGCATTTCCAGCTTAAGGTCGAAGAAAACTTTGTGGATATCTTGCTAAAAACATTACAACTTAAAACTTAACTAAAACTAAAAAGTAACAATATTCGCAATGCCCTTAAATCCTGACAAATTAGAGATTTCTTATTCTTTCAAATGAATGAGTGAAGTTGGGATTTAAAGTAACTGACACTCATCTTGGCCTCCTAGAGAGAATTGGTTTCACTGGTAGGGCCCAATAGAGTACTTATCTTGGTCTCCTGGAGAGATACCTTTTCTTATTCCTAAGCTACATAGCCTGCATAAATCGTTTTTTTTTAGTTTTTGTGCGTCCTTAATATCTCTCTCCTTCCAGGTGAAGTGTTATGAACTTATCAGCATTGTAAAGCTTGATTAGGAAGGATAAGCTTTGATCTCATCAACCTTAGAATTGCCAACAAATTAATTGGATGCCAATCTAAATTGGGGATAGGGGATGCAGTCAAGCATGCTGTAAACTGAAATGAAGACCACACAGGTAATATTATATTTTTCTATTATTTTTTATGTTAATCAATTTAAACTTCTTTCTATGTTTGCATGCATGCATTTTTATCTATCATCAACAATGACTTGGCTTGCCTAAATCATAAGAGACTCGGTGAATGGACCAGCTGCTGATTAATGATCCCAAATCAGATAGATGTTGATACTGATAATTTGCTACTTGCCAATTGCATTTTCTCAACTTACAGATAATTGTGTATAGACAAAGTTCAAGACAGTATCCAGTCCACCACTCCCAAGGTCCCGGGTAGTGGGGACCAATTAACTTATGGCCATTGGTGCAGCTCAGATT
The DNA here is from genome assembly GCF_056320005.1 of Nelumbo lutea. NCBI lineage: Eukaryota > Viridiplantae > Streptophyta > Magnoliopsida > Proteales > Nelumbonaceae > Nelumbo > Nelumbo lutea. The sequence continues at coordinate 41,473,372 of NC_142686.1, read as the reverse complement.
GCCCTTAAACCTTTTAAGTTACAACTTTTCTAACTTGGTGTCTTTTTTATAGAATTTCATTCTAATTTGTCTTGCTTTATTGCATTTTCGGCATGCCACTAAATTGAAGAGAACTCCTTCAGGATTCACAGAGCACACCAGAAATACAATCCTCAACACAGGTGTCACATGAATCACAAAGTGACCAACCAAACAACACGACAGCTGAGGCTCCTGTAGCAGACTCGGGTTCAATATCTGTCTCAAGTAATGATAGCAGAAAGGTTTCTCGTGAGGATATTGAACTTGTAAGAAATTCTATATGTTCCTTGTTTTCAAAAGGATTTTCAATTAATTCTAGATTTCTAGTTTTAACATCTGTTGCATTGATTTGTTGTTGCAGGTCCAGAATTTGATTGAACGCTGTCTACAGTTGTATATGAATAAAGATGAGGTGGTAAAAACTCTCTTAAATCGAGCAAGAATAGAGCCTGGATTTACAACTCTGGGTAAGTCCATATAATTCTAATTAGTTTTCCAATAAACTGTTTGGTAGTATGAGTTAAGTTCTGTTGTTTTCTTAACACATAAATAAATTTACTAGATCTTTTATTATCAATAGAAAAAGGGAAAAACACTGATCTTTATTTCTTGGCATTCCATTTCCATTGTCTTTTTCCTCTGCCCTATTTTTTGGAAAAGGTAAGGTAATTTTATTAGGAAAATTGAAGATACAAACAGAAACCTGCCATGGATAGGAAAGTACTCCAAATTAGCTTCCCTTTTTTCTTCAGGTTTCTGATTTTCTAGCTGCAGAGCAAATCCTTCACAAATTTTGGCATGACCCAACAAATCCCCACAGCCTTTAAGAAATGGTCCCACACCTGGGCAGCAACCGGACAGTGAATGTGAAGATGATCAGTAGTTTCTGGATGTGACTCACAAAGAGCACAAGAGTTATCAGAAATCTGCAAGCCTCTTCTTTCTAGGTTGGTTCTGGACAGGCATTTATTTAGAGCCATAGTCCAGCCTAGGAAGTTTACTTTTGAGGGACCGATTGAGTTCCAAAATCCAAATCTGCTTAGATGGAAGAATCCTCACTCCCCACTGCAGATCTGCTACTTAGCATTCCAGCCATTGATTTTATTGAGAAGCTACCCTCTTTAGACCAACTCCATGTCCACTGATCGTCCTGACTGCAGTTGATACTCTGATGTTTCCAACAATCTCATAACTTCGTCCAATTCCCAATCAAAAAGACTTCTTCTGAACTGTGGAGCCCAGGTCACCTCATTATCCGAGGAGGTGTAAGAGTCAGCAATCAAAGCATTCTGATTGGTGGTTCACTGATAAAGAAGAGGAAAAACTTCAGCCAAAGGGTTTTCCAAGCACCAAGGATCTTTCCAGAATCTGATTCTATCTCCTCTGCCTACTTTGAAACTTAAGCACTCTCTAAACATGGGAAAGCATTTCATTATGCCTTTCAAAGAACAACCCCAATTAGGACGTGGATCTCTCGATCTCCAATTTCCCCACTCTACCCCAAACTTGGCAGCAATCAGGTTTCTCCACCAAGCTCGTCTTTCTAAGGCAAGTCTCCATATCCATTTACTAAGAAGAGCCAAATTAGTCACCTTAATTTTCCTTAAACCCAGTCCCCCCTTCTTCCATAGGAAGACAGATTTGCTCCCAGTTGACAAGATGAATCTTCTTACCTCTCCACAAGAAATTCCTTTGAAGAGTCTCCAATCTCTTTGCCACCTTTGCTGGGATAGGGAAGAGGGAAAGGAAGTAGGAAGATTTGAAAGGTTACTTTTTAAAAGGATTACTCTTCCTCCAAAAGAAAGATATTTTGCCTTCCAAGAGGAAAGTTTTTTCTCCAATATTTCAATTACTAGATCCCAGATAGCTGAAGAGCATTTTGCTCCCAAGGGCAGCCCCAAGTATTTCACAGGTAGAGGCTCCATCCGACAAGTCATCACTGTCACAATCCTCCAAATTAGGAACTTGACCGACTGGGATAATTTGGCTCTTATTGAGGTTGACTTTCAGACCGGTCACTACTTCAAACCAGCTGAGAATCCCTAGTAAGTTTTCCAACTACTCCGGGGATGCATCTATGAAGGATAAGGTGTCGTCAGCAAATTGGAGGATGTTGCCTTTTTCCTCCCCTAGGGAAATTGCAAACCCTTCCCACAAACCAGATTCAGCCACCCTTAGACTGAAGAGAGATAGGATATCAGCTATACAAATAAAAAGCGGAGACAAAGGATCTCCTTTCATAAGTCCTCTGGAGCTCTCAAAGAAACCTGCTGATTGGCCATTTATCAGAATGGAGAACTTTGGGGAAGAAACACAGACTTTTCATCCAATTCCTCCATTTTTGTCCAAAATTCATTTTTTCCAACACGGAATCTAGGCATCTCCAGTTTACATGGTCATAAGCTTTTTCTGTATCCAGTTTGCACACCAAACCTGGGATCCCCTCCCTCCTCTGCCCATTCTTTTTGATTCAGACCACAACTGCTGGAACAGCTTTGCTCGTGAGACTTAATTATTTTGCTATATTTATTCATGAAATACTTAATTGTATTTTATTTATATTATATGAAACAATTGTTTCCATGTACCATGCTTGAGAATTAGTATGGGTGAGTACCCACCCCCTGTATAGAGTGAATAATGTGAAATACCCACCTAGGGATTAACAGGTTGGTTATTGAAGGGGATTCAAAAGTTGTTGTAAACTGGCTAAAAAAAGAGGAATGATCAATCTGGAGATTAAGAAATGAGTTCAGGCGCTTTAAGCAGGCTTCTAAAGATATGGAAATTCACATAAGATGGATTAGGAGATCAGCTAATAGCATAGCTGATGGTCTGTCTATCTAAGCAAGGAGTCCAAAGGCAAGCTATGCTCTGGGCTATATTATAGCTAGTGGGACATCCTTTGGGTCCTCTGGGCTTGTCTGTAACTAATGAATTTTTTTGCTGTGTTAAGCTTGGGTCTGCATTGTTAAATTTATGTGGACTTTTTGTCTACCCACAACTTGTTGTACACATTCTGTTAATTTAATGAATCTTTTCTGAATTGCTGATAAAAAAAAAAAAAAACCACCTAGGAGCAAGGTTCAAAGTATCGGAAACACCAAGTGTATCGGAAAGGCAATTTTAAGAGACGTATCGGGATACACTTTGGATATGCATGCGTATCAGAGAAAAATTAAGATACACATAAATACACTTGGAAATACTATAAATACTTTAATAAATCATAAAATTACATCAATAACACTAAATATAAGACCTCAATGAGGTGTATATACGATAAATTAATATATTTTAATGGTTTTATGAAGAAATATATTGTAATTAATTATAATTTCATTAAAAATCCTATGCTTAACTATAATTTATAAATTATAATTCTTAAATTTTAATGTTTTATGGGATGGGAAAAACCCAACTCTCCTATCCAACCATAAAACATGCACTAGCACAACTTCTAAGTGAAAATATAATCAATAATTATTTATTATCTATTTCCAAAAATTATAAAAAATGAATAAACATTATATAATATATTCAAAAAATAGTTATTAAAGAAGAAATTTCAATTGCTTTGTGGATATGATAGATCATCCATAGAATTATAATTTATTCAATCATTATGATCAAATGATAAAATATAATTATTTAATTTTTAATTTTTAATTATAAAAATACAAAAATAAAAAAAAAATAAATCATTAAATAAGAAATTTCAATTGGTCTGTGGATATGATAAATATCTATAGAATTATTATTTATTTTTTAAATCTAAAAATATAAAAAATCAAAAAAATACTAAAGAAGAAATTTCAATTGCTCCATGGATATGATAGATAAATTCATAGATCTAAAACATATTTAGTCTTTATAGGAGAGAAAAATTACATTTTCAAATTTTTTATTAATTTGTATTTTCCCTAAATATCTTCATGAATTTTTCATAAATTTATTAATAACACAAAAAAATATGATTTTGAATGTAAGAAATGTAGATCAACATAAATTTAAACATTCAAGAAAAAAAAAGAAATCACAAGATATTATAAAAATTTGAAAAAACATATCTATTTTTGCCATATTTTTTCAAAATTTCAAAAAATTTCAAAAAAAAGTTAATGATTCACACTTATTTTTTTGCAATTTTTTGCAAATTTAGCACTCTAGGAACGAGGTTTGGAGTTTTAGAGTCATTTGGGGGTGAAAGAAGGCTTATTTCAGGGAAAATAAGCTTGCTTTTCCCCTTTTTTTTTTCAGTTTTTGGCCGTATCTTTTTCGTCGATACATTACTGATATGCCCCGGTACACTCATGATACACCTTGATATGCCCCCGATACAGGTCCGGTACGCATGAAAAAAAGACGAGACGTCCGATTTCCATGCGTATCCTGTATCTGCTTTTCAAAGATATGATACGATACGATACACCCCATGTCAGGCGTATCGTATCAAAATTTTAAACCTTGCCTAGGGATAAAAATATTGTTTCCATGTCCCACTGTTTCCATTGGCACCAAATGCATTACAGATTTGGATTGTAGCATTATTATTGTTTCAATGCATCTGACAAGGATATGTATATCCATTTGAAACTATGATCCTAGCCACCATCTATCTTCTTCAGCTGAACCTTTTTTATTGATTCTTCAGTCAACTCTTTTTTGTGCAGGCTGGCCTAATGTCTCTCTCTTTTTCTCTTTTGGATTCTTGTTAATTCAGTATGGCAGAAACTGGAAGAAGAAAATGCAGACTTTTTCAGGGCATATTATGTAAGACTAAAGCTGAAAAAACAGATCATCTTATTCAATCATTTACTTGACCATCAATACCACTTGATAAAGTATCCTGCACCTCCAAAGGTTCCGCTTGCTCCAATACAAAATGGAATCCACCCCATGCCTGGTAAATTCTCACTTCAAATCTTTCAGTATATTCTGATCAGAAAGGTGAAGGCACTGCAATAACCTTTGTATTTCAATAGATGAACAATCCCCCTCGCTTTTTGATCAGTAACTATCAAATGTATTTAAAATAAGAAAAATACATTCTTGTAGTAGTGGTTACCTGAAGCTATCTACCTATCTAAGGGGATAAAAATACTCCTACAATCCCCCTCCCTTAGATAGGTAGATAGCTCCATGGGTCACCGAACCCCAGAACATCTGATTTTGCCAATCCATCTGCTAGAGCTTCATGACTTCATCAAGTCCCCAAACTCCCTAACCTATGAGTCTATGTACCCTCCTGATATGAACAACCTTCCCGAAATGTCCAAAGTTGCATAAAATCAACCAGATTACAAGTGTGTTTAACAAAATTCACTAAATTAAACTTAAAGCTGCAAATTGACAGAATTCAGGCTTGGCTTTACCTACATTTAAAAAACATGACTTTCCAATTTAATGATCTCTTGTTTTAATCATCCGATGCTGTTGTGTCAATCTAGTTCCTATTTCTTTTGACAATTTCAATGGAGCATCATTTGTGCATTGTTAAACTTTATGGTTCAATCCTTAATTTAACAATGTTCATATGCCAATGCTTGTGATAAAAACTATTGCCCAGAGTCATGGTCCACTTGTCTAAATTAGTTGGGTTCATGTTTAGTTTCTGATTTTATAATGTTTTATCATGCTTCCTGAGAAACAGAAAGAATCTTCTGTTTGTCATCATATAAAAGTCAGGATAGCTAGTTTAATTCTCTACATCCTTTTCTTGGAAAAAGTTTCTAGGTTTCAAGTTTATAACTACATTCAGTCCTGTAATATGTTAGGAGCTAGATCGCTGTTATCATTCTTATTCAATGCCACCTCCTTTTCAGTGCAGTTAACAATTTACCAATGGGCTACCCCGTCCTGCAGCAGCCCCCAATTCCAGCTCCAGGTCAGCCCCATATTGATTCCATGGCCTGCGGCATATCAAGCTGTCATGTGGTAAATGGAGTCCCAGCACCAGGAAGTTTTCATCCCATTCGGGTTAATTCTGGGAATGAGTAAGAACATTTTTTATCTCAAGCTTGTTGTTCCTTGGTACCTAGTTGCTCAGTTCCCCATGTGAATCCTATGGTTGAGGCAGATCAAGCAAGTGAGCAACGTCTAATCAGCTTCCCTGTTGAAGCATTAGTTTTCAAATTTGTCATATCTATGATTATGTTCCATGTTTATGTCTCCGGTACTCTTCTTATGAAATGCTGATTACATGGTTACATGTGTACCTTCCTCTCTTAGATGATTTTTTTTTTTTTTTGTTTTGCTGAAAATAACTGCATAAAAGAATTTACTTTATCAAAATTAAGGTAAAAACTGTATGAAGAGGAACCTGAACTTTGCACCCTATTGAGTCAGAAATAGAGCCAATTGGATAGGATGTTAAAATGATCTTGTTTTAGACATGTTCCCAAGTTTCCATGTCAGTATTTGATCTGATACTTTTCAGGGGATTCAGTTCTAAGCCTTGGAATCTGTGCCTATTGGTCAACACAAAGTGTAGATAAATTAGTACAAACAGGTTTAAATGATTGTTCCTATCAGTAAACCTGATAATTTCTGTCGGAGAATGTTTGAGAACCCTAGCATATTTCTGTCTTTATAAATTGTTCTATTATGTGTATACTTTTTGTCTTGTCAAAGAGTTACTCTTTTACAAGTCCAACCTTGAATGTGAATACAGTATGGAATGTATGGTGTGAGGTGCCCTGATAATGTTTGATCTACTGGTTTGTCCATGCATTTGGTTTTTCTTGCAAGAAGCTTTGTTAATGCAATTGCTTGTCTTTGCAGTACCATAATGGACAACAACACATCTGATGTGGCACCAGTTATACCCCCAAGCAGTGCCATGTCATCCATGACAGAGATGGCTGTGAGTCCTACATCAGTGGCTTCTAGTGGTCACTTTCCATTTACTCCATCAGAGATATCAGGTATTGGTGTTGACACATCAGCACTAGACACAGCTTTTACATCAGATGTAACAACTTCAGTAGGTATGCAACTAGGAGCAGATAGTGGCTCTGGAAATTTGAGGGACTCCCTTAGATCATTGGCTCAGATCCCTTGGAATTTCAGCCTCTCAGATCTTACAGCCGACTTGTCAAACTTGGGAGGTAATCTTGTCATTTTTCAAGTTAAAACCATATTTGAGTGTGCAGTTTTGTTGTTGCAGCCACTGAAAACTATGATACTTCAGATAATTGATATACAGTGACCTTGTTTCTTTGATCAATCCTCCTCCCCACCAAAAATAAATAAATAGAAATTTTGAAATTAAAGTGTGGTAAATCCCTATATTTTTTTGGAGTATGGTTTATAAAATGTTGTTAATTATTTTTTAATAATATATGCATATATATGCATTTTCAACATTGACTATTATTATGTGACATATAAAGAAACTGAGTAAATGCTTGATAATAATAATAATAATAATAATAATAATAATAATAATAATAATAATAATAATAATTTTAAGTTTTGTGAAAGGTAAAAAAGAGTTCTTTCAAAAAAGACTAAGTATCAATTGAGAAGGCTAAAATTCTAGAACCACAGTTTAATACATTGGCAGTCATTATAATATATTTTTTAGCTGTTGCTCAATTACTGAAATGCAGACAAAGCTAAATGAAAGTAGAACTGAAAACCAGAATACATGTAATTACTCTATACAGATAAATATTACTTTTACTAGAAAATGTTAACTTTCTGAACATATTTTCAAACTTTTCACAGATCTTGGAGCCCTTGGTAATTATCCCAGTTCCCCCTTCTTGCATTCTGATTCAGATAATATTCTGCTCGATTCCCCAGAGCAAGATGATATAGGTATGAAAAATGAATTTCCTTTGTTTTTCTTATGTTTCATTTCATAAATTCAGTTGACGCATTTTATTTGTTTGTTAATCTTCTTCCATTGTCTGAGAATACTGAACCCATTTGCTACATGTAAATTACCTGCTCAAGGACATGATGCAGAAGAATGTAAGGGTGCAACTTAGGTCAGGTTGGGTTGGGAATTTGTTAAATTTTCAATGGGCTAGAACCCTAACCCAAGTCCAACGTAGTTGAAAAGTCAAGTCAGGCAACCCAACTTGCAGCCCTAGAAGAATGCCTAGAGTATTGAAATCTGCTATCTAATGGGTTTCATTTAGATCCATGAAGAGATAACTAGTTTGCAGTCAGCTATCCAGATCCAAATAAGTGGTGTGATGGTTTGAATTGTTTGGTGTGGGTCCAACCTATATGAGGGGCCCACCCCACCTTTTCATGCTCCCAAAAAGGAGTTGTATTGTGTAAGCCAAAAAGGCTTCCACCTTTTTGGTTTTAGCCAACATTCATAACCACCGAAGTGGAGAGTGAGAAAGAAGAGAAAGAACCAAGGGTTTTTCTAGGGTTTTGAGTTTTGTGAAGAAGAGAAGAAAGAGCTGGTTTCTATTCCATTCAAGGCCAAGTTTGGATGTGTTTTCAAGCCCATTCTTGATGTGATTAAGTTCTGTTCAAGGAGTCAAGAATCTCACTCCAGTTCAGATTGGTTGCCTCTTCTTTTCTTCTCAGTTTCATATTTACAGGAACTTGGTGAGATCTAAACCTTTGTTTTTGTTGAATCCACCTTACACTTGGTGACTTGTGAGCCAAGGATTATTTCCTTGATGTCTATAAACCTCTAGTTGCTACTAGAGAGGACTGTTGTACCCATTAATTTCTGAATTAGTGGAAGACTTTTGCGGACCATAGGTCCCATTGTTTTTCCCCAATTTGGGGGTTTTCCACATAAAAATTCTGGTGTGCTATTTGTATTTTCTGTTACTTGGTTGAATTGTTTATCTGCTGTCATTGATGTTGACAAACCCATTTTAACACACAAACTTAGAGGAAAGTTTCTTGCTGTCCTGGGATTGCTTTTCACACTCATTTTTGCTACTGTAGTGCATCTTCCCCAACACAAATTTTCTGAATATAATGATTTTGATCAAGAGATCTCCTATTTCCTGATAACTGACCCATTTGGGACCCATTGACTGGCAAGTGCAATCCTGAATGTCAACCGTGTGTGCTTGCAATATGACAACCCATATTTGGTATTGGCAAAACTATATTAATTCATTATGATTGAAGACTGACTGAACTTTGTTTAGAAGAGTCAATTAGCTTACATTTTATACAAGGAACCTTTTTTTTTTTCATTTTCATTGTGCATTTAAGAAAATTGGCCAAGAAGGCTTCATGGACAGCTGGGTACAGACCACAAAGGATGAATTTCAAAATGCTTTTTATTTATTTCCAAACTTTAGAATGTGTACTAGTCTTTTTTCTTGAATATCTTAAAAATTTGCTCGCTAATAGTTTGACCTTGATTTCAGTTGAGGAGTTTTTTGTTGATTCCGTTCCTGGGCCATGCTCTCAGTCCGATGAAGAGAAATCATAAAGAACTAAAGGTGAGATGTTCCCCTTCTTCATTTTCCTCTCAAGTCCTTTGACAAAGCATGTCTGTAAAAGCAAAATCCTGGTCCATTAAAGCGAAAGAGTTGGAAGAGGTTAAAGAATTCAATCTTCATTGTAGTTGACTGCACCTAAGTACATTTGAGCAGTACACTAGCAGGTCGATAGGATACATGGTCATATTACTATTAGACTTTTAGCGGAGATCTAAGAATATTAGAAGTTGAATCTGTTCGCTGCATGTTAAGAAAGCCATGACCCATTCCTGAAATTTGCTGGGAATACAACTTAAAGAGTTAACAGTGAGTACTGAGATAACCTATTTTAAATAATCAGCATGACCCTGCTGTCTTAAGCTTGTTGCAGTTTAAACTGAATATTTATATTAGTAGGAAACCAATGTTTTAAAACCTGGACGATGGCAGACCCACTTTCCTTTCCAGGTGATGGCTCACTGGTCTGACCATCTGGGTTGGTGGGTGAATTCATGCCATTAAAAGATGAAGCAGGGGGTCATTGGCGAACGATCAATTGATCGAGAGAGGGGAGAAACTAAGTGGGGGATTGGGAAAAGAGGTAGCAGCTTAGAGAGAGAGGGGTTACCAGTACTGCTGCAATAACATCTACAGTTTGTGCCGCCGCTGTCACCTATATCCTTAAGAGCGAAGAGGGTTAGAGAGAAAGATCAAACGACTAGGGATATGATAGGAATTTTAAGACACCCAGAGAAGAATAAAATCCAGAAAGCTTAGAGCTAGAGGAAGTACCATATGGTCAAAGATGGCTTTTACTTTGATCTACTTAGTACCAGATAGACCTCTACTTATTCTATATTATTTCAAGCTTGTAGTGTCCAAAAGTCCTAATTCCTTTTAAGAGTTCAGTCATAAGTACTGTTTATGATTAAATACAAGTGCTTTTCGAATTGGCTCTACAGAATAAGTACGAATACTTTGGATGGTTAAAATAGGGGGCTCGGATTTGCTACCCACTGGCTGTTCCCACATCTTTACCCTCGAGCTGCGCATTGGGAATATCTCCCTTGTCATTCATGGGGAGATGTTCCCAATACACGGTGGTGCTTTGTGCGTAGGGATGTGGGTAGCAGATTCAGAGTGTTATGAGTTTGAGTCACAGTCCTAGCAGCCGCATATCAGGAGCATCTTTTGTATGAATTAATTCATGGTGAGATGTAGACATAATGCGCTATGACCAGAGAACTTGGCAACTAAGCCATGGGTTGGCATCTAATTTTCTGATATGTCCTCCCATATGCATGATTTTGTTTTTCAAATAAAAAGAACAATTACCATATCAGCCAGAAGGCCTGTAAGAAAAGGTATCATTTAGCCAAATACGTGGCGCAAGTCCAACCAGGTCGTGCATTATTGCTTTCGTCTCTTGGCAATCTAGAAGAAGTCCATTTGACATGGAATCATGGATGCTAGTCTAGCTGAATGATTGGAAAACCAACGTCTGTCCAAAATGACATCCGGACTTTTCATAAACTTGAAAACAACTTTACATTTTCATTTATATTTAACTATTTCAGATTAGCAGCGCATGCTTTCAAGTTTCAACTGTCATGATCATGACTCAAGCCATTCAACCAGCCCCTCTCTAATGAGCAGCGACGTTACCAAATCAGACTGCAAAAATATCAAAGGGGTTCAAATATTGCGGTAAATTAGGGAAAAATTTGGGAATCTATTTTTGACAGCCTGTGCTGTCCTGAACAGGTGCCCCACATGCACGTCTCAGCATAATTCAACTGTGTATGGAATGGGATCTGCTCCATGCACATCCTACCATGCATTGGAAACATCTCCCATATTAATAAGTTGTTATTCACATGAGAAGTTCCCAATGCAAGGTGGATGGAGACATATCTTCTCCTCACACCTGGTGCCTCACACGTTCATCCTATCATGCATTGGGAACATCTCCCATACTTATCAATTATTATTCATGGGAGATGTTCTCAATGCACGGTGGATGTGCCTGTGAGGCGCCCATGTGTAAGGAACAGATCCCATTTCATACACAGTTGGATTATGCTGTGGCCCTGTGGGGCACCCATGGGAATTCCTTTTAAATGAAGGCTTCCATGCATTCGGCTGACGCAAAGGGGCATAATCATGTTGAGCGTCAGCTTAAATTAAAAAATCCAAGCATTTGTAAATACTGATTGTCTCTTATCATTTAAGCAAGGAGCGAAATTTTCTCAACAAAATACACTTACGTCATAAAAGTTAAAACTATTGGACTTTATCTTCACCAATTAATAATTGGTTCGTTTATGGTTCTTGCCTGTTCTGAACCGATTCAGACCTGAACTGATTATTTTATGAATAATATATAAATGTTTCTCAAGTTTTTGTATCTTTATCATATTTTATATCTGAAAGGATTAAATTTGCTAGATAACATATACGATAGATTTAGTTAAAAAACACTTGATTTATTAATATATAAATAATTACTGTCATTTTTATTAAGATTATATATTTTTAAAAAATAAAATTTGAGTTGTTATTTATATAAATAAATACAGGTGTCAATATAAGTGGGTCTATTGGGTCAGACCCAATTATCCAAATTAAATAATCTGTATGGTTTGAGGTTTATCATTTTGTTTCAATTAAATCAAGACAGGACTGAGACACCCTGTCCAATGAAATGATGGAACTCACTGTGTTTGGCTCACGGGAGATGAGAAAGACGACCCTGCTTTGGTTCCATTAGCGGAGAGATCGAGTTTATGGCAGAGAACGAAATCTTTTACTATGGTTATATTGAATCTGAACGAGATAGGTAACGGGCTAATGGCGTTTGCAAAATGGAGAAGTACAGATACACACCATGCAAAATTCTGAATTCCAGCCCCCCCTACTACTAGCCCTCTCCCTGCTATAAACCACATCCTGCCCGTGAACTTGACATCAATTCACGGTCAAGATGCATTCCCCTATACTTTGGGGCTATAAAATTCTGATCTGGGCTTATTGGTCATTCTCCCTTTTCTAAATTGCCCAACCTCAGTCAATTTGGCACAAGTGACGTGGGTCAAAGAAATATATCATTAGGATGCTTGTATTGAATCCGGGTTTGCTCCTCACAGAGCACGTCTCACAGCGCTTTTAGTCATGCAGTGAGAACATCTATCACACTTGATTTTGTCACTTCTCACAAGATGTTCCTAATGCAGGGCTGCGATGTGCTGTGAAGTTAGTGTCAAACACGCTCCTTGAGGAGCAAACCCAATTTCACACGCTTATCTTTCAATCAAGAAGCGAAGGACTCAGACAAATGGTATACGAAATGAATTTATACACAATATTTAAAGATTCTAGAGCACCGTCCCTAAGTCCCTACTTCCCAAAGGCCTAATTTGTTTGCGATGTAACTTCATTTGCATTTGTACTGGTGCAAAAGTATGGGACTATAAATGAGTTATATTGCAAATACTGATTCTTTTTTGTTTTGAATTTTACTCTTCTTTAATTGAAGCGCAAAGTAAAAAAAATAAATAAAACTTAAGGCAAAGTAAAACCCAAACCGAAAGTAATCTAATATTTATGCTGTTTTAATTTGTACTCAAATGCATTTGCACTAGTACAAATGAAATTGCATTGCCAACAAAGAGAGAGGAACACCCAGAAAGCAGAAATGCAAAAAATGAAAGGGACGTACAAAAATTGGAAACGATGAAGGAAAAAAGAGATACCTGCACTAGCCAAAATTTTTCCTTGGCGGCCAATATCTGAATGACCAAAATGAAGTTATACACAATATTTTAAAAACAGTCAGAGAACCCAGTCCCTACTTCCCTGAGGAACACCCAGAAAGGGGGAAAAAAGGAACACACCACTGACATAAGGTAAATAAGAAACGAGAAAAGAAAGAAAATACCTGTACTTCAACATGCAGGCATGCACAGACAGATTCCCACCCATAATTTTCAAATATGAAATTTGTCAACATCAAACGAGCTGATCGATCGATTCTAATCCCCTGCCTTCAAGGATGAACTGCAATCTTCTTTTTCATGGTGGAATCTCACCACAATGCATGTAATATTGTCGGCACTCCCACGAGTAAATGCAGTCTCTGTCAACTTCCGGGCAGCTGCCTCAGGTTCTTCTTCAGTTCTTGCAATGGAAACAGCATCCTAGTGTGCAAAATAGTGGCACAGATACATTTACTATAATTTTGAATCAACTGAACAGGAAAAACCAATATAGCAAGAAATAATACACAAAACCTTGAACTTTGGTTGTTTAGTTAGACTTTTTTAAAATTACAAAATGCTAGTGGAAAATATGGCATGGACAAATGAATAGGGAAAATCTATGATACCAGAAAGACATGGTACCGGAAGAGCTTTGACCAATTAAATTTAAACCACCCGTGAATTGTCATGAATACCACCTGATTGGTCACCTGTTTTATGATACCAGTTGATCGGCTGTAAGTTTTTCTGGCAATCATGCCTTTCTGGTATCATAGTCGAACCCAAAAAATAACTTCCTCGTATGCATTCCTTTGTTAAGAAATTAGTGCAGATGCACTTTTATGAGAGATTACCATCCCATTTTCTTCCTTTTTCTAATATTTCCTTAGGGCTTATTTATCAAAAATATAAAAAAAAAAATCCTTAAGCCTTCACACCAAATAACTAAAGCCTAGAAAATTAGTGTACCAAAACAATTAATAGAAATTAGTAAAAAGGATTAAATCATAGGTTAACATGAAAAAAACCAATTATTGGACCCCAATTGGAGGGGGAAAACACACCTTTATGTCATACATTCCTCCAAATTTTCAAACTCACAAAGGGAATTCAAAGGGAAAAATCTGACCTCATTTGGAACCACGTCCCATAGCCCATCAGAAGCTATCACCAAGAATTCAAATTTATCATCTATCTCCTGTTCCTGAAAGATGTGCAATCACATGACATGGCACTCAATCCATAAATTTAAGTGCAAGTTATAGTTAATTGGCTAGAACTTTAGCAATATACAATTGCATAGAAAATCATGTAGTTAAATACTAAATATTGAACTCTAGCTTAAGTGCTCAACATGCAGCTTATTCATGCTTTCATCAACCCTTGACTCTATAGAGCATCTCATAAATCAGCTAGATATGCACCCGATCTAATTTGCAATATTCAAGCCCTCATGGATAGCCAAAATGGTTGATTTCAATGTAATCCACAGAGGAAAATCTTTTGAAAGCTGGCCTAGTCAAACACGACACATAGCATTCATATTGTCAAGGAAGGCAGAGTTTATTCAGACAAAATTCGTATTGTCATATGAGAATATATCCTTATTTTGGTAATCAACCTTGAAATCATCCCTCCACACTTTCCACAAGTAATTCATTCATAGCTTCTTTAATTCACTCAACCCGTATTGATAAAAAAAAAATCCCTCAAGCCATTCCATAAAATAAGTGTCAAGACCAACAAAAAGCAATGAGATACACAAGAAATTTCCTAAGACACAGTTGCCTACCCCACATTTTCTAATTAAACCATTTTTATCTTCTCTTTTGAAAGCATTTGAACAAGTCAAAACCTTTAAACAAGAGATAAACATCTTTTGATCAAACAAGAGATAAATATCTTTAAAGTCATCAGCATCAGTTACTACATACTGGGACCAAAACGGAAGAAGAAAATCATAATACAAGGAAAATTGATTCTCCTAAATCAATTTTCTATAAATACCAAGTTTGTCTAAGTTGACACAACACCAGGTTAGTTCATTGCAGATTAGAGAGTAGAGACTTTTATGTACCTGAATCTCAGGTTCTGCCACTACAAACTGCTTCAATAAGCGGTCACCAAAAGCTCGAGACATTGCCAACACCCCTCCAACTCTCCATGTTCCTGCTTAAATAACAGGAAGAAATCAATCGAGTCTTGAACCAAAAAAAAAAAAAAAAACAACTTAGTTGATAATTTCTATCTAGGAGGAATACTCAACTGGACTTTACAACTCCCTCTGTTTCAGTCCAGCAGTCCCAATGCACATGCATGTGCAAACACACATACATACACAAAATACAAGAAATTGGGCCAGCCGTATGAATTTATAATTGGATGTATTGCATTTTCCCAGGACATTTAAAAACATACCAGATTGTCAAGAGGGTCTCTGAATCAGAGGTGAAGTGATCTAGACACATCATGATGTTGTAAGCATACCGATCAAAAGCACTAGGCTTAAATATGAAAGAGTGGTACATTCCTAATTCCCATGCACATAATCTTTCACCATGCATGAACCCCGACAGTCACACCAGTTGAACAACAAGTCCACATACCACCATATAAACTCAACTCAACTAAACCTTAATTCCAACCACTTGGAATACTTGTCACACCCCACCACATGGATAGAAAAATAAATGAGCTTGTGTTTCTTAAAAAGACAAAGCACACACAGATTTGACAAACAAGTAGTTACCAGTGGATATGCATGAACATTATTTTGAAACAAATTACCTGTAAGTTTAACAAAGGGGAAACAACATGAAGTGTTCTGTCTTCTTTGACAAGTCAAAGTATTTGTTGACATGGCCATGGAGTGTCAGACATAACAGAAAACCAAAGGGAAGAAATCGGGGTTTTGTCTTCACCATTCTTTCTACAAGGGAGAAATTGGGGAGGATGTTGCCCTTAGAATTAAGTAGGATGGGCAAATGGAGGGGTATGTATGGAGTCTTATGTGAGAAGCAAATACTACTTAGATTAAAAGGAAAATTCTATAAAACAGTCATAAGGCAACTGTGCTATATGGAGCAGAGTGTTGGGCAGTGGAGAAACATGTCCAAAAAATAAGTATGGCAAAGAAGCATATACTGAGATGGATGAGTGAAAAAAACTAGAAATGATAGGTCAGAAATGAAGTCATTCGAAGGAACCTAGGAGTAGCTCCAATAGGTGATTAAATGAAAGAAAGTAAATATGAAGGTTTGATCATGTGCATAGAAACCACAGTATCTGTAAGAAGAAGCAATCTATTATAAGTTAAAGGGAATAGAAGGGCTAAGAGCAGACTGAAAAGGTCATGGGTTGAAGTAGTACAAAATGATTTGAGCACTCATAATTTAACAATTGATATGGTATTAAACAGAATGGAATTGTGAAACAGGAATCATGTAGCAAACCCCATATGGTTGGGATAAGGCTTAGTCTTAGATGATGATGATGATGATTGTCTTTCTACAAACATCACCAGTGCCATGCTAAAATCCCACCTAATGAGAGGAAGGGAAGGGAAGGGAAGCGGCAGAATTTGACAGAAATAAAACAAAATAATGTATTTTTCACTCCAGTATAAAATAAGACCCAGTTAAAGTCTTGAGGAGAACAATTAGTGGCGCTTCCTTAGATATTTTTTCCCGGGGATAGGGGTTTGAGGCAAGGTGATCCCCTTCCCCACTGCTGTTCTCTCTAGTTGTTGATCCCTTGGGCAGGATGGTGAAGAAAGCTGAGGGAGTCGAAGGTTTCCCTGTTGGTGATTCAGGTCCAACCGCGGCATTGCTGCAATTTGCAGACAATACCATGATCTCCACATGAGCGATGACTTGCTTTTTCTCAGATTCATTTGTTTCGAGGCAGCCTCTGTTTTGAAGATTAATTTGCAGAAAAGTCAGCCGATTCCTGTTGGGAGTGTTCCCCAAATCAATGAGTTAGCTTCTACCCTGGGATGCTGGGCAAGTTCTCTGCCAACAAAGTATCTGAGACTTTTCCATTGGGGGCTGGCTGCAACTCCATAGCCATCTGGGATCCTGCCATCAAGCATTTCAGATGAAAGCTCTTGGGATGGAAAAGAGATATCTGTCAAAGGGGGTAAGCTTACTCTTATTCAGTGTGTTTTATCCAATCTCCTCACTTATTTACCTGTCATTGTTTCACAGTTCCAAGATCAATTGAAGCTACACTGGAAAAGCTACTTAGGGATTTCCTCTGGGAAGGACCAAATGAAGAGGAAAAAAAAAAATCGCATGGAGTGGGACGAAATCTGTGAGCCAAGGGAGGTACTGGTTTGAGGAAGCTAAAAGTAATGAATAAAGGGCTACTCAGAAGAAGGCTATGGCGGTTTGGGAGAAAACACAATCAGTTATGGAGGCAGGTGATAAGCAGAAAATATAGCACCGTCCCCTATGGATTGAGAAAGTAATAGGTTCTGCCTGTCACAGGGTTCCTTTGAGGGGAACCGACCTCCAGAGAAGAAGATAAAGAGATGAATTGAAAAGGGTTTTTCTGATATCCCCTTATTACATGGCCGACAAGAGTTTATATATTCTGCTCAGGTCGTTACATGGGATTTTCAATCTTACGTCTGGAATCATTCCTGGGAAGATGGTGCATGTGCCCTGCGATAATCGACCTGTTTAGTGGTGGGAAAATTGCACGTGATGGGTGAATGGCCCATAGTTGTAGTCATGGGCCTGGTACAGGTCCTAACAGAAACCCTCATGCCTGTTCAATCTTATTGTCCTTCTGTGTGGAAGGGGGTGATGAACTTAAAGCAGGTCTTTTGACAGGAACATCCAGTTGAAACCCGGAAATGGAGAGCAGATTTTCATCTAAACTGATGTTTGGAGTTCTGACCAGGCTCTTTGTTCTGTATGTCCTGGTCGTTATAACATTGCAGACAACAAATAAAAGTTAGTGAAAAAGTGTACAGATTGGGTTGGCTATCAGTTGGTGTGGGCACCTAAATTTTGATGTAATTTAAATGATTGGGAAGTGGGTTATGTCGTAGAGCTATTGAAAAGATTAGAGGCTTTTCAGTTGAATCCACAGCAAAGGGACTCCCGTATCTAGGTGAGAGAGCTTTCAGGATCTTTCTCCACTAAATATTGTTATAAGATGCCAGTTGGTGA
Organism: Nelumbo lutea; assembly: GCF_056320005.1. Lineage (NCBI taxonomy): Eukaryota > Viridiplantae > Streptophyta > Magnoliopsida > Proteales > Nelumbonaceae > Nelumbo > Nelumbo lutea. The sequence goes on along the minus strand of NC_142686.1, from coordinate 41,455,003 downwards.
GTTTCAAGCTACTCCCTGGAGCTGGATTTGGTGAGCCCAGGCCACATCCAAGGTGGTTTTCTTTGTTGGGCTGCTGGATGGAATAAGATCCAAACCGTGGATTTGCTACTGAAGAAGGGGTTGATCATCAACAATGTGATGTGTGTTGCCTTTGTGGGGAATCACTTGAGTCTGCTGACCTTTTCCTTATTCCTTGTCCTTTTACTTCTCTAGCCTGTCCAGTCATTTCCTTAACTTTTTTTCTAGGCAATAGGTCTGTTCTTGATCAGTGGCAGATTTCCTATCTTCATGGATAGTGGGGGGCTTTCTATCAAAGAAAAAATTTTGTGGCATCTTTTGCTATTCACAGTAAGCTGGGGGTATGGAAGGAAAGGAATAATAAGGTGTTTCAACTTTCAAGGAAAGGTTTCCTCTCTGGATATTGTCGGGTTTCAGTTCTACACCTTTTCTCTGGGATTAAAATCGACTCCATTAGGGCAGGTTGGTTTTCTATCATTTTCTGATGCTTTTTGGGGATGTAATTTATATGCTACATTGCTTCATGTTTAGCATTTTGTAAAGTCTGAGGATGTCTCACCCTCATAGTAATATAATACAATACTTTGTCGCCTTTCAAAAAAGAGACCCAATTAAATTAGAGAGAGGGAGGAGGGAGGAAGTGAAAGGGTGATAGAGGCAGAGTTCCCCATGTTACTTTACAGAAAAATCACATAAAACATGCATGTAGCAATTTTCTTTTAAGATTGAACTTTCAACACTTTTTAACCCATTTTTGGAGTTGAAAACTAAATTATTTCCTCACCCTCTCTACTATGTTTCTGGCACGTCTAATTCTAACCATGCTCCAAAACACCACAAGGCAAGTATGTTGGTCTTCAATCAGAGGTGGTGTGATTATGAAAGGTTCTTCCCCCTTCATTCTTTGGTGGACAATTAGGATGACGCCAGTATAATCCCAAGAATGCAAAAAACTCAATCCTTGATATCACATTGTTAAGAGAAACATGGATTCTAGCCTCACATTAATGACAGCGCAAGAACCAAGAAAGGAACTCCATGACATCAATCACCTAGGACATCAAAACAGCCCACCAATGGGCGTCAATATGAGAAGCAAGGAGGTCCATTTGCATGGTCCCTCCATTATAAAGAAGTATGTGATGATTATAATCACCATTCAATGGTCTACTTATTTTTTGACAGCACAAAAAAAGATGGAAATGGATTGGATTATTATCACCATATAAAAAACTAATAAGACATTTAAGTTTGGATATTAAATCGGAAAACTTTGCGGTTCTCATTCATGCAAAGTTAATCTCATTATCTGGAACATGAGAATAACCAAAATTGGTTCCCTGGAATCATACCAAAATCCATTGTAGATTTTGGCAATAACTAATCCTAAGTTCAGAGGCATCACGTAACTACCCCAAGCGCATGTCAACAATTGCAAATTGCAAGTGGTGTTTCATGATTGTGCAAGTCTGTCCTTGCAGTTAAACAACCAAAAGAACCTTAACTGCTAGAGAAGAGTACCAGTAATTCAAGACAAGGGTCTTACCTGCCTGCATAACAACTCCCCCAGCACTTTCAATTAGTAATTCAAGACAAGGGTCTCACCTGCCCACATAACAACCCCTCCAGCACTTTCAATTCTCTTCCTCTCATCAGTTCGATTTGGTTTATGATCTTCAGATAGAGGTATAGCTGACAAAGAGGAAGAAACAAGGACTATCTTCAGGAACTTCAGTTAAAATCCATTATTCCTTTAATGCATATAACATCAATCAGAACTAATAACCAGCTAGAAGAGCATAGAGGAAAAGCAAAAGGGCAAGAGAATGTCTTCTAGAAGTACAAGAACAATTAGCTTTCAAGGTCTTCGCTGACACCAATTTATCAAGGTACAAAGCATGAGAAATCCATGCACACATAAATGCAAAATCAAGAAAAAAAGCATTTTCTTCCTTCAGTTCGTACATGTCTCCATGAATTTCATTTTATGCATACATTTCCAATGCTCCACTCCCTAACATAGGCTAACAAGACCTCTTTCACCACCTTTATAAACATATATATGGTGAACATCAGAACTAGTATCAAGCACCCAACCCTAATGATTAGGACTAGATAATAAACCACAGTAAAAACTTTATTCAAGAAACATTACTAGTAACAGATAAAAAAATAAAAGAAAAAGAAAAATAAGAAAATAGCAAAAAGATTGAAAGGGAAATCCTTATCCTTAGAAAATAATTTTCTTTTTAATGTATAACCAGAACACTTTAATGTGTAGCAATGTACAAGAAACGATCTGTTAGAATAATGTTAAAATAACTTAGTTGCAGATGTTAGGGCCTGTTTGGCTAATTAAAGTTTTTTTTTCTGTTATGTCTGTTATTGTACTCAGGGGCACAAGGGTCTTTTCCCTTATTATTTCTGTCGCCCTATATATAGTAAAATAAAGATTGGTGCCGCTAGTACTGTTACATTGCAAAACCTTCTCTCTTCTCTCCTCTCTTCTCTTCTTTTCCTCTTATCTCTAGTCGGCCACACTGTCGAGATGGTATCAGAGCGGGAATGCTGATTAAAAGAGAGAATATCGATCAACCCAAAGAACAGATCGAATAGACTAGAAGAACAGAAATCTGATTCTGGACTACAAAATAGCTACAACTGGTACAATTCTCCCTATTTTTCTCTTCTTTACCCTCCTTGGTCATGTGCCGAGTGAAAACCCTATGAATCTGGGGCGGCTGAATGCTGTCGAACCTGTGTAACCCCAGTTTTCTTGGATCGTATGATCCTATTCATGTGTTACGACAACTGTAGATCAAGGATGACCTGTCTTCTCATGGTTTGAGTTGACTATAAGTAAGAAGGATCTCTCCTACTGATTAGTGGTTGTTGGACATTCTGGAATTCTGGTAGGTGGGGACTGTTAAAACTATACAGGTCTGAAATATGCCGAATATTACCTCAGTTTTTGTCCAGGAATTTTGTACTGTTTGTACTCAACCTGGTTGTTAAACCCAAGTGTGTGGGTGTGAACTGAGTGGAGCATTGTTTTGTGGTGTAAGGAGGGGTCCTAAGTCCGGTATTTGGGACTGATTAACTGCTTGACCATGTCAACTAAGAATTCTGCTACTTCAGAGATCTCAGGGAGCCACAATGGAGTGAGTGGGGGAATGGATATGAGCTTTCCCATGGCTGTTATTCCCTTTGATGGTCTGAATTACCTTGAGTGGTCTAGGGGAATAAAACTCTACATCACTGCTAGGGGGAGAATAGGATACATCAATGGGAGAGTAAAGGAACCGAAGTATAGGATACAACATGGTGATGTCTTGGCTCTTGGTTTCAATGCTGCCACATGTAAGGAAGACTTTTATGTGGGCTAAAACTGCTTGTGAGATATGGGAACAAGCGAAGTCCACTTATTCAAAACAGAGACACTATGCCAAGATATATCAACTACAAGCTGAATCTTCTACTTGCAAGCAGGGAGAGAGGAGTCTCTTGATGCACTATTCTGATTTGACATCAATATGGAAAGAACTTGATCACTATCAAAATGTGAATTGGAAGTGTGATGAAGATGCAAAGGCCTATAAGTCACTTGTATCACAGCAACGAGTGTTTGCCTTCCTCCTAGGGCTGAATCTGTCATATGAGTCCATCGAGGTACAGATCTTGGGTAGTAAAGACTTGCCATCAGTCCAAGAGGTGTATGCCTTGGTGCAGTCAGAAGAAAGCAGACGAAGTGTGATGAATGGTGTAGAAGGGGAGTCAGTTGCCCTAGCTGTCCGGGGAAATTCAGATACAAATGTCAGCGGTGACTTTAAAAGGGGTGACACTCAGAAAAAATCAGAAGATAAAAACAAGCTTTGGTGCACTCACTGCCAGAAGACACGACACACGAAAGATACATGTTGGGATCTCCATGGAAAACCTAAATGGGCACAGGATTTGGGTAAGAAGTCAGCATCGGATTAGGGCAAGAAACCAGGCCAGCATAATCAAAAAAGGTATAACTCAGCTAATATGGCATCAATAGAGACTAGTCCTTCTATAACTCAGGAGAGACATCCTAGTTCTGACCCTAAGGAAGATATTATCAACTCCTTCCGTGAACATTTGGAATTGTATGGTAGGACTCTCCGCCAAGTGGATTATGGGCCTATTCCTTCTACCTCAATTGCGTCTACATCAGGTAATGCCACAGCCTTCCATGTGTCATCTCATACTACTGATTCTCCTTGGATTATTGACTCCGGAGCCTCAAATCACATGACCGGTAAGTCAAATTTATTTCAGACATATAACATTCTCTCTGGGAGAGGTAAGGTAAAACTGGCTAATGGTTCTTTTTCTACCATAGCTGGCCGAGGCACCTACTTAGCCTTACTCTTCCTAATATCCTGCACGTTCCGAAATTACCTATTAATTTGTTGTCCATTAGTAGTCTTACTCACTCTTTGAACTGCTCAATCACTTTTTTTCCATCTTCATGTGTGTTTCAGGATTTGACCTCGGGGAAGACGATTGGTAGAGGAAGCATGGTGGATAGTCTCTACGTGTTGGAGAATAATACTGGTCTAGTGGCGACTGAGTCCACAAGTTTGTTGAGTGAGAGTCAGGCCTATTTATGGCATAGTCGTTTAGGTCATCTTTCTTTTGAGCCGTTAAAAGCTATGTTCCCAAAGTTGTTTGAGTCCTTGTCAGTGAGTCAGTTACAGTGTCAAACTTGCCAGTTGAGTAAGCATTGTAGAAGTTCTTTACCTTTACGAAATAAAAGATCTGAATTTCCATTTCATATTATTAATTCTGATGTTTGGGGTCCTGTTACTCTACCTACTGCGGTTGGTTATAAGTATTTTGTTACTTTGATTGATGATTATTCTCGATACACTTGGGTTTACCCTATGCAATCTCAAGATGAAGTGCCACAAATTGTGAAAGATTTTCAACGCATGGTGTTCACTCAGTTCCAAAAGGAAATTATATCTTCCAGTTGGACAATGCAAAGGAATATTTCCATAGTGATCTCACGAAGTTCTTTGCTTCGAGTGGGTCACTTCAGCGAAGCTCTTGTGCCAGGACACCCCAACAAAATGGTGTGGCTGAACGAAAAAACCGTCACCTTCTCGAAGTTGCTCGTGGCTTGCTGATTCATATGAATGTGCCAAAACAGTTCTGGATGGATGCAGTATTGTGTGCGACATATATCAACAATTGCATGCCCTCTCGGCTACTAGAGTATAAGGCCCCACATCAGCTCTTGTTCCCTACAGCCCCGCTGTCCACCATTCCGATGTGTGTTTTTGGGTGTCGTTGTTTTGTCCACAACCTGTCACCTACTCGTGGTAAACTTGACCCTCGAGCTATTCCTTGTGTTTTTCTTGGTTACCCTTCATCTCAAAAGGGGTATCGTTGCTATGATCCCATTGCCCACAAGTACTATGTTTCCATTGATGTCTCATTCTTTGAGAGTCAACCGTTCTTCTCGGATTCAACTACCTCCTTTACCCGACCCTCCTCCGTTCCGGATTTTTCATCATCGCCATAAGAGCCAGCAGAGTTCAAGAGTCGTGGAGCCGGACACCATGCAACCAACACCATCGGATTCACCCGAGGCAGATCCGTCTCATCATCCAGGTACACTTGCTCCCATTGCTCCTTTAAATGTTGATTCCCCTGTCACCAATGATCTTAATATTCCTATTGCTAAGAGAAAAAGTGTTAGATCTTGTACCACTAATCATCCTACCTCTAATTTTGTGTCTTATGAGCATGTTTCACCTTCGTACCGTGCCTTTCTCTCTTCTGTGGATAGTGTCCCCATTCCTAAGACCATGGCAGAAGCTTTGTCAAAACCTAAATGGACAGATGCAATGTAAGAAGAAATTGATGCCTTACACAAAAATGGTACTTGGGAGTTGGTAGATCTTCCTGAAGGGAAGGAACCAGTGGGGTGCAAGTGGGTGTTCACAGTGAAACACAAAGCTGATGGAACTGTTGAAAGGTACAAGGCTAGACTGGTAGCAAGAGGCTTTACACAGGTATATGGAGTGGACTATGCAGAGACTTTTGCTCCAGTAGCGAAGATGAACTCTATCCGGATTCTCCTTTCCTTGGTAGCAAATCTTGACTGGGATCTTCACCAATTGGACATCAAGAATGCCTTCTTGAATGGTGACTTGGAAGAGGAAGTGTACATGACCCAACCCCCAGGGTTTTGTGCCAAAGGCAGTGAACAAAAGGTGTGCAGGTTAAAAAAATCCATATATGGGTTGAAACAATCACCTCAGGCTTGGTTTAGTAAGTTCCATTTAGCAGTCCAACAGATGGGATTCAAACAATGCCAGTCAGATCATACCCTGTTTGTGAAAAGAGGTGAAGGTAAAATTGCAACTCTTATTGTGTATGTGGATGACATAGTGATCACAGGAGATTGGGAAACTGAAATCCAGAGACTAAAAAAATTCTTAGCCACTAAATTTGAGGTGAAGGATCTAGGCCCCTTACAATACATTCTTGGAATTTAAGTTGCCCGCTCTCACAAGGGCATCTTTATTTCCCAACGGAAGTATGTACTAGATCTACTAGAAGATACAGGCAAGTTGGGGGTAAAACCATCCGATTCACCTATTGAGCCTAATCACCATCTGGGAGACAGTTAGGGAGAGTTTTTGAAAGATGTAAAGATGTTCCAGAGACTCGTGGGGAGACTTGTATTTGTCTATGACAAGGCCTGATATTGCCTATGCAGTGGGTGTCCTTAGTCAATTCATGCACAGCCCGAGGACAACTCATTTTGAGGCTACAGAGATGATCTTGAGATATCTCAAAAAGTTTCCTAGAGCTGGTTTGTTGTTCCAGAAACATAGTCACTTAAAAGTGGAAGTATATACTAATGCAGATTGGGTAGGAGCAGTCAATGACCAAAAGTCTACCAGTGGGTATTGTGCCTTTGTAGGAGGAAACCTTGTCACATGGAGAAGCAAAAAACAAAGTATGGTGGCTAGATCCAGTGCTGAAGCAGAGTATAGAGCGATGGCTCATGGGGTTGCGAAAATCATGTGGATAAAAAATCTATTAGGTGAACTGGGTTTCACAGTAAGCAATCCTACGTCACTCTACTGTGACAATAAACCTGCCATCAATATTGTTGCTAATCCAATTCTGCATGACAGGACGAAACACATTGAAATGGACAAGCATTTTATTAGAGAGAAACTTGAAAGTGGAGAAATGTGTACACCATATGTCAGCTCGGAAGAGCAACTTGCAGATATCTTCACCAAAGGTCTTCATCATGTGCGGCACAAAGATTTGTGTGACAAGTTGGGCATGATTGACATCTATGCTCCAACTTGAGGGGGAGTGTTAAAATAATGTTAAAATAACTTAGTTGCAGATGTTAGGGCCTATTTGGCTAATTAAAGTTTTTTTTGTTTCGTTTTTTATTTCTGTTATGATTATTATTGTACTCAGGGGCACAAGGGTCTTTTCCCTTGTTATTTCTGTCGCCCTATATATAGTAAAATAAAGACCGGCGCCGCCAGTACTGTTACATTGCAAAACCTTCTCTCTTCTCCCCTCTCTTCTCTTCTCTTCTCTTCTCTTCTCTTCTCTTCCTCTTATTTCTGGCCGGCCACACTGTCGAGAGGATCAAAAAGGCCAGATATAAGTATATCATCCTTTATGGTAAATACAAAATATCACATATAAACAAAATCCTTGTGCCTCAAACCCTTTGAATTTAAGGAGCATTAATGTCCTTTCAGGATAAGGCTGAATATTGAATTTTTGCCCTCTTTTAACCAAGGACCTTAATCGTTTTTGCACAGCTTGAATGCCTTCAAGAGAGGTATTTAAAAGGGCGTTCTTTTTTTGGATTTTGAGAGGGGGGACAGTTGGTCAATGGGATTGACCAAGAAATCCATGTTCTTTCCAGATTTATGTAGGGAACAAGCAAACTTTTTCCTGAGGAAAGTTTCGAACACTTGGGAAAAAATGCCCCTTTTAATAATGGATTTTTATGGCTAAAATGGCCATTGCCTTATTTACCTGGGAAATAAAAAGAACATGGGTAAATGCACTTACTCAGTTAAGTGTTTCAAGAACATGGGTAAGTAACTTACCGAAAAGCGAATGGGGCCTTAGACTTATGTGAATATGTGATACATACGAACAATCTAATCATTCTTTTTATGTGCATGTATTTCAGATGGGGGGCTTATCATTTATGAATAGCTTCTTGAAGTGTATAACCAGTCCTTCATTGCTCAATAAAATTATCAGCAGAGCAGTGTATTCTGATCAACATGACAAAGAGAATTTAAACTATTGCAGGGATAAAAACACAGAAAGGAAGTAATCTGGATTCTGGACCCCTTCATCAATATGTGCATGCCCTTACTATTATTGGCCATGAGTGCAAAAGAAAATCTAATTGCACACCTTCATCCAAGACAAGTATATCTTCAAATATCAATTCCCACATCCTTCATCAATGTTGGTTTTTTTTTTCATTTTAACTAAATTGAATTGAGATTCCACTCAAAAAAATATCTTTGAATGATTCGATATGTGAATTAAAACTTCCAACGTTATATTTTATTGTTAGGTTATTGGTAAATTTCCTTTAAACCAGTGAATAGAAAATATAAGATATGAGGAGAACCTTTTCCTGCTTCTGATTTCACTGTTCGTGAATCTCCAACATTTGCAACATACAAATGGTTGCCAACCAAAACTGCTGTTGAGGCTGTAGAGCCATCATCCCTGCAAGTATTTCTTTCAGCTTCCAAGAAGTCCGCATCAGTCTTTTTATATGTTTCACCTGCAAGTTTGCCCAGTTTCACCAAAAAAAATGAAAACAAAAGTTAATGAGTTATAAACAGTGTTCTGCACAGGAGCCCGTAAAATCTTAACCCAATAATCTTCCTCCTAAATTTTAAACTGCATTTGGTTGCAAAAATGGAAGAAAGGAAAATAAAATATAAAAACAATAGACTCTGCCTTGTTTGACTGACAAGAAAACCAAAGGAGAAAAGAAAGTTAAGACTAGGAAGGTAAGTTCTCTTCGACTTCTTTTATTTTTTACAAATGAAGGCAAAGAAAGCAAAGGAAAAAGTGAAGAATGAGAAGAAGCTACACTGCCCATACTTCTTTACTTTTCTTTTTCTATTTTATTTTCATTCATTTTCTTTGCAAGTCAAATGCAGTGTTGGGGTCATGAAAGGAATTAAAGCCCAGGACTCCAATCATGGGCTCACAAACCTTGATAGTGGAATAAGAGAATATCTATTCCAAGTGTTTGGAATAGTGCCACTCCTAGGTAGACAAGAAGCTAACCTCAAATGAGGGTTGGAAACCCCCAGCTTGACCAGAATCAGTGGCTTTTCCAGGAAACGGGAAAAAGAACAATACTAAATTTATGTTGTTTGGCATCAAGACCTTCTAAAAGCTATTGGAAGTCCTTGAAGTGTTTACTCCTTTAAAATTTTGAATAAGAGTTTTATGATGTTATGTACTGGGCTAGGTCCCTTAAGTTCCTTCTGAGGTCATTAACCATTCTCCTTGTCAGAAAGAGCATAGAAAACCATTTTGCAATTTCCGTGTCTTTTGATCTCAAAGATGGTATCCCCGCACCATATCATTACCATTGACAGACTTTCTACAGGCCTGTAAGCATGTAGCAGCACTAAGAAAACACTTATAGCAGTGGGATGGAGAACTTGAACGCACTTATAGCCAATTTCGTATCAGTCATGAACTGTGGATGCCTCATGAGATTCTCAAAAAGGTGTTCCTTCAAAAACTCAGCAGCACGTGAACCACCATGACCTGTCATGACATATCATAATCAAATCTAGAATTCTATTTTGAAAAGGTTGCAGTATAATTTATAGTCTAAAGACAATAAAATGGTAATTACCACAAAAGCCCATTACCCAATGTAATGGGTCTTTTGAGGGGTAAAGTAGATATAGACCTAACCTCCAGCACTTTTGGAACAAAGTGGCCACTCTCAGACTTGAACCCACATTGTCATGCTTGTCAGTCCAAGATTTCAACATTGCACCAAGCAATGACCCCTTAAGAAGGTAATTACCATCCAAACAGAATATCAAGACACCAGTTGACACCAAAGAGATTTGGACCACACACCAATTTAAATTCCTTCTTATTATCATAATTATCATAAGTTGGATTTTTTTTTTTTTTTTGGGTGGGGGGGGTGGAGGTCATGATTTCCTTTCAGTGATACACCAATCTTTGATTTTGAACATCTCAGTGAGACCCATAGCATGGTAAGATAAAAAAACACATATCTACACCATGCATCCTGTTATTCTGCATTCATGTTGTGATTATCACATTTTAGACTCAACTCTCAAGACTATAACTTCACTTAAATCAAATGACCAGAAAATATCTAACCATCGAATATCCCAAACAGACAGACTCTTTTTCCACCAATCTTCGACATTTTAACATCATAGAAGTCTTCCATGCTAGCTCTCTTCCCCATAAAACTTGAATAGCCACAGCTCAGCTTCCCATCTTCACTGTCATATCAGTCAAAATATGAGTAACCATTTATGTCATGCCTTCCAGAGTAAGCATGTAATAGGAATGCTAGGAATTAATTTCAAGTAAGAAAGAATCGAACTGGTGTGATGTCATAAGATGCACTGCCAAAAACAAGCCATGTAATAAGAACAGGATGAATCTTAACATGCTTTACATACTGTCCAGTCTCTACCACTAGTCCTGGAACATAGTCTAAATCGCATACCCAAGTATCAAACAGTAAACATCCTTTCAACAATATTCCCTACACCGCCAACAGCTATATATAATCTAGCAACAAATTATCACACCAACAAAGAGAAGGGGGCATGGTAATTTAGAGAGAAGAGAGAAGCGGGTATGAAATTGGATTTCTACATTCAGTTTGATCAGCATGGTTCCCTGGCAATGGTACACCTTTTATAATCAGTTGGACATCATAAATCAACAAACATCGTTTATCAGTATAAAACATTCAAAGCAGGGCATGAAAACCTCACAGGGACCTAGCCCTTTGGCCTCCATTCATTACCCAGATTATAGGTAGGAAATTTTCTCATCATTATTCATGAAATGTTTTTATGAATTTAAAGGCAATTTTCAAAGAAAAGCTATCAGCTTCCAGAGGAGTAAGAACAGCAGAAATATTGAATCCAAAATCAGCAAAAACACTCCAATTATTACTTGTTGACAACTAAATAGGATCTAGCAATTAACTGAAGGCTGATAATGACCTCGGATTACTATGCAGAATATCCATATCCCAAAGATAGCGTGTCTAAAGTAATCTAATGTAAGTAAAAGTCCAAGACAAACTACATTTCATTGTAAATCATCTAGATCAAAAGAAATCTATATAATGAATTCTAATCAACAGCTTATAGCAGCATTCCACTTGAGCTATTAGGTAGCTTTGGTTGGTCATTGACTGGTAGCTTAGGATTTGCACAAAAGCCTTGAGTTAGGGATGTTATGGAGCTTAAGTAAATAAACAAAACCTTAAAAAAAAATTATATGCATTCCTATTTGATGCAGGCTGGGTAATTTACCAAACCAGATCTACATGAAACTTAGGAAAATAAAAACCCTGATAGGAGAATCCATGCCAAAATAAGGTAACACATGCAATGCTTATGTGGTTCTAATTGGGCATGGTTGATTAGCATTTAACCTTCTAGATTAGCTGAGGCATTTCAATCACCAAAGTGTGGATAACATTTCAAACCTAATCAAACATATGTTTGATTAGTTTCCATGGTATCTCTCCATGCATCCACATACAAAACATTCCAAACAGATCCTTTTTCCCTATATATCTCATATCATTTTCCCCATTGACATGTTTCAATCCTTTTTATCCACAACAATGGTAAAAAAGAGTTTTGGTAATGAGTGGATATCTTTATAATGGTTTTTTTATATAGATAACAGAAACTTTTATTAATAAAGAGATTAAAAAGGAGGATACAACGGGAGGGAGGGGTAAAATCTCTTATATCTCCCTAAAAGTTTACTCCACATTACAAAGCTGCCCAGAAAAGAAAAGCTCTTCCCACCCCTTGCTCAGCCAAAGAATCTGCCAGGGAATTAGCACACCTTTTAGTCCACTGAAACTGAACTTCCATGTTTTGAGTCAAATGTTTAATTTTCTTTTTCTCATTCAAGTATTTCCACAAACTGAAGTCTTCCTTCTGCAGCCACCTAATAACCAGGCTCGAGTCACCTTCCACCACCAGTTTCTTTATAATGGTTAATGGCTTAAAAACCACCTAGCTTGAATGTATGTGCATGCATGTGGAAGTATATCTTATGGGCATAGTTGTCAAGGTGACACCTAGGCAACAAGGTGCTCATGGAGGATCACCTTGCTTAATCACCAAGCTAATTTGTGTATATCACAACGAAATACTTTTATATTCTTAATATTTTGAAAATATAATAATAAAATAAACACTGTTAAACTAAAATGTTCATTCTGTGGATTTATATACTAATTTCTTTTATTATTTTGTTATTTGTTAGGGTTCAATCAACACACATGTTGATGCATGCTGTCTTCATCCCTCAAAAACTTAAAAAGTAAATGCCTGAACAAGTAATATGAATTTTCTTTTCTTTCTTCTTCTTTCTTCTCATGAATATGTTGATTTTCTATATTTGAATATGAAGTTTAGATTTTATGAAAATCATAGATAATTATCAATGAATGATGGTTACTAGTTGCTAAGAAACCTAGGGCACTACCTTAGGATTCAAGTTTTAAAAAAAAAAAAATTCCATCGCCTAGGCAACTAGGTGACTATGCACCCCACTGTCGCCTAGCCTCCCCTTGAAGCCTTGAAAACCATGGTTCATGGAAACTTTGCACAAAAGACCTGTTGAACAAAATTCCCTAGTAATGATCCTTTTGTAGGACACATTTACTTGACCATGTCATTTTAATCATGAGCCAGCTTCCATTAAAAGCAGAAAGTACAGGTAATATGATGGAAGCTGCAACAGAATAAAAATTACATCTATCTGCATTTCTCAAAGATCATAAGGACAAAACAACATCAAGCAATATCAACAACAACAACGAAAATCAGAAGAAATTTAACAATTAACATGTGTAAGATGCAAATAATAGCAATGCGAAACAAACAAGGTACCTTCTCCACCCTCCGCTGGCATAGCCACTGTCCTCCATACTTTCTTTCTCCGGAAGGACATCAACAATAACTCCTGCTTTAGCAGATTCACCTGTGTCAACCATCATCTTTACAATTCCTTTGAATTTGCGTTTGGAAAGATCTGCTAATCCCAATCTTCCATCCAAAGCCCCCCGAAGATCCTTCGTCAACTGCACTCTCCCCTTGGAAAAAGTCCTAATAAACCCAACTCGAACGATTATATTCCTTAATCTAGCGTTGTATAACATCTAAAATAAACGACCAGAACTTCGTGTTCGTCAAATACCAGAACTTCGTTTTCGTCAACGACAAAACTGCATAGAAACACCGCAGCACCTCCGCATGAACTAAACTAAGCATTAAATCAAGATCAATGTATCCTCTACAGATAAAAAAAAAAATACGAAAGCACAACAACAATAATGGTAATAATAACAAAGGAATGAACACAGATAATCTACCAATCTTAATTACAACAACTGATTGGATCCTCCTTCCAAACTCTTAACTCAGAAAGATCGTATTAAGAGCTAATCCCCCGATATTAGTTCCCGATTTGGCTTATCAGCGGTTCAATAAATGAATCAGATCTCTTAGAATCTGAAATCCTTCGTACGGATGCATGTATCTCCCTTAAATCATCAATTTTACTGGGAATGGCAACCATACGAAAACAGTTTCGGAATCTTTCTTACAATTCGAGCATTTAATTGTAGTTACAAGGACCAGAACTAATATAAGAATCCTCCGATAGATCAGCTCCAATCAGCCATAACTTTAGAGGAAAGCACTCCCGGTCACTAGAATCGAAAGGGCAATGAAACCCTAAAAGAAATGATCGAAAATCACTCTGAGTCTGAGGTAGATTTATGAACAACGGAGCCGAGAGAGAGACAGACGCCTGGCTCCTGTGGGCTAGCACTGCAAAAGGGAACAACAACGTGGCAGTGCTCATGCACGTCGCTTGAACTTCTTTCCGTGCCTCCTCATTCTCACATGTACAACCACGTGTACGATCACGATTGGCGGGAGGCGACTGAAACTGAAATTAACGTCCAGAGTCCTATTTCTATTGGCTTCTGATATTATTAATTTATTATTACGTATTCTCAGTAGTTATTGGCACTCATGCAGCGTTTTTTGGGCGTTGTATGAGCACAGAAACCCGAACTTGGAATGGCTTCCGTTTACCGGAAAATGGTGCCACATAGGTGCCAGCGAGGCAATTTCGTTTTTTTCTGATCAACGGGAGTTGCTTGGTATCGTTTATCACAAAAAACCCTAGAAAATGGAAACGTCTCCACGTATTTTGTTTCGTTTATGTTTATTAAATAAACGTTTGTATTTATTTGTTGGTAAAACCAAAAATTATAATAACTATAATAGTTTATAACAACTAGCGATAACATCTCAAGGTAACTATGAATAAATGCATGACGCTTTGTTTAAGTTTTAAAAAATAACTTTTGCAAATGGCTGACATGCATGCATGAACTAAATTAACCTAAAAGTAACCAAACGCTCCGTATGGGAAGCGAAAAAATACCGCTTCCCAATGGGATAGTGACGTAGATCCGATATGACAAATGATGTGGCTTGCAATAAAAACATTACAGTGCTTTGCGGGGTATGAAAGGAGTATGCACTAAACCCTAACTAACTCGTTCTTCCCCCTCCTCGAACTATTATCGTTGTCATTCCCACACACTGCTGTTTCTCCGACTCTTGTCATCGGTTCTGCCATTCCCACTGCCGCTGTCACTCGGCAGTTCCCTTCCCATCGTTTTTCCTTTCTCCTCTACTAGTTGTCGCCCTTTTTTTTCTCAATGGTTTTTGATCTATTGCAGGTGATATCCATCTCATCTCAAACGTTCTTCTCAGTTTGCGATACTGTCACCGGTAGGTTTGATCTCATCTTCTTCGTTCTTCCCATTTTTTCTGTCATAGGCATCAGATTACAGAGGATGTTGATATATGTTATTTTTTTTTAATATGTTAATCCATTTCCCTGTTTCGATTGTCATTAGTATGGAAAATGGATCGAAACAATTTCGGCCATCCGATTGAGATTGACGGTCAGATGAGTGGAATTTATGAGTATATGTCACACACCCAATTCAATTTTCAACAACTGAAAACGTCAACGAAAAAAATGATACCAAATAGTTGGCATTGGAGGAAACACTTTTTAAACGCACATGCGGCATGTATTTGAATAAACGGTGCCAAATAGTCAAAAAATAAACGATCTGAAAACGTTTTTCGTTAATAAACGTTGCATCCACGTTTATCCTCGAAAAACGTAAACCCCAAATGGAAGCCATACGGATTTTTGGAACCGTGGCCATTTTTCAAAAAAATGGTGCCACGCCGGATCCACATAAGCATTTCAACAATTGGTGAACTGTTTCCTCCCCTAACGGTTGACATGAAAATCACCTTACCAAACAGCATAGTATTACTCACTACTTATGTGACAGAAACCTTTTTTTTTTTGTGAAAAATGGGTCTCGGAAGCATGGGCATTTTTTCTTTAAAATTGGTCTCAAAAAGTGCCAACGCTTCCAAACACCATGTTAATCTATTAATCCTTACAAAATCGTTCTCACACAATCCTCATACCTTTTTTTTAAGTAGTGCATCGGTAACTTGTATGATTTTATTCATCGGGAATATTCCCAATTAGTTTTCAAACCGTCGTTGACTCGAACAGTCTTACCGTTCAGCTCGATAACCATCTATTCAACTAGTTCCATTTTACCCTAAGGGGATGTTTGGAATTGTGGCCGCTTTTCAAAAAAAAAAATTGTGACACATCGGATCCACATAGGCGTTTCAACAAACGCCCATGTATCTCATTGTTTGGTTCAGCCGATTATTAAAAAATTGAGCATGCCTCAAAAATCGAGGCCCTACCGATGCATGAAATGCCATATTTGGTGTTTCATGCATCAGTGACCCGTTCCCCCCAATGGTTGACTGATGTGTATCCTATGTGGTGCTTATCTGTCAGCACATACATGAAAAAATGGTGATGAAAATCACCTTACCAAACAGCATAGTGTTGCTCACTGCCTACGTGGCTGAAGCATTTTTTTGTGAAAAAACGGGTCTTGGAAGCATGGGCGTTTTTTTCTTGAAATACGGTTGCAAAAAGTGCTCACGCTTCTAAACACCATGTAAATTCGTTATTTGGCCAAAAATTATTGGCTTGCTCAATGACCTGTTGACACAAGCGATTAAACTGGTAACTCATTCACCCCAAATAATAGTTTTTTTTTCATTTTATTTTAATTATTTTATTTTTTTATTTTTTTTTAAATAGAACAAATTATTCATTTGAACCAAACAGTCAAACCGTTGACCCATAAATCGATGGCCATGGCCAAAGTGGTTCTTGTTCTATGTCGATTGTTAAAACATTGTTCCCAATGCACAGCTGCAAGTGGGTATAAGGACATTGTGAAAGACAGTTTTATGAAGACTTAATCCAAATTCTAGAAATCCAAAATGGATTTAGTAAAAATTTCCAAAAGCAAAAATTGGTGTAAATGAAGCCACTGTAGGTAGCTTTTCCAAAGCGGCATTTTAGGTGTTCCATGAATTGAGAAACCTAGAACTAGGGATGCAACTTCGATGGACTTGGGTTGGGATTGGACAACTTTCTTAAATTACCTTAATTTAGTTAATTGAATTACCCTACCTTATTATTTATATATTGTAAAGTATCCCTATTTTTTTTTTTTACAATTATCAAATTTATCATCCACTTTTCCTAAAATTTTCAAAATTAAACCCAAATGATGAAAAATTTACCCTCCTCCCAGAATTATGATACTAATCAATAGTCGACAGAATTCCCAAAAATCCCAATACATCCTAAATATTAACCGTCAAACTATAACACATATCAAACAGAAGAAAAACAAATAGGAAGCAGAATTTTAGGGTTTTAGATCACAAATGACATAAGAACGTTCAATCACAGATGAATCAAAATTACTTGAGTTTAACAAAAATTAAGATACAAAGCTTATGCCGATCCTCAATGCTAGAAGGTTCTCCTTTTCCCAGAAACCGGTGTCGATCCGTGGTCGATCGTCATTAAACCCATCAACATTCAACAATGTCAGCAAGAGATTTGTGAAATAGTATAATGTCGAGAACTTCTCTGTAACTGTGTTTATCAAGCTGGTCGTAGTTGTAGCCTTAGATCTGCTATTCAATTTCGGCTTTCGAGTAACTGTGTCGCAATGTTCTATTTTTCTTTTACTCCTTCACTTCAATTATTTTTTTTCGGAAGCCCACTTTTGGTTATAAATGTAGGAATGGTGAAGCTAGATTTGTTTTTGTTGTATGGGAAAGAAGGAACAATGTTGGCAATCAAAACTGTGTTGGTTATGATGGAGATAAGAAGAGATAAGGTGATGGGGTTTGTGGGAATTCAAACTGGTTTTGGATCCTTTGGAAGGCGAAGGTCGTTGAGGAAGACTTGGATGCCTTCTGATAAGCTAGCCTGCGTTTTCGATGGAAGCGGCAGTTTCGTTCAAATCTTGAATGCAATGGCAAACCGAGCTCTTCACAACGGAAAATGAAACGAGACAGCGGCAAACCAATCTCTTTTTTTATTATCTCGCGCTCTTTATCTCTCTATCACCTCTCTAGGCCATCCATCTATTTCCCCTCCCCTGTTATCATCTCCACCCACCACCGCCATTGCAATCTTCAGCAGCGACGATTTTCTTCTATTCTGTAATAATTAGCTATCACACTGCAATAATTATCATCCAGAGAACAATTATAGAAAGATAATTCGATTCTAACTCAACTTAGTAAGCAAATAGTTCACCGATTCATACAAGTGTCACTTAAACTATGGCTAATAAATCCAAACAAGTAATAAATATTAAAGAGGCAAAAAAGAATGACTCCCGGGTTATTTTTGACGAATTGCATCTGATTGTTGCATGGCAAGGGTAAACACAACTAAACAGCATATGGCAATTGCACGGTGATTCGGGTGCAATGTGTTCAACACGAACAAAGATAACAAACGATCAATTCCTCTACTCCGAGAGGTTTAAACCTTGGTATGCATCAAAAACCCCATGCATAGCACTGAATAGGGAGATGCCGAATACACCAGCTACACTATCAAAGAAGCTTCCTTGACTGATTGAGTAGATCAAGAAAACAGCAGTGGAACCAAAGAATAGGGGTGAACCAAATTGGACCATATAGGACCAGATCATGATGAGATCCATTTGCACCCCTAATTATGTATATTATTACAAAATAAAATATTACTTCTTTTGTTTTATATAATATTTAATGTTATCTACCTAATGATTTTTTTTATTTTTATAAAATAAAATATTGTTTTTCCTTATTAACACCCAAAAATCCAAGGCCCATCCAACATTCAATCTGATTATCTTGGATTTGGATGATGTGTTTATGTAATAAATTCGAATTCAAATTTGATCCCATTTGTATCTGATTATATTATAATATTTATTAATTTTAATATATAATATATTTAAAATTGTAAAAATATATTTTATATATTATATTATATATGAATTTATATATAATAAATTTAGTGTGTTATATTTACATTCATTTTGTATATATAAAAGTTGAAATTTTTTTTTTCTGGTATTTTAAAAATTTAAAGCAGAATCGAGTTAAATTTGAATCTAATCCGAGTCTATTAGAATTTGAATTCAAATACGAGTCTTTAAATCCTATTGGATATGATGCAAGCAATCCAAGTCCAATCCAATTACAACCCTACATATTCTAGGTGTGATACATGGAATCAAAACACATGGTGTGGACTGAAATGCACCACACCTTGTAGAATGCCTTCCACAATTCTTTATCCACGGTTCAGAACAACTACTTCGTTAGGGTGTGGTGTGTTCTCATCCACACAACACAACACACCACTCAATTTTTCATCTACTTTCTAGAATACTCCCGAAATTTGAAGCATTCCCAAAACTAGTGCTCATTTAACTACAGCAACCTTTAAGTTATATTTGGAATTTGGATAGCCTAAATCTACTGTTAGTCACTCTATTTTTGTACTAACTACTTCTGCCTCTTTCTTTAAATAATTCATTCAGAATAAGTAGTTAAACCATCTTAACTGAATGTTCACAGCCCAACCATCCCAAACAGTCGGTTATTCAAATAGGTTGAAATGAACAGCCCTTTATATGACTAACATTCAGTCAATTTGGGCTCTCCATATTCATCAAATCTATCTTATATGCTGCTGCCTGTGTGGGGCCCACTTTGAAAAGCCAGAACCCAGAATCCTCTACACTTCAACCCTCCAAAACGGGCACTAGGCCCCATTTGGCGCATCTTTCTGAATAGTCTGTAGGCTATTTAGAAGCCGGGAAGATCGTGTTGTGATCTTTTCCTATTTGATTCGGAGGAGAGCCACAACATGGGCGTTCTTCGCGAGAATTATTGTAGTAGGATAATGGCTAGGAGGATTTGAAAAGCATTATGGCATTAAGATTTCCAAGGTTTAGCCAAGGCTTAGCTCAGGACCCCACTACTCGTCGTATTTGGTTTGGTATTGCTACCGCACATGATTTCGAGTGTCATGATGACTTCACGAATTTGAACAGCAACCCTAATTTGACCTCCTACGGATTAAAGAAAGGAGGGAAGAATCAGCACGAATCGGATTTTTTGAGGAATGTATGAAAGAGAATTGGATTTGGTTAGACAATGTGTGGTTGGTAAACAAGGATCAGTTTTTTAGTAAGGTATGGAATGTATCGTCAAATATTCAATATGATTCCACAAGATCTATTTTCGTTCAAGTAACAAATTCTAGCCAATTGAAATGATCTTCTGATCAATCCAGAGATCATTTCGATTCCATTACCATTAGTAATGAGGATTTGGAATATCACACATTGATCAATCAAAGAGAGATTCAACAACTAAAAGAAAGCTCGATTCTTTGGGATTTTGAGGCAATTATAGGTCCTGGGAGGCAATTCTGATTGGTCAATAAAAATACATTTCAATGCTATTTCTTTTTCTTTTTTTGTTTTTCCTTAGTTTAGTTAATCTATCATGAAAGGTAAAAAAAAAAAGGTAAAGTAACCTTGTTTTGATTGTCCTCTAATTGGATGTCCTCTTCTTGCGCATCTAGAAAAGGTATAAATAAATCAATCAAATTCCGGGAGGCTTCGTGAAGTGCTTCTTTAGGAGTTAAGCTCCCATTCGTCCATATTTCGAGAAAAAGTATCTCTTGTTTCTCATTCCCATTCTGCGCTGAAAAATATGCATGAAACCTGTCTTGGGCTATATTTTAGGAAGCTTAAAATGGAGCTTTTTGGTTTTTTCAATTCATCATGAAAAAACGCACAAAAAACATGCCTTAACCAAAGAGTCCTCAAATTGTCAAAATCTTGATACAAAAACTCACTACGTCATTTTTGACTGTAAGAGTTTCAGAAAATATTTCAAAAAAGACTTGCTAAATGCCCCATTATTGTGTTTTAACCGTGACATTGCCATCGTGTTCACGTTGGCAAATTTGCATTGCATTTAAGGCATGTCAAGAGAGCTTTTGCAGTAGATATGAGGGTTGCTAATTGGTGTTTTGGGGCTCAATTCATTACATAAGCATTTTCTTTTATGTGTTTGCAATAATCCTTAATTGTTTGTTGAATGTTTATAGTGAAAAATCATCTCTCATCCTCTCCGGCTCTCTCCTTTCTCTTTTCTACCTTTCCATCCGATTGGTCACAGTTAAATCAAATCCAAGATTAATTCATCCTTGTTATCTTGCTTTGGACCCTTTAACAAAGTCCACAATTCTACTGACATGAAACCCGAATGAACCAATAGCTTGGGCCCAAGCCTAAGTTTGTACACCCAGCTGTGCATTTGCCAAATGTAATCTTTTTTATATAACCTAAATGAAATCTTATAATGTTTTAATCTTTCCATTTTCATGTTTTTAGCCATTATCATTACAAAATTAATTAATTACAATGATGACATTGAATAAAACATCATAACTTCCCATTTCTCATTTTTTCCTTTTTCATGTTTGATACTAAATATGTAATTATTTACAATGGTGCCATTGTTAACTATTCACAGTGCTGCCACTAAACTTCATCATTTTACATATATGTACCATTTATAAAAATGAGAATGGTTATTGTCAAAAGACCTTGATTTTTATATTTTCATTATTACCCTTCAATCATTATACCCTGATTTTTATGACACAAAAATTCAAGTGAGGAATGAAGATAGGATATTTTTATTTATTTCTATTACCATATATAAAATTGAGAATGGTAGATGAGCAATCCATTTATCTATTTTCATTATCACCCCTCTTTAGTCATTACTATTCCAATTACATATCTATTTCTATTATTGCCCCCTTTATTCATTGTTATTCCAATTGTATTTTATAATATTATATATAGTATTTTATATTTTCATTATTGTCCCTCCTTAGCCATTGTACCTTAATTTCTCTAAAATCATTATATATTTCTATAATCTACAATAAAAATGAGGATGTTAACAATGTTTTGTCAAAAATCCTGATTGCACTTTCCTTTTTTTATAGGGATGCAATCATGCAAATGGATCAAATCGAATTCAAATCAAGGTATATCCGAATCCGATCTGATAAATTATAGGTCCATTCAAATCTCACAAATATTGATTTAGATTTGAATTCGATAAGGATGTTGGATATTCAAATCTAATCCAATCAGATTTATTTATTTTTTAATAATAAATTATTAAATATATATAAAAATTTAAATAAAGAAAAACATAAAAAATGAAAGTATTTGTAACTATTTTCATCATATAAACATGTTTTTTTTAATAAATAATATAAAAATTTATAAAAATAAAATATAAATAACATATTGGATCCTTTTGAATCGAATAGGGGTGATTCGAATCCGAATTGGTTTTTATTCGAACCCAATTATCCAATCCGATCCAAAAATCCGTAATAAAGATATTCAGATATGATAAAATAGGATCAGACTTTAGATCGGATCGAATCATGATCCCTTTACCTTCATCATTTTTTGCTATTCCAATATTTGATCTCTCATAAATGTGAAATTATAAAGTGGGTTATACCCAACACATCCTGGTTACTTTAGAAATTGGGCTTAGCCCATACCCCCAAGTTGTGTTAGGCTTGGGTTTTGAGGCTTGTGTGTCAGCACGATATAGAACAAAAAGTGTGTGTGTGTGTGTGTGTGTGTGTGTGTGTGTGTGTGTGTGTGTGTATAGCTACTTATAAAAGTATAAATAGGGGGTCTTGGCTTCTGAAATTTTTATTGGACAGTTTTAACCCTATATCTTAAGGTCTCTGGAGGGCATACATGTAATTATAACTTCATAAAATGCTTCACATTAATTGACACAATTTAAGAATGAACATACTTGCTTTCCTTTTTGGCTAGGAAACACAACTAAAGAAGACCGAGAATTTCCTACTAACTCTACTATATTTTCCACTAACCCAATGAAACAATTCCACCCGTCCATAGTGGTGGTAAGGGTCCTATTTCTTTGCAACAAATGACCAGGCGTTATGCTAATTTCTCATTGAATTCATAAAAAAATAAAAAATATCAACCTTTTTTTGCATAAACCTTTTCTAAAAAATAGATATTTGTTGTCCATGTAGAAGAAGCATATAAAAAAAATAGATACTTTTAATTATTTTAAAATTTCAGAATGAAGAATTTCAAAAAAAAAAAGTATTAACAAAGGAATTAATTGCCGTCACCTTTAACATCTCTCCATTCATCCTTGTTGCTTCTCTAACCGGTTATAAGTTTTTCCCTTATTTAGGTTTCCAATGGTAAAGCAGAGAGAAGAGGCAAAGAATAGTCTTTTTCGTGGATAACAAAAAATTAGGGAATACTAGCGGCCTTTGCACAATGCACAGGAAAAAGATGTTAAGGTTTATTGGGCTTAAAACTTATTGATCTATGGGGCTACACAACCCGAGGGTAGGGATGGCAAATTTCTCCATCTCCATTGAGTATCTGGCCTCCCCAACCAAGTGGGGGTGGGGATAGAAACTACCTTATAAGGGACAGGGTGGGGATAGGATTAATAGAAATTAACTCAGGATTGAGAAAAGGAGTATGATCCCCGCTCCAAATCCGCCCATTGTCATTCCTATCAAGGGGGTTGTCCTTCAAACCCATAAATATGATTCCAATAATTATGGCAATGTATTATCCAATACTTATGGAAACTATTAAAATTTTCTAATTATTTATTCGAATAATTGGAAGTTTTATAATTTTACTTTCACTAAACTAAATTACCAAAATCACTAATTATTGATAAAAAATTATAGTAAATATCAAAATTACTAAAAATACAAAAGAAATAGATTTTATTTATTGAAATTAGTTTTCCACTAAAAAATAAATTACTGAAAGTTTTTCATTATTATTTGATAATATCATTAAATATTAATAAATTGACCAAAATTACTGAAAATATCAATAACTATTTATTCCTAAATTACCAATAACATAAATTTTACTGAAAATATAAAAGATAAATTTATATTTATTGAAATAAAATTTTCAATGAAAATTACCAATAATTTTTAATTGATAAATTTGTATTTATTAATATTTTAATTAGCTATCAAATTTTCAGTAATTATTGATTTCACTAATTAATTCTAAAAATTTCTGAAATTAAATTACCAGAATCAGTAATTTTCAGCATTTTTTTTCAATTTACGAAATTATGAAAAGTTATAGTTTGGGTGTTAATATTTACTAAAAAATATTCAATAATATCAGTAATTATTAAAAATATCAAAAATATTTCACAATAAATTAAATTTAATCACGTTTTTTTGGTTTTTATATAGTTTATTGGGTATGTAATTTAGATTAAGAAGTGTTTTAGAAGGAATTTTAGGTGGGAGAGATAGTTTAGGAGAAATTTTAGGAGGGGGTTGGGTAAGTGTTTGGTTCATGTGTGTATGTGTGTGTGTGTGTGTGTGTGTGTGTGTGTGTGAGAGAGAGAGAGAGAGAGAGTTGGAGTGGGACTCTAATGAAGAAGAGAAGGTTGCCACGTGATTATATTTAGGCAAGTTTCCATTTGTGTAGATTGGGATAAATTATAGGAAAATACTAGAGATAGAGAGATTATATGAAAAGATTTCCTAAGTTAATGGGTTTTCTTCCTAAGTTAATGGGTTTTCTTCCTAAATTAATGCGGCAAAAAAGGAGGGATTGCCATACCAGGTCGCAACTCCATGGGCTTCTAGGGGAATCTTGCACCCCTCTAGAATTGCTCCCATGGGTTAATGGAGCACAGAGAGGCTAATCGACATGGCATAACATTAATTTAGTTAGTATGTATATATGTGTGTGTATATATATGAAATTATCTAAAACTCACCATGTCACTAACTTGACGTCAAACAGACTAACGGGTGTTAATATATTGCTATTTTAACCTTCATAGAAAAATATAAAATCTATACAAAACAAACTAACAGGTGTTAATATATTACCATTTTAATATTTAGACATGAAAAAAGGAAAATTTTCAAAAAACATTTTTTCATATATAAAATACATAAAAACATAGAAATTACAAAAAAATTATAGAAATTTCAAACAAAATAAAAAATTATTTTCAAATTATTAAAACTATAGAAATTAAAAAACATAATCAAAAAATAAAAATTGTAGAAAAAACACCCAAAATTACAGAAAAACATAAAAATTGCAAATGAATAACAAAAAATATAGGAAAATTTATAGATTGTAGAAAATAGAAAAATGTAAAAAACATTAGAATTTATAACAAAACACTAAAAATTCAAAAAAACATAAGAAAATTGAAAACTGAAAAATACCATTTTCCTCTAACACCATTCAAGAGTAATTTGGTCATAAAAATTGTTGTTTATGCTGACATGGACACCTCTATTAAGAAGCATTAATGGTGCACTAACGGAAGGTGAGTTTTGGAAAATAAAAACTTACTGACATGGTGACTTTTAGACATTTTGAAAAGTTGTGGTGAATTTAAGAGAAATGTTGAAAACTCATGGTGAGTTTTATTCTTTTGAAGAAAAGAAGAAGCAATGAAGGCCAACTTTTGGTTAGTTATTGAAAGTTTAAACTCTTGCCACATGGGGCAAAGGCAAGTGGCACCTTTTCATTGGATTAGTAGAGAAGAGAGTAGGGAGAGGTGAATAGGAAATCCGAAGTGGAAAATAGAGAGGTAGCAGTATAACTTCTTAGTGGTGTTACTTTCTTCTTTCACATGAACCGATTCAATGACTCTTCACTTACTAGAAGAAAATGATAGAATTGGAGCCTCCCTCCTTGCTATTGTCATGCCTCGAAACAATTCATGAATTGAAGCCCTTATTCTCTATGATCACCAAATGCTCATTCATCTTTATATATATATATATATATATCCTCAAGATTCTTATAAAGCCCTCCATGATTATATTTTCTATGTGTTGAGTTATAACCAATTGCATTGGACCCATTTTCCCTGGTCAAGCTCTTTGCAACACCTCATCAATTATAGGGTTCTTATGCAATTTATGAACCCTAGGATTTAGAAGATGCACAATAGCATCACCTGATATCTTTTAATTCGATTGAGTTTATGTTGAATGTACTTTCTAGGCTTTTTTATTTTGTTTTTTATGATATTAGGAATCTAGAGATTTCTACAGTTTATCACTCTTTAGTAAATCTTAGTGTTAATTGGATGCACTATCCTATTGCTTGACGTTCTATGTGAATTAGGTCAACCCGAGAATATGTTTTCTGGGATTTTTGAGATTTGAATTAAGTTTTCTTTTATTGGAATATATTGTTTATACAACAATTCCAAGTTCTTGTTCAGGATCAAGATCAAGTTAGAGTTGTGGGTTTTAGTTCTTGAATTCCTCACCAAGGTCTTTTTTGGCATATTGGAATGGGAGAAACAAAGCAATACTACACATCATTACTTCTAGTAGTTTGAAGAGTTTATCAAGTTAATCATGTTCACCATAAAGAATTCGGGCCTGTCGAAAGGTTATTGCTTTGTAATATTTCTTGTTTTGGATTGTTAGTCTTGTGCTAATTAATAATCTTGCTACAACTATAAAAATGAGATATTCTTATTTTTCGCTC
Source organism: Nelumbo lutea (assembly GCF_056320005.1). Classification (NCBI taxonomy): domain Eukaryota; kingdom Viridiplantae; phylum Streptophyta; class Magnoliopsida; order Proteales; family Nelumbonaceae; genus Nelumbo; species Nelumbo lutea. The sequence goes on along the minus strand of NC_142686.1, from coordinate 41,428,530 downwards.
TTCTTTTCCTCTATCTACTTGATATCACGAAAAGATAAACTTCCAAGGTGCAAATTTAATCAAATGTCCACATTTGTTAGCCTTACGTAACTAGAAGTTTGGTGGAAAAAGGATTTGCAAGTGTAATTTTGATACTTAAGCAAGAAACTAAATAAACTTTGTACTTAAAAATAAGGGTGTAAATCGTGTAATGGTTGGCTCTAGAATTGTGATTCTCAAAAAACAAAAACAAAAACAAAAACAAAAACAAAAAACAAAAAACAAAAACAAAAACAAAACAAAAACTTTTGGCCTCAAATTATAATTTTTAATATTTTTATAAATAAAAAAAATAAAGATTAAATTAAATATAAAATAATACATATACCATACCTAAAACATATCTATATATTATTTATTGCTAAATATATATATATATATATATATATATATATAAACTTAGTTGTTTGTTGGATGAATGCAAACATCAGAAGAAGGTCCTCCAATAGAAGTTTCTTTAGATAAGGCTTTACCATCAAAGTTGGACAACCTGTTCAGCTTAAAGCCTTTTTTTAGTTTTGGGGGCACAAATGCTAAAAGCCTAATATCCAAGACCTTATGTTATTCTTTCGACATGATTTCATCTCTTAAATGTTGTATGCCTCCTTGTATCCAACTTATGGTACCATGTTCTGATGTTTTAACCATATATATTAAATTTTCAATTGGGACGTGCATAATTACTAGTGTATATATATATATATATACCTATTCTTCAAATTATATTGTATGTTTTTTAATTTCATTTTATTATTTCATATATAAACAACTGTATACATTAAAATTCATATGGAATAAAATTTTAATATTTTTCAATTTATTGTCTATATTGTTAATTTATTTAACTTTTCATTATTTTTTCAATTTTTAAATTAAAAATCATACCTCTCACACCCGACCTGGTTGAGCTTGCCTGGGCTTGTGTTGTAGGCCTAACCTTTGAAGAGTTTCAAGCCAAGTAGGGCACACTACCCACCTAGGACTACGAGTCAGCATGGCATGGCCTGCTAAAACATAGACAACTTGCAAAATTGTGTCATGTCGACACAACAAAACCCCCTTTATATTTTCTGATGAAGTAGTGAAAAGTGCAAATTAGAGACAATACAAAAAAGGGCATGAAAGATAGTCGATAACACACATACAAACAGATGAGAAAGTAATAGAAAAGAAATAATCATAAATTGTCAAACATCAATCAAACCACTTTCTAATGGCCTAAATCCAAGTTCTTCCCAACTTGGGGTCACGTTGATATTTTCATCCTAAACTGTGCTTTCTTTATCATACTTGATTTGCATTAATGAATTTAGTTATAGTTTTAACTATTATTTGTTCATTCATTTTCACCCATCCATCGCATGAGCTTATCCACTAGTTTGTTAAAAATTGCCTTTATCTCTCATTTTATTTACAACAGGGCCATTTCAAGTCGTGTCGTGCTTCCTTCCCTTGGGATACTTTCGGGGGTCGACTCAACATAGCTCTCAGCCCGAGCCTGCACAGGCTTGTGTCGTGCTACAGACCGGGCTGGCCATGTTTTTTAAAAAGTTTTGAAAAAAATAATAAAACAGTTAACATAAATTAAAAAATAGATACAAATTTTTAAAAAGATCTTAAATTTTTATTTTATATGAATTTTGATGTATACAATTGTTTATATATGCAATAATAAAATGAAATAATATAATAAAATTGAAAATAAAAGTATATATTAAATAATAATTGTAGATAATATGCGGCTCGAGCCCGTGCCATGTCGCAGCCATGAACTAGGCTAAGCCATGTTTTTTTTTAATTTTGAAAAAAATAATGAAAATTTTAACATAAACTAAAAAAGATCTTAAAACTTTATTTTAGCCCAAGCCTGCATAGACCCGTACCGTGCCGCGGGCCGAGCTGATCCACGAGCCAACTCTTAGGCTAGGCCGGGCCATGAGCCGAGCTAAGCCTGTTCATGGGCTCGGTAGCCCATTAGTTCAGTCCGACCTATTAACGGTGCTAAATTAATTAATTAATTTGAGATAGCCTTTACCAGTCTTGTGTTGATAATACATAAAGTTTTGTTTATTTATTTATGTATTTTACTAAATTATTTAATTAGTTAATAATTTAATAATCTAACAAATTATTACTACTAGCAAAGTAAGACATAGAAACGTGTATATATTTATATATATTTACTCTTCCACATGATTGTCTATTTATCTCATTTAGTTTACTAAACAAAATTCTAAATTGAAACCTTAACCTGAGCTAAATCTTCCAATCCAATTTCTGATCAAAGATCCATCTTTTCCATCAAACCCGAGATGATTAGTAATGCCTACTCACCAAATTTCACCTCGAGATTTTGTCATTTGACCCACCATCAAGCTAAGATTCTATTTAAGCAAATCTCATTGTTTAAAATACATCATGCCATGGATCCCCACCATCCAAGATTTATTTGACCAATCGGGCCTCACCACCATGTTTAGAGACAAAAAAATCCCTAGTACGTCAATTTTTACATCCTAATTCCTCCATCTGACCGTTAAACTAAAAATATTTTATTTCAACAAATCTCATTGATTAAAGCACATCATGCCATGGATCTCCATCATCCCAGATTTATTTGACCAATTGGACCTCACCACCATGTTCAGAGACCCAAAAAACCCCAGTACGTCAATTTTTATGGCCTAACTTCTCCATTTGACCGTTAAACTAAAAAGATTCTATTTCGGCGCTCCAAATTAATTCGCCCTTAGCTGGCCTTGATCTAGGGTTTTAAGGAGGTAATGGCTGATGTCATTCCTTCACATAATCCCCTCTAAACATTTGGACCAATTAGCATGCTCCTAATAGGCGAAATAAACCCAAAAACCCCAAAATCCCTTCTTGGACCTAGGAAGTGACATAAAGGCCATTATGGCCATCTCTAATTTATGTTTTCTGCCATTAGCATGCCTAATTCGAACCCTTCAAGGTCAAATACGAAAACCACTTCATTGGGAGGGGGGGGTTAGAAACCCCAAAATCTTCAATCATTCATGGAGAACCACCGAAAAATGATGATATGAAGCTTTTACAAGCAAAATCTTCGAGATTTCAGTATTTCACACATGGAGAAAGCCCTATGAAGTCTTGGACGCATAGAGAAGAAGTTGTAGGCGTGGTTTGCCTTCTTCCCTCTATAAAATAGCGCATTTTTGAAGGGAAAATGGAGGAAAAAAATGAAAGGAGAACACCCGGTTTAGAAAAACTTGACATTGAGTGAAAACACATCCAAACCCTATGCCAATAGGAGTCCTAGGGTTTTGACAGGCGCCCAGATCACTCCAACTCTCCCAATCTCATACTCAATTCATAGATAAGTCTAAGAAACTCTGAAATATATATTTCCTACCATCCAAGAACGTTTGGAATCAAACTACCAACGAAGGATAACCTTCAACGTGCATTTCAGAGTCCGTCTTAGTTGTTGGAATTTGTCTGTCAATGATACACTCTAGGTAACCCTCTCAACTCATATTGTTATTGTTTTTTCTTGATTTTTATTAATCTTATTTGATTTCTAGGTCATTTTCTTGTTTATTGTTGTGATAGGGTTGAAGGAATTTAAGGTTCATGTTAGCCATGCTACTTAAGGGAGAGAGGAGAGGGGTTTGGGGAGTTAAGTACCCACTCCTTGAAAACATCCCCATTAAACCATGGTCGACATTTTTTTTGAAAAAAAAATTGTTTTCCATGAACTTTACAGTCCTTCAGCCCTTCGTTATGTTCTAGTCTTGTTTGTTGCTGTTTCTTTTTTTTCGTCTTGTTTATCTTCACTTTAATACATGTTTTCAGATCTGAAATGAATCATGTCAAGGCTTGTTTAAATCCAAATTCAAGAGGTTTAAGTTTCCATCATAAAGGCTTCTTAGTGTCAAAGTGCGTGGTTTTATTTTCTTTTTCTTTTTCTTTTGCAATTTGTTGGTAATTGTTTTAAGCTTGTTTCCCCCTTTATACCATTCATTTTAAGATCTGAAATCACGTATGTTAATGCCTTTTTTAGTCTCATTTCAAATGGTTTAAGATGCCATCATAAGTGTTTCTTGAAACTTGATTGTTTAGCTTTGGAGTTGCTCTATGATATAGTTTTTTGTTATTGTTTCTAATGCTGTAATTAAGGAGGTGGAATTGAATTATCCCCCCTTTCCCCATTCTTTTCTTTCTTGTATGGTTGAAAATCCAAATATTAGGCATGTGTTAATGTTCTTGTGCTTTTAAATATGTTGAATTGAATTATATGCTTTTTTGGTATTTGAACATAAATTGTATATGCTTGAATGTTACTTGTCAAACCCTTTTCTTTGTTTCTTTGGTGATGTTTTGGGTTGATGCTTGGCACTAGAAAGAGAGGTAAGTTCTCTTGTTCTATCCACCTTTTGATTCCCTTAGCTTGTTGACATAATAGAACTGTTACATGTTTATGTTATTGGAATTCAGCTTGGATTTGATTGTGTCTTGACATTCTTAAGAGCATAACATGTGAGGACAATGATTTTTATTGTGCTTAGAATCCATTACCATTCTGAAATATGATGTTTTGCATTGTGTTTGAAACTATTGAATGATGGAAACAATGATTTTTAGGTTCCATGTTAATGCTGAAATGTAAATTTCGTGTTAACATGTGTTCAATGTTATGTTCTAGAAGTGATCACTATGCTGAAATCTAATTTCCCTTGTGATCTCTTAGGCTCAAGAGGAAATAGTTATCGTGGTTTAAGGTTGACCTCTAGGTTGAATGTGGAATAGGTTGCTTGTATGTGAAGCATGGAATGATTTGAAAAAATACATGTGCTGAATTTTTTTCTTCTCATGTTACTTTTTGATGCGATGTGTGAATAACAATGTGTTGGATGACAAATTTAGTTGCTGCAAATAATATATGCAAACTTGTTTTTGAAACATGACATGCATTAGGGACAATATCTTTGTTGATATGTGTTAGGATGATGAGCAACCAAATTATGTAATCTATAACATTAGGATTCGCATATTCAGGAGAATAAAATTTTAACTTAGATAAATCAATAAATCATTATCAGATTAACAAGTAGTTATTGAACTTTATCGTCCTTCAGTCGTTTCTTGTGTTCTAGTATTGTTTGTTGATTAAGTAAACCTAGTTTGTTTCCTAGAAGTCTAAATAGATCTCAAACTGGGTTGTCTTTGCAACTAAGGAAATGGGTGCCTAACCCCTTCCCTCTCTTTATTCAAAGAACTCTTGAATTTCTGCATCTAGGCTGGTGAAAAAGTGGAGTCCCTATTTGTCTAAAAATCTGAATCATTTAACCTGAATAGAAAACCCATTTTCTCTTAAACAAAAATGGGTGGCGACTCTATTGGGCCAGCCATGAACTTTTTGGAACTCACACCTAGTGAATTTTAATAAAAACCACTTGATTACCACTTATTGGTTCTAAATTTTATTAGTATCATAGTCAAACACTCAAACCCAAATAACATATTATAAATGTACAGATTGTGAACTTCAATTATTGGATCTAGGCCTACCCCTAAAATTTGTGGGTCTGAAGTGGGCCAGGGCCCAAGCTGAGCTTGAACACGAAATATAGGCCCAAGCTCCAAATTTTGGGTCAGACTAGGCCGAACAATGGGGAGAAGTTTACGTGGCTCTTCTTAGGAATGGCAACGGGGTGGAGCGGGGCGGGGCGGGGCCAGGTTTTACATATCCTGTCCCCGACCCCGAACTCATATACCCTGCCTCATACTGACTACCCGCCCTATTCCCAGCAAGGCTAAAAATCATGCCCTGTCCTTGTTCCCGTGGGGGGACAGGGATCCCCAAATTTAACTCGCCCCGTCTCGATCTAATTCGACTTATTTGCAATACTAATTTTTACTATTCATCCTTTAGTGATAAAGGGAGAAATGATCAGAATCATGATCCATGATAAGCCACACATCGTTATTAAAGTTTTATACTTTCTGGTGACGTGACTTTAACTCCATGCTCCTTCAATCACAGTGTACCACAACATGGTAATGAGCTATGTCCCTCTTTCACTTTGTACCAGATAAAATTTTTCTAGATATAAATGCAACATTGAATAAGTAATGTGTGAACTCCCACATTTAAAACTCCAGTCGGGGCTGGGCCGGGCCGGGTGGATAAATACCGCCACGCCTCATCCCTAACCATAATAACGCCCCGAACCCAGTCAAAAGTAAAAAAAAAAAATCCGCCCCGACCGGGGTGGGTGGGAAGGGGGCCCAACGGGGCGGGTCATCCCTAGTTCTTCTTATACCGTTATATTATTTTTTAAAAAGATCTACAAAATTCAAATTGCACATGAAATTGGCTTGTTCTCTCTCTTTCTTCTTAACTAGTAATTAAGCACATGTATTTCGCATATGAATTTTTTTCATATTAATTACTTGAATTTTAGATATATCATAGTTAAGATATAAATTGAAAATTAATAAAAATAACAATATTATTAAAAATAAACTTAAATACTTGTACTAAATGTGCACATGCATAAAAACTATTATTATTATTATTATTATTATTATTATTGTTACTACTACTACTACTACACTACTAAATTTTGTGTTCTATTTCTGTCTCAAATAAAAATAATTTAATTTTTATTTAATATGATGATTATATAACATTAGAAATGCTTCGAAATGTCTTTTACGAAACTCTGTACTTTTTTATTTTTTGTGTTCGATCTTTTTTTAAATATTTATTCTTCAATTATGACATCATGAATTTCTTTGAAAAGTTGGATCATTGATTTGCTTTCGGACCAGTTTTAAATTATATATTCCATCTACATTATATAAATATTTTTTACCTATCACACTTAATTTTTATTTGACATAATAATACTTTTTAAATATTTATTATTTAATTATTATATCATCGATTAATCCATTTGACCTAACCCACGACCAAAAAAAAATTGATTTCTAGGTTGATATTAAGTTTTATATTACATTTCCATAATTGACAAAGTTATATCTTATGTACAACATTTATTTTTGTCTCTTTGTATTTTCTATTTTTAAAAAAATTATTATTTAACTATGGCATCATTACATTTGTAGGTTAATTTTAATTTTGGCATTCCATTTTCATCATTTATACAAATGCTTCTCATATTTCATACTTATTTTTATTCAGTATAATGAATATACAATATTAGTGGCATGCCTAATTCTTTTTATTTTTTTGTATTATATATTTTAATTTTTATTATTTAATTATGCATGGTATTAGTTATTAACCCATTTGACCCCAAATGTTTGAATTGCTTACCCACCACCGAGAGGGAAAAATTTGGTTTTGTTTTCAAATTATTTTTCAAAATATTTATCTTTATATTATTAAAATTAATATTGTGGATTTAATTAGTAGAATTTAATAATGAGAAAAATATATCATAAATATAGGATTTAATAAGAGAATATACCTTAGATATGAGATTTAATGAGAGATAACAGAAAAATAGTTTTACTTTCAAATGGTTTTAAATTTTACATTCCATTTCCATCATTAATAAAAAAACATTTCTTATTTATCATCAATGTTTTCTACCTATTGCTGACCTGGCCGATTGAACCATTCAAACCGTCACTTGGCCTTGATCCTGGGTTTGGTTTTGTTGAAATTCCCCTTTTAGTTAAAAATCGTCTAACCCGGGGTGGTTCAACCATTGCCTCGTTCAATCCAATAACCGGGTTACAAGTTGCACACTTTATTATGTGCAAACTTTTGGAAACCATAACCTTGCACTCCGATGTTTGATTGGGGTTATCTTTTTTTTTTTTTTTTGAGTAAATTTTCAAGATTTATACATCCCCCAAGGGCCTTAGGTGCCTTGCCTTGCTATTTTTGCGAAAACCCCCTTTTTGGGTAAAACATAATTATAAAATATATGTAAAATATGACTATAATATATGTAAGACATAATTATATAATTTATTGATGAAATATGTATTTTTACATACACACACATATAGTGTTGATGCGGAGTCGCTTGACTCGTTTAACCTTAATAGTCGAACCGGTGACCTATGACCTGAAGGCAAAAGTGGGTCGACCTCCGGGTTGGTTTTTAAAATATTGTTTATCATAATGATTATTGTTTAATATGTCAAATATATGATGTTAAAATCATTTTCATTTTTAAATTTCTATATATTTTTATTTTATATGTTTTTAAACTTTATTACTTAATTGTGGCAACATGGATTGGCCCATTTTACCCAATTTGTTTAATTTCTTACCACCACCTAGATGAAAACTGATGTAGGGTGATTCGGCTTGACCCCATAGCACGGGGACACGTGTACATCACCTGGCATAAGCAACAAGTCAGCGTGGTAGCCTGGCCACAACTCGATGTAACAAACTCGCCGAGGCCCGACCAAACGACTCGACAAGTGTGACAACCCGCCGAGTAGCAAGGCCCAGTTCGCCCCAAGCCTGAAGGCAGAGCTCCCCCGTGCAAGGGGACCCAAGCTCCCCTTGAGACTCGAGCTCCTCCTAAGGGGCCCCGAGCTCTCCCTTCCTAAGAAGGGAGCACCCCCGGCTTTTGGCTAAGTGTCCCGAGGGAGAACCACCTCGAGGCAGTACCGTCGAGACTCCTGTTCGAACTTGCTTAAGGCTCGCCTCTAGTGCGGGCACCTCGGTGCAAGGCAAATCTACCTCAGGTGGTTCGGTATACGGTAGCTCTGTAGACTGCAGGGAGATCTACCTAACATCCGTACTTACCGAATCCGGTGGTAGTGCTCAGATCCCTTGCCAGGCAGCATTCTGCCTATTGTTTCTGAAAAGCATGGCACGCCTGTATGGCTTTTCTCTTTGATGGGTGTACTAATGGCTTTTCTCTTTGATGGGACCGAATTTTTGTAAAGCAACTATATACGTGCATCATGCCATTATCCCCTGTTGAAACTTGAAAGATCAATTAACGATGTATTGACGGAAAGGACCTTGTTAAGTGTTAGCAATGTATTAACTTGAAAGATCAGTTAAAGGGGTAGCTCACTTCAGCTTCCCAAATATGACAGAAAACATGATAGAGTGATGACGGGACATCCCGCCCTATTAGTCAGACGCCAGTTTGTCAGATGCCAGTGTAGCGTCTGACTAACTGTTCAATGCCTCTTAAGTCTCAATGGTTTTGGCGGGCCTAAACAAAAAGGGTTTTAATATAATTACCAATATACCCTTATAATATCGGTTATTTCGGTTAACCGAAATGCAAAATACTCCAACTGAAACCGAATATTAAAGAACCAAAACCGAACCGAATATCCGAACAAACTGAGCCGAATGCACCGAAACCGAAATTTCGGTTCAGTTATTCAGTTTAAACTGAACTATCTTCACCCCTAAATGTGAATGCAAAATAATACCTTAAACTCTGGATTTAATGAGATATAATTAAATTCATTGAATATCTTAAAATTACCTCTTTTCAATTCATTTAATATTAATAACCAACTACCCTATTTTTCCTCATTTTTTATAAATTAATTTAAATATAGAGGGATGAGTTTTGTCCTCATAAAATTTCATAAATATTTTTTAGGCTATTCGTATTTTTTAAAGTAGTATGGATATTTTTTTCTTCTCCCTTTATCCTTCTCCCCTTGCCTCATAACCAAATCACTATCTACCTCTCCCACAATGCCCGCAATTTGATTCAAAGTCCCGAAGTTCCTCCCATTCCCTCTCATACTTCAAAATGTGTTTCCATGCACAAAAATTCTCTATACAACTTTCTCCCACCTAGGCACCCCAAAAACCTATTGCTTTTTGTCATATACTATGCCCAACAAATGCCCCGCAACATATTCCCAATACATGTTGAGATGTGCATGCTGCGCGTTTATGAGGCACAGATGTGATCTCATATATACCAATATACCCATGCGGCTCTCCTGCTAGTGATATATCAAAGCAAAGCTCTCATGTAAAGTTTTCTCCTTCAAGCATGTGGCTAAACCTCCCACTTAAAAAGAGGGGTAAATAAAATTTTATCTAAAAAAATGTTTCCTAACTCAAGTAAGATAATTCATAACTTCATATATTTCAATAGGAAATGCAATCTAAACTTGTTTCCTGATTAAAAAAACAGCACGTAAGTTTTCTCCATAAAATCAAATGAAATACTCAATCATTCTTCATAGATAATGTGCACTTGTACTTTCTCCATCCAACTATGGAATCATTAACTAGTTCTTTATCGGCAACTTCGGTACCATGTAGACAAAGTTGATTCTGATGTGGTTTGCCATTACATTGGGAGTAGCCACTCACCTTAAAAAGGAACCGTGTATAGAAATTATATCATTCAGAACTCCCTAGCTTGGATAATTAGATTCATGGGTTCAAAACCCTAGCTTAGGTGTAACCATTTCTTGCGTGGTCTAGACACATTGGAATTCTTTGCAAGCAAAAACTCTATACACCCTATGAAAGCATTAAAATCCTGCCATACATTGAAAACATCTTCTTATAAATTTAACATAAATATATCGGAGATATTCCCAATGTGCCGCGGAAGATTATGATGATTATAAACGTAGTATCAAATAATTATGAAAAATATTAGAATTTTCCAATTATTTATTTGAAAAACTTGAAGTTTTATAATTTAACTCTCACTAAATTAAATAACCAAAATTAGTAATTAAATCACAAAAATTATAGTAAATATCAAAATTACTCATACTATAAAAAATAGATTTGGGGCAAGTTTAGCAAATATTATAGTAAAACTTATTAAATATTATTATTTATAATTCCCTATATGGGATGGGGCACTCCTCCATGTTCAAATGGGGAATTATATGCAAACCCCATCCCCTCCCTATTTAAGATTTGAGAAAACTTGCCATGTTTGAGCTTTTATATATTTCCAGTAATTTTGATAACAACCTATTTTTTTATATGTACAGTAATTTTTATATTATTGGCAATTTTCATTGGGTTTTGGTATTTATTGAAAATTTTGTATTACATGCATGGGATGGGGCACTCCCCCATGTCCCTTGCCCCCATAGTCAAGACACTCTATCCACCCCCACCTTGTCCCTCGTGGCGGGGTGATTCGAGGCAAGGCACCCATTTCCCATCGAAATGGGAAATGCCTAAATTTTCCCCACTTAGGCAACCACCTAAAAATAATATAATTTATTAATATTTTATAAATAATAATTACAAATATTATTATTTAGCTTTCGCTGAACAAAGCGTGCACAGCACTAGTATCCACTATTTTTGTTATACATAATATATATATATATTATATAATGATGCATGTAATATCTTACATCTATATTTTATATTTATACAAATTATAACATATTTTATACATATACTATGTGTCGTAATATAAATTATTATATATTAAGAAAAAGCCCGCTTTGACCAGCCAGGTCGATTATCACCCCTTCTCCAGCTACCCATCTATATATATCCTAAAAGCCGATTTCTCTTCATTCGCTAAATGGAATATTTAGCTTCACAAAATGGAATCTACACGAGTGTAGATAGAGTGCGTGCGAAAATTTTAACGAAAAAGGTTTCTTTTCAATCTATTACCTTTATGGGGACCTACACATGTAAAAACTCTTCAATTAATCTCATCAACCAATGGATTTTTTGCTTTAAAGTTTTAAATTTAATTTTTTAAATGTTTATAAAAGCTAGTTCTCTTGGTCCTGGAAGCGGCATGTGTAAAAGTCCATCAAATAATCTCATCGACCAATGATTTTTTGCTACATTTTGACTTACAAAAGTTGCTTTTAGGGGAAAACGTGTAAAAACCCATCACCTCATTCCATCAACCAATGGTTTTTTGCTTTAATGTTTTAACTTTAATTTTTTAAAATGTTTGTAAAGGTGAGTGCTCTCGGTCCTAGGAGCGATACATGTAAAAATCAATCAAATAATCCCATTGACCAATGGTGTTTTGCTCCAGATCTCTTTTCTCGAGTTTGCCTGTTTCCTAACAAGAGAGGAGGGAGGAGGAGGGGCGCAAAAGAAAGAAAGAAGGTAAGAGAGAGAGAGGAATGAATGTGTGTATGTGAGAGAGAGTGAGAGAGAGAGAGAAAGGATTGGGTTGGGCAGGTAAATAAACTAAATTAAAATGTGTTTTGGAGAATCCAGCCATTAAGTCTAAGTCTGTTAAATTTAAGTTTCAAATGAAGAAGGTGGCGTGGCAGTTTTCTATTGGTTGAGACAGAAAATTTTCTGTCCCATGTGTTTATGTTTTTTATATATAAAATGTTTAATAAATATTTTGTATTTGTCATGTTTGTGCATAAAATATATTTTGTATATTATACAATATAAAATATTAGATATACTATGTATTAGAAGTGTCATAACATAATATTTTTTTGGTATTAGTTAATTGGTTTTAAATAAAATGTATCATAAATCCCCTGAAATCTCTCTTCCAAATCTTAGAAATTTTCATTCTTTTTTCTATACTTATTTTTTTTCAAATTGGTCAAAAATATTATTTCCAATAGTAGTAATAACCTGATTCAGCGAGAGAAAAGGGGATTTTAGTGATTGATTTATTCTATGTATTACAATTTTATAGAATTTATGTAGATGTAGGGATAAACATAAAAAAAATTAATCGAGGGGTCATTTTATGATATTTTAGGGGTCATATATATAAAAGTCCAAACCAAGGAGTGATAAAAGACTAATAATGAAGGATTAAAAATTAAAATTTTCAAAAATTCCATTTCCCACAATAAGCTGGCAACTATTTCCAAAATGTTGAGAGCAGCATTCGTTTTATATTTATTTATTTATATAAAAGACTAATAATTAAATGTTTTTTGGGTACTTTCATTTAAGCAAGTCCAATGGTATTGTTAGACTATTGTTAATAATAATAATAATAATAATAATAATAATAGTAATAATAATAATAATAATAAAGTTAAATATATTAATTAATTTCACTTAACTTTAAAATAAGTGGTGGTTAAAAAAAAACCTTTTAACATAAGTTAGTTCAGAAAATGGGATATTTTCTGGCTACAAGGCTGACAACCTATTCTTCAACATTATTAATTTAACAACTTGTTATTTTTGTTTTTATACTTCTTTCATTATTTTCCATACTTTTAATGTTATACTAACATCATTAACTTATTTTTATGATTATTATTGTTTTTTAATGTAAACAAAAGAACATGATTTTTTATTTTCTATTTTACATTTGTTAAAAAAAATTAATTTATATGTACTATTATTATTTCTACTATTACTAATCACTTAATTCTTATATTTTTATTATTTTCTATTTCTTACCTTTGTTAAAATATCTTTAATTTAATCAAGTGGACTTAGATCAATCAATTAATTTATATTACACGTTGAGCAAAATGGAGAGGGGGGTTATGTGGGACACGATGAACCGATGGGGCATGGTGTCATGAGAGTGAAAGAGAGGGGTTGCATAGGACTCGTTGTTGTAATCAGGGGGAGAGACCAGAGAGAGAGAGAGTGGCTTGTGTGGAGTGGTTTGAGGGGTGAAGGGATAGGGGTTATGTGGCACTCAGTGTCATAATTAGGGGGGAGGGATGGTTATGTGGGACACGATGAACCGATGAGTCCTAGTGTCAACAGAGAGAGTAAAAATAAAGTGAGGGGGTTGGCATTGCATAGGACTTGGTGTTGTAATTAGGGGGAGAGACCGGGAGAGAGTGGCTTGTGTGGGACTTGAAGTGTGGTGGCGGGGATAGGGGTTATGTGGCACTCAGTGTCATAATTAGGGGGGAGGGGGATATTACCAAGAGAGTTGGGGGTTGTATGGAACTTGATGAGGCCTAATGTAAGAAGAAGAAGAAGAAGTGATATGATTTCAATTGTAATATTTACAATGCAAAATCTATATTGCATCAATTTTCATAGAATATTTTGTCTAATTATAAGTTAAGCAAACTAATTTGATTTAATCATGATAAATTAAATTAGGTAAGTTAAGCAAATTAATTTAGTATAAATTGATTAGCTGTATTAATTAACTTATTTGATTTAATCATGATAAATTAAATAGATTACTTAACTTAATTAATCTAATTACATGCTTAAACTACATTGATTACTCGAAATTTAAAAATTATAGTTACAACTAATAATTTAAGGTATTTAATAAATTATTTTAAAAATACATTAAGTAAGATTAATTTAACATACATTTTAGAAGTGTATACCCTTGTAGGGGACGGGTGGGGAGGGAAGGGGGAGGGGGGAAGTAGGTATTTAATGGGATTTAGATTATTTAATAGCTTTTCAAGAAAACGTGCCCCAGCTCAAAATAGTTTATAATGATGTATTGGCATATATATAGTTTGGATCATTTATTTTTAGTTGATTTTTTTTGTAGGATACTTACATGGTGGCTTTATATATGATAAAGTAATTAGGTAATATGCTTTTTAAATTGGTTTTATTCTCTTATAATATTAAATCATATAAATATTATATATATATATATATATATATATATATATTTGCATCAATGTGAGCTTCAAAATTTGCTATTCTGGTAAATTGTCTATTATGACGCTAGTTAAGAACTGGGGTTGTGTTTGATTTGAAGGAAAAATGGAGGAAAACGTAAGGAAAAAGTAAGAACTAAGCCTTGTATAGGTTTTTCTACGCTTTACTTCCTTTCCCTACTTTTTCCTTCAAATCAAACTAGCCTAAAATCAGATAATTGCATTTCACGTGATATGGCGGGTATTAGTGTATTACTTTTCTGATGTATATACCTTAATTCTTTAAACAATATATATGTCTCCCAATTTTGCAGCTTTTTCCCTTCGTCCCAACTCCCAACTGCCGATATATATAGCCGTTGACACGCACCACAAATTCGGGTTGATATTATTAATGCAAATGCAACGCATCTAGCTATTGTGGTGATGACAAATTGATAATAAAAATGAATTGAACGAGTCTTGGTCAATATAATAGGTTGGCTTCAACGTTTTCTAAACACAAATTGCAACAAATCAATTGCTAAATGTTAATATTTTCAATACAATGAATTATTTATCTCGACTCGTCGTCAACTTGTACATGGTTCTTACTTCTTAGATGGTTACAAAATTCAATTAAATATTGAATTTTCATATTGCAAAATAGGTTATGTGACACCTTTATATAAGTGGTTATTTTTGTGTGGACATGATCCCTTTTGTACAGCTTGAGTAATCGGTTGAATGGTTAGCGCATGCCTGCGATCAAGTTGGCTTATGTTTCCTAATTAGCATTTAACCATTTTATTTAGCGATTCCTTTTTTAATAAAACGACCATTAAAAAGTCGACCCAACCCAATCCAATTCGGATAATGTGGGTTAGTGTAAGAATTTTCAGTTGGACCGATCAGGTTGGGTAAGGGGTTGTTATTGGGTCGCCTCATTTTCACACCAACTTTTTCAAACCGATGTTGAACTGGATGGTTGAATTGTTCGAACTGAATAGTTAAATTTGTATTTATCACTAAAAAAGCATTGACTTTGTAAAAAAACAGCTGACCGAAGTGGTTGAACCATTGATTCACCTAAGTCGTGAATCAACCCTAACCTAATATTTAGGGCTAGGTTTAGCCCTTCTTGAATGATGACACCAGGACTATGCTTGAAATTAAGGCTGTGTTTGGAATCGGTGTAAATCAAAAATGTCAGTTAGATTTTGTTGGCATTTGAAAGGAGTGTGTAATTATGATTAACATAAAGCTACAACTCTGGTTCAGTTTTGTATGCATTTGGATGGAGTGAAGTTTTAGTCATGAATCGGTGTAAAACATCATTAAATATAAAGTTTTACATCGATTATCGTTGTAAATACTACATCAATAAAATCGATGTAAAACTTTACACTGATCACATCATGCTTTTCAAAAGTGTAACGATCACTTCTTCATAGTTCAGTGTAAAACGTCATTGGTATACTTTTACATTGATAACATTTTACACCGATTCCAAACACAACATAAGTCTCAATTTGAAAGGATACAAATACAAATACGAAGAGTGCAAAAAATTGTATTTTGTATGCATTTGTATTATACATATGTGTATCTATACTCTTTCCAAATTGAGCCAAGAGATTTCTTCAATGTTACTTGCATTTGAATCAATTGGTGGCACCATCTCAACCTAAAACACGAACAAGTGGAGATTTAATGCTTGATTGATATTGGCTAATCTATCTATCTATCCATATATATATATATAGCGGTCAATAAATTTTCTTCTTTTTTTTTAATTTTTTATTTTCTATTCTATGTCATTTTTGAAACAATCAATGAGATGCACTTTCTCAATAACCTAAATAATCTTTTCTCCTAAAATTTATCCTAAACCACCTCCCCCACTTTCTTCAAATTATTTCTAATTCCTATTTATATTATAAAATATCTCTAATTCTTATTTACCTCAAAAATTATCTCTAATTTAGTAGAGAGTTTCTCTCCTAAATTAACTATAATTTTTATATATCCTCTCCCCTATTTTTTATCTATATATATCTAAAGAAATATTTTATTAAAAAATTTAAGAATTATTTAAATATTCTAACAAATTTATATAATAACTTTAAAATATTTATTAAAAATTCAAAAAATAATTTTATATTTTTACAAAATATATAACAAAATTATGTACTAACAATTTAAATTATATTTTTTCTGGATTATCAATTTAAATGTTTTTCAAATATTTAATAATATGTAATAGCTTTAAATAAAAAAAATTAAATAACAAAAAAATCAAATATTTTATAGATTATTTAAACATTTAAATAACTAAATATTTATCATAACTATATTTTAAATAATTAAAATATCGAAATTATGTAATAAATTTAGAAAAATTCTTCAATGTAGAAAAATAATTATAACATAATATTCAAATTAATAATAATTTAATATACTACAAAATTAATAATGCTATTATGTAAATATTAAAACAAGGAAGTCTAGAAATTATCTCCTTTATTTGAATTTTTTAGTTTTTTAATTCCATGTCATTTTTGAAAAAGCCAATGAGATGCATTTTCCCAATGACCTAAATAATCCCTTCTCCTAAAATTACTCCTAAACCACCTCCCCCACTTTCTCCAAAATTATCTCTAATTCATATTTATCTCCAAAATTATCTCTAATTTTGTAGAGAGTTTCTCTCCTAAATTATATCTAATTCCTATTTATCCTCTCCCTACTGTTTATCTATATCTATCTAAAGAAAATTTGGATTAAAAAATTTAAGAATTAGTTAAATATAACAAAATGATATAATAACTTTAAAATATTTATTAAAAACACAAAAAATAATTTTATATTTTTACAAAACATATCACGAAATTATGTACTAACAATTTAAATTATATTTTTTGGATTATCAATTTAAATAATTTATATTTTCTGGATTATCATTCTAAATAAATAAATATTTATCATAACTAGATTTTAAATAGTTAAAATAAAAAATTATGTAATAAATTTAAAAAGTTCCTTTAAAGTACAAAAATAATTATAACGTAATATTGGAATTAATAACAATTTAATGTATTACAAAATTAAAATTGAAATTATGTAATAATAGTATAAATTATGATTTTATGGATAATTAAATTCAATAAATAATTAATATTTTAAAATTTAAATATATTACATATTATTTAAGTATTTAAATAACTATATATTTTAAATAATAAAATACTTAGCATAACTGAATTTTTAAAAATTAAAATAAAGAAATTATGTAATAAATTTAAAAAAATTCTAAAAAGTAGAAAAATAATTATAACACTAGCGGGGACCTGTGCAATGCACATGATTTATTAAGAGAAAGCTAAATAATAGAAAGGGTTATATAATAAAATACCCCTTATAGTTTCATGGATTTACTAAAATCTACTTAGCATTTTACTAACACACCACTTATAATTTGTAATGGATTTAATCAATCTTCCATTAGATGACAGTGGAAAATGACAATGTTGACTCTAATGTTCATTTAAATAAATTTAATCAAAACAAAATAAAAATAAAAATACCATTTTTACCCTTAATAAGACACGGGCAACCACTCTATTTGCTATATTTGGTCAATTTTGTTTTTTATACAAAAAAGTGTTAAGGGTATTTTTTGAATAAAAAATCAAGGGCCTAATGGCAAAACAAACACTTCTTAATGAAATGTTGATTAAGTAAATAAATTGTAAAATATATGGGATGTTTTAGTAAAATGAAAACTATAAGGTATGCTTAAGTAAATATGTAAAACTATAAGGTGTGTAGGAATGGCAACGTGGCGGGGATCATATTCCCCGTCCCCAACCTCGATTCTGAAATTAACCTCATCCCCGATCCCCGACGGGGATGGGTTTCCCGTGGGGACCCAAATGTCCAAAATGTTTTTCAGATAATCAGGGTTGGGGCAGGGCGGGGACCTCGATCCCCATCCCCAACCTCGACCGGGGATTCCTATTAATCCCCATCCTCACCCCGCCCCGCCAAAACAATCCCCACCCCCAGCCCCATCGAGTCGGGGAAGTTGGGTTCCCATCGAGGATGGGGAAAATTGTCATCACTAAAAGTGTGAAGTTGGTCAGTTTTCTAGTATTTTAGGTTGGCTTTGGTTTAAAAAATTTCCAATTTGACCAAGTTGGATCAGTTTCACTTTGGCCATTTGTAAACCAACCAAAATCAAACGACCTAACCATGGATATATACATATATATATATATATATATATTTTATATTTATATTCCGAATATAATTTTTAATGTGGAAAACTAGGGATTTTCCCATATTTATTAGTTTAAAATGTTTTATATCATAAATCTAATTTTTAAATTTATTTTTATAATAATTGCACTATAACTTTTAAAATTTTAAGTTTAAATCTTTTGAATAGACTTACTAAACCAAAAAATTGACCAAAACTGATACAACTTGAGTGGGTCAGTTTTCACAAATGGTTAGTTGGTTTCAGCTAACCAACTCCCTAACCTAACCAAGTCAATTTGGCTGGCTAAATAGCCTACGACCGAACCGAACCAACTCATGAATAGTCATAATTTTAGCTTAACTAATAATCTTATATTTGACAAATAACAATAATTTAATCCCTGGTAATCATTGAAAATTTATAGCAAAAATACATAATTATTGAAAACATATAGATAATGAAACATACAATAATTACATAAATTACAAAAATACAATAAGTACTAAAAATATATTAACTTAGTCAATAAATAGTATAATCTCAAATAATAGTTTAATCTTTAATAAATATTAATCAATAACTTATAACAAAAATATAATAAATTAAATTTAAAATTTTCAATAATAGTAATTTAATCTCCAATATTTATAGAAAGTTTTTTGTTAAATAACAAAAAAATAAAAATAAATGTATACATAATCATTGATAATTCAATTATCACAAAAGATAATAAATATTAAGTTTAGTATATATAATTATATAATAAATACATATTAAGAGTTTAAAATTATTACTAATAAATATTAGTTTTTTTAAGTTATTTTCTCAAATTATTAATTGATATAAGTGAAATTATATTTTTACAATATTATGTGAAAAATTTTAATTATTATTAATTTCAATATTATGTTACAATTATTTTTCTACTTTTATAATTTTTTTAATTTTATTAAATAATTCATTTATTTTAACTATTTAAATCTAGTTATGTTGAATATTTAGTTATTTAAATACTTAAATAATATGTAAAATATTTAAATTTTAAAATATTAATTATTTATTGAATTTAATTATCCATAAAATCATAATTTATACTATTATCACAATTTTTTAATATATTAAATTATTATTTATTTTATGTTATAATTATTTTTCTACTTTGAAGAAAATTTTTAAACTTTTTACATAATTTCGTTTTTTTAACTATTTAAAATCTAGTTATGATACATATTTAGTTATTTTAATTGATAATCCATAAAACATTTAAATTGATAATCCAGGAAATTATAATTTAAATTGTTAGTACATAATTTCATGATATATTTTGTAGAAATATATTTTTTTATATTTTTAATAAATATTTTAAAGTTGTTATATAAGTTTGTTAGAATATTTAAATAATTCTTAATTTTTTTAATCCAAACTTTCTTTTGATAGATATAGATAAAAAGTAGGGGAGAGAATAAATAGTAATTAGAGATAATTTATGATAGAAACTCTCTAGTAAATTAGAGATAATTTTGGAGATAAATAGAAATTAGAGATAATTTAGAAGATAAATAGGATTTAGAGATAATTTTGGATAAAGTGGGGGAGGTAGTTTAGGAGTAATGTTAGAAGAAGAGATTATTTAGGTTATTAGGCAAGTGCATCTCATTGGTTGTTTCAAACATGACATGGAATAAAAAAATAAAAAAAAAGAGAAAAATTCTTGTCCACTTTGTTTTAATATATATATATATATAATATTGAAATTACTAATAATTTAATATTAATGATAATTAATTTCACTTATATCAAGTAATAATTCAATAAAATGACTTTCAAAAAATAATATTTATTAATAATAAATTTACTATTAATATGTATTTATTATACAATAATATATACTAAAATTAATATTTATTATCTTTTGTAATAAATGCATTTTCAATGATTATGTATAAATTTATTATGTTTTGTTATTTAACAAAAAACTTTCAATAATTATTGGAGATTAAATTACTATTATTGAAATCTTTTAAATTTATTTTATTGTATTTTTGTTATAAGTTATTGATTTATATTTATTAGAGATTAAACTATTATTTGATATTATACTATTTATTAACTGAGTTAATATATTTTTAGTACTTATTGTATTTTTGTAATTATTGTATTTTTCATTATCAATATATTTCAATAATTGTGTATTTTTGCTATAAAATTTCAACAATTACTATAGATTAAACTATTTCTATTTATGAGAGATAAGACTATTAATTTATCTGAAATTATCAGTGTTCATGAGTTGGGTCGGTTCGGTCATAGGCTATTTGACAAACCAATTTTGACCTGGTCGAGTTGGTCAGTTGAAACCAACTAACCTTTTGTGAAAATCAACCCACTCAATTTGTATTGGTTTAGGTCAATTTTTTTGTGTGGCTAGTCTGTTCAAAATATTTAAACTTACAAATTTAATTTAGTTTTAAAAGATTACAATGCAATTATTAAAAAATAAACCTTGTACTTTGTATATAAAAATGCAAATATATACAATGCAAATACGTATAAAATATGAGGTTTTGCACTCTATATATTTGCATTTATACTCCTTCCAAACTGAGCTTAAGGAAGGAGTGAGATCAGCTTCAGTCAGTGCAAAGTCTGTTTGAACACCGTTCAAACAACCTTTATAGCCTTACATTGGGATTATCTCCTTACTCTTGTTCTTTATTTCATGGGAGATATTCCTAGTGCAAGGCTATAATGATTGTTCGAATGAACTTTGCATTGATTGAATCTGATTTCACACATACAAATTTGTAGAGTGCAAAACCTTGTATTTTATATTAATTTTCTATGAATTTGTACTATACATATTTATATTTATACTCTTTCCATACCGAGCCTAATGGAAATAGTTAAAACAAAATCTTGGTTGGATCAATGGGGTTTTAAAATGAAAATTGGCAGGTTAATGAAAATGGCTGAAATAGAATCTAGTTGGAATGAAAGGGTAAGCGTGGGTGTTTTAGAGAAAGTAATACAAATATATAGAGTGCAAATATAGAAAGTAATACAAACTACAAAGTTTTTCACTCTATATATTTGTACTCCTTCCAAAAAATGAGCCTAATAAAAAATTGGGTGCTTATTCCTTACGGTATGAAGATCAAAAGCAAGAAATTCTCCCATAGTCCTAGACTCATAGGGGAATCGGTGCACATGAGGTCCAATGAGCATACCACGAGGAGATTGCGTTGATCTGATGATTTCGCGCCTAAGGGTCAGTGGCAACTGGCAAGCGAAGACGAGGAATTCGAGTCATCCACATTTTCATTCATTACGTTGGGCCAATAATCACACTCCACGTGTTGGATTGACGTGCATCGTCATTTGGGCGCGAAGCGGGTGGAGGCATGCGCCAACCAAAATCATAGTAGATAAACGGACAAAGGCTTCACGGGTCACGCTCAGTCGGCCACGATTAATATCGTTGTCTTTCAGGGATACAAAGGACAAAAAAGATTTATAACCGAAACCGACGCAAGATGAAACTGGATTAACCATTTTGGTGATATTCGGCCTATCGTAGTCTGTAGTTTCCAAAATCAAATGCGTTTTCTGCAAAACCCGATATAATAGACCATCTAAAGGATTCTAATCCAACGGTTATATCTGAATAATTGCAACTCTGGCTCCTATTAGAAGTTCCACGGTGATTCGGCTTCGAGTCAACAGAATCTCTGCCGGGGGATTTGACTCGTGTAACGATTGCTTTTCTTCTTGCGCTACTTCCAAGTATCTTCCCCTTTTTGTACCCACAATACAAACCTTTCCCGTGGTCTCGATAAGAAATTAAAATCGTTCTCGCTTTATTCATCTCTGTCCTTGTTATGTTACTGTTCAAAAACCAGTCTTCGCTTTTTTATCCTAAAGAAAGAGAAAAACAGTTCAGACGGTCGTTGCCCTAGAAGTCTCTGCGAAGCTTCATTTCATAGCCGCCTGTAATTCAGGGAACTCTTTCTTCTTCAACCCAGAATACCTGTTCTTCCTTCTTCCCTGGATGAACAGATAAGCTTGTTTGATGCGCTTCATGTTCCGTTCTGGCTTTCTTTGTCCACTGGTTCTCCTTATCTGTCTGTGAACTGATCCGCCCATTAAGGCCAGGTAAGTCATTTAAAGCTGTGAGAAATGATTGAAAAGTTCTGAATTTCTGGACTAGTTTGTTGGTTCTTCCCTTTGCCTGCATAATTTGGTTTGTTGCCGTTCGGTCTGTGCATGCTTTGTTTGAATTAGGTATTGTGATTTTTCCTCTTTTGTTTCATCGAAATTTTCAGTATCCGCCGAAATTACCTTATAGTCTTGACAGGAGTAGTTAGAATTTTGTCCCCCCTTAGAGTTTTATTTGGAGTTTTAGGATACATGACCTTTTAAAGCATGTCCGTAAAGACAATCCAAAATTTTCCTGGTTGTTTATAGTTGGTTGGTTCGGATGAGGAGTTGGCGTTTGTCATCTTGCGATTTAAGACCGTTTCCACCTATGTGAAAGTTAGGTGATATGATTTATACTTTAACTGCCGTCAGTATCAATGGTGATGCCATATGGGAATCCGAATTCCAGAACAAAATCCAATAAAAAGTCAAAATATGCTAATACTTTACTGACAAATGCTGAGCAATATGGTCGTTCTTTTGCTGGGAAAAAACAGAATTTTTGGCCCAAGTTGCAATATAGGATGGTATTCATGTTCTTCTCTTAATTGCAGACTTTAATGTGTCATTCTGTAATCTATATATGGATATTCATTCAACTGAAACAAAAAAGGATGCACGGTTGCTGCCACTTGTTGATAAAGAGCTGGTTGGTGTTATCATTCATTTATCATCCAAGCAAACCAACTATATTTTATCTGCTATTGGGCATGCTCTGTATTGAAAACTCTATTGAAAATTGTGTCCACTGACTTGCGACTTTTTTTTCCAGGTTATGTCTTTAGGGTACACTTTGAGGTTGAAAAAGAAGATGACACTTTTTAGTGGTAAAAATTAATTGTGTCTAGAACATGGAAGAACATCTCTGTCCTTTTTGAGAGTCTGAAGGCTAACACTCCATATCAGACACTGTTCTCAATCGAGCTAATATGACGAATTTCCGTCAAGATAAGTTTGTGAGGTTAGTTCCTTGAAGTTCGTGTACCTTTTTTGTGTTTATTAGTTCCTGTTTCAATATTGTGATCTTAAATAATAGTTTTGAATTTTGTTTCTTTATGGATTTTCAGTTCTTCTGTATTCAGTGTTGTAGTATGGAAGATAAACAATAGTTGTACTGTTTAGTGGAGTAAAGAATTTGTCTTTAGCCTTATTACTAGTAGTGGTGATCTTGCAATGTGGACCTTTAAGATTTTTATTTCTATTAGGGAAATTTAAGTTGAAAACTAGAAATGAACTATCTTCATGTTCCATGGTATCATTTGAAATTGTTCTTTAACGTGTCCAAACTTCATCAAACAAGTTCTCCTGGCATACTAACTGGCAATATTATATATAGCTATTCAGACATAATCCCAGTACTCTTCTGCATGTTTGTTGTAGGATCAGATATCCTTCCTCTTAAACAGTT
The DNA here is from genome assembly GCF_056320005.1 of Nelumbo lutea. Taxonomy (NCBI): domain Eukaryota; kingdom Viridiplantae; phylum Streptophyta; class Magnoliopsida; order Proteales; family Nelumbonaceae; genus Nelumbo; species Nelumbo lutea. The sequence goes on along the minus strand of NC_142686.1, from coordinate 41,404,093 downwards.
GCTTTACAATCCGCTTCAAAATTGGAAAGCTACCTCATTTTTTTAATTCTTTTGGATAAATTTAAAAAATAGTTATTACTTTCAAAACATGTTAGTTCTAGTTTAAAGTACATTATAATGCAAGTGTTCAAGGGGCCAGATATCCAACCTTAAACACTATTAGCTATTACAATAAATAAATAGGTGAATTACCTTTAACTGCCAAAATTCTAATGTTTAGAAACTAAGGTTTAAGATATACTGAAACCCAGACGTACTTGATCAAGTAAGAAGTCAAGCCAAGTCATGGATGGACACCTCATTTTCTGTGGGATTCATGAGTTGACATGTACCCAGCAAATAAATGGGAAAACTCATCAGGGAAGTCATTAGAATCAGTGGTCATTTGGTTTAAGCACATTATTGAATTACCTTTGAGTTGGCATACCAAGCAATGGATCTTTATGACTGCATGTTCACATGTATAGGAGCAGCTATGCATATTTCTTGTTTGTAGGATTCACCCTGTAGAAGACTTCCCTAATGTCTTTGGAAGATGATGAACAGATTTAAGGGGGGAGAGGAATTGGATAATGAAGTGAAAGGAGCTTAAAATAATGAACGGAGGACAGAATCTGAGGAGAAAAAGAGAAGTATGGATTATGGAAGAGATAGTGGCTGTTATCAGTTTGACAGTTATTGGTTGGTTGCTGCTGCTTCCAGAGTTTCAAGGGTTGAGGAAGGAAGATTTTGGTGCTGATTTCTGGAACTCTCTGAATGCATAAAAGAATTGCTGATGTTCTGTTTTATCTTGAAATATTTGTTTTGTTTTGAAGTGAGGTTGTAATGATCTCTTGTTTTTCTAGTGGTGGTGACATCTGGTCACCTAGTTATGCTTTTAATGTTTTCCTTTTAGCAATCAATTATTTTCTTTATTTATCTTAAAAAAAATCTGAGAGCTTGGAGAAGGAAGAGACACAAATAGATGAAACCTTTGGATTGGATTGGAAGTTAGACTTGGAAAAGAATTATCAAGAAGGAAGCCAGGTTTAGAAAGGAATTATGCCTTTTCTTTTTTATGAGGAGAAGTTTTTGCTTTTATGATATTTGCTAATTAGAAGAGAAGGATAGACAATGAGACATAGGAGTCAAAGAACAGATGGGATCATGGGTCTTGGTTCAGTATATCCAATACAAGTGGTTGACCATGAGGAAGAGGTAGGAAGGGAAATTCTTAGATTGGAGGGAAAGGGGATGCCACAATGGTGAAATGAGTGTAGGGAAGGGTAGTGATAGTGGGCTTTCTAAGTGTTGAGAGTTATATTGTATTTGGGTGTATTTGTAATATTTGTAATATTGTGGGGACCTATTTGTATTTGTGGGAGAAAAAGGGGCTTCTATGTAATTCTGATGTATTTCGGTCTTGTGTTTATTTAAGCAAGTGGTTGTGTGAGATTAGGGTTTGAAGAAGAGTGAATGGGGAAGAGAGTAAGAGTGTGTGTGAGAGAGAGAATTGTATCTCTTGTTCTCATAGTGAATATGTTTCCTCTCCTCCCGTGGACGTAGGCTACCAAGCCGAACCACGTTAAACCTTGGTGTTTCTCTATTTTTTCTTCTTGTTTCCTCATTGAGTTTCTATTCTATTTTATGTTGGTTGACATGATATTAGAGCTATTTTATGTTGTTTAACATGGTATCGGAGTGGGCGTTCCGATTGTTGTGAAGGTGTTCTGGTTGTTGTGAAGGTGTTCCGGTTGTTATGAAGGTGTTCTAGTTGCTGTAAAGGTGTTCTGGTTGCTGTGAAGGTGTTCCATTGCTGCTATTTCATATTCAGTTGAGGTAGTAGTCGACTACTATGGAATCTCTTCGTGTAGTAGTGGACTACTAGCCTCAGGATGCAGTATTTTGTGAGTTGAAAAAGGGGCTTTGATGCCTCAATTTGTGATTGTTTGTGAGTTGGTTGAAAACGGGATTGGATGCCTTAAGTTGTGGTTGTTTGTGAGTTGGTTGAAAAAGGGGCTTTGATGCCTCAAGTTGTGATTGTTTGTGAGTTGGTTGAAAAAGGGGTTTTCATGCCTTAAGTTGTGGTTGTTTGGTGGTTGGTTGGAAAAGAGGTTGTGATGCCTCAAGTTGTGATTGTTTGTGAGTTGGTTGAAAAAGAGGTTGTGATGCCTCAAGTTGTGGTTGTTTGGTGGTTGGTTGGAAAAGAGGCTGTGGTGCCTCAAGTTGTGAGTTGATGATGGTTTTGTGAGTTGAAAAAAGGGTTTTGATGCCTCAAGCTGTGGTTGTTTGGTAGTTGGTTGGAAAAGGGGCTTTGATGCCTCAAGTTGTAGTTGGTTGTGATTTTGTGAGTTGGAAAAGAGGCTATGATGCCTCAAGTTGTGGATGTTTGTGAGTTGGTAATGGTTTGTGGTGTGATGATAACTTTGTTGGTGAACGTGTGAAGCTCCTTGGTGTATCGGCGAACTGTTGTTTCAGGGCCTTCAACATCTCAAGGTTCATGGCTGCTGTTGCTTCAATAGTAAACCTATTTCCATGAAGGTTGCTTCAACATCCTTACTTGCAAACTCAAGCTGCTTTTCCCACCTTGAATTTGAGGGGGCGTGTTGGGAGTTATATTGTATTTGGGTGTATTTGTAATATTGTGGATACCTATATGTATTTGTGGAAGAAAAAGGGGCTTCAGTGTAATTTTGATGTATTTTGGTCTTGTGCTTATTTAAGCAAGTGGTTGTGTGAGATTAAGGTTTGAGGGGAGAGAGAGAGAGAGAGAGAGAGAGAGAGAGAGAGAGAGAGAGAGAGAGAGAGAGAGAGAGAGAGAGAGAGAGTTGTATCTCTTTTTCTCATAGTGGATGTGTTTCCTCTCCTCCCGTGGATGTAGGCTACCAAGCTGAACCACGTTAAACCTTGGCGTTTCTCTATTTCTTCTTCTTGTTTCCTTCTTGAGTTGCTATTCTATTTTATGTTGTTTGACATGGTATCAAAGCTATTTTAACTAAGAAAGTTCTTAATTGCTAAATTAGGACTTGAAGGATATCCACAAAGGGGAAATAGGTGTAAGAAGTTTAAAACAAGGGATGCCTCTAAGGTTCAGTTTTTGGAAGACAATTGTGTAGCTTTGCAAGACTTTTTTTCTCTTTGGCCCATGGCTCTACAAATATATCAAACTAGGTTGGGACTTCGAAGGATAAGTGATGAATCTATTCCATGCAAGGTACTTCATTTATTTAGTCTCCTACCTTCCACCAGCCTCTCCTAAGCAGAGTGGTTGATGAATGTTTGCTTTTTTCTCCGAAAAATTGGAACTTGTACCAACTTTACTGGGTCAATGTGATGGATCAGTGAGAAAGAGGGCTCTAAAGGCAAATTTTCTATAAGATCTTTCCATATTTTTGATAAATGGTAATTTTATTGTAAACTGTAAGATCTTTCAATATTTCTCTTGCTACTGATAGAGGCTTAGAATCCACTAGTGCTGGATGAATTTGGGAAAAACAACCTTTTTTTGTGTTTTGTATTTCTTGACAAGGTTAATACTAGGATCTGTCATACTTCACCTATTTCTTTGATGCTCTTAGGAATTTCTATATATGTGAATGTTTTGGTTCTATTTTTAATTGCCATCCGGCTCCTTCTTTGATCAAAGATGTGGTTTCCTTTGTTCCTTTTTGTCTTTAGGTTTTGCATCTGTTCTAATAAGGCTAATTGAAACAGCTTAGGTTTCCAAGCTTAAAATGAGAATCAGGAAGTACAAAGATCAAGGAGGTGTTTAGATAATTCTCCCAGCACAAAGAGTTATATTTTATTAAGAGTGAGCAGTAAAATGTATATAATTACAAAAAGTGTTTTCAGATGCGTATGGGGCGTATTCTTCATGGTGTGTACCTCAATGCCAGGCATCCTCAAAAAGCCTTGATGCACACTGTTGAGGCATTGCAATCATGTGAGGTATATGCTGCATGGATTGAAGCATATGCTTCAACACTAAAGCATATGGACCACCTATCTAACCCTATTTACAAAAAAAAAAAAAGAATTATTAGATGGACTGTATAGTCATATAGCTTGGGCCTTGGGGCACTTTGTGCAGGTGTTTCAAACAGAGGAGTTGGCAATTAATGGGGTGCTTCATGATGATGGAGGATGGTGTGTGTTGCTGGATGTTGGGTTTAGATGTGATTGGAAGGGGTTTTTCTTGTTTTCTAATTGTTTAGGTGGTTTTTATGGCACAGGGGGAGGGGTTGATCACTTGGTTGGGGTATTGTTTATATTTCATGTTTTATTTTGTTTTGTTAGGGGTAAAACAAGCTCAAAGAGGTTAGGAATCTGGGTTCCTCTGGCATTTGGGGGGGGGGTTGTTAGTGATAAAGATGGCCAAATATTGTTGCTTTCTATTGTTTTTTGAAGAGTAGAAAGAAAAATTCATTAAAATAAAAACTCAATACAAACATCAGAGGATGTTGTGGCAACACACAAAAACACCATCCAAATGCAACACAATTACATCAAACTAAAAAGGAAAATAAAAAATCACCCTCCAAATCTCTTCCTGAAAAAATAATCTCCTTTTCCGACTCAAATTGACTCCCAATCTCTCAACAACCACTTCAGACCTTGGTAGGTCCTCACATATACAAGTGACTGTAAATTTTATTGCATATAATGTGCCTAACACCCCAGATATAGGCTGGTGGGTAATCAACTATCCTTCATTAATTATACATTAGATTTCAACCCAAAACAGCTGTTCCCTGTTAACCCTTTGTTTGGCTAGTCCATCTGCTAATCTCCATACCCAATGGAAAGTTGACCCTATTTCCTGTGCCAGGGGTTTAATTTCCTTCATGCTAGTGGTCTACCACCACCTTTAGATCTCTCTCAACCAAGATACCCATTGACCAACTTTCCCAAGCTTATTTACCGGTAAATGAATGGGGCTTGATTCAACCCTGACAAGGATTCCTGCATTTCAACTTTATGATATATATTTATCTGAATCGATATTGTTGTTGTTATATGGTGCAAAAAAAAAATATTTATTCAGTCTCACTATTAGCAAATCTTGACATTGAGTCTCAAAAATATATCATAAATGTACTCAGTGGCATTTTGTTTATCTGAAGCAATGGGATAAACCATTTGATGGGCCTGATTTGGGGCTCATTTAGATGCTTTTTCTATCAGTGATAATCTGGCTAAAATTGTTTGGAAGGGATAATTCTACGCACCTGTGCAGAGAACATTTTTCTTGAACTTGATCACATTATTTCACTCCAATTGATGCAGTAATGCATTCTTGGGGTCATGCAATTGGATTTACATCTGGGTAGGTGTTGTAGGAGGGTCAGAACTCCATATTTGCTTGTGTCCTACCTGCTATTAAAAATTTTTATCTGGTGATTTGGTGGTACAAGTATTCAATTACTTAAAGTAACAATCTAGATATTTTCTCCATGTTGAATTCTGACTACTTATTTATTTGTCCGTCTTTGATTCAGGTTTCAGGATTGGAGTTCCGAGAGATCCTTAAGTTCTGATCAGCAATTTTCCTCAAGAGGTGAATTTCATTCAGGAAAGATAAGAAGAGCAATAAGCTCAGTTTCAGAAAGGATCCAAAGAAGTTTTGAATGGGGTTCTGTAGGGATTAGAAGTATTGGAAAATCACTGAGATTCAGCTCACTAACTGATTCATTGATAAAAGAACCAGGATCTAGGAAAAAAATTCTTGATCCACAGGGATCGTTTCTTCAGAAATGGAACAAAATATTCGCATTGTCATGTGTTATTGCAGTCTCCTTGGATCCTTTATTCTTTTATATCCCGGTGATCAATAGCAAAAAGAAGTGTCTTGGTTTAGATAGTAATATGGAGATCACAGCTAGTGTCCTGCGATCATTCACTGATATCTTCTATATACTTCATATCATCTTTCAATTTCGTACTGCTTTTATTGCTCCATATTCTCGAGTATTCGGAAGGGGTGTTTTGGTTGAAGATCCATGGAAGATAGCTAAGCGATACTTATCATCCTATTTCCTAATTGACATTCTAGCAGTTCTTCCACTGCCACAGGTATAGAGTTCCTTTGACAGCCATTGTATATTGACATATTGTATGATTATATGTAATCATGATAAGAGCTATGCCTAACTGAATCATTTTTCCCTCTTATGGGTGCTCTTGTGTCTGTCTGGATAGAAGGAAATACTTTTTGCCCTAGCCTTTTTTTGGTAGATGGAGACTGGTATTCTATGCAATGTTTCCATCCTTATGGTTTTTCTTATGTCTGGGCCATTCCATGTTTCTTTGTTTGTCAAGTAGTGTGGATCATTAGGAACCAGGATTTATGATGTTTAAAAGGCAAAGGTGAGGCAGTTGGTCCCAAAGATGCAACATGCCTTCCTCAAAGAAAAAATTGGAAAATTTGACAAAGGATAAGATAATATAAAAAAGAAATTAATATTGAACTGCTAATGTTAATATTTGGTCCTATGTATTATAAATCCATTTTGCTATACTTTCCTACTTTTTTTTGTTATTTTGATGTATACTCTATCTTTTACAGTTTTACTAAAAGAAGGTTTTTCATAGATTTCTAACATTTTGAAATTTCAGAATTCCTTGATCTTCACCTTAGACCTAAATCCTAATACAACCCCTGATCGATGGTGGAAATAACAGTGAGAATCGAAATATTCTTTGTACATAGAAAGTGATTAGATAAGGGAAAATGTATCCTTAAGTAGCATTTCCCCCCACCAAAGGTCTGCCCATAGATTTGTTCTATTACCCATAGATGTGCAAAGCTTCCCTATAAATGCATATTCTAGTACTTTTAGTGCATTTTTTGAGTTATCAGAATAACTGTTCTGTAACCTGTGTAGCCAAAATTTGCAGTCTTTTTCATAACCTATCTTTTCATTGTAATCAGATGGTTGAATTTATGTGAGTTGATAATTGAATTTAAGGTTGACTATCTACTCTGTTCAGATGGTAATTTTGGTTGTCAAAACTCGAATAAGTGGCTCAAAGGCATTGCATACAAAGGAGTTGCTGAAGTTTGTTGTCCTACTCCAATATGTGCCAAGGCTGATTCGAGTATATCCACTGTATAAAGAAGTCACGAGAACTTCCGGCATAATTACTGAAACGGCATGGGCTGGAGCTGCTTTCAATCTCTTTCTTTACATGCTTGCTAGTCATGTAAGTTTGTTTATCCACGTGACATTAAAATTTATTATCTATACAAAAATTAAAAGTAGAAAATTATCCACATGATGTTTTTAACATTTTATAGAACTTATTAGTCCTTCATAGGATTTTCTAATGGGTATGACTTCATAAGATGTTTTTTTTTTTTTGTGGCTGGGCGCATTGACTTCAATGTTCTTCAGTGTTTTCTTTTTCTAACCATTAACAGATCAGGGGAAATTTTACTGAATTGTAATACAGGGGAAATATATATATATATATATATATATATATATATATATATTTTTTTTTGGAAAAGGTAAGGTAATTTTATTCAAATCAAAAGCACATACAAGCTGGATTCAGACTCAGAATGGCAGCCTGAAAACCACAGCAGTTACAATCTCCACCGGGAATTAGAGCAAGGGAAAGAAGACAATTTCAGACTTTTGAATTCCTTAGATACAGACACCCAAGATGTCAGCTTGCCCACAGCTCTCTGAATGATATCTTCAGGACTTTTAGCTTTATTACAGAAAATTCTACTATTCCTCTCAGCCCAAATGGACCATAAGACAGCAGCAGGAATAGTCCTCCACATCAGACTCCCTTTCTTGCTTAGTCCTTTCACATTCTAACAACAGAGAAGCTCCTTAACTGATCTAGGCATTACCCAACTGAAATCCAAGGCTTTGAGAAAGTGTCCCCAAATCTGAGAGGAAAATGGACAACGAACACACAAATGATCTGTCGATTCCGCTTGGTGACCACAAAGACTCCAGGAAAGGTCCATAACATGGATGCCCCACGTCACCAGATTAACTCTGGAAAGACATTTGTCAAGGGCCATCGTCCAAATCTGAAAGTTGGCTTTTGATGGACTTATAGAATTCCAGATCCGTGAAGCAGGAAAATCAGTGAGACCCGAGTAACGGATTTTAGAGGCAAGGGATTTGACAGTAAATTCACCATCCGAATTCCATTTCCAACACCATTTGTCTTCCGATTGCAGATCAATCTTCTGCTTTTGAAGAAGAGCCATCAGATCCAGTCTCTTCTAATTCCCAACCAAATAGATCCCTCCTAAAGATGGGAGTCCAAGTAAGAGACCCACCAGTCGAACAACAATACTCAACCACAGAAGCTTCTTGGTTAGAAGCACACTGAAAAAGTAGAGGAAAAGACTCAGCTAGAGTCCCATCCACACACCAAGGATCCTTCCAAAATTTTGTTCTATCCCCTTCACCAATCTTGACTGAAATCCCTTTCATGAAAACAGAGAAATTTTTCATGATAGCTTTCCAAGGGGAACCACCCCAACTTTGGGGAGGATCCCTAGATCTCCAGTTGCCCCACTCTACCCCATATTTATCAGCTATGAGGGATCTCCACCAGGCCTCCCTTTCAGCTGAGAACCTCCAAATCCACTTGCTAAGGAGGGCAGAATTAAGACTCTTCAATTTCCTAATGCCTAAACCACCTTCGGCCTTAGGAAGACATACTTGGTCCCAAAACTTACAAGGTGAACTTTTTTCTCCTCATCCCAACCCCTCCAAAGGAAACATCTCTGAATCTGCTCCAATCTTTTAGCAACTTTGTTAGGGATGGGGAAGAGAGAAAGGAAGTAAGTAGGTAGATTGGAAAGTGTGCTTTTTATCAGAATAACCCTACCCCCAAATGAGAGATATCTAGACTTCCAGGCAGCCATTTTCCTTTCCATTCTTTCAATAACTGGATCCCAAATCGAGGAGGCAAGACAATTTTCCCCCAAGGGCAGTCCCAAATATTTCACCGGGAGGACTGGTAAAAAAAATAAATTACTGGGAGGAATTCAGTCTGACAAGCCAGAACCTCCGCACAATAAACTATGTTAGATACATTACCCACTGGAATGATTTGACTTTTGTTCCAGTTGACTTTCAGCCCGGAGATCACCTCAAACAATGATAGTATCCCAAGGACAATATCTAACTGGGAGGGAGAGGCATCCACAAAGCGTAAAGTATCATATGCAAATTGGAGAATATTGATCTTTTCCCCTTCAGGAGAGAATGCAAAGCCTTCCCAATCACTAGATTCAGCAGCCTTTTTACAAAACAAAGTGAGAATTTCCATAACACAAATAAAGAGCAAGGGGGATAAGGGATCACCTTGTCTTAATCTCCTAGAACTGTCAAAAAACCCTGCTGACTGACCATTAATCAAAACTGAAAATTTGGGTGTGGATACAGAAACTTTTATCCAGTTTCTCCATTTCTGCCCAAATTTCATATGCTGCAACACCAATTCAATACACCTCCAATTGACATGATCATGTCCAATTTGCAAATCAAACCAGGGGTACCCTCTTTTCTTCTTGAGTGAATCAGCTCATTAGCAATAAGAATAGAATCAAGCATCTGCCTCCCCAAAGCAAAAGCACTTTGGTTGTATGAAATAACATTCCCTAACACCCCTTTCATTCTCTCGGCTAATACTTTAGCTAAGATCTTGTAGAAACTGTGCAAGAGATTGATTGGCCTGAACTCTTTAACATTAACTGCCCCTTCAATTTTTGGAATGAGGGTGATAAAGGTAGTATTTAAACTTCTTTGAAAGGAAGCATTATCATAGAACGCCTGAAATACATTCAAAATATCTTGCTTCACAAAATCCCGGCATTTGACATAAAAGAGGTTGGTAAGACCATCCGGCCCTGGTGACTTATCAGCCACCAACATAGTAATGGCAGCTTTAATTTCCTCCTCCGTAAAGCGTCTCTCAATGAAAGAAGTCTGATCTTCACTCAACTGTTTAAAAGGAAGGTCTCTAGGAAAGGATCTGATTGGCCAAATCTCTTTATAAAGGTTTTTATAGAAGTTAGTTGCCACTACCTTGATATTTGCATCAGATTCCCCCAATCTACCTTCCCACTCCAACTTACTAATTGAAGAAACCCTTGCTCTGGCATTTTCCATTCTATGAAAAAAGTGAGTGTTTTTATCCCCCTCTTTTAACTAGGCCACTTTAGCTCTTTGCCTCCACTTAATTTCTTCTTCTACTGCCAATTTATCATACTTTATTTTTGCTTGAGACCTCTTCATTCTGCTTTCCTCAGATAAAGGACCTATCTCTTCTGCTGAATCAATTTCCTTAGTGAGACTCAACAAAGCTCTCTTTTCAGTTTCAGAATTCAAATTATTCTCCACTTTCCAGATTTTCAACCTCTTTTTAATGGCACCGAGTTTGTTTGCCAAAGCATACACACAAAGTTCTCTTGAGAAGCTTCTCCCTATTCTTTTGTGCTCATCTAGGGTTTCAGTCCTGGAAATTTTCATTGTTCTCTCCGAGTGGATTTCACCTACTGCCTAAGAGAGAAAATAACATATCCTGTACACCAGAGTATGGATTTTGCTTCTCTGTACATGACTTCCAATTTTCTTTTGAAACAATTCTGCAACTTCTCTAGGTTCATGTTTCATTATTATTTCTACTTGTGCAAGTCACAGACCCTGATGACCTTATCTTGGTAGCAGTAGTGAGAATACATCCTTCCCATGGTTACGGTATAGGCACCTAACAAAATCTTAATGTGAGTGGTGTATCTTTTTTTGACAAGTAATGTGAGTGGTGTATCTTGAAAAAATTGTTACCATTTGATTACTTGATCTCTTTCCAAAGGGATGTTTAGAACCAATACTTTCCAATTTCCATGTGATATTGAATTGGTGAAATGGGAAAACAGAGAATGATTATGTGGAGACGTATTAGGGCTGCAGTTTGTTGGACTGTTTGGGAGGAGAGAAATTCACAGATCTTTTCAGAAAAGGAGAGAAGCTTGGAAGCAATATTGGAGGTCATCCATATTAGGGTGATACATTGGTTGAAAGCTTTGGCCTTGTTTGCAGAATTCTCAGTTGATGAGTTGCTAAGAAACTGGAAGGAGATCGCAGAATTAGCTTCAGCTAAAAAGGCCTCAAGCTCTTGCTGGATTCCTCCACCTCACGGCTTTACTAAACTGAATTTTGATGGCAGCAGTATGGGTAATCCAGGGCCATCTGGAATAAGGGGAGCAATAAGAGATGAAAAAGGGAATCTATTAGCTATGTTTTCTGGACCAATAGGGGTGGGAGATTCCTTGAGGGCTGAGATACTAGCAACTCTTGAAGGGGTACAAAGGGTCAAGGACATGAATACTAATAAGTTGATCATAGAAGGAGATTCTGAAGTTGTGGTGAACTGGCTAAAAGAGGATAACTCTAGGCTTTGGAATTACAGCAATGAAAAGAGAAAATTTAAATGGCTGACTAAGGACATTGAAATTCAATGCACATGGGTAAAGAGAAGTGCAAACTCATTGGCAGATGGTTTAGCTAGGCAAGGGGTGAACAGAAACTCTATTTTTTGGGCTGTGTTGTAATTGCTTTATTTTTGTGTTCAATGGTTGTACTCGGGAGTTAAGATTGTTTAGCTCCCCTGCTTTGTAATTTTTCATAATCTTAATTCAATTCACAGTTATTGATCAAAAAAAGAAGGAAAGAAAGAAAGAAAGAAAGAAATGAGAAAACAGAGAAGGGAGGGGAAAAAGGCTGGTTGAATTTGCTTGGTGTTACATGTTGCTTGTCTAGATTAGGCTGCAGTGGTATTAGTCTTGTAATCCTGTTGATGGAGTATTGTTGGTTGGTTTATGGCATAGTCTTAGTATGATGTGGATCCTTTTTTTTTGTTAATGAACTTATTTATTATTAAAGAAAGGTGATCGAAAAAATAGTTGGTGTTTATTGTCTGTTGGTTAGTGACAGGATTCGACAAAAAAGGTTATAAAGAAAGAAACGTTTATGTTGTTGGGATGTGGCTTGGATTCCAAGCCACAACCTACCTATGGTTGGAAATGAGTAAATTGTTGGGTCTATTCTTCTTGGGTGGAGAAGATTTTGCTAGGAAAGCATTTACAGAAGTGGAAGAAAATCCCGGGGGGCATTTGAAGGATAGCAAGATGGATCTTTCGAGTTCCGGTGTTTCTGTTAATGGGGCTGGGGGGGGGGGACAGCAATTTTCAGAGTGAAGCAAGGACATCACATAATAATGGAGTTTTTCAGATGGCAAAGCAAGTGTTTGAGAAAAATGTGGACCTAGAGCTTGAAAGGATTAATGAGATTTAGCAAGAAAAGAAGAATTACAAGGTTCCTCCTAATGTGGTTAAAAGGTTTAGGCATAAAAGCTCTAACAGATCTGTTCTAGTGTCAAAGGTGTTTGCAAGACTGAAGGGAGGCTTTTTTGAGGTTGGACAAAGCCTCTTCGTCTATTCTGTTGGTAGCTGGATCAGAAGGAGGGGACAAATCCTGTGGAGGTGCACCAGGGCAGCGGTTTGTTGGACAATATGGGAGGAAAGGAACCAAAGAATCTTTGCTGAAAAAGAAAGAAGCAGAGAGGCAATTTTAGAGGTGATTACTACGAGGGTGCCCAGTCGGTAAAAACAGTGAACATATTTGATGATGTTCCCCTAGAGATCATTGTTAATAACTGGCAAGGAAATAGCAGCCTCAGTTCCAAGCAGATCTATCATCCAGCCTTCATGGCATCCCCCGATGGAAGGCTTTATCAAGCTCAATTTTGATGGGAGCAGTGTAGGAAACCCGGGGCCATCAGGGATTGGTTGTGTCTTCAGATCGGAGGCAGGATTGGTAGTAGCTCTTTATTTAGGACCAATTGGATTTGGGGACTCACTGTGAGCAGAAATTCTGGCCTTGATAGAGGGGGTGAAAAGGGCTAAGGAATTAAGTATAAATAGGTTGATCATTAAAGGAGATTCACAATTGGTAAAGTAGAAAATTGCTGAATCAGAAAAATCTGTAAAAGAAAAAATTTTTCCTGAAGAAGAGAAGAAAGAGAGAAGAGGTTTGAGAAAGAAAAGAGAGCAATAATCTGGTCACCTTCTTCACTGGTATTTATATTTTTAAAATAAAGAAGGGTACAAAGACCAATGTGCCCTTATAGGGTGGCTAACACCTAAAACTGCATAAAACACTTAAAAAAACAACTGAAAAAGGACCCAACAAAGGTTCTGTGGTCCCCACTTCCTATCTAAACAATAAATAAACAAAAAGCCATTGCTAAATCTGCACAAATCTGTCTAAAACCTCAACACTTACCCTCAAGTTGGGAGTAAATGTCACACATTCCCAACTTGCGTAGATCATGTTCAGGCATGTTCTTTGCAACTCCTTTGGTGAAGACATCAGCCAACTGTAATTTAGAGGAGACATAAGGCAAACAAACTTCTTTGGTTGTCACCCTCTCTCTTATAAAGTGTCTATCAACCTCAATTTATTTTGTCCTGTCATGCTGAATTGGATTGTGTGCAATATTGGATTGCAGCTTGGTTGTCACAATATAATATCATGTTTTCCTCAGCTTTTATCCCAATCTCAATCAATAAGGATCTAACCCAAAGTAGTTTTGAAACATCATGGGCCATAAGCCTATATTCAGCCTCTGCACTTGATCTAGCCATAGTTGACTGTTTTTTCCTCTTTTGTGAAACCAAATTTCTACCCACAAAGGCGCATACCTCTGATGTAGATCTTCTGCCATCTAAACAACCTGCCCAATTTGCATCTCTATAGGACTCCAATTTCAATTTTTCATGGTCTAAGAAAAGAATCCCTCTACCAGGATGCTTTTTCAGGTATGCAATTATCTTCTCAATGGCTTCCTAGTGCTGAATCCGAGGAGCATGCATGTACTTACAACACTAACAACATAAGAAATATCTGGACATGTCATACATAAATATAACAGCCGACTTACCATCCTCTGATATCTCCCCGCATCCTTAACCAACTCACCATCCACAACATTAATTGTATGGTTTGGGTCAATAGGTGTATCAACTGATTTAGTTCCTAATTTCCCAGTTTCCTGTAGTAAGTGCAACACATAATTCCTCTGAGAGATGAAAATCCCATGCTTGGATCTTTTAACCTCAATCCCCATAAAATATTTTAGTCCACCTAGATCCTTGATCTCAAACTCTTGCTGTAGTGACTTCTTGAGTGCATCAATTTCCTTAAGATCATTTCCTGTAACAACTATATCATCCACATACACGATCAGAATTGACACAAGTGCATCTCTCCTTTTTACAAAGAGTGTGATTGTACTGAGTCTGTGTGTACCTAAAACGGATAAGTGTCTCTCTGAACCTATCAAACCATGCCCCAGGTGACTGTTTCAAGCCATGTAATGATTTTTTCAGCCTACAAACTTTTCCCTTACCAACATTTTCATAAAAACTAGTTGTAATGTCTATGTATACCTCCTCTTGTAGATCACCATTAAGGAATGCATTTTTAACATTAAGTTGGAATAGGGGCCATGAATAGGTAGATGCTAGAGATAAGAGAATTTGAACTGAATTCATCTTAGCAACTGGTGCAAAGTTCTCCAGGTAATCAATACCATAGGTCTGTGTATATCCTGTTGCAACCAACCTTGCCTTGTACCTCTCTATATTGCCATCAGCCATGTACTTCACAGTGAACACCCATTTACATTCGACTATCTCTTTGTCTATAGGAAGATAAATTATCTCCCATGTTTAGTTCTTAACCAAAGCTTCCATTTCATCTTGCATAGCTATTTTCCACTCAGTTTTGGAGAGAGCCTCATTGACATTCTTGGGTATAGACACAAAATCCAAGGAAGAAAGGAAAGCATGATAGGAAGATGATAAGGCATTGTAAGAAAGTTGGTGTGAAATGTAATGGGATGTACACTTTCTTTTTCCCTTGCAAAGTGTAGTGGGTAGGTTGTAACAACAGTGTTAGGTATAGAAACATCACCATCAGGGAAAAAAATAGGCTTAGGCTTAAGGGGAATACCTGGAACTATATCCGCTGAACCTGGAATCTTAGATGGACTGACAAAGAGTGGTGTAGGTTCTTCTATTTGAGCTTGTGTGGAGTAGTGATTTAAAAGGTGTGCTTAGGCGCACAGGGGAGGCACATTTAAGGGTAGGCACCTTGCCTAGGTACTAGGTGCAACCCTTTCAAAAGGCACATGCCTGGTGCGCCTTGTGCCGATGCTTTTTTGCTTTTTTTTTTGTGTCTGAGCCCCCGACCTCCTGTGCCACGCCCCTCGAGGCAAGCCCAAACAAGTCCATGTTAGGTCTTAAATTCTTAGTTACCACACAAAAAATAATGATTTTATAGTTTTAATTGCTTTTTAAGAAGGCATTTTATTATTAGGATGGGAGGCTTCATGGAGAAAGTGGAGGGAGGTTTCGTGGAGAAAGTAAAATGGAGGTCAGCTCCGAGGATAGCGGCCAAAGAGTTTTTCTTCGAAGAGATACAGATCAAAGGAAGGATGGGTTTGAAAGTAAGAGAGAGCCACAATCCTTGTGGAAGGCTTAGAAATGATTGAGTGGGTGAAGAGTTTGTCTTTGATGCAACTGCTAAAGGGAAGCAGAAATATCGAAAAGAAAATTTCTCAGGATCGGGTAGGAGGTATGTGCTGGAGAACAAGAAGAATGCAAAAGGTGCATTTATTTCTTTAACTGAATATTTCTCTAAAGGAAGGAAACAAATGATTTGTCTTCCTTAAGGGAAGAATGATCAAGGGTGGAGAAGGATTGTTGGGACACTAACAAATTTTCTAAATAGAAGGAGAATGGAGAATAAAGAGAATATGAAGGTTGATGAAAGGGGACAACGACCAGAAACCACAAGTTGTGTAAAAAAGAGGATACAAACAAAAAGTTTGTTCCCATGGCAAATAGTAGGAGGGACCCTTCATTGGTAGCAGAGGGGACAAAAGGAAAATGGGATAGAATGCTAGTGGTTAAAGCTGGAGGGGTGGTGACAAATTGGTGGGAAGTTGTAGAAATGTTGAAGAGCAAGATGGAGCTAAGAAGCACCTTTATTGTGACCCCGTTCGATCCTGCTAAGGCAGTGTTGGACCCTCTTGAAAACCAGGTAAATGTTAGAGCCCTAAGTATCCAAGATGATCTGGGAACCTTCTCGGTTTTTAAATGGTCGTTTTCATCAAATTCAAAAGTGTTCTCAGTGGAAGATAATGTAATTGTTCGAGTGCTTGGGTTGCCATTCCATCTCTGGAATCAAAAATCAACAAACTCAATTGCTTTGTTGTGTGGAGCTCGCCTTGATGGTGTTTTTTGGGGAGACCTGCGAAGTGCAGCCATTCTACTAGGTGGTGTAAAACCAGAAGATATACTGAGGAAGGTGAATGTAGCTGTGGAGGGTTTGTTCTTTCCAGTGTGGTTACTGTCCTCCATTGAAGCTACCCTGTGGAGAGAAGCAAGGCAAGAGGAAGACGAAGCGGTGGAGGAGCTGTAGCTACGTGGCAGTCTGAAAGTGGTTGTAAAAAAGAAACAAGGAGTTTTCACAAGAATGGAAGCACAGCCTTTAGGCAGGCCAAAAGACTCGGATCAGGAAACCATTATAAGTGTTAGGCGTGTTACACAAGGCAACGGTGGGAAAACCAAAGTTTCTTTTGCTTAGGCAGTTGCTAGTGGACCTAAGCAATTTACTCTAGTGGAGAGGAATGGTCTGAGTGTAATACGGGAGGAGGGAGGTGATTCATCGGGTCGGGCAGAGGTATTGATAGCCTCAGGAATATGCACGGGGGTCCAACCAGCAGGCCCATCTCTAAATTGTAATTCTGGGCCCAGTAGGCCCAAAAAGTTAAGTGGGCTATGCTTAAAAGACCCAAGAGTGAGGGGGCGCGTGACAACTTAAAGGAGCACGTGACAAGGTTGGCTCCTCAAGTAGACAGTAAAATCCGTATACCATCGTCTTCCTCGTGCTTTTTCTCTCGTTCCAACAGTTCAACGAAGGTCTCCAGCTCGTTATAGTGGAGACCCTCGAAGAAGATGCCGCATAAGGAACAGGAACGCCGTAACCCCAGGAGTGTGAAGAGCAGTGAGGTTTTCGACTCTGATTCGAAAAGATTGACACACGATGAAGAACTTTCTAATTCCGGTTCAGATTTGGAAGAAAGCATTAGCTTGGGAAGTATCGACCTCCAAAAACCAAGAGATATACTGGAAGAGGGTAGCCTAAACACTGAATTGTTATTCCTAGAGGAGGAGACGGATTCACAAGATTCTGGTAATATCGAAACACAAAGAAGAGTGAGCCTTAGCAGCGGAGAACACATCTTTCCCAAACTGGGTATGCTATACAAAAGACAGGTGGAGTTGGGAACACTTAAAGAGGTAAGACAGAGTGCATCCCGGCCAATAAACGAGTCCATTCCATATGTGTAGCCTAGTCAGGACATCAGGCTAGAGAGACAGGAATCAGACTTGGAGCCTTACCTAAGGATTCACGCAGAGGGAAAGAGAAGTGAAGTTTCTATGACTGTAGAGGGTGAGGAAGTATTGGTTGTACCTAGTCCGCTTCCACGACCGAGTCTGGAAAAAGGGGAAGGGTCTAGTCCTAACTCCAAGAATTGATACCCAGCAGCCGGTCCACATGCAACCATCTATGCTAAATTCCAGGTAAAAGCCTGTCCATTTGGTTTTAGATACTAACTTGGGTTCTCTGCCTGTAACAGATGTCCTGGAATCCCAACTAGACCAACCAACTGGTAGCAGGGAAGTGGCGATTGATAATGATGGAGTCCGATCAGAGAAGGGAGTTGGGTTGTTAGAAAGTAAACAAGAGGAGTTAGAATGGATTTGGGAGTAGATTTGTGCCCTGCTGGAGGAATATAAATAAGAGGAAATGATAGAGGTGGCTCCAAAAAACCCTGAATCAAAGGCAAGAACCAATAGATTGGGGCAGGAATTAGGAAATAAAGGGCAAAATAGGAAGTCGGTGGGAAATAAGGGTAGGAAAAAGAAGAAAAAGTCTGAAGTAGAGAGACTAAAAATGGACATTGAAGGGGATATCGACTTCAGTGGTAGAGGGGAAAGAAGAAGGGTTCTAAATGAAGGAACACTATATTGGAGGGCTAAATTCTTGAAAGATAATGAAGATAATAAGCTAGAATGTAAGGGGTTTGGGTAGTGCCAGAAAAAGGAGATCGATTAAGGAGCTTCTTGGGAGAGAAAGACCTGATGTTGTGATGTTGTAGGACACAAAATTAGCTGAACTAGATAGGTGGGTTAGGGAGATCTGGAAAATAAGAGGGGTAAAATGGTGCTCAGCTCCGTCGTGGGGAGCCTCGGGGGAAATAGTAACTTTGTGGAGGGAGGACTTCGTAGAACCAGTAGAGGAGCTAATAGGAAACTTCACTGTATCCCTAAAATTCAGAATGGTGGAAGATGGATTTATTTGGGTGCTAACAAATGTGTATGGTCCAAATAATCACAGAGAGAGGAATGAGTTATTGGAGGAGAGCCTTAATTCCCAAAAAGAATGATGCCAGACACCCCAAAGATTTTCGGCCAATTAGCTTGGTGACAAGCATCTATAAGATTCTGGCAAAAGTGCTCTCTAGAAGGATCAAAGTAGTTCTCCCCTCTCTCGTTAGCTATGCACAAGGAGCCTTTATACAGGATAGACAAATTACAGATCAGATCCTTATTGCAAGCGAGAGTGTGGAAGAGATGAGGAGATCGGGCAGGAAAGGATTTGTTTGCAAACTGGACTTGGAGAAAGCCTATGACTTAGTGGATTGGAGTTTCTTGCTGGAGATGTCAAGAAGACTTGGATTTGGGGATAAATGGTGTAATTGGATAAGAGGATGCTTAAACTCTTGTTGTTATTCAGTGTTGGTGAATGGGGTGGTTAAGGACTTTTTTCCAGCCAATAGAGGCTTAAGACAAGGGGGTCCACTCTCCCCTTTCCTCTTTACACTTATTGCTGATGTCTTTAGTAGGATGATCTCCAAAGAAGATGAGGAGGGCCAAATAAAGGGATGGAGAATAGGGAGCAGAGGCATTCCAGTAACTCACCTCCAGTTTGCTGATGATATTGTTATTTTCTGTGAAGGGAATGAGTTGAGCAAAGTGGAGAGCCCTAAGATTTTAATAAGTACTTTTTGAGAGGGTCTCCAACTTGAAGGTAAATTTTGATAAAAGTTGTGTGGCTGGAGTAAACTTGGAGAATAGGGAGATTGAATCCATTGTAGAAAGTAGTTTCTGGGCCCCTATTGTGGAGAAATTTGATAAGTGCTTGGCGGCTTGGAAAAAGAATTACATTTCAATAGGGGGTAGGCTGACTTTAATTAAGGCTACACTTGTCAACCTTCCAACCTACTTCCTTTTAGTGTTCAAGATTCCTCCAAGGGAGGCTAAGAAACTAGAGAAGAGAATGAGGGACCTTCTATGGGAACCAGGAGGGGTGAAAAAGGATCACTTGATCAGATGGGAGATAGTTAACAAACCAAAGGAAGAAGGGGGTTTAGGGATAGGGAACATAGTGTTGAAGAATGTAGCCCTTTTAGGGAAGTGGCTATGGAGATGGTCCCGGAGAGAGAGAGAGAGAGAGAGAGAGAGAGAGAGAGAGAGAGAGATTAATGCATGAGGTGGTGGCAAGCATTCATGGTTATGTAGGAAATGGTTGGGATTCCGGGATATCTCGCCGAGCTACCCTTACTACACCTTGGAGGGCTATACATGGTATTCTCCCTCACTTCCTCAGATTCATCAGGTATGATGCTTGTTCTGGTAATGCTATTCTGTTCTGTGAGGATATTTGGGTGGGTACTCAACCCCTCAAAGATTGTTTCCCCTCGCTCTATTCCCTTTCCCTTCACAAACATGAGCCAATTGCAACTTTTCTCTCGAGCATGTTAAACCCCTTATCTTTAAACTAGGACTTTGGGTTTCATAGAGGGTTGAGGGATGGTGAGTCGAGTTATGTTATTGAGCTAATTCATTTACTAGAATCCATTTGCTTGGATCCCACTTATTTTGATCAAAGGGTTTGAACTCCTCTTCCAAAAGGTACTTTTACTTGTTATTCTTTTCTAAAATCCCTCAGTTCTAACCCCATTTCCCAAGGATTCCTTGTCAAAGAAGTCTAGGCGCGACCTATTCCCCCCAAAATTGCTGTATTCTCCTGGGAAGTCTTCTATGGGAAAATCAATACTTTGGAAAACTTGCAGAAAAAGAGACCCTCGCTTTGTCTTTCCCCAAATTGGTGTTCCTTGCGTAAGGCCGAGAATAAGGACTGTTTCCATTTGCTGATCTTTTGTTCCTTTGCTACAACTATATGGAGGTGGGGCCTTTGTTTATTTGGAGGTAGGTGGTCTATGCCTTCTGATTTAAGCTTGTTATTCAACCCATCTGCCTTTGTTTGGCACACTAGAAGAGGTAAGGTCGTGTGGAAATGTGTCAGGGCAGCCACTCTGTGGACTCTTTGGGAGGAAAGGAATGCAAGAATTTTCTTAGAGAAGGAAAGAGGGTTAGATGAAATGAAGGATTGTATCCTGACAAGAGCAATCCATTGGCTGAAAACTGTGGATATCTTTGATGACTTGTGGAAGAATTGGCTAGTAATAGCTAACACTTCAACAAAGAATGATAGAATTCTGTCAGAATGGGTTCCGCCTTTGGAAGGTGTCATAAAGCTGAACTTTGATGGAAGCAGCGAAGGCAACCCTGAGCCTTTAGGTATAGAGGGTATCCTGAGAAATAAGGACATCAACATAATTTCCCTATTCTCGGGACCGGTGGGAGTGGGGGATTCCACAAGGGCATAAATCCTTGCTGCAGTACAAGGAATTCAGATCACCAACCAGCTTGGGTGGAGCATCTCCTAGTTGAAGGGGACTCTCAGGTGGTAACAAGGTGGCTCCTAAACTTGGATACTGCCATTTGGGGCTACAAAGATCTCATCAAAA
Source organism: Nelumbo lutea (assembly GCF_056320005.1). Classification (NCBI taxonomy): domain Eukaryota; kingdom Viridiplantae; phylum Streptophyta; class Magnoliopsida; order Proteales; family Nelumbonaceae; genus Nelumbo; species Nelumbo lutea. The sequence goes on along the minus strand of NC_142686.1, from coordinate 41,383,129 downwards.
AGTAAAGTGGTTAACCAACAATATGAGAGTTGAGATAAAATTAATTTGGAAATCTGTACTTAACTAGCCCGGAGAGGTTGCAACTCGTGCCTTTCCTTGGGGATTTTGTACTATTGTCTATTGTTGATTAATAAAATTATTTCAATTATAAAAAAAGAAGGCATTTTATTAGGATGAATGAATGAACAACATTACCAAATAGGGAATATAGCGCACCGACGCAATAAGAGGGTATACTTCACTCAAGAAATTAAGACCTAACTTGGACTTGTTTGGGCTTTCCTTGAGCGGCGTGGTACAAAGACGGCTCGTAGGATCAGGAATGTAATATGTTTTACATCACATTAACTACTTGAAGTAATGCAATTGAGAAAAAAAGAGATTGTGGGTTTTATATGCTTGAAAATGTTTTATATATTTGATTTTATTTTTAAATTCTTGTTTGAATATGCTTTACATGTTATATTTTTGTATTTTAATATTAGATAGTAGGTTTAAAAAAAAATATTTTAAAATTAAACTTTATATTTTTATTAATATTATGTTTAATAATTTTTTTCATTTTTTTGATTTTTTTTTTATTTTTTGTGCCTTGCGCCTCAGGCGCAAATTGATCCTTGTGCCTTTTTTGCACCTTGTACTTTTAAAACACTGGTGTGGAGTTAACCCTCTTCTGGTGGCGCTGATAGAACTATGAGGCTCGCCGTAGTGGATTAGGTAGTGGAATTGACGGAGTTGCTGATGGTGAAACTGATGGAGAAAGAGAAACAAATGAAACGGGAAGAGGAACCAATTGTGAGTTCTCCTCCCCAAAATACTCCCCTTGAGGAGAACCACCCGAGAAAAAGAATGTAGATTAAAAAAAGGTAACAGCCATTGTGACAAATCTGCTCCTTGACATCGGATCATAACAGCAATACCCCTTTTGGTTTTGAGCATACCCAAGGAAAACACATTTCTTGGCCTTAGAGTCCAATTTCTTGTGGTGAGGACCAAGAATGTGAATAAAGGAAACACACCCAAAAACTCTCAAAGGTATATAAAATATCTCCACATCTAGAAAAAGAATGCGTGAAGGGACATGATTAATCAGATGCACAGCTGTGAGAATTGCATCCCCCCAAAAACGAATAGGAATTGAAGAACACACCATAAGGCTTTTTGCCATTTCCACAATGTGCCTATTTTTCCTCTCTGCTACCCATTCTATTATGGTGTATATGCACAACTACTCTGATGAATCACACTATGCTCCAAAAAATGTGTCTAAGTCATTCTCAAAGTATTCTCTAGCATTGTTCGATCTGAAGACCTTAGTCCTCATTGCAAATTGTGTGAGAACCATTTGGTAGAATTGTCGCACCAAAATAGGTACATCATCACGTGATCTCATCAAATATATCCAAGAATACCACGTGTGGTCATCCACAAACAAAAGGAAATAACGGTAACCACCCATGGAAGAAATATAATAAGGTCCCCATACGTTAGTGTGAACAATATCAAAAGAAAAAGAACTTCTTTTATTACTTGGTTTAAAAGAATGTCTACAATGCTTTCCCAACTGACAACTTTCATACTGCAAACTAGATAATTGAACAGACTCAAATAACTTTGGAAACAAAAGTCTTAATGAACTGAAAGAAGGATGACCCAAATGATTATGCCAGAGCATAATTTGATTCACTGAATCTGATCCACTACTACCGTTGGTTGTTGCTACTAACATGATGACTCTGATGTTTTGGAATCTCATCCAAAAGGTAGACTCCATTCACCTCACGACCACTCCCAATTGTCCTCTTTGATTCTAGATCATGCAAAACACAATTACCAGGAAGGAAAGTCATTGAATAGTTCAAATTTCTTGTCAGAGAACTCATAGAAAGATGATTACTATAGAGTCTAGGAACATTTAAGACAGAGGATAAAATAATGTTATTGGTCTCCATCAATGGGAATATGGGAACCATCTGCTATTACTTCAATGAAGTCCCAATCAGCTTGGGTAAGAGGTCCCGAAGAGTCTCCTATAATTGCCACATTTGCATTTCCCTTATTGTTCTTGACCTGAGCTGGTATGAGGTGTGGGTGAAAGCTTCCAAAAAGTGTCTTTGGTATGCTTTAGTCTTCTTGCAATAGTCACACACCAAGTCCTTCTTACCCTCCCTCCTAGTCTCACTACTCCCCGTCTCCATTTGACTTAGGTTTGACTGTACTAATCATAGCCAACCAATCACTCCCAAGCAGTCTTAACATGACATTCCTTCTACTCTCCTTTCCAAAAACAAAGGCATAAGCTTGAGAAAGAGTCAAACTTTCTCTAGAAAAGGATGTGTTGACTGGAAATGTCGAATTCAGGGTTTAGCCCCCTAACCAAGAACTCAAAAATCATATTCTTCTCTACCAACTTCTGATAGGTTGCTGCATCTTTCGTACTCTCCCAGACCATGGTTTCTAAGTGATCTATCTCTTGCCAAAGCGTTTTTAGCATGGAGAAATACATGGCAAGAGGTCTATCTCCTTGGTTTGTATTAATCACTTGATTCCTTGACTGGTAGTCTCTATCTACATTTTGTTTTAAGGAATAGGTTTCAGTCACTCTATCCCAGACCTCCTTTGTAGTATTATCCAACAAAAAAAAAAAAATTACCAATGTGAGAACATAGAATTACACAACCAGGCCATAACCATGTAATTCTCCTATACCCACCAGGAGGAATCTGTATCAGGTTTCTTCTCCTCCCCAGTGATGTACCCCAATTTCCCATGAGCACCAATGGCCATCTTGGCTGATTATGCCCACTCTAAATAATTTGTACCATCCAGTTTCACTGTGGTAATAATTCCATACCCAAAAATATCACTAGTACCTCCAACACCCGACCCATGTTATTGGTGGACTTCTGCTCAGTACTCTAACTCTCCATTTCAACTTCAAACAATTCAAAAACAGGAAATAAGTAGGTAGAAGGCCTCCAAGATCAAATCAATCTCACACATAAGGGTAGTTGACCATTTCAGAAGAAGAAAACCCTATCTGGAGAGGAATCTTTCTTCTCCCACCATTTCCCACCGAAGAGAAGAGTGAATCAGTTACTCTAGAAAGCCTAAGATTTCCCAGAAACTTAATAGTCCCCTATAAAAAACTTAGAGAAGTCCAACAAGGTCCAAGCGCCCAAGATCATATCAAAATTGAAGAGTCCAACTTAACTATGACTCTTCCCCACACTCTAGTTCTTCCTGATTTTGATGCCAAAACATAGATCACCTTCTTGGTGACTGAAAAACACCAAAAAATCCAAGAACTGGGCAGTCTGAAGTAGATCGATCAGCTCTTTATCTCCTCATGCAATCGGCTGATCTAGGACTGCATGAAAGAACTCCAAGAAACCCTAGCCTTGCTTTGATACCAAGTAGAAAACTGCTGAATCAGAAAAATTTGTAAAAGAAAAAATATTTCTTGAAGAAGAGAAGAAAGAGAAGAGAAGAGGTTTGAGAAAGAAAAGAGAGCAATAATCTGGCCGCCCTCTTCACTGGTATTTATATTTTTAAAATAAAGAAGGGTACAAAGATCAATGTGCCCTTATAGGGCGGCTAACACCTAAAACTGCATAAAACACTGAAAAGAACAACTGAAAAAGGACCCAACAAGGGTGCTATGGTCCCCACTTCGTATCTAAACAATAAATAAACAAAAAACCACTGCTAAATCTGCACAAATCTGTCTAAAACCTCAACAGGTAATTGGCTGGATAGAGAAGGCAAGTGATGGGCTCTGGATATACATTAACGAGCGAAGATAATTCAAATAGTTAACGCAGGTTATGGAAGTGTGTACACAATGGGTTAAAAGGTGTGTCAGTTCTTTTGCAGAAGCATTAGCCAAACAAGGGGTGGGAAGAAGGCAATTGTTTTGGGTTTGGTGTGGGGTGTTTCAAAGTTTGCATGGTTAGGTGTTTTTGCATCTCAGTTATTATGTTCCATTTTCGGGTGATTTCTTATCCGGTTGTATTCTTCTGTCTATTCTTAGTTAATAATTTTTCTTTATTTATTTAAAAAAAATGGTTACCAACTTCATCTTCCTTTTAAACACATTTTGGAGAGCCATGGCTTTTGTAGTTCTGGTATTGGTAAAAGGAGGAAGAAGAAAAAGGGACTTAGTACAGAGTTTTTTTTCTTAATTCTAATTTATATTAGTTTTTTTTTTTTATTGTTAACTGTCAAACTTTATTTATTAAAGAAATTAAGCAACATGTATAGAACCTTATCCCTGACTTACAATCCCCCAAAATAATTGCCCTTGATAAACCCGTAGTTTGGAATTTTGGCTAATCCATCATCCAAACTTTTTGCTGACCTAGGAATCTAATAGTAGTATGTCTTCACTGGCATTTTGGATGTTGGGTTTTTGACTTCGAGCATGGTTTTGACTTGGATTGAGATTGGTGTTTCTCTTGGGACCTCTTTGGCTATTTTGGTTTGAGTTTGCCATAATCCCCTTGGGTGTATATATATATTGCCTTGACCTGTCAACATGGATATCCTGCCAGACCACATGAATCCTTGTGACTTATGTGTTCTGTTCTTTTCTACTATAATCATTCTCCATGCAACATACTGGACTATTGTTCCTTTATCATGAAGTTTTAGACTTGGCCTGCTTTGCAATGGCTAGCAAGATATTTAGTTTTGGTACTCCAAATGCTATATTGGTGTATATTTTGTGCATATTCCTTATTTTTGCTTTTAATGGGAATATAATGGAAATAAATCCCCTTACTGTTTATGGTTTGCAAAACTAGCTATACTCCACCTAAAAAGGTTATTACCCAATGTTGGTCTTCGCAATCCAGGGTCTTGGGAGGGTGGACTGGACTGGATACAGATCTAACCTTTGTCTTTTTTTGCACAAAGTGGTTGCTCTTAGTCTTGAACCCACATTCTCAGGCTTGTCAGTCTGAGATTTTACCATTACATGTAGCAATGGCCCCTAGCTATAGTCTACCTACACATTCTCAAAAATGGTCAAATTTCTAATTTTGCTTTCTGGGTCCTTCTCTGCTCAACTTAAGGGCACCTTTATCCAAATCTGTTGGAGATGCTTGGGTAATCCAGGTTATATTAGAATGGAGGGCTGAGATTTTGTTTTAGTAGGATGGCTGCAATTTTATTGAAGATAGTAGAATTTCTGTACTGTTCAAAAGAGATGAAGAAAACCAGTCTATTGTTGGACTGATTTTGAGTGTGCATTTGGTTGCTCTCACTGCTTAATAGCTCATATATGTCCTAGTTTCCCCTTGTTCGTATTACACTATTACTTCTGCATGACGCTCCAAGAGGTTATTGTTTAGTGAATGACAAGCAGGGATGCAACTTGGACTGGCCTGGGTTGAACATTTGTTGAATTTTGAAAGGGCTTGGCCTGAGGGCCCAGGTCCAAGCAGTACACATTCTTTTAATTTGGACCCCTAATTAAAAGTGGTTTCTGTGTCTTTGGTGATGGGACACAGCTTTTGTTTCCATCTAAAATTTTCTATTATATTATGATTATGATTGCAATGAGTGGGTTTATTATTTATATTCCTTATTATCCTTCTTACCATTAAATTAATGTCCTACTAGGTACTTGGGGCCTTTTGGTACTTGATTTCAATTGGACGAGAAAATGCGTGCTGGCAAGATGCCTGTAAGAATCAGACTGGCTGCAAAAGTGATTTCTTGTACTGTGATGTAAATGCAACCCAGGATCTTGGATTTCTAGACGTTTCTTGCCCTGTGATGGAGCCAAATAAAACATTCTTTGATTTTGGAATATTCCTTGATGCTCTTCAGTCTGATGTGGTGGGATCAAGTGATTTTCCACAGAAGTTGTTTTATTGCTTTTGGTGGGGACTGCGAAATCTGAGGTTTGTAAATGTAACATTCTCTGCTTTTTCTTAATTGTCTATTTCCTAACAATACTAAAGTATGGTAGCGCTGGAGTTCTTGCATGCTTATTGAGAAGCACAGACAAGATTCAACTTCAGAGATTTTAATTTGTCACAGTTAACAGATCCTATGTATGGTCCTGGTATATTGCCAGTATGTTTGCATACTGTTGATGTTTGGATGGTCTATCAACATATCTCTATGTATATGGGATATGATTGTTCCACCCAAGAAAATTACCATCCTGAATGCTGAAATAAGCCCAAGTGACTTTTTTCATATTTCGCATCATAATCACTAGATACTTGTAGCTAACTCATTTCTACTTGGGTTGTTCTACAGTTCTCTTGGACAAAACCTTGAGACAAGTACTTATGTTTGGGAGATAGCCTTTGCTGTTGCCATTTCCATCTTTGGTTTGGTTCTGTTCGCGTTTCTTATTGGAAATATGCAGGTTATTACCACTTTCTTTAGAAACTCTTCACTATTGTACATGTAGGACATGAGTGGGGTTTATGTTATTTGTGTACATGCTTATCATCTGGAATGTTGATCCACTGAACCCACTACAGATACTAGATTCTGATCATCTGAGATGTCTGATCATGTATATTCCTTCTGATGGTCATGGAACTGATTGGATGGTTAGGATGATTTGATTGGATTAAAGATGCAGTCATCTGAGTTAGGGTCAATCTTGAAACACCATATCCCACCTTATCTGTTTGTATGGTGGAGAACCCTGTTGTATTTAAGTCCAAATGTTGTGTTTCACTCTTTTTATATATATTAACTAAAAAGCTGTTCATTATTTCTCATTCTGTTACAGACATATCTACAGTCCTCCACTGTTAGATTAGAAGAGATGAGAGTTAAGAGACGAGATGCAGAGCAGTGGATGTCCCACCGGTTGCTCCCTGAGAATCTGAGGGAGCGGATCAGGCGGTATGACCAGTATAAATGGCAAGAAACAAGAGGTGTTGATGAAGAGAATTTGCTCCATAGCCTTCCTAAAGACCTTAGAAGGGACATAAAGCGGCACCTCTGCTTGTCTCTACTCATGAGAGTGAGTACTTACCGCCTTAAATACTTCTTTACACCTTATTCTATCTGTTTTTAAAATGGGACAAATCCCTAACTTTCTTGGAGTTCCGATGAGCTTAAAGGTAGGATTAATCTTGGTCTGATAAGAATTTTGAGGGCTTCAGCTTGTCTCAACTGTCCTGCCCATATCTAGCTGCAATGTTGAATCTATGGGACTAAATGCACTAGTACCACAGGCCCACACCCTAGGTTTATAAAAAAGGAATGGGGAATATTGTGTAATATTTTGATTTATTGCAAATAATGTTTTACTTATAAAAATTTAGCACTTGAACAATTCAAGGCCATACACTCAGCCTTGTTCAGATAAATGAGCTGGGAGCCTGAGACTTCTTTATGAAGAATAATGAAAAAAATATTAAATAAAAGGAAATAAATGTAAAAGAAAAGAAAAAAAAAAAAAAATATATATATATATATATAGAGAGAGAGAGAGAGAGAGAGAGAGAGAGAGAGAGAGAGAGAAGGTATGAAGTGTGAGGCCTCTCTTACATTGTTTTTAATATCTTAACTTTATAAAAAATGAACAACATACCCCTCAATCATATACCTTTTACTGTTTACTCAATTACATATATATTTCAACACGCTCTCCCTCAAGTGAGTATAGATATTACTCATGCCTAACTTGCTGAGACTATTGTCCAATTTGGACTTTAGAAGTTATTTGGTCAATATTAATTGTAAATTAGACTTAACAAATATAAGACAAACTTCACTACAGAGATACTCTCTCATATGAAATAGTGATCAACTTCGATGTGCTTCATTTGATAATATGCTCTATGGGGTTTTGTGCTGTATTGAATGCAACTGTCCAAATGCAACATAAATGATTTCTCATATGCAATAATGAGTTCTTCAAGCAATGAACACAACCAAAGAAAGGACTTGAAAGAACTCATTATTTATTATTATTATTATTATTTATAGTAAAAGAAAAAAATTATTAAAGGACTCATTATTGCATATTGGAAGTTGCTTATGTTGTATGCAAAAATGAGTTGAGCTCATTTTGTTGTATTATGCAATAACCCACTACTAATCCTACTAAAACTAACTTATTGTAAAGGCACCAGAAAGTACTAAAAATAGTAAATCGCAATTTTAATATAAACAGTAATTATGGGAGTTTCTATAGATAGTAAGTCCAAAGTTGCTATATTTTGCTAGGAAGTCATAAGTTCAAAGTCACTACAAGTAATACTTTCAATTTTTACCAATAATAGTAAATATCTAAAAGACTTAAACCCTAGCCTTAAGACACTAACAAACCATAAATAAATCTGAAAAGACTGAAATACTAAAACTCGAAACTCTCAAAACACTCAAAATTTGTGAAATTGCCATTGGATGATGATTGATGAATTGGGAGAAAACTGATTTCTTTCTCCATGGGTTCTTTCATTGCTTCCCTGCCTGCATCATGCCCTTAGAGAATACATAGAATTGATGCTACCAAACCAGAACCAGCCAGATTAATAAGTCATTACAGATGATGACCAAGAGGACATGAAGAGAGAAAGCCAAACCTAACACAGCAGGGCAGTATGCCTGTCAATTGTCCTGGTTGACTCAAATGATCTTAACGTTTCTGACCCTATTGTATGGTCTGGATCCACATTGAGTCCTGATTATAATTGGGTTTAGCTGTTCAAATATAATTAAACCTAGACTGATTATGTATCTATGTATGTGTATAACATTTTAATTTAATTTATATAATCACTAAATTTAGTTCTACATCTGTATGTGGCAGATCCTAAAAATAGTCTAATCAATTCCATAGATCATTAGACCTAGAACTTATGCTTGTAATGTTGGTTTACCTGTAATAGCAACGAATCAGATGCCTAAAGTTGTTGATAAGCCTGAATGATAATAGGGCCATTCTGGGTCTAAATAAGACTCTATAGGGTCTAGTCGTGTTTATGTGTATTTATTTCTGGGTAGGGACCAGGTCTGCACAGACCTTAACATGGAGGCTATTTGTATGGGTCTTATTACTTTACTGAGTTCTCCCCCCCCCCTCTCTCTCCCCTCTCCTGTGGGCACCACCCATTTTTCATTTCTTTTTCATTTTTTTCCTTTTCTTTCTTCCTCTTTCTTCTCTCCCCACAATGTTCCCTCCCTAATCTTTGCCTCTCATTTCCTCTTTCTCTCCCTCAATTTCCCCCCTTCCATCTAGGTTGTGGCTCCCATTTTCTCTCCCTCTTTCTTTTCCCCTGCCCCCTCTTTCTTCTGGGAAGTCCTAACATCTCTCTCACCTTTCAAGGTCCATCACAAAAACTCAAAATCATGACTTTCAAAGCAAGATTCATTATTCAAAAACGACTCTCAAGTCTTAACAGGTTCATGATTCTTCCTTTCAAGATATGAATAACCTCTGTGACTCTTTCAATAATTCTCTCATTCTCAACAAAACTCTCCACAGAACTTTTTTGTTTCGTTCTCACATCAACACCACTACTCAACAACTCTTATTACAATCCAAAATGGGGCAAGCAACTTCTGCAATCGACCTTTGGCTCCACAACAGGGCTCTTGCAGCCCACCTTCAATTACCCACTGATGCGGACATCATGTGCAAGACAGAAACCCTCCATTGACGTAGGCAGCAGCTCATCCCCAAATAACAGGGAAGACCTAAATCCATCTGATTTAGTGGTTTCATTTATTTCATTTCATTCTATTATATAATTTGAAATTAACAACTTTTTTGTTAAACATATTCCCTTCATTAGTTTGAAATAAGATCCAGTTAAGTGATTTGCATACTACCAGTATCAGACTTGTTCTTATTATTTTTGACTTATCGTTTGTATTTTCTGTATTGTATATTTGCAGACTTATAAATCTTTAACCTATTACCGATTGGCTTAATTTTAGAATTCTGGTTTATCACCTATCATAGCAAATTTGACTTCTCATTCATATTAGTCTCATTCTATTTTAATACCAATATTTCTATTTTCCTTTCTTGGTTTTGTATGTACACTGTATCTCCATTTTGTAATTTAGTTGTAGCTCCCATCTCTGTTAGTAACTGGTTTGTGGTGCTTCTTAATTAATTACTACTGGTGCCACAACTCATCTAAGCTGCTTGAACCATCTCAAACTTGCTGTTTGTGCTCTTAATTCTCTGGTTGCTTTCACAGATTTTATCAGTTATTTCTTAACCTTTTGTTCATCTTTTTGAGTTGCCCTCTATCATCTCTATTTGCAATATACTTTTGTGGTCTAACAAAGATTTAGCCATTGTTTTACCTTTTCTTTGGTTCCTTTGCTGCTTAGTTATTTTCTTTAGATATTTATGATTTGTGTGATTTCAATTACATAGTTGAATTTAGTCCCACTAAATGGTTAAACAACTTTAGTTCTCATGCGTGAAGAGACAGCAACTTGCTGTGCTCTAGGGGTGATCATTCTTGGCCCATACCAGTCTGGGTCTCATCAATCCCGCAAAATTCCGGCTGGGCTTGGGCCCGATACTTCAAACCTGGCCTGGCTTGCAATATATAATATCCATAATATTTGTATATGTTAGTATATTATATATAGTAAACTAAAGATACTTAATATTATATATTATATCAATATTATAGATATGAAAATATGTTTTGTTTTATATTAAGTATTAAATATTTTATATAAAAATTTTATCATATTACATATGACACTTGTCAACATATGTCAACAGACGAGTCAATAAATGAGTCAACTCAAATATGAGAGTTGTCCTCATTAGTGTCATAGGCAATGCCTCCATTTTCCTTTCCCAAGCAATGTATCATACATTTATAGGCTAGGCCATTACCCTTGCCCTACTGTGTTACTTTTGTTGGATAAAGTCCAAGCAAGTCAAACATCACGCTTAAAGAGGTAAACATGATTGGGAACATACAAGGAAATAAATCACAAGCCAAACTTAACGGCGCAAGAATTATCAAAGCCTAATTGCCTAATGAGGAATTGACATCCTTGTGTTGAACCAGAGTTTGAAGTCTTGGTCCTTGGATCAACAGTCAAGATCAGAATCGTCTCTTGATCAGCATTCAGCACCAGTAACTGGAAAGCCATCATGACATCTGGTTTCTCGGTAACATCAACTGGAAAGCCTTCATGACATTTTCTGTTTTTATTTACCCAGACTAGGGATTCTACACAAGCATCTTTACTTCTTGCTCTTCATTCTTTTATGATTTTCTAATTCTTTTTGTTCTTTGTGCACACAGGTTTTATTACCTGTTTCTTAATACTACAATGCTCGTAAAACTTTTGTAAATGTTATTCAATTCTCTTAATTTAGTTTCAATGCAAATCACATCATCAATACTCGTCAGAAAATGAGAAAGAAAGAAAGAAAAATAGGGACTAGAAATGAAGCTAAGAAACTAGTATTTGAAGAAAGCTTAAAACAGACAAAAGACCTTATTGGTAAGCTAGGCATAAAAGATGGCTAAGTTGATTATATGAACCTGCAAGGATAATGGAGAGAAAAGCAAAGGTGTAAGTCATATAGATGCATATGTATTATCGTAACCTCTTCTTTTTTTTTTTTTAGGTTCCAATGTTTAAAAAAATGGATGAGCAATTACTGGATGCAATGTGCGATCGCCTCAAGCCAGTGCTTTATACAGAAGAAAGCTATATTGTTCGTGAAGGTGACCCGGTTGATGAGATGCTTTTCATTATGCGTGGCAAGCTATTAAGTGTAACCACCAATGGTGGAAGAACTGGCTTCTTCAACTCTGATTATCTCAAGGCTGGCGACTTCTGTGGAGAAGAGCTGCTCACGTGGGCTTTGGATCCCCACTCCTCATCCAATCTCCCCATCTCAACCAGAACTGTGCGAACCATTACAGAGGTAGAAGCCTTTGCCTTGAAGGCAGATGACTTGAAGTTTGTAGCCTCCCAGTTCCGACGTCTCCACAGCAAGCAGCTCCGGCACACTTTCAGGCTCTATTCACAGCAATGGAGGACATGGGCGGCCTGTTTCATACAAGCAGCTTGGCGCCGGTACTGTAGGAAAAAAATAGAAGGGTCTCTACGTGAGGAGGAGGATAGGCTGCAGGATGCATTAGCTAAGGGGGGTGGGAGCTCACCAAGCCTTGGAGCCACCATATATGCCTCACGGTTTGCTGCTAATGCATTACGGGCTTTAAGACGCAATGGTGCACGCAAAGCTAGGTTGCCAGAAAGAGTACCGCAAATGCTGCTTCAGAAGCCAGCAGAGCCTGATTTTTCTGCTGAAGATATTAGTTAATATCTTTGTAACGATCTATGCTTTGCGTTCCCTGTAAAGGGTCATGAAAATTGGGACCCTACTTCACGTGTTGGGACAATCATGATCTCATATCCACTAAATCAAGCCATTGTATATAGTAATTGTATAAGCAATCTCCTATCCCCGTCTATATAAATGGTCAAGGTTATGCAGAGCAATATTGAATATTTTCTATTTCATTATGTTCATTTTGTTATTTTGTGTTCCTTTGCCAATTTTCCTTGGGGAGGGAAAATTGGACGGTCAAGTAAGATGTGATACGAATGAATTAAGTTATCCGGTATTAAATGATTTTTGTCCTCCTGAAACTATGAACCTTGACATCCCTGAGTCATTTGTTTTTCTTTGCTGGGAATGGGAGTCTAGTCATTTTTCAATGCTTCAATTATGGCAAGAGAGGTTAGGGGAGCAAGTTTGGGGCCACCTGGTTATTATCAGTCATTGAGAGTAATAAATTAGTAATACCACTAGATATCAGGGTGTTGAGCAGATCTGGAATTCTTATTAAAACGCCCGAAAGGTCAGAAAAACCTTTCCACCTAGTTTGGAAAACTGGTTCAAGGTTATCAGACTGAAATTTGGAGGAATCTTAAAATTGCAAAAAACATTTTTGGTGCCTCTGATCTCATTGTTACAAGGTAATGAAACTGAAAGTTGGGATGATCTACTTCTACATGCTTTTTTTTTTGGTAAGCCTAGGAGTGCAGGAGATGGGCTTAGAACTTCTACATGTTAGTATGTGTATGAGGACTACTGGCTGATGCACCGGTAGGGCGTATCGGCCTGTCGGTGCTTTTTTTTTTTTAGTTTTACTTTTCATTTTGAAATCAATTCGGAGGGGCCGATTTAAGGCCCAGCTACTCTGGACCAGTGGCTGTCCCCGATACAACCCCTGTAGGGGCGTATCGGGAAGCCACCGGCATGATTTTTATCGGCTAATATGGGTCATTACGTATCGATACTTTGAACCTTGTCTCCAATAATCTATGTACATAAAAATCCTGATTGATGCTGCAATAATAGACTGCAAATGATGTTACTTACCTTTCTCCTGCTGGCAATTCTGTTCTGGTACTGGATATACATATTGCAGGGGGCATGTGATATCTTGTTCTTTTGAGCAATTCATGACAAATTTATATTGCAAGAAAGAAATTGGGGCAATCTGTCAAATTGATTTGTTGTTTCCCTAAGCTGCAGATCAAAATATTGTGCCTTGTGATTTCAGTTTTCCAAAGTTGCAGCTTAAACTTCCACGGCTAAACTAATATGTTAACCGGGTATAATGTTAGTTTGGGTTGACCTCTTCATGGGCTGGGCTTCGGGCTCGGGCCATGAATATTTTACATTGCTTTGGGCTGGGCCCATTCAAAATTTTGGCAAAAGCTCAATCCGAACCCAGCCCATGAATAGGTCTAGTTTTGGATATGCAAAGGGTTATTTTGGCGGGGCTGCCAATTGTACTGCATTGGTCTATTTGTAAGTAAATAATGGGATCAAAATAATAACTAATGGTGGCTCAATATTAGTAGGTTCTCTGGTTGGTTGTAGCGGAGATTGGGCTCCATTTCTTTGCAATTCACGGTGTAAATGCATAAGAGTACAAATAAGTTGAGTGTAAGCCCTGGTTTATTTCTTTATTTATTTTACAAATTTGACTTTTGTTTGTTTTAACTTTTAACTGATGCTGGCTCAATTAATAAGATCTTTGTGGAGATTGGGCTTCATTTGTTTGCAATTTTCCCTGGTGTAAATGTATTTGCAATGCATTTGCGGTTCAGTTTTGCATTTTTTTTGGTAAAAATTTTGCATCCATTTTCTTGTAACTACAATTTACACCATGTATATTCAAGATTTGTACTCTGTCCAGTGCAAATTTTGAATCTGCTCAGTTTGGAAGGAGTATAAATACAAATACAAATATGTAGAGTGTAAAACCTTGTATTTTGTATGTATTTGTACTGTACACATTTGTATTTGTATTCTTTTCAAACTGAGCCTAAAAATTGATGCAACATTTGCACTGGTTTTCTTAATTCTTTTTCATATGAAGTGAAGACCACATCAATTGTTTCCAACCTTATTCCTCCCTATTCCCAAACAAATAGTGTTCAGCCAGACTCCATTCTCTTTCATATAAAGTGGGGATCACATCATCTTTTTATTTTACTTGTTAAAATAAACAAAAGTCAAATTTGCAAAAAAAAAAAATGTAAACTGCAAATGCATTTACACCAGTATAAATACAAACATGTACAAATGGGCTGAGTGTAAATTCTGGTTTATTTTTTCAAATTTGACTTTTATTTGTTTTAAAAAGTGAAATGATGTGACCTCCACTTTATATGAAAGAGAATGGAGTCTGGCTGAACACTATCTATTTGGAAATAGAGAAGAATAGGGTAGGAAACAATTGATGTGTTCTTCACTTTATATGGAAGAGAATTAAGAAAATCAGTGCAAAACTTGCATCAATTTTTTAGATTCAAAATTTGCATTGTACAGAAAGTGCAAATCTTGCATCATGTAATGGTGCAAATCGTAGTTACGAAAAACGGATGCAAAACTTTTTACCCCCCAAAAAAAAAAAAAAACCCAAAACTGAACCGGATGCCAAATTTGTATAGGTTCAGGTTTGTATTGCAAATAAAAATATTGCCTTAGGGCCAAATGGCCCAAATCCCACTGCCAACACGGTTGGGAGGGATTCTGGGTAATGAGAACTGGCTGCCCCTTTTGTGAAGTCCCCGAAGACCAAAAAAATATCAATTTAATAAATAAAATTTAATACCGATGCACCCCTATTTGATCCAAATAAGATATAAATAGATATTGACTCTCTTAAAACGGTGGCTCGAACCAGATCCCAATATAATGATTATTTGATTTGCCACCCCCACTCCCAAGTCCGACAGATTTTGAATTGAATTAAGGTTGAATTGGTGTTAATTGAATCAACCTCAGATGCTGGTGAGCCCAACAGTGACTCATATAGAACGTTATACGACTATTCCAATTTCGATAGGTGTAGGATCCGACTGGATAATCCAACTTGATCCAATATGAATACATTGCATATACGAATATTTTGGACCGTTTTGAAGTAATCTAATTCAATGTTTGGACCGTCCAATCTGTTGGTCAATTGACACCTGCAATCTTCTCTTTTATTAATGGATCGGATATTGGTTCAGTCCTACCCAATTCAATATGGATGGACTAGGTCCAATCCAATCCAATAAATACCTTGGACCATCAAATTGGACTGGTCCAATTCAATGTCTTATTGGTCCACCCAAATTGATTTTGATTTGGACAGGTCCAATCTAAAACCGGTCTATTGACACCCCTAGATGGGATCAAACACATACTTTGAATCAACCACAAATCAGTAAATAATCAGATCCCAACCAACCAGACAACCATCACTTAATATCTAACTAGTGGGATGTTAAACTAAAGATAAACAATAGAAACATGTAAGGGTATACAATTGTTTTATATAATCATAGTTTTCAAGACACCAAGGCGAGGCTAGGCGTCAGAGGGATGCCTTGTCGCCTAGTTGCCTAGGTGATGGATTTTTTTATATAGAAAACATAGATCCTAGGGTAGTTCCTTAGGTATCACAGCATTTAACAATGTTTGTATTGATAAAATCCTAACAAATAAGAAAATAATAAAAACAAATTAGGTGAGGCGAGCCTCACAAGGCGCCTTATCACCTAGGCGTTGCCTTGAAACTATGTATATAATAATTAATAATCATTTATATTTTATATACTATTTTTAATAATTTTTTTATAATACAAAAATAACAATTAATTTTAGATAGAATTGTTTATCAAACTTAGGGATGACAAATTTCCCCATTTCCCTGATCCCAGTGAGGATCTGCCCCGAATGGAGTAGGGATGGGCATGGTTTTCCACCGCAGGGATGAAGATGGGAAAATTTTCGTCCTCGTTGGCGGGGACGAGGAGAGCACTCCCTGCCCTACGAGGACCCTGATCCTCGCTAATATACATGTATATATACACACGTTTATATATTTATAAAAATATAGTTGAATACGTTTGAGTCTTTTCTAATAGGATTGTAAAATTTAAAATTTTTATTTATATTTTTTAAATAAAATAAAAAACAAAAATGTAATAGTTGACATTATAAAGAATCAGGTCGATTTGATTGCCCAAACAACCTACAACTGAACCGAACCAACCCATGAACAATAGTTTAATCTCCAATACTTATTATAGCGAAAATACACAATAAATTTAAAAAGATAAATAACAGTAGTTTAAACTCTAATAATTATTAAAAATTTTCTATTAAATAAAAAAAAATAGATTTATACATAATTATCAAATATATATTTATCACAAAAATAATAAATAATTAATGGAATACAATAAATATTAATGTTAGTATGTATAAATATATAATAAATATAGATTAAGTTTTTAAAATTATTATTAATAAACAATAATTTTTTTGAAAGTTATTTTCTAGAATTATTAATTGGTATAAATGAAATTAGTTATTTACAATATTATTTATTTATTGAAATAATATCATTATTTAAAATTTAAAATATTAATTACTTCTTGAATTTAATAATCCATAAAATTTTAGTGCTATTAGTACATAATTTTGTTATTTTAACTATTTAAAATCCAGTTATGTTAAATATTTTTTATTTAAAATATTTAGTTATTTAACTAAATATTTAAAATCTTAATCTATTTATTATAATTGAAAGTTATTCAGTACCTATTTAAAATATATTATTAATTGATTTTAAATATTAATTTTAATAGTTTTTCATTTAAGATATTTAGTTAATAAAATATTTAAATAATATTTTATTTTTAGTGTTAGATTTTTATTATTTGAATAATCCAAAAAATCATTTGTTTGTACATAAATTTGTAAAAATGCATAATAATTAATGACATGAATATTATTAAATAAATTTTAATTATTTTTTGTCTTTTTAATAAATATGTTAAAGTTATTATATAATTTTGTTAGAATATTTAAATAATTTTTAAATTTTTTAATTCAAACATTCTTTTGATAGATGTAGATAAAAAGTAGGGGGGGGGGAGATAAATTAGGACAAAAACTCTCTACTAAATTAGAGATAACTTGGGGGAAAGTTGGGGATGGTGGGAGAGGTTGTTAAGAAGAAATTTTAGGATATTAGATTATTTAAGTTATTGAAACGTGTGTGAGAGAGAGAGAGATTTTAGGATGATTTTTTTTTGGAAAAGTATAGTTTCTAATTGATAGTTTCAAAAATAATATAGATTAAAAAAAATTCTAGACTTACCTTATTTTCAAGTAAGTAAGTTCATTTATATGTAAGGTCTCAAGGATCAATGTGGCCTTATATACAAACTTCGATACAGGCCCAACTTCGATAATCAACCGCACGTTCATTTATATGTAAGGTTTCAAGGATCAATGTAGCCTTATATACAAACTTTAAGCTCAGTTTGGAAGGAGTACAAATACAAATATGTAGAGTGCAAAACCTTTTATTTTGTATGTATTTATACTATACATATTTGTATTTATACTTTTTCCGAGCCTTAGTAAATGTAATAGAGACTTAGTAAATGTATTTATATTTGTATTTATACTATGATCACTGGATTGACATGAGTGGGTTACTGCCCCGTTACGAGTAGACCTGGCAAAAAGTTGACCCAACCTGCAAACCCGACCCGATCGACCCAAAAAAGCAGGGTTAGGGTCCCATATTTAACTACTCAAATGTGAAAATGACCTGATCCAAAAAGAACTGGGTTGAGTTGGATCATGGGTCAACCCATTGACCCGACTGTCAAGTCTAATTGGGATGATTTATGCATTGTTAGAAGTTTCCACTCTTCAAATTTTTCTATTTAGTCTCCACTTTTTATTGTTTACTCTTTAAATTGTTAAATGTTCAAGTTTTTTATTTTATATTTGGAATTTTATGGTTAATTCTTTTAATTTTGACATTTTTCATTTAATTTCTTTATTTTTTAAATTTCAATTATTTTTTAGGATGACCCGAATTGACCCATGGGTCAATCCTAACCCAAACATTTAGGGTTAAGGTATAGCATTTGACAGCCCAACCCGAAATACCTTGACCCAACCCGAATCCGACACACCCAACCCAATTCCCAGGTCTACTTACGAGTCGGTTCAAATGGTATACGATGAGCAAGAGAGTCAGTCTCGTAACAGTAAATAAGTAGAGATGCTCAAGGGAGGGCTGAAGGCACCCCGCCAAGACAACCGTAATAACTGCTGTTCGAATCTTGTTGCAGGTGTCATTTCCCACCCCCTCAACACAAAAAAAGAAAAGTAAAACAGGAAAAAAAAGACATCTTCCTCCCTGGCTTATGAGAACAGTAAGCACCCCAGTTCTCACTGAGGCCCGCAGATCTATTCAGAAACCTAGAAAACTACGACATTTGGAAACATAATCACTAAACAATGTGTAAATGCATTAGCAAAGGATGGTCAAGATAACAGGAAACTAACAAGGAAATTGAATAGGAACCCACTTTTTGTGTTAAGCATTCATTGATTGATGATACAGATCTTTTTTTTTTTTTTTTGGGGGGGGGGGTACTAATTGATGATACAGTTATGAAAAGAAGAAATGAATCTTTAATAAAGTGAAAAGAAAAATATATACAGAACCTGAAATATCATCCAAATCAGGTTTAAGTATCCTACATATTGTAGTTGGACTAGAAAAATTCCATTTCCATACCTATGTATTAAAGGAAACAGATATGACACATCCAAGCAAAGGACTTGCTACAAGAGGCGGCTGGACAGCACAAGAGGCTTCAGCTCAGCATTCACTTTACGGGAGCTGCTGTTCAAGATAGAATCCAATGTTGAAACAGCTTTGGAGATATACTTCCCTTTGTTCAACATAATGCAACTTGCCCTGCCAATTAAATCCAGAACTGAGTAGTCATGTTTGGATCTTTTATTGCACATAAGTCTAATATGTACTAAAAAAACTGACAGATCCATCCTACTTTAGGGAGGTTAGGACCGGCATTGCCAGATAAAAGATCAAAACTAGTAATGTTTCCAAAAAAGATAGAGTATCTCTTTTGAAGTCCATTTTGGACCAAGCAGAGTTCTGAGAATATTTCTTCAGCTTTCAAAAGAGAGACATCCTTATATTCTTGGGGGATAACTGGATAATCATGATCCCACCCTAACCTTCATCTTTGTGTTATTGGGGGATAGCAAGGTTTAAGATTAGAAATATAAAGCAACAACATTAATCATCCTTTGGACAGGAACATATTAATTGACACTAGCAGAAAATATAGCAAGACTACAAGGCTCTAGAAGGCAAAGCCTGAAATGAGGAAGCTAGATGGGAAGGTGCTAAAAGCATAAACATCAAAATACTTAAAAAGCATATCGAGAGTAATGACTAAATTTTATATGTAGTACTGTATATATCAAGACTAATCCAGTATTAGAATTTCAACCGATGAATATATGAATGCAGTTAAAAATTTTCCGTATGGTATTGGCTGAAACCATGTTCTGAACACTTTGACATTTAATCAAAGTAAAAAAGGATTAAACAACATATTAAAATAGAAAATATAGAGAAAAAATCAGTGTATAAAATAGAGATGTTCAAAGTCTACAAACAAGAACTAGCCTCTCTTTTGTACTAGATGACATCAGGGGCTGCAGCAAAATTTCTTGTCAATATTCTAAAGAATTCAAGCAACCACACTTAGAAAATTCCATGGGCCTTTTACATTAGAAGTTGTTGCTAGTTATAGGATTCTGAGGTCTCTGCCATTTGTGTGCCCTTTCCCTGCCTTTGCACTCGAGGCATACATCTAGCAAGTGCAAGCCTTAGGCCTTACTGTCCATGCCAGAGGCTATAATTTAATGCATTTTTGTAGAAAACTGATCAACTAATCAATGCCCCTTTTTGTACAACTCCATGCCCTACTCTTTCAGTCATCCACAGGCACCCTCATTCTTCAAAAGGGAAATGCAATTTCTGAGCTAGGGAAATACAGAGGCAATACTTGGAATTGAGAAATTAATTATCAGAGGGTATAATTTTAGGCAACTCATTTGTGACCCCTTAAAATGTAAAGAGTCTCAGACAGAATGATAAAGACCAATTTTCATTATTGCAAATATCAAGAATTATGAGACGGGATTCATAGAAGGATATTTTAAGAGAAGAGAATGATATTGCTTTAATAATATCATGAAATTGGTTTCACAATTATCCATTAGGGGTGATCATGAGCCAGGATGCACTTCGGGCCTATGTCATTAAATAAATAGAATATTATATGCGTCATTTTACAATATTTATCTATATATTAGATCTATTATATATATATATATATATATATATATATATATGCGTGTGTGTGTGTGTGCGTGTGTGTGTGTACGTGTGTGTGTGTGTGTACGTGTGTGTGATATATAAATATATTGCAGACTGGATAGTTACCCTCCATCAGTTAAGTCCATTTTGTATCATCTGCTTTGTTCCACCTAAGCAACCTGCAATTGAATATTTTCCGCTCTACTACGTGCTATCTGAGGCCATATCTTCTGTTATGAGCTACCATAGTTTATCATCTTATTTTCCTTCTACCAACACATGTTTAAGCATATCATAGACCATGCATCTGGAACATTATCTCAGCCCAGACGGGTCCCTAACAAAACATTTCAGACATATGTTGTAAGATGCACTTGTAAGCGGTACATGGAAAAATATACTTGAGCATTTCTTATATTTAAACATGAACATAATTGAGCATAGGTGGGACCAACATTATTGAGCAAAATTGATGGAGGTTGAAGATCCTAGAATAAGGGCAACAGTGAAAATTGGAAGCCATTATAATGGTTTTAAACATTAAATGCAAACATAATGGAGGATATATCTCCAGATATGATGGAAAAGAGAGAATGTTCATAATAGCCATTGCAAGTCCAACATTCTTCCAAGCACAACAAAATCAACTTGAAGAATTAAAAAGAAAAATGCTAGTTTTTCCACTTACTTCTTCCCATTAGCAACATCTGTGATCTCGGCCCTAGTAGGAAGACCTGATTTGACAAGTGACTCCAGAACCTGGGTTGCCCAGATAACAGGTATGTGCGCAGCATTACAAATAGACAGAATCTCTTCCTGGATATCTGCAAGCCTTTCCCATCCACACTCCACTGCAAGATCTCCTCTAGCAATCATAACTCCCACAGGATTTGGAGCCTGCATTGCCTGAAGTAGCAGCAGAGGCAACTTCTCAAAACCGCCTTTGGTCTCAATCTTTAGCACAATCCCAATGTTAGAAAGGTTCCGCTTCTCCAGTTCTTGGCAAATAACCACAACATCACGGATGTCTCGGATGAATGAGATTCCCACCATATCAGCATGAGCAGCAATAAATTCAAGATCAACAAGATCCTTTGAAGTGAGGCCTTCAAATTGAATATTGCTCTCAGGAATGTTGATTGATTTTCCTGCACCGAGTTTAGAACCCCTAATACCTGCATGAGTGATTGATACTAAAATCTCTGAAATACTAGTTCCCTGTATTACACCCCAAATCTTTCCATCATCAAATGCAATGGGATCTCCAGGTTTGACTGAATCAAATAGATGGCCAGAAGAACAAGTAATCTGTGGGACATCATCTGCAGACTTATCTGAAACATCTTTTGCAGTTAAGGATGAATCTCGAGATATAATTAGCAAGTCTCCAATTCTCAATCTGACAAACTGTTCTACAGCAGGTACATCCACTACTTGGCCAACAGAAACCCTGCCCTTCTTCCCCTTCTTATACAATTCTGTTCCTGACTCCACATAAGCAGTATTTGAACACTCAGCACTACAACCTATACCAGTAAAAACATGACTTTTTTGAGAAATCTTTAGCATTCTCCGTTTTCCTCTAGCATCACGGAACCGTAGAACATTACCAACTTCAAGCCCATTGAGAAATTCTTGGTCATCTATATGCAGAACTGCATTTATAGAAAGGTGAGAAGGAGGTGGTCCAGATCCTTTGTAAGATAACCAAACTTGGGCAGGGAAAGTTACATTTCCACTGGCATCCTTCGCAGGTGATATTTTCATCACACATGGACCAACCTTCATGGGACCTGTGCGGAGTTTTGGTCCAGCCAACTCCATGAGAATACGACATGGCTTCTCTAGCATCTGGGAGCTTCTCTTTACCCTTCTAATAATCTCACTCCAAACACCTGGGTCTCCATGTGCACAGTTGATTCGGAAGATGGTGGCTCCTTCCTTGAGAAGATCAGCTATAAGTGTTTCACTCTCAGTAGCTTCCTCACCAACTGTTACCATAATATGGGTAGTTCTGCCATCTCGAAGTGAACCCAACAAAGATTCTCTATGACACAACGCCTTCTTTCTCATTGTTGTAATGGTGAAATCGGCCTTTTTATGTCTGTCTGAACTTCCCATATCATAAATACCATCTCCTATATTCCCTTTGCTGCTCAAAGAATTAGATTTAAGGTTTTCCAGTATTTGGATACTAGCAGTAATACTTGCAAGAACATTTGGATTGATAGTTTCCAAATTTAAAAGACCAACTGAACAAAGGTCATCTTTGAGTTGCTCCACGTCAAGGCATTTTAATGCCAGATAATGCATTAAGTTTGTTACACTCACCAGGTAGTTTCTGCCAAGACAAGCCAACTGTAAATTAATAAGAGTATAACGAAATTAATAAATACATACATATACATACGAGTATGTATATGCATGTATCATAGTTGTCAAGGCGTCGCCTAGGCAACTAGGCAGCCTTGGCTGGGCACCTTGCCCAAACACCTTGACTTTTAGCAACTAGGCGCCCGCCTAGGCGACAAAAATGACAAGGCGGACACCTTTTATAATATCATTTATATTGCTGTATCTTATTAATGTATGTGTTAATACATTTTATTATATGCTATTTATATCAATTATACTTTGTTTTAATGTTTTACTATTGAAATTC
Source organism: Nelumbo lutea (assembly GCF_056320005.1). Taxonomy (NCBI): domain Eukaryota; kingdom Viridiplantae; phylum Streptophyta; class Magnoliopsida; order Proteales; family Nelumbonaceae; genus Nelumbo; species Nelumbo lutea. The sequence goes on along the minus strand of NC_142686.1, from coordinate 41,359,747 downwards.
AAAAGATCAAAGGGTTTTGAGAAGAGAAAAAGAAAGAAAGAAAAGAAAGAGGAAAGAAAGAATAGAATAATAAAGTTGCTTTTTTCTATTCTCTCTCTAATTAAATAAAACAGAAATTCCATCCTTGTTTTTTTTTTCTATTTTACTTTCCATCTTGAATATTTATCATATAAAGTTAATAAACTTCTTTAGTTGCTAATTAATATGAATTTGCTCTATTAAAGACTTAATATAGTAGTACTATTTTTGAAAATAATGAAATTAATATATGTAAAAGATTTTTATCTTTTAGATGTGATGATTTGCCACATTTTTTGAGGAAATTTAATGTTCTTAATAAAGAGAATTGCTATTTTTTCAATTAACATACATGCTAAATGGTATATAAAACTAGGAAACTAGCCAAAAGTCAGTTTTTTATATTATAAAACTTTTATCGCCTAGGCGACTAGGCGCCCCAGTGTCGCCCAGAATCGCCTAGACGCCTTGAAAACTATGGCATGGATGTATGTGTAACATAGTGTATGAACTCATATAGATGTGGCAAAAAACTTGGTTTCATCTGGCCAAGAGCCTTGCATTTTGAGGTAAAATTGAATAGTTACTGGTGTCAAGAAGAGCCGCAGAAGATGGGATGCCTCTTGCATAAATAATAGACTAGGACTCACATTGATATAAACTCTTCTAGCATTCAATTACTGGTGCTAGAGCCATATGTATAGTAGAGGAAAGATTTTTTTTTTCCTTTTCATTTTTTTAATGGTAAAGAGTTCACTATTACAATGATAAGGGCCATTTATTTGCATAACTTATGGGAAAAAATGCTATCCATGACATGAACTATCTATAGGATGGTCAAGATCAACGGCAGTACCTGTGACATAATTTAAGCCAACAAGCATTCCATTGTTCCATTGCTAGTACATGCAAGTGAAGAGCCTTTAACTTGTCAAGAAGGTTCCCTTGGTTCACTGGATTCTCAGCACATTCAGGAAGATTCATTTCTGACTCTATGGTAGATGCCACAGTTTCCAAATTTGGATCCTTGGGGATCTGAATACTTCCAGATTCCAATGAGAATATCTTTCGGGTTTCTCCATTGTTCTGAGGTTTCACACTGCTTCTTTCTGGTTCATCTTTTCCATTTAGAGTCGCAGAAACTATTAGCCTTGGAGTAAGGTACCTTTTTTGGTTTGCTAGTAATGGACTGAAATAATACCCATAGTCTGAACTCTTCAAGTAAAATCTACACATTGGGTATAAGAACTTGCGATTATGAGATGTAAAATCGGAGGCATTCGATCCCTGAATGGGGAAAAAGTGAAAAACAATGGAAGATAAAGTTAGAAACAGAAGAGATAGATATAGAAATGAACAACAACCAGATTCTTTATACCCCCTGGAGAAAAAGAAATTGGCCTACGACATAAATCTATCATTAGCATGTGAGAATTGGAAGGACTCATCCTACATGCACACAATAGATGTTACATGCATCATTGGTCAAGAATAGTATAACATGCTATCCTACAAATCTAATCTCCACCTCTTTTCTTGACAGTTGACATTATTCTAAACCATGCAAACCAATGTCAAGTAGTAAACTGTATAGGGTGTAGAATCCTCCTACAAGGAGGATATTTCTGTTCAGGTTTCTTTGCGAGCCAGGGACCAATTATCCAGGTTTTGACGCAAATACTCAATTATTAATGGTTAAAGGGAATATGATGCAGTCCACCCAATGAAGTTTTATTGTTTGGATAAATAGAATAATGTGGATATTGACTTGCTGCGCTGCTGACCATCTAGCCAATCATACTATGTTTGACATGGAGTTATGACACCACGATCATTGATAGTGAGAAGTGACATGCTATATTTTCTCAATAATTGAAACAAATTAGTAAACATCATTTAAATCATCATCATCATCATCAATGCCTTATCCCAACTATATGAGGTCGGCTAGTAAACATTATTTAAACAAAAACTAAAAATATATGAGCTCTAAAACTATAACATATTCATTCCATATACAATTTATGGGACAAAAGAAGACCAAATACACAGTTGGGAGTGTTGATAAAAAAGTTACATGACTTTGAGGTGAGCACTGGCTAGTAGTAGAATGAACTGAAAGCGCGTGCAACATTATCTAAAGGTTGGCGTCCAGCATTAAGTTGACACCTGCGAAATTTGAAAGATAGCATGCTTATTTGAAAATGTAGAACATAATGAACAGGAAGTTTTAAACTAACAACTAATTATGGTACCTAGATACAGATATGACATGGACATGGCTATGGAGATAAGACTCCAATCTCCATTTCCTAAAATCCTGGATACAGACAAGGGTATCCCATATAATATGCTTATGCCATGCATTTATATCTAGTTTTTGAAGTTAAACATCTTATTTCTGAAGACTTATGTCTTACCAAATTTAATTTTCTAACATGTGCAGATTTTTTATGGTATAATTTCTTGAAACATATCATTTTACACATTTTCTAAGTATTAATGCAATATAGTACATCTAGAAGTATCCATGTAGTATCCAATATTGTATCTGACACCAGTATACTTGGCATGTACAGGTAGGGGTGTGAGTCAAGCTGGTTAAGGAAAGATTAAGGCCAAACCTAGCCCAACCCAAAGTTATTAACCCTCAACCCGATCCAACCTGAAGTTGACTTCAGGTTGGGCTGGGCGAAACCCAACCTTCCTCCCATTCTCTTAAAAGTCTCATAAAATTTCTCAAATTTACTTAGTCTTCGACCAAAAGACCTCGACTCAACTTTCATGACTATATGCTGACTATATTTTCTATTTTTATTTGTTTTATTGCTATCACTATCATTGGTTCTTTTACTACAAAAGTTAAAAAAAAAAAAAAAAACATTTCAAATGATTAGAGTCTATTATAAATTCTGATAGATCTCCTATTAAAAATATAAAATCATGAAATCAGCAATAATAAAATATAAAATTATGGAATGAAAGTCACTAATGGCAACTAATAAGATCAAACCAATAATTTGATACATCATCCATTGGTCACAATAACAAATATGGGAAAGAAAATTAGAAGAAAACAAAACATACAAAATGGACAAGCACCTGCAAATAAATGAAAAAAAAAAAAAAAACATATAAATCCATATCCATATGGGCATATATGGCTATGAATTAAGATGAATGAATTACGATAGCATGCAGCAAGACTATAATACATACAATTGGGTTGGGTTGGGTTGCCCAAGGGGTGGTCAACTCTAACCCAACTCCAAGTGAATGCAGGTTGGTAAAAGTCAACCCTAATCCTAACCAAATTGTCAACCCGACCCAACCCAACAGCCTTTTTCAGATTGGATTAGGGTTGGGTTCAGGCTAACCTGGTTCAAGTTGCAGCCCTATGTAGTATGTACAGGTATCCGGGTATCATAGACAACTAGTCAACATGAAAAAATTGGAAAAAAAAAAAGAACAAAAGCATGAAATGATTATATGCTGACATGGTTTTCTGACTGCTCCACCTAAGATTGGGGATCGTATTTTTGAAAGAAAAAACTATGCAAGCAACATTACTATTGTTTTGATGCAAGAATTCTCACCTTTCTAGATTGGGATTGTGGAGAGACAATGACACTTTATGAACAGGCTTGGCCCTATATTGTGGTAATCCTCTAAGAAATATAAAGTGGTTTGAAACTCAATGCAAAATGTGGATGCAGTACCATATTAAATATCATGAATATAATTGGACGAATTTTTCTACCCAAGAAAAAAAAAGAACATAATTGGATGAATGGGTTTTCCTGCTTATCTACCCATGTATGACCATTAGACGCATTAGGAGAGGACAGGAATTTGCAAAAAGTTTGGCCATTGTGAAAAAATCCTAGTTGGCATTTAGCTGCATTAAAGACTCAACAAGGATAATAAGTCAAGTTGCTAGTTGTTTATCTGGGGGAAGTAGAAGAAGATCCTGATCAATGTGCTATTAAGGGTGCAATGAGCAAAGCTTTGTGCATCTACACTTCGGCTTGTGAACTAACACTTCAGGCTCATTTAGCCAACCTCAGCCTTGGATCATATTATTTTATGTGGTATTTTGATATTAGGACCATTGAAGCACAAGCATAGAGCGCATGTTTTGAGAATTGACTAGTATCAGTGCTTTAAAAAGTGTACAAGGCTTATACCTTGTAATTTGATGTTAGCTGTTCATTATTCTAATTAAGTCCAACCTGAATATAGAGGTTACTAAACTCGGTTGTATACTCCAATATCATATTCCTTTGCCTTAGAGAATGGAATTTAATTCCACAGTATAACCAACTGGGAGAAATTGCTTTTACATCTTAGTTTCCATTTGTTCTCAAGTGCTGTTTTTTGGCTTCTCTTAATAAGATTGTCACTCCTCAACTCTCTTCCACCATTGAAATGCAAGTCCCTTCCAAATTCAGCCAACGCCTTCCTCTCTTCCACCATTTGCTTCCCACCAAAATAATTCTAAATGCTGGTTTCTCAATCCAAGTAGTCCTCCAAATGCATTTTCCTATGAAAATCAACCACCTCAATTTTAATTCAAAATCTATTCAAGGCCTTTCTTCAAGGCCACCATGCCCCATTTTTTCTCTGTTTTCATCATAGTGGAAGAGGTTTTCTTCTTCTTCTTTGTATTTATCTTCAAGACTGCCTTTCAAACATAGTTTTCAAGGCACCAAGGCAAGGCTAGGCAACAGGGGAGCACCTTGTCACCTAGGCGCCCACCTAGTCAATGTGTTTTTTTAAGTAAAAAACATATATACTAGGGTAGTTCCCTAGGTTCCATAACCATATTTCCTTAAATAATTATCCATAATTTTCATAGGAAAAGTATAACCTTCATGTTTTTTTTATATGATAAGTATAACCTTAAGTTAAAGTACATAAAATCAACAATATTTGTAAGAAAAAGAAGGAAAAGAAAATTCGAAAAATGTGGGGGCTGAACCCTTATTTTGTTATAGGAAAAGAAGAAGAAAATACAGCATTTAGCAATGTTTGTGTTGATTAAACCCTAACAAATAAGAAAATAATAAAAGGAAATTAGAATATAAACACACAAAATGAATATTTTAGTTTAATAATGTCCAATTTATAATTATAATCTCAAAAAATTAAGAATATAAAAGTATTTTAGCATAATGTACAAAACTACTTAGTAATTAGGCAAGGCGAGCCTCCAAGGGCACCTTGTTGCCTAGGTGCCCGCCTAGGCATCACCTTGACAACTATGCTTCCTATATGTTTAAAGTTTCAAGTCAGGCTTCTGAAATCTCCATATGCACCTAGCCGCTGCCTTGACAACTATGCTTCCAATATGTTTAAAGTTTCAAGTCAGGCTCCTGAAATCTCCATATGCGCCTAAGCGTTGCCTTGACAACTATGCTTCCAATATGTTTAAAGTTTCAAGTCAGGCTCCTGAAATCTCCATATGCGCCTAGGCATTGCCTTGACAATAATGCTTCCAATATGTTTACAAGTTTCAAGTCAGGCTTCTGAAATCTCCATATGGGCCTCTTTGCACTTGCATAAACACAATGCTTGAGCATCCATGACAAATCTTCAATCATGTGCCTCATATTTAACAAGCAATGGTATAGATCTAGTTCCTTAGGCTCTAATACCGAAAATGGTGCAGCAACAAGAGAAAAACAAATCAAACCACCAAGTTAAGTGTTGGATTCAGTCCCAAATGTGTGTGGATGTGCACATGTCTGTGGGAGGAATTCAGTAGAGTGGGAGAATATAGTGTTTAGGCTTCTTCACTAGTACTAGCAGAAGAAAGAGTTTTCTTTCTTAAGAATATGCCTAGAGTTCAACCTTATATATTCAAACCCTACTAACAATAAATCCTAAACACCAATTTCTATTAATCTGGACCATCAAAATAAAACAACTTACTCATCCAAAAATACCGATAGCTTACATAACTACTTAAAAATTCAATGGACTCTTGAGCACTCAAATGGCTTTCTTTTAAACTGAACTACTAATGACTAAAGTACCATGCATAAAAGGCAATCTACAGAGCCAGTAAGAAGTGATCTGCTACAAGTTGAAGGGTCTAGAAGTAGGGCTGCAACTTGATCTGGGTTAGCCTGAACTGAGCCCAAAAAGGTAGAGTTGGGTTGAAGTTCGGGTTAGGGTTAGATTGAGGCCTTGACCATCCCGAACCCAAACCCGACTTAACTTCATATTTGTATTTATAAATAATATATAAAAATGCACTTATGCATGTAAGTACTTGTGTATTTATGTATTCACTATTCACGCATGTATGTATATGCAACCATCCATTGTATTTATGTATATATGCATTTATATATTTATACATGTATGCATATAAATTGAGTGTCAACAATTTTTTCTAGAACATGATAACCATGTTAATGCTAAAATTGAATTAACATGAACCCTTAGGGTCTGATAAATAAGAATATTTGGCAAAAGAAAGTAGAGAAGTCAGGCCAACCTGAGATTAACCCAAAGCCAACCTGGTCATAACCCAACCCAAAGTTTTAGGGTGGGTTAGGGTTAGGGTTAGGGTTGGGAGTTCAACAACTCGGGTTCAGATAGGGTTGACCTCAACCCAACCTAAACCGGCCCAACTTGCACCCATATCTAGAAGAACTAGGTCCAGACCAAAAACGACATGGGTTGAAGTCGTAATAAATTATTTAATGCCCATTGTTAACAATGGATATAACATTGAACAGCGCGCAATGGGCGGGATTTATGTAGCTGATCCCACATAGTTGGGGTAAGACTTAGTTGAATTGAGTTGATGACCAAAAGTAACCCTAAAAAACAACAAACATACAAATCACTAAAAACAAAGATTTTGCATGATCAAATTGGTCCTCCTGCATCACTCCTACTTTGCATCCTCATACATGAATGACCACAAGCAAGAATTAAAAAGTTTTATATAATGGATAATATTAAGACAAAGTACATATATTGATAAAAAAAAAAGTAAAAATGACCTCATCTGACAAGGGAATAGATGCTCGTCTCTAAAGCATTCTAAAATATGATTCCTCACCGACTTAAATCAACACTGTTTGTTTGGTGCCTCTACACCACCAAGAGAAAGAAAGAAGAACGAAAGAAGAAGAAGGACAGGAAAAAAGAAAGCTTTACATGGAAAGAATGAGAAATATATTTTTCGTGTTCTTGTAATCTGTGGCTAGACAAACGATCCGACCTAGTAATATATTAAAACATTGGTTTTTGAAATTAGTTTCGGAAAAGTTAAACTTTCAAGTTCATATACTTTCAAATTTTCCCTTAAATAGCGAGGACAAGCACACTGCATGCCAACACCCAGATAAGATACTAATACTTGCTCCTGTTTCTCATTAGAGATTCTGGTATTGTTGTTGAAGCGGCGGAGCTAAATAATTGAAAACTTATCTTTGAGTAGCTGTTTTCAACTTTTCAACCATGACGCCTCTGATCAATAGCTCATATCAAAGCATCATCGGAGAGAAACGCGTAAAATTTTCGAATTATGTAAATTCTGTATAAATCCAATTTGCGAACAAATTCTAAGAAAACAAACAAAGGAATAAAAGATGTACGAAAAAATCGATCTCATTATGCTTCAAAACATTCCAAAATATCTGAACCCAATTGATTGAAATGAAAAGGCACATCATGCAGCGAGCGCAACAAGATAATTACAGTAAAAATAAATTAGTTAAAAAATCGGATGTTACTTTATTTCCAAATTTACAGAGAAAGAAAACATGAAAATGAAAGCGAAATAGAGAAGAAGTGATCGCAACATGCGCGTATACCTTGTTGATGTTTGGTTGGAACTTATTAGAACACGACCTTTTCGACTTCCGAATTACGATCTCCTTCAGTCTGTTCTTTGGCGAACGAACCCTGTTAAAGGGAGAATCAGAGAAAGGGGCTTTATATAAGGGGTGTGTGGAGAGCGCGTGCCTCATTTTCCTTTTGCAACACGTGGCGAACTCAGAATCAACGCAACACCGCTAGCCGAATATGTGAGCAGTAGACTCCAGTAGCAGCAAAGTTGCCCTTATGAGCCAATTAGCTATTGGTCATAAAAAACTAGGCCTGTTATCGGGTCGATTGGGTTCGGTTTCAGTTAATTTTACCAATAGAATCAAATTTAACGGGTTAATTTTAATAACAATCAAAATCGAATATCGGATGATGATATTTTTTACCAAAGCTATCGTTTCTTACGGATCACACACTTTTCAATAAAAATACAGGATTCATTATGTAAAAAGTTAATTAATAATTAATAAAAAATTAATTAATTAAGAATATTAGATAGAAATTGATTATTAACAAGGATTAAAGTATCAGTATCGAGTATCATATTGGACAGTTTGGATAGGAATACGCTTGAAAAACGCATGAATATGGATAAAAAATATGAAAAATGCTTGAATACGCTAAGGAAATGCATATAATTTCAATAATTATATTAATAACTTCAAGTTTAATGTCAAAATAACTATAAAGATCGTATAAATACATAAGAATTGTATATTTTAATGATATATCTGAATAAATATATTATTATTGATATAATGTGATGCATAGATATTATACAATTTTATTGATAATGCATCAATTTTTAGTTTTATTAAAATCCAAAGCACAAAAAAATACGCAACCATATATTTGAATTATTATATCAATTATTTCTATTTTACTATTTTCAATTTTTAACATCAACAAAAAAATCAACTAAAAATTAATTTACAAATGTTCAATAAATAATACTTTCACTTTTGTAAACAATAAATATGTTTATATAAACTGTAAATGAAAATTTGAAGATGCATATCATATGAAAATTCATAAATTTTAATTACTAAAATAATTATTCATTATTCATATTTTTATTTTTATGAATTTTTAAAATAAAGACTTAATTTTTATTTAAATGTAGATTAGTGGATTTGATAGATTCAATTTATATTATATTCTCAAATATTTTATAAACAATATATTATCTTTGTAATAATAAATACATTGTTATTTAATGCAAATAAAAATATTAATTAATAATTTATAAAATAATTATTGTAATTTATCAAGTCTACATAAATAACTCTAAGTATTAAAATAATTATTCTATTAATAATATTTTTATTTGTATAAATTTATTAAATTTTAAAATCATTTATATATATATATATATATATATATATATATATATATATATATATGTGTGTGTGTGTGTGTGTGTGTGGATTTGATAAATTATTTATTTTGTTGGTTTATAAAATAATAATTTTGAATATTATTCTTGTTAATTTATACTTGGAGTTATTGATTATACTATTTGTTTAGATTAAATGTAAGAATTAATTTTAATAAAAAATAATTTATTTCATTTATTATCATGAAATGGAAGGTAGCTTGATGGTTAAGATCCTTGCGGTTATATGGCTCGGGTTTCAGGGATTGAATCATGTTAAAACTTTTTTTCTAGTGAAGCACTTTTCTATGCGATATGTGGGTTCGGTACGCCTCTGTGTCAATGCATATCAGCTGATATGCGCCGATGCAATGGCATATCAAACCGTTACGCACAACTGATATGATTGTCGTGGCTATCTCGTATCTTCCCTTGTCGATATTTTAATCCTTGATTATTAGTTTCACTATTTTATGCAAAAGGCACAAATAGTCAAATAAAAAATTAAACAATAGAGTACTCACTTGATGTTAACTTTTATTGGATTGGGAGAGGGAGATGAGTGACAAGCATCGTATTCAAATAACAAAAGAAAAAACTAATCAATTTTTGACACCTAACACAAATAGACAAAATTGTACAAAAAAATCAGGAATATGTTTTGAAGCTTTTATACTTACATCGGTTCGGGTTGGTTTCAATTTGATTTATAAAATCATAACTCAAAACTAAAGCGAACAATCGGGTTCTAAAGTTTTTCAAATTGAAACTGATTGATTGTCTTTGAGAACCAAATAAATCGGGTTGAATCGGATTAGTTCGACCGGTTTTTACAATTTTGTGAACATCCCTAGCTAATTTGCTAATGACTTAGTCAGGAGTTCTACTTCCTCTTCCCCTTGTTTTAACTCTTCTACCTTTTTCATTGGTTTATAAATATTGTTAAATAATAGGGTAAAAGACTTTCAACTTCGCCTAATATTTCTTCTAAATACTAAAACATCCCCTCAACTAACACCTTTCCTGTTTTTTGGTATTGAATCACACGCCTTTGGCCCCGTCTCGACATAGTATAATACCTTTTTTTCCCCTTTCACAATAGTCTAAATACTCTTCTTTCATAAAAGTATATGTTTGATTTTGTGAGAGTTTATTGAAAAAACACTGCCACATATAGGCATTGGTGTTTATTGCATATGAAACCACTGTTTGATTTCACCGTTTACCAAATAAACACTAGAAAACTGAAACACTTTGATTTATGTGCATGGGGCATTTGGGAAAACATTAAATTCACATTTCCCTCAATGCTTGGGAATTTCTTGAAATGAAATGCTGACGTGGCGCACTTTATTTCAGGTGGAAAGCAACTTTATGGGGTGTTACTTGAAACACCCATAAAATGTCCAACCAAATAGAAAAACCAAAAAAAACGTTTAAGTAGTGTTTTTCATATAAACGATTATCTAAAAAATGCCTTTCAGGAAACTCCCACAAAACCAAACATACACAAAGTTAGTGGGAGCAATAGCAGGATTCGAATCTACATCTCTTTTGGGACAAACCCATTTATAAACCAATTGAACTATCACTCAGTTGGCTAAGACTCCTCTATTGGGTAAATGCATCAGTCTAAAACATCCATATGAATCTAACATCATGTGCTAGTTAGTTCTTTTAAAATCTAAAATTTGCCTTCTTCTTCTTCTTCTTTTTTTTTGAAGCCATAGGGCAAGTGCTTTATTTAACTTTCAACTTGGAGGATATATCTCATCCAAAATAATAGAGCAAATTGGGCAAGCCCATGTGCTGCTCTATTATAGGACCGAGGGGTATGATACCAAGCACTGGATGAGGATTTTGAGATGGTTTTGCCTTCTTCATTGTTCTTTTTTCTTCCTGACCTTTATGGTTACCCAATGACACCATGTAGTATTCATTTGAATACTTTATTAAATCCCTTCATTTACTTGCTCTTTTAAACTGCGGTTCAGTTCTATCAAATTTTGGTATGCAAGAAGGGATCATAGTGGGTAGGGTATTCCTACAATTTGCCCTTTTCTATGCTCGAACCCATTTAGGTAATTTTGATCCCAAACCTGTTTAACTTTTCCTCTCCTAAATCCCCAAACTTGTTCTATCCAAACAAATCTCATCTGATTATCATTTGACATATCCTATTGTTGCTATTATTTTTTTTTCAAATTTGAAATTTAAATTTAGTTACCTTTATTATAGTGCCTATTAAACTTACTATAATTGATTATATTTAACACTCTATTTTATATAATTAACCTCATAACTAACCTTATTTAACACACCACTTATAACATTACTTAGTTTCATTAATTATTTCCATCTCATAATTAACTAAATTAATTCCATTGAAATATATTTAAAACTAGCCTTGTATAAAACTAAGATGTTAGAAGTATTTGAACCTAGTTTGATTACTTGAAGGATAAGCATTCTAACCACTCACTTTGTGACGTCTTGTGAAAGAAGCATTGATAAGAAACCATTTTATATCTATGCATATTAAAGTAGAAAAATATTCATTTGCAAATACTAGGTCTCGAGCCATAAACAAACTAGCACTTAATAATTTTGCCTCTATAATCCTAATTATCCATTTAAGAGAATTTTAACTAATTTCATAAGAGAAGGTGGTTTTTCTACTATAGCATATCGCCATTATTTATTGAACTTTGTTTATTTTAAATTTTGCAACCCTTACATGATAATTGCTGAGATTTATAGTATTTTTTGTTAAGCTATGCATAAGTGTATGTATCAATGGTTTCTTGAGATATTCCCATAGTTTACACATCCCATTTTTATGGTGACATTACAATTTACATAAAGTCATAGACTATTAAAATACATTTTTCTTATGTATGGAGTTATAAAGCCATAGATTATATACAATTCATATATTTTTTAATACATTATTTGAATTTCCACAGAATATCCATATGTATTTTAATTTTTCCATCATATCCATGAATATCCAAAGCATATCCAAAAGTGATCGAGATACATTTCTTTTAATTGCTTCTTTAATGCTTTTTGCATTTTTTGATACTTGGAACTTTGCACCCAATTTTACATTACTTAAGTAAAATGTGATGCCCCTCTTAACAAAAAATGGTGTAATAGTTGGGATGATCATAGGTCGGGTCGTGCTAGGTACAATACAAATGATGAGGTCTTTAACCTAGGCTTGAGTCCAACCTAGCCCACCCTTAGTCTTAGATTACAAGCCCAAGCCCAAGCCCACGCCCGACTTACGAGCTTTCTAGGCATAATGGGTAATGACTTTATGCTCATGGCATCAAATAATAAACATTTAATTATTTAAAAATTTAAATCAAACAACAAGTAATACATATAAAAAAATTTGCTGAAGCCTAAGTTAACTTGGGCTTAGCTAGGCTTTAGGCCTATGGCACAAAAAAAGTACAACATAGGCCTCATTTAATTGCTAGGCTTGGTTTGGATTCGCTTAGTTATCCTTTTATAAATGAAGGCAAATGTGGGACTTGAGCAATGTGGGATTTGAAATAACACTAAGTAGTTAGTGCAATTATTGAGTGTTTTTCCAAGTCCCACATTGCTTAGGGAATGAGAATGAAGGCATTGCTTAGGAGGACAATTCCCATACATGAATTGACTCAAATATTGACATGTGTCAATTCAAAAATATTTATTTCTATGTTAAAACAAAATTCAAAGTTTTCATATTTTATATAAAATAATAAGCATTTAGTATAAAATAAAATATACTTATGTATATATATATAATACAAATATTTATTATAACATAAAAATATGTATATTATATATTTAAAATATATTATATTGTGGGCCAAGAATGATCACCTTTATGTGGCAGAGATGCCTATATATATATATATATATATATATATATAGAGAGAGAGAGAGAGAGAGAGAGAGAGAGAGAGAGAGAGAGAGAGAGAGAGAGGTCTACAATCCGGTATGGGGAATGAGTATTCACATTAAGTATAATTGGCTTTGGGTATCTTAAGGTCAAAATCCAAACCCTATAGGATTAGGATGGACTAGATATCCTAAAATTCCCACGAAATTGCCATCTCCATACGCAAGAAATCAAGTTTTTTTGTTGATATTTTACTAAATCCTTAGGTTCACAAACGGATCTATTCAGTGGTTTGTTCTAAAGTTTCAATTGATAACAACAAAGTAGGGTATGATCTATGTCGACTAGGACTCCAACAGACATCTATATATATACTAAAGTAGAAACATGCCACATCATGGCCTAAGCTTTCTCCCATACTCCAACCGAGAACTCTCAACCCCTCTTCATTTTATCCTTTCTTTCTTCCTCATGAAGCCACCTTATCACTCCCTCCTCTTTCTCTCGTTTTGACATCTCAGCATGTCTGGCCTATCCATCTTTCCTCTATGTTCATCCCTTTGGATATCCCTTCCTAAAACTATTCTTAAAATTTCTCTCCACCAAAATCTAATCTAATCTAGCTAAGTGGCAACACTATCCCCCACTTTCTCCTGAATTATCTATAATTCCTATTTATCTCCTAAATTATATATAATTACTAATTATCTCTAATTTAGTAAAGAGTTTATCTCCTAAATAATCTCTAATTCCTATTTATCCTACACCACTTGTCATCTATATCTATCAAAAGAAAGTTCAAATTAAAAAATTTAAGATATTTAAATATTATAATGAAATTATGTAAATTCATAATTTTCTTAATAATTTTATACTATTATGAAATTCATAACAAAATTATGTACTAACAATATAAATTATAATTTTATGAATTATTCAAATAATAAAAAATTAAAATTTAAAAATATTATTTAAAAATTTCAATAAGTAAATACTATAAATAATAAAATATTAAAAATAATTAGATATTATATAAAAAAATATTTAATATTATGTAATGAATTTAAAATAAATAAAACTTAAATAATGACAAATTTTAAATATTTCACATTTTATTTAAATATTTAAATAACTAAGTATTTTAAATATGAAATATTTAACATAACTAAATTTTAGATAGTTAAAATATCAAAATTATGTGATAAAATAAAAAATTTTATTAAGAGTAGAAAGTCGTTATAATAGATTCCATAATATTTGAATTAATAATTTTATATTTTACAAAATTAATAACAAAATAGTGTAATAATAGTATATCTTATAATTTTATAGATTATGAGATTCAATAAATAAGTAATATTGAAAAAACTAAATAATGATATTATTTAAATAGATAAATAATATTGTAAATAACTAATATTAAATATTTTAAATATTACAAAAATGAATAACTAAATCACATTTTAAATATTATTTAAAAACAAATAAAATAGATTAAATAAAGAAAAAATATATTTAATATTTGATAATAAGAATATAAAATATAAATAATTTAAAATTTTTAAATATCATTATAATAATGAAAAATAGATTTAATAATTTAGAGGTATTGAAGCTTTCAAATAAGCAAAATTGGTAATGACTTTCAAAAAATGTTTTTAATAGATAATAATAATTTCTATATCAATTAATAATTCTATAAAATAACTTTCATAAAATTGATATTTATTAATAATCATTTTAAAATCTTAATCTATATTTATTATATACTTATATATACATATATATATATATATATATTAATAATTATATATAAATATATTTTTGTTTTGTTATTTAATAGAAAATTTTCAATAACTATTGGCGATTAAACTATTGTTATTTACTAGATGTAGGTTGGTTCTATTTAGGTGTAGGTTGTTTGGCCAACCAAATTGACCTAGCTGGGTTGGGGAGTTGGTCACACGAAACCAACCAACCATTAGTGAAAACCAGCCAACTTGAGTTATATTGGTTTGGGTCAATTTTTTGTTTGGTTGGTTGGTTCAAAAGATTTAAATTTAAAAATTATGGTGGTATTATTAAAAAGTTTAAATTTACAATATAAAGTATTTTAGACTAAGGAGTATGAGAAATTTCCCACTTTTCCAACCTAATTGTTGGACCGAAACCCACTAGAAATACTAGAAAATTGACCAACTCGAGTCGAGTTGGTTGGTGTCACTTAATTATATATTGTTATTTTTGTATTGTAAAAAAGATTAAAAGTAGTCTATAAAATGTAACTAATTATTAATTATTTAAATGGTTAAAGTATAAAATAATTGTCTACTCTTATAGGCTTTTATTGTTTAGCTTTCACTTAATAAAGCCTATGCATTGCATGGGTCCTTACTAGGTGCAACTTGAGTGGGTTGGGTCGGGTTGAGGGTCAATCCAATCCTAAGTCTCAAACCTCAAGCTCAAACTTGGTTCAATTCAATGATAAGCTTGAGTTTACTAACCTAGCCCCAACTCAATCTTAACTAAGAATCTTGGACTTAGGGATGGCAATTTCCACCCCATCTAGTGTGTATCCACCCCTACCAACCTCGATGGGGTGGTTTTTTTTTTTTTTTTTGTTTGAAGGATGGATTTTTGGGATTCTACAACCCATATGTTACGGGTAGGGTACATTATTAACCCAGCCCCCTTAACTTGCATATTGTTTGAAAGCATATAAACTTTATGTACTAGGTGTTGAATTTAATAATATTTTGAATTAGATGTAAAGGGTAATAGATGGTTTGTGCGTTCTTTTACATTTTAATCAAATAATTGGAAATTTTGTTATTTATGTTATTTTTGTTATTTATTGCTTTTATATAACAAGAAATAATAGGAAATTAGATGCGGGTTTTAAACCCAACCCATCCTTACCCTTGAATACGGGGACAATTTTGCATTTTCATGTGCGAAGAGGGTTTAGATTCTCAAAATCTAATCCGTTAGGCGGGTAAAGTCTAGAATATATATATATATATATATATATATATATATTGTCATAAAATGTTGAGCAAACTTAAATTGCATTAAATCATTACCCGAGGCCTCAACCTAAGCCCAATATGAGTTTAGTTTAGGCCCAAGTTTTTTTTTTTTTGCTCAAACCCATCTTAAAGATAAAAAAAACTCAAACCCACCCATGCAAAAGCTTTGATTGAATTGGATCGGACTTGGGTACACTAACCTGCACCCTTAGCCCTATTGCTTGAAACTGGTTTAACAAAGTCCGAACATCGCATGAGTCCCTGCTAGTTATTATTTAAAGAGGAACAGAATGTAGCAGCATATGTTGAGATGGGAGATAGTGGCAAGTTTCTGCATGCAGCAGCGTCAAGGGTGAATGGGATGGATGCTTAATGTAGTGAGGTGGCAGCACTTCTTATTGCCATACAATATGCTGTTCATTTCCTAGGCCAAACTATTCTTGGGTGATTGTCTTCCAATTGTGAAGCTGGTGTATCATAAGAATCAACTTCCTCCCTTAATTGGAGATGTGGGTTAATTGAAGATGCTTGATGTTTTGCGGATGGGTATCCATTTTATTATTAGAAACTTCAAACCACTTGGCTCATTTTTTAGCAGTGTTTTTGGTGTTCAAATAATTCTGTTCAAGAGTAAGTGGATTGTCATCTTGGAGATTACATTTCCTGCAACCATCGTCGCAGGACAAACCTGAGACCCCATTGATTTTTGAATGCACCAGTGTTTTAATTAAACACCAATTTAATGCTATATGTTGTCTGTTTTACCAAACACTGGCGTGTTAAAAAATCCTGGGGGTGGTTTCGGGTTAATCAAAATAAATTAAAAACAAAAATGTCATTTTTGCCCCTAATAAAAATAGACAATTATTTTATGTTTTTATTTGGTCAATTTTATTTTTTATAAAAAAAATATTAATGATATTTTTGAAATAAACAACCATGGATCCATACCCTTGAACATTTTTCACTCAATTTAGAGGTATTTTTAGATTAAACAACCATGGGTCCATGCCCTTAAACATTTTCTACTTAATTTAAATGATCATGTTATTATTTTCAGATGACAAAATAAAAAATTCTTAATGGAAGGTCAATTAAATAAATAGGTTGCAAACAATAAGGGGTATTTTAGTAAAATACAAACTATAGGATAGGTCTAAATAAATCTATAAAACTATAGGGGTATTCTAGTAAATGACCCAAAATTTAATGAATACGACAAAAAGATTTTTTCATCAATTTTGGTAAATATAATAGTATCTTATTTGATATGGGCCAATGTGTGAAAAAAATAGATGGAAGTATAAGTATTTTGTATTTATCATAAAACTCAGGGTCATAGGAGTTCTGAATTTTTTTATACATCAAATCCCTGTCGGCACCATATCTTTCCGGCATCATATATTTTTTCAATAGAATATTGCGTAGGAATGGGCTGAGGCTTTGGTGATCCGTTTACCCAATCCCAACCGAATTGGGTCAAACCCAGCTTCTCAGGCTCATCCATCCAGGGCTCAAAAATCTAAGACCAATCCATGCTGCCATATTGGGCTTGGGTTGGGCCGGTTGGCTTCACCAACCTGTAGTCCCCTGTTCATGGCCCAGTCTCGGGCTTAGTTTTTACCAAAAATCTGAAGGGGCCCAAAGGCCGAATCTTGAGTATCTTTTACTGACATAAAATACACCGACTTTTTTTTTTATTTAATCACCACGTTATGTATTTAATTATTCTATTAACTATTCAGTTGTTCATGTTGATTTTCCATTGCTCCGTCCATTTTCCTTGGTGATTTAAATACTTCTTTCTTCAGTTTATTTTTATTAATTTCTTAAGTATTTTCCAATTATCCCATGCATCATGCAGATTACTTGTTATTTAAGGCTGTGTTTGGTTGTGATGCAAATGTAAATATATATTTTGTATAAATAATTTTTTTTTTGGTTTAAAAATGTAAAATATATTCAAAGTGTAATCCACTTTTTGCATTTTTCATGTTTGTTTGAAATCGGTGTAAAGCATGGGCCCTATCATTAAATGCCTTAAACTTTTGGTCAATATACCAATTATCAAAAGAATACAAAAAATGTATCTAAAAAATGGGTACAGTAGTGTGCTCCCTTGACGGCACAAAACTGTTAGAAAACACATTTATGATCTTTTAATCATTGCGTTTTTGCATATCAAACAAACACTCACAAAAATGGGTGCATGTTAAAACTCTTTTTGTATCATACCTTTTGGCATCATGGATATGAAGAATACATATAATATTAAAGACACGTTCAAATTTTTTATAATTTTTATATTTTGTATTTTCATTATTTATTTTATGACACCAAAAGTTAACTTGTTTAAATGGAAGGGAAATGCAATTGCAATTGACTTTGAGAAAAATTGGTTTTATCCTATGTTAAAATCAACTAGTCAAATAGTTTAACCCACATAACTTCGCAATGATTCGGAGTCCATTTACCACCAAACCACTTACTTACAAAAGGCCATTTACTTTGTTAGCAACATGGTGACCTAATTGAACTTAACCTAGTTAGTGGGATCACGAACTAGACATCGATTTTTCTAATTTTTGTATTCCACTTCTATCATTAATAAAAACAAATTCTTTTCGGTGTTCAATATGTTAAGTATATAATATTAGACATATCCCCGAAATTGTTATATTATTTTTACATTATTTTTTATTTTTTTTTGTTTCTTATTATGATACCATGTGTTGACCAATTTAACCCAAATGGTTGAACCACTGACCTACCACCTAGATGGAAATCGGTGTCTTTTTTGATTGATTTAAAATTTTATATTCTATTTCCATCATTAATAAATACTTCATATTTACCTTTTGGGTTACCATTGTATGGCCTAGTTTTTGCCTACTCTATGATGATATATAATAATAGTGGTGTCCAAAATTGTCTACAGATTTTCTTTATTTTTATATTTTATATATTTACCTATTTTTATTTATTGTTTAATTATGGCATGATGGGTTAATCCATTTGGCCCAGATGGTTGAACTACTTACCCACCATGTAGATGAAAAAAAAACAATGGTTTCATTTTTGGGTTTCTTTTAAAAATAATTATTTATGGACTTAATTAATGAAATTTTAAATTTTCATGAAACTTATATACAAACAATAATTTTCATGAAACTTATATACAAACAATAATTTAAAATCTAAAACTATTTTGGCTGAATTTTCAAAATTTTAGAACTATTTTTTGGGATATATTTAATTGAAATATCAAAATAATTCACAAATTTCAGAATATTCTGAAACAGTTGATATTTCATTTGATAACTAAAGTCCTCACTCTTTTATTCATACCTTTTAATTATTCATCTATCCTCATTTCGAAATCAAAGTTAGTCAAAAAGTGATTAGAAAAAGACAGGGTGTAGCACGAGTCTTTGAAGGCTTAGGCAGCCCAAACAGGGCACGTGCAGTAAGTATGGATCCTTTTTTTATTTATGGGACTGAGGATCAATCACATGGAGGGGCCAGGGGATTTGATTGATCACATTGTTGAATGTCTCCGGATTTCTTGACTAGGAGCTTCCATCGATGGCGGCATAATCTTTTGCATTCCACACTTTTGTACACGAGGACTCGACTTTAGCTTTCCGGTTCTACCTAACGGCTAACCCGAACCGAACAGAATGGCAGCGACGATCTGTTAACTTGTTATAGTTCAAAATTTGAGGAATTTAATGCTGGTTAATAGTGGGTTAGTTAGAAATTAAAATTTTAAGCACTGTTTTTAAAACTGGACCGGACCGGATGGTTGGACCAGAAAAGAAGGGAAATGGTCATCATTTTTTCTCCAAAACCGCTTTTCCCCCCAAAACTGTTGATTTTGGTTAGCAAACCGTTGAACCGTTCGATTAACCATTCGAACCATTTGAATCATTTTGACCGGTTTCCAATTTTATTAATTTTTTGTCAGAATGGGCCAGCCGTTCAGGTCAAACAGTCAGACCATTCGAACCAATAACCGGACCCCTAACCGGTTCGTTTTTAAAAACAATGAATTTAAGGACCTCGTCTAATAGCTTAATTTTTTACGTTGAATGACTTTTTTAGATGCTATAAGAGTTATTGATCAAATAGTTTAGTGTTCAATTTTCATTAACCCCCTTACATCAAGGCCTTGCATGCTTTATGGAAAGTTATTTATCCAAATAAATATTTCTTAGGAAACATTTATTCGAGTAAATGCATTTATTCATCTTCTTTTATTTCTCATGTAAATAGGACAATGATTATTTTAATCATAAAAAGTTATTATTAAAAGGGACAGTTTCACCTCATCCAAGTCTTCCTAATTCCCCCCTCCCTCCGGTAGGAAAGTTACTTATCCAATTGGGAGATGGGTATCATTTATCTAGGTAAATGATACAAGGGGAATAAATTTTTCATGGATCCCACATAAATACGAAAAAAAAAGAACATGAGTATCTTGGACAATTAGAACCACAATCCCATTGACCAACCCCCCCCCCCCCCCCTTAAAAATGCAAACAAAAGAAACCTCCCTTGAAGTTTTTGGTTGTTATTGAATCTCCCCTGAAGTTTGGAAATTGTGATCACCTCCCCTAAACTTTTTGACATAGTTGCAAGTTTACTCCCCTTTGTTAGAATCCTTTGAAAAGAGGCATGGAAATGTCCAAAATACTCATTTAGTTATTTTTGACCAAAATCTTTATTTTCCAAAATTTCTCTTCATATGAATGGCCAATCCAAACCCTTCTAATCAAAATTGATTTATTTTTCAAATTTGCCCTTCATATCAATTGCTCAAAGGTAAAGGTGCAACTTTAAATCATCTTTTTGTTTTGTTGTTTGTAAAGTTTGTATTGTTCTTTTCTATAAAAACCAGCCTCGGTAGTAGCTAACCACATTGGTATTTTGGACATTTTTGTGCCTCTTATTAGAGGATTCTAATAGAGGAGGTACTTGCAATGTGTCAAAAGTTTGGGGGAGGTGATTACAATTATCAAACTTCAGCCCAGGGTTTAGCAACAATCAACAACTCTGATAATTAATTTAATATTTGTTTGCAATTAATCCTCATAGTAAATGAGGTAGTGTTCAATTATCTTCACTCCATTATAATTAGGGTAAATTGCTAAAACCTCCCCTGAAGTTTGGTAATTGCGATCACCTCCCTTGAACTTTACACAGTTGCAAGTAGATTCCCTTGTTAAAGTATTCTAAGAAGAAGCACAAAAATATTCAAAATAGCCCTACAATTACTTTTGACCAAAATGTTTGTTTTCCAATTTTTTCTCCATAATATCAATCACAAAAATCTTCCAATTTTTTCTTAATATCAATTACTCAAAGGTAAAACCACAACTTTAAACTCTTTGTTTATTGTTCATAAAGTTTGCATTGTTTTTCTATAAAAATCAGCCCCAGTACTACCAACCGCACAAGTATTTTAGACATTTTAGTGCCTCTTATTAAAGGATTTTAACAGAAAGGATCAACTTGCAACTATGTGATAAAGTTAAGGGGAGGTTTCAGCAATTTACCCTTATAATTAATTAAATTTTAGTACACGGTAAGAATTGACCCTATTCATGGAGCTCACCTAACATGTTGAACACTTGAACTTGAATGGTTCGTTGACAGGTATTACTGATTTTACAGGTGATAAGTCAAGGGTTTAAAGATGGTGAATCACCTTCATGCGTACTCATGTGGAACATTGTATAAGGAAACCATGTAAACAAGTACAATTCCATAGGTGTGGCACATTAGGAATTTTTATCTTCTTCAAGTAGGGGTGGCAATTTTTCACCCAACCCGTCCATTTAAATGGATTGGGATGGGTTGGGTTGTGGATAACCATTGGGATAATAATTACAGATATAAGTATTAATTCCTTAGCTTTTTTTTTTTAATTTTCTTCATTTGAATTAAATAATTTATAATTAATGCATTAATTTTATATTAATTATTGACTAAATTTAGTATTGTCTTGAATCAACACACTTCACCCAACATAAATCTAAATCAATTTGACCTGAGTTCAGACCAGTTCAATGCAGTCTAATCCAAGGTTCAAAGTATCAGAAGCGCAAGGTATATCGGAAAGGTAATTTTAAGAGACACATCAAGATACACTTTGGAAACACATAGATACAGACGAAAAATCAAGATATGCATGGATACACTAGAAAATTTAAAAAATCTTTAAAAAATATAAACAATAATAAAAATGAGTTTTATGTGATTATGATTAATTTATTTAAACATAAAAGATCATTCTTTAATGATTTATATGAAGTATTGGGATATAATTAGTAACCATTGAAAAATAATAGAAGAACTAAAATGTATGTGTATAGATACTAATATTTATTAGTTAAGATTTTTTTGAAGTCATTTATTAGTTAATATTTATTATATATAGATTTAGATGATATTTATTATGTATACAAATTAATATATTCCTTAATTTTTAATAAATAAATTTAACTTGTATCCATCTTATTATTATATAAATATTAATAATCAAATTTATAGCATTTGTTGGGAAACATCCACTAAGGCAAGAAAGATTACTTTAAGTATAAAAAAACATATTGTTCTAATAAGTAATTGAGGTTGGCATAATGGTTAATTTATTAGTGTTGCAAGCAAATGACTTGGGTTCAAAACTTCTTACCTTTGGGGGTAGGATGGTTCGGTACCGCTTGCTTTTCCCGGTTTGGGTCATCCGGTCCAATCAATGTTCACGCAAAATGACCCGACCCGTACAAGTCGATCTAGGTCGAGCCAAATATGAAACAGTTTCAGACGAGATGGTTCATTGTCCGCGTGCTTTGCCCAGTCTAGACCGGCTGGCCGACCAATAGCCACACTGCCCGACTCGATTTACTTACGTTGACCCACTTCGGGTCAGTCAATTCGTTCTCAAACCCGTGCACAAACGTGATATGATCCGGTCCAAGTCAATCCACCATTGACTGAATCAGGTTGGTCCGGTTCAATCCGATCGGACTAATCTAGGTTTAAACGGTTCAACCACCCTTGATGTGATTAGCTCGAAGATAATCCAATTAGATAGTTTAAGTTGGTCTGACCGGTTTGACCTAAGTGGTTCCGTCAAACTCAAAATCCGAATATAGTCAAATGGCTTCGCCGCTTATATAAAAATAACATACATATAATATGATTTGAACCTTAACCACTTATGTAAATAATAACTATAATTATCATCAAGCTATGATCAACTTATTTGTTAAGAGAGAGTTAGTTTGTTTTTTAAGCTAATAAATATAAGATTAATGGTTTGAACATGTTGAATTAGATTAAAGCAGATTTAGATTGAATCCAACCCATTTAATTTTATATAACTGAGTGATTAATGAGTTGACGGATTGGATTGAAACTCAACCCAACCCGCCCAATTGCCACTGTAAACTTATTAACCGCAGTCTTATACGTACTTTTTATTTGAGAAAAAGGTATGATTTTAATTCTATATACACTACGCCAATTGTAAGTTTTGGTTTACTTCTACTTGAGATGGATTTTATTTTGCCTTATTTATTTGTGACAAGTGGGGATCCTAATATTATCATAATCAGCATATTCTTTTAACAAGCCTTATAAATCAGACTGTTCTTCCTATTTAAAAACATAAATTATATGTATCAAAGAAAAGAAAAGAAACTTACATGGTGATAGTACCCCTGAGTTGTTTTTAGCCCTATTTCATTCACCATATTATGCATACTATTTATAATGGCTTCTTTACTTCCTTGGCAATAACTGGCTTTCTTGAAACTTATAAAAATGAAACGGGATCTCGGCAACCAAAGTCTCCCCTTTCACACTACACGGAAATAAGATATAACCATTTCAGAGAGATTACCGTGCAGGGCACTAATAGAAGATTGTTGTCACATTCTCGTCCAAGCATCAAAGAGAATAGGATACAACCACACGAGAAGAGAAGGAAACCGTGCAGCAGACCGGTCGACTAACCAAGGTCTAGATCTATTGAGAGGAGTTCTGGTATCAAGATTTTCCTTGCGAATTAAGGTAATGTTTGGTTGAAGGAAAAAAATAGGAAAAGGAAGGGAAAGATAGGAAAATTTATACAAAATTTGTAAAGGATTCGTTACCTTTTCATTCCTTTTCCTATTTTTTTCTTCAAACCAAATACAGCATAAGGTTTAGGGAGAAGTACAAATCAGCCCAACTCAGAATTTACTAGGCCCAAAGTACAGGGGGAATGCATCCTGACCGTGAACTGATGCCAAATTCACGGGCAGGATGCGATTTATAGGGGGATAGGGCTAGTTGTAAGGGGGGGGGACTGGAATTCAGAATTCTGCATTGTGTGTCTCCGTACTTTTCCCTAAGGTTTATTGCTTTCTTAGACGCTGCGGGCCATGCCTGGCCCCTCTGGTGCTAATTTATATTCCAATTTACAAAAAGTACATACACGGAAAATATTCCCAGTGTTAGGTCTCCAGCAGGGGTAGAGCCAAGGTTTTATGTTAAGGGGGCCAAAAGCTAATAAACATGGATTGGGGTAAACCTGTTCATGGACCGGGTAGACCAACGGGCCAGTCCAGCCCAGCTCGATCTAGGTCAGGATTGGACAGGATTTCAGGCCCGTGGGTTCGGGCTCGGGCTTACAATATCAGGCCCGACCTTTTTTCGGGCTGCACTTGGACTTTCTCAAAAAAGCCCGGCCCGATTCCAAGTCCGAATTGATAATGTATTATATATCTATAATATTTTTCTTTATTTTTCTTCTCTTTTTTTCAAGTAATAATGAGATCTTTCATTATTTTTTTAAGTTTTTGATTTTTTAATATAAATAAAATAGTTTCTAATTGAATTAAAAAAGAAAACAAATCTTTTTTTTTTTCCAAATTTTTGGCTGAGCTTGGATTCGGGCCTGAACATATTCAATAACATAAAGGCAAAATTTGGCTCGGCTCGTAAACAAGTCTAGATTGGGGGGAGTTAAAATTCCCATTTTACCTTTAATGGTCGCTTTAGTCTTAAGTGTGGTGATGCAGCCATGGTGGCATTATTTGGAGCAGCTTCCTATTTCGTAGCCACGTCAGTGATTAGTTTTCTGGATTTTCATCAAACACAACTGATGATGCACAATCCGGTCGGTCTTAGTTGTCGTGCCGAATTGGCGCTTCGGCTAAGTCACTCTCGGTTGCCAGTTAACATAGTAAGGCTATACGCCCGATCTGTTCCCTGCTCGGGTTAGTTAACATAGGCTTAGAACTGGGCCATGGGCTATGCACCTCGGGATCCATACTTGTGCAGCTTGCTTCGCTGATGAGGTGCCGAGGTCATCTTTAGCTCGACATTCTGGCCCTTACAGTGCCGAGGTCCTTAGCTCGACATTCCAGCCCTTACGGTGCTGAGGTCCTTGTTAGCTCGACATTCTGGCCCTTAGGGTGCCGAGGTCCTTGTTAGCTCAGCATTCTGGCCCTTAGGCTCTAGTAGTGGCTCATGGCCTGCTTAGTTTGATAATTTATAGGTAATATCGTCTTAAGTTGACGACGTTCCATGCCCGGGGTATCTGTTTACCCTCCAGGGTCTCGAGCTCGTATGCTCCCCCGAGTGCTCTCTTTACTCGGTAGGGTCCTTCCCAGTTCGGCCCGAGTTTGCCAACGTGTTATGGACACACCGACCGGCAGCGCACTACGGCGCAGTCATAGGCAGCAGCAAGCACAGCAGGCTGCACAACAGCAGGCATCGCCCGACAGCGCCGCACAGCAACACGCACTGCCTGACAACGTGCAGCATGCACCACCCGGCAGCACGCAGCACGCACCGCCTGACAGCGCGCAGCACGCACCACCCGACAACAGCACGCACCGCATGGCAGCAGCACGCACCGCAAGGCAGCAACATTGCGAGACGCGCGCATCACCGACAGCAGTAGTAGGGCGGGGCCCACATGACAGCTCATCAGGGTGGGTCCACACTTATCTTACCACATCAGCTCTGCTCGCCAACTTGCTGCCAGCTACACCATTCGTCATCCCTTATCCTTATCCTTATATTGCCTTATCTTAAGTAAGAGTTGTGTTACCTTTAGGAGTAGGTAATTAGGAGTTTGAGTTTAAGTTGGATTACCCTAGCCTAGCCGAATCCAACAAGGAATTTCCTTTTGTAATCTCCTATTTAAGGAGCTACGAATTGAAGTAAAGGCATTGAGTTTTCGATCAAGGAAAGAGCTTAGGAGAGTTAGGGTGGTCTCTTGGACAAATCACCCATTCGGAGAGTTCGGGTGGTCTCTTGGACAAATCACCCACTCGGTTTTCCACAATAGGTTCTGCACGCAAGGAAATGCGCAAGGGAAAGTCAGG
This sequence comes from Nelumbo lutea, assembly GCF_056320005.1. Lineage (NCBI taxonomy): Eukaryota > Viridiplantae > Streptophyta > Magnoliopsida > Proteales > Nelumbonaceae > Nelumbo > Nelumbo lutea. The sequence continues at coordinate 41,333,191 of NC_142686.1, read as the reverse complement.
CTTTCTCCCCGTGGATCGACCCTGAAGGGATAGGGAATCCATCATATGGACGCCCAATATTGCGGAATAAAGGGGGGTGAATTTCAAAAATTTTTTCTTTCCCTTCAACTGGGAATCAAATTCCCTATTTGGAAAATCATATTTTCAAGGATCATTCTTGAACCATAAACTGAACTAGATCTGAACCAAAAGAAGGAGAGAGAGATAATACCTGATACAGAGAAATAATATCTCTCAATGGAGGTGTTCACGCCCAAGGTAGAAACCAAAAACCACTCCCACTAAAGATGGCGCAATGCAGGGTGGAGCAGAATCAACAGTGTCCTTCCTAAGAACTTGATTCTTCCCAAGAATCACCTCGGCGGCTAGTGAATACAACTCCTACCAATCTTTTCTCCAAAAGATTGGAATCAAGATCCAATCTTGATTTCTCCCAAGCAATGGAGATCGAACTGCTATAGGCAGCTGCAGGAAGGAGGCGGCTAGAGAGAATTTACAGGGTGCAGAATTCTCTCCTCTGTGATCTCAGCTCTGAAGACAAGACTTGAGTCTGTTGGTTGTTGTGTGTCTAAAGGTTGCCGCCCCCTCTTCCTTTTATAGACTTAAAGGGATCAGCTCCTAATCCCATTAGGAGTTGCTAACCCAAATCATATCTGTATTAGAAGTCCCTTTAAGATAAGGGATAATCCTTATCTTATCTGCAGATTATATCAGCCAGTTCCTAATCTAATTAGGAAGTTTTCAAATCTAAATCTCATTCAGATCTTGGACTCTCTGAGTGGATAGGGTGTGGGCCCAATCCTATCAGCTGATCTTATCTCAGAATTCGCCCCTTAAAGACTAATCAAATTAGCCCAGTTCGAAATGGGCTTAAGGCCCATTCAGGGTTATGTATTCATTAAGCCTTTCAAACTGCTGCCTAGTTGGGCTTCCTTGTATGGCGTGGGACCCAAACATTGATCTACACATCAGCCACATGGGTTCAGCCCAGCCTTTGTTACAAGGCCTGGCCGAATACACTGTTATGAACAGTGCACCCCCTGAAACCCATCAGATGGGCTCTATGGGCCCAACACTAACCCTAAGTGGTCCCTGGGCCAAGCCACATTGTAACACCCAGGGACTGTGGGCAGATGCAAGATTAGCCCATCAGGTATTATCCTCAATGGCCTTACACTTAACCTCTCAGCCCATAATGATCATACACTGCCCGACAAGAGAGGACCTCTCCCTCGGCTGCATTTCAAAACCTTTTGCAAACATTTCAAAACCATAATATATATATATATATACTTTTTATATCTCATATAAAATATATTTTGCAAAACAAATCTCAACGATTGAAATCAGCTGCCGGTAGTCTTGGTTTTCATCAGTGAGAGTGCATCCCCGATCATTACCTTTGTCCGACAAAGGGGCTGATCCTGTCACTAAGGATCTCACTGATTGGTATATCAAAGACAGCCCAATCCGACACCTAGTGCAGTATCATAATCGAGTCTAGGGGTCGAGTGTAACTTTCTAGTTTTGCCCATCAATCTCCAAGGTCCAGGGCAATACTGGAAATCTGGTCCAGTTCAAAGATTCAATTAATCCCACACTGTATGTGCCTAGGGTCTCACCCCGGTACCTGAGACAAGCCACCCCAACCGACTTGGTGGCACCACAGTGTCAGCCTTGTCAGGATAGGTCTCCCCATACCGACCCACTGGCTGTGAACATTCTAAACTAACACGAGTCTCATTAAGTGTCCAGTTTAAGGGTATTACACAGAAACATACCAAGGGAACATGAATCAAATATGCACTTTTATTCATTTACAATAAACTCATAAAGTACATCAATTTTGATTGAAGCTAAGGGCATACAAAACTATCTAACAGACCCGTGACGAGATCCTACGCCTGGGCCCATAACATTATGGTATCAGAGCCAAACGTCATGGGCGATATGGAGAAGCTATCATCCAAGGTCCATGAACTGGAACATAGGCTAGTAGAAACCAACATGGAGGTTCATGAAGTCAAGGAAGATGTCCGGGAGCTGCGACGCCAACTGGAAGCATTCCTCTCCAACAAAGAAAGGAGTTCTGAGGGAATTTCCAATACAAACAGTCGCCGTCTAGACTGGGCAAAGGCATCCAGCAAACAACAGATCGCTTCCCCGACAGCCATAGTTATTCCCAAGTATAGCCGTTTGGAGTTTCCCTCATATAGCGGCAGCGGCGACCCACTAGGATAGCTGTACCGTTGTGAGCAATCCTTTCATAATCTACGCACGGAGGATGAAACTTTAAAATCTCCTCCTTTGGTCAGGGATGGTAACTATGCAGAAGCCCAAGAAACAGGAGTGCACAAGAGATATAAGGTGGATGGGCCGGATATGGAGGTAACTTCCTTCCAAGCTTATATTGATGGCATGGATTTTGTGTTCATGGATAACCCTATGTTTCGCAATATTGAGAAAAATATATATGGGGGAGGCTGAGGGGATATTTTAAAATGCATGGTTCTCTTCTGTAAGGCTGCTCTTGAGGTTCTCTTCTATAAGTATACCCAGTGCGTTCTGGTGATCCACAACATAGTACACCGGGGTCATGGTCCAGTACGCGATTTTCGTTATGTGGATCTTCCACAAAACTACTTCAAACTACATGACCCAGGAGGTGGGGAACACTTCAATGTCCTTGCAGCTGGCCTGAAAGCAGCAGATCGTGTAGTCACTGTAAGCCTTGGTTACGCCTGGGAGCTGAAAACTAAAGAAGGTGGCTGGGGTCTGCATCAAATAAATGAGTGTGATTGGAAGCTGAAGGGCATCGTGAATGGGATTGATGCAAGCGAAGAGAACCCCCAGCTAGATGTTTACCTAACATCGGATGGCTACACCAATTACTCTGCGGAGACTCTTCGGACTGGCAAGCCTCAATGCAAAGCAGCTCAACAAAGGGAGCTTGGTCTTCCTCTTTGGGAGAATGTTCCTCTGATTGGGTTCATTGGCAGGCATCACCATCAGAAAGGTGTTGATCTCGTTGCTGAGTCCATTCCTTGGATGGTGGACCAGGAAGTGCAACTAGTCATGTTGGGCACTGGGAGACCTGACCGGGAACAACTTCTCAAACATTTTGAGAGTCAACACCATGACAAAGTCAGGGGTTGGGTTGGTTTCTCTATGAAAATGGCTCGTCGAATAACTGCTGGTGCGGACATCCTACTCATGCCTTCTAGATTTGAGCCATGTGGACTGGACCAGCTTTATGCACTGAGCTACGGGGTAGTCACTGTTGTCCATGCTGTTGGTGGATTGAGAGATAGTGTGCAGCCGTTTGATCCATTGGCAGAGTTCCAAGTCATGTATCCGGAATTCAAGCTTGAGGACAAGCTCGCTGTCCAGGAGGGGTGTGGTGTTATGGACACACCAACTGGCAGCGCACTGCGGCGCAGTCATAGGTAGCAACACACATGGCAGGCCGCACAGTAGCAGGCATCGCCGCACAGCAGCACGCACCGCCCAACAGCACGCAGCACGCACCGCCCGGCAGCGCTGCACAGTAGCATGCACTGCACGGTAGCAGCATGCACCTCACGACAACAGCACCACGAGACGCATGCACCGCCGATAGCAGTAGTAGGGCAGGGCCCACATGACATCTCATTAGGGTGGGTCCACACTTATCTTACCACATCAGCTCTGCTCTTCAACTCGCCGCTATCTACACCATTCCTCATCCCTTATCCTTATCCTTATCTTGTCTTATCTTAAGTAAGAGTTGTGTTACCTTTAGGAGTAGGTAATTAGGAGTTTGAGTTTAAGTTGGATTACCCTAACCTAGCCGAATCCAACAAGGAATTTCCTTCTGTAATCTCTTATTTAAGGAGCTACGAATTGAAGTAAAGGCATTGAGTTTTTTATCAAGGAAAGAGCTTAGGAGAGTTAGGGTGGTCTCTTGGACAAATCACCCATTCGGAGAGTTCGGGTGGTTTTTTGGACAAATCACCCACTCGATTTTCCACAATAGGTTCTGCACGCAAGGGAAGGCACAAGGTAAAGCAGGGCTTTCTCCCCGTTGACCGACTCATGATGAGATCCTACGCCCGGGCCCATAACACAACACTGGGCTCGGGTACCATGACCTTGCGGAGAACTAGGTCACTGACGCGGAAGTTTCGTCTCTTAACTCTGGTGTTGTAGTACCGAGCTACCCTTTGTTGGTATGCCGCGGTCCTGATGCATGCGGGGTCCCTTACCTTGTCAAGTAGGTCAAGGCTGGTACGTAGTCCATCCTTATTAGTATTGTCGCTGTATGCTTCCAACCGAAGTGAAGGGATTTCGATTTTGGCTGGGATGACTGCCTCCGTGCCATAGGTGATGTTGAAGGGAGTTTCTCCGGGGGCGTCTCCTCTGTAGTTCGGTATGCCCATAGGACATTGGGCATTTCGTTTGCCCATAACCCTTTAGCTCGGTCTAGCCTGGCTTTTAGTCCACAAAGGATAGCTCAGTTCGTGACTTCTGCCTGACTGTTTGCTTGTGGGTGCACAACCGTCGTGAAGTTTTGCCGGATCCCCATGTCTTGGCACCACTCTTGGAATTTGATGTCTTCGAACTGCTTGCCATTGTCGAAGATCAGCACCCGAGGTAGCCCGAAGCGACACACTATGTTCTTCCAGAAAAAGTTCTGGACGTTTCGGGCTATGATGGTTACGAGAGTTTCAGCTTCAACCCACTTGGTGAAGTAGTCTACTGCCACTACTAGGAACTTCCTTCCTACTGTTGCTGGTGAGAATGGCCCGAGTAGGTCGATACCCCATTGTGCAAAGGGCCACGGCCTGGTGAGGTACTTGAGGTCGACGGCGGGCTGGTGGTGAATATTGGCGTGCTTTTGGTACTTCTCGCACTTCTTGACTAACCCAACAACGTCTGCTTTCATTGTTGGCCAATAGTACCCCTGTCATAGTGCTTTCTGAGCGATGGCCCTCCCCCCCCAGGTGTCCACCACATAAGCCTTCATGAATGTCGTGGAGTATGAGCTCGGCTTCGGGAGGCTGCAAGCAGCGTAGGTAGGGGAGCGTGTAGGATCTTCGGTACAGCCGTCCGTCTATCATGACGTAGTGGGCTGCCTAGCGTTCTACCCTCTTGGCGGCGTTGCGGTCTGCGGGGAGGGTTCCTTGTAGTAGGAAGCTCGCGAGTGGATCTATCCAGCTCGGTTCTGCTTGGGCGACAGGAGCGACCTCCTCTACCCTCTGGAGATTGCTAGGCCGAGGTAAGTCCTCCATGTACACAGTTCTAATGGTGTTGTCACTGGTGCTGGCTAGCCGGGACAGGGCATCGGCCTAGACGTTCTCCGACCTCAGAATTTGCTTGATGAAGTGTGACTAGAAGCTAAGCAGAGCCTCTTTTACCTTTGCCAAGTAAGCGATCATAGTTGGCTTGCGGGCTTCGTATTCCCTTGTAACTTGGTTAACCACGAGCTGGGAATCGTTGTAGATAACTATGTGTTTTGACTTTACCTCTTGCGCCAGGCTAGCCCGGCTATCAATGCCTCGTATTCCACCTCATTGTTGGATGCCGCGAACTCGTATTCCACCTTTACCTCCAGATTCGTGCCACTCGGACCGTGGAGAACTACACCGGCTCCGTTGTCCTACTGATTTGAGGAGCCATCTATGTGGAGGATCTAGGGCTCTTCATCCCAATTCGCGCTCGGCCTAACCTAGAGAGATATCGAACTAGGTGCGACCTCACAGGGCTCAGACTTAACCGGCTTGGGAGCACCGAGCTCACCCGAACTGGGAGCCTCGTGCTCAGCCATGCTGAGGACCTCGGAGCTGAATGTGCATTCTGCAACAAAATCCGCCAAGGCTTGGGCTTTGATAGCGATTCGTGGCTTGTACTGGATGTCGTATTCACTGAGTTCGATGGCCCACTTCGTTAATCGACTAGAGACCTCGGGCTTGAGTAATACTTACCTCAAGGGTTTGTCGGTGAGGACGATGATGGTATGGGCTTGGAAATACGGGCGGAGTTTTCGGGCCGCGATGACCATCGCATAGGCTAGCTTTTCTATATCCAGATATCTTGTTTCTGCTCCCTGTAATATTTTACTAACATTGTAGATGGGTTGATGGACCTGATCTGCTTCTTTTACCAGTACCGAACTGACCACTTCGTCGCTTGCCGAGAGGTACAATTCTAAAATATCACCTTCTTCGGGTCGGATTAACACTGGGATAATGGTGAGGTATTTTTTGAGTTTGTCAAATGTGAGCTGGCATTCCGGGTTTCACTCGAACCCTTTGCTTTTCATTGCCTTGAAGAAGGGCAGGCAAAGGTCTGCTGATTTAGACATAAAACGACTAAGAGCGGTTATTCTGCCATTTAATCTCTGAATATCTTTTACTTTTCGGGGTGGTCTCATATCTAGGATGGCCTTTATTTTGTTCGGGTTGGCCTCAATACTGCGCCGGTTGACGATGTTCCCTAGGAACTTACCCGAGGTAACACCGAAGACACACTTGTTTGGGTTTAGTTTCATGCTAAATTGACACAGAATTTGAAAGATAGAATGCAAGTCTTGTATTAATTCATGCGAAAACTGTGTCTTGACGACCATGTCGTGTACATAAGATTCTATCTTTGTGCCAATTAAGGGTTGAAACAGCTTATTCACAAGCCTTTGAAAGGTTGCCTTAGCATTTTTCAGTCCGAAGGGCATAACCTTGTACCAGTACAGGCCAAACTCGGTTATGAAGGCGGTTTTTTCCTCGTCGGACGGGTCCATCCAGATTTGGTTGTAGCCCGAGTAGGCATCCAGTAAGCTTAGCAACTCGTGTCCTGAGGTCGCGTCCACTAGGCGGTCAATCTTTGGGAGGGGGAAGCAATCTTTTGGGCAAGCTCGGTTTAGGTCGATGTAGTCGATGCACATGCGCCACTTGCCATTTGCCTTTTTTACCAAAATTGGGTTGGCCACCCAGATCGGGTAATGAACTTTCCTTATGAAGTTTGCTGCAAGGAGCTTCTCGACCTCCTCATTGACCGCCCTCTAGCGTTCTGGGACAAGATTGCGTTTCTTCTGTCTAATGGGCCTAACTATAGGGTTAGTATTCAGCTTGTGAGTTATAAGGTCAGGGTTTATACCAGGCATCTCTGCCACGAACCATGCAAAAACGTCTAAATTTTGGAGTAAGAAAATTACCAGTTTGGATCGCAAGAATTCTTCTAGGGATGCTCCGACCTGAAGTAATCTTGCGGGGTCTTTTGCTGAGACAAAGATGGGAACAGTTTCCTCCGTTGGTGCAACTCGCTCCTCATTCTGTTCCACCGGCCGCTCCAGTTCGAGATCACCAGTTACCTTGGCTTTTCCCTTGAGGGCGGCGACATAGCTGGTCACCTCGCACTACCCCGATGCCGAAGTCCGTTGGGAACTTCATGGCCGAATAGTAAGTAGACACCACTACCTTTAAAGCATGGGTGATTGGCCAACCTATTATGGTGTTGTAGGGGGATGGGGTCGCGACCACCAAAAAATCGTGACTGAGTCTTACAGTACTAGGCCATGTTCCGACTTCCACGGGTACTGTGACTTTTCCTAGGGGTCTGACCTCTTCTCCACTGAAGCCGACCAATGGGGTGTTCGTGGGATTCAAGCCATTCTCTCGGAACTGAAGTTTGTCGAAGGCTGCTTTAAAAAGGATGTCTGCTGAACTGCTAGAGTCAACGAGTACGTGCCAGACTTCGAAGTAGTTGATCTTTACCTTTAAGACAAGTGCATCGTCGTGGAGGTAGTGGACCCCATGCGCATCGTCTTCGGTGAAGAATATGGGGTCTCCGGTCCTAGGCCGCTTTGGGGGGATTTTATTCTTCTCTGGCGGCCGCCCGGGTTGATGCCCGAGCTGCTGCCGAGGTGCATCCTGCTACGATCGATCCTCCAACGATCACGTGGATTGTTCCCCGAATTGGTCTTTCTTCTGGGGGCTGCTTCTGCGGTTCAGCTGGCCGGCTGCTGGACTCAGGAGCATCTCTGTTGTGTTCTCCCTGCCGACCTGTCTTATTACTATTATTATTATTATTATAATTCTGTACAAAATTCCTTAGGTACCCGCGACGGATAAGTTCTTTTATCTCGTCGCAGAGATTATTACAATCTTCGGTGCTATGACCGTGGTCTCTATGAAAACTGCAATACAAGTTTTTATTCCTCTCGTTCTGGTTTCCCTTCAAACAAGGTGGCCATTTCACGTATGGGGCATCTTTGATCGTCATTAAGATCTCGACCCTCTTTGCGTTCAAGGGCGTGTAGTCCGTCTGACCTTTTAAGGGAGCTCGGAACAGCTGGCTTGGCTTCATCCCCCGAGGTGGGTCTTTCCTTCTCCTGTCATTTGGGTTGGAGGGTTCTTCTTCTCTCTTCCTTTTTTCGATCCCACTTTCATTCCTTTGATTGATCTCCTCCTCTGTTCTTATGAATTTGTCCGCGAGCTTGAGGAATTCAGCTACGGTGGCGGGCTGGTTGACTACCAAGTGCCACTTGGGCTCCTTGTGTGTCATGCCCCTCTTGGTTGCCGCGAGCTATAACACGGGGTTTAGTCATAGTATCTGCAAGCACATGTCATTAAACCATTTGACATAGCCCTAGATGGACTCTCCTTTCCTCTGGACTATTTCGAGGAGGCTTTCCTCGGTTCGGGGACACCGCTTGCTAGTAACAAAGTGCACGGTGAAGACTTGCACGAACTGGTTTCAGCTTCTTATCGACCTGGGGCCAGGTTCCTGTACCAGGTGCGGGCCACTCCCCTGAAGGTGGTAGTGAAGGCCATACACATGCAAGACTTACTGGCCCTCGCCAGGTGCATTTGGGACTGGAAAGCATCGACGTGGTCATTGGGGTCAAAGGACCCATAATACTTGTCTAGGGGAGGGAGTTTGAAATCTTTGGGCATGGGAACCACAAGGAGTTCTGATGACAGGGGGAAGGAACTGAAATAATAGGGTTAACTTTCACCTCGTCTGAGCTTGTTTCTTCTTTACCTCGGAGCTTGGGCAGGATGTGGGTGGTAGTTTGGCGTCTTCGCTGCTGCTTAGAAGGCTTGGTATTGGCGCTACTTGCCTTGGTGTTGTCGAGCTTGATCGGCCTGGACCTTTGGTAGTCCAGGCCAGGACGCCGAATTGGTTCTCTATGAGTGGGAGCTCGAACTTAGAGTGCCGAGGTGCTGACTTCAACAAGGAGGTTTCTGATCCACCGGTGAGTTGCGAGGCAAGGGTAATTAGTCTTTCCCTCCTGCCCGGGGATGAGGCCTGGCTCCTGAAGGGGTTCTGAAGTTGGGAGGCTTCGCCTCGGTGAAGGCGCCCACCCTGAGGGGGGGATGGCTTGATTGGCTTCGCAGCAGGGTGCCGAGGTGGGAGCTGTGGTTGGTTCAGAAGCAGTTGGGGGAACTGCTGTTGATAGTGACACTGAGAAATGTGGTACAGTTCTTGCTGCTGATGCAGTTGATGTTGCTGGAATTGCTGCATTTGGTCTTGCATTGCCCTCATGCACTGCATCAAGTCATCAAGATGGTTTTGGCTGGTCGTTAGAGGGACAACGGTTGGTTTGACGAAAGTTGTCTCGATAGGGGGGGAGGGGAACATTCACAGGTGCCACCGCACTCGATGCATTGAGGCTAGGGATTTCGTCCGTCGAGAGGGGGACGGTGAACTGTCCGATACATACAGTGGCGGGTTGAGGGTGTTCCCCTACAACATTCAAGTCGGCGTTGTGCCTGTTGCTACTGGAGGAAGCCATGGAAGCTGAGGTTTCTTTGAGAGAGAGAGAGAGAGAGAGAGAGAGAGAGTTAAAGGTTAGGGGAGGCTTTTTGAAGTCTTCCCACAGATGACGTCAAATGATGATGCGCAATTCGATCGGTCCTAGCTGTCGTGCCGAACTGGCGCTTCTGCCAGGTCACTCTCGGTTGCTTCGACGTATCGTGTGGCCAAGGGGTCGAGCCAAATCTTCCTCTATCAACAACTTTTGGCATTTAGATATAGGGCCAACTTGGAATATCAGAAGCTGTCTTGATAGCCAGTGCTTCTGCTTTGGATGCGCTGTGTTAATTGAGTTGCGGTGGTTGAGCACCGCTATTGTGAAGAAGTAATTTAGAGTATGTTCAGATTTAGGCAATGGTTTGGGTGTTTAAAAACATTATATTGGCTTTGAGTTTGGCTTTAGTTATGGCAAAGTTCATTCGGGCAATTTTTATCTCTGTATTTATATGTTTTATTTCATAAGTAATATTGCAATATAAGGTTAGAAAAGGCTGTTAGCACTCCCAAACAGGCACTAAAATTAGCTTCACCCGATGAACAAGTGGGCTTTTGAGTTTTTTTTTTTTATCGAACATAAATTCTAGACTTCCTGTGTGAGGAACATTTTTCAAAGTCAGAAGTGACGGTATGAAAACTCTCCCAAACAGGCCCCACTTAACAACACGTCAACAACTTCTGAACTTGTGTCAAATGATCCATCCACGTATATTGTCACCCGTGTGTATATGAACTGCGAATTTATAAGATAATTTTAGTGATGAAATATTGAAATCGATAAAACCGAATACTTTTTTTTCGGTTCGGAAAGAATACAAATATATACAATATAAACTTTTTTACAAAACATATTTGTATTTGTACTCCTTTCAAACCGAGCCTAGTTGTGTTTAGTTGTAATGTAAATTTATTTACACTAGTACAAATGTATAAAAGTACAAATGTAAAAAATGTAAATTTTTGTTTAATTTTATTTTGGATTTTATTTTACTCTATTTTGTCTTAATTTATTTTATTTATATTGCAATCAAATAAATTTAACTAAAATTAAAAAAAAAAAGTCAAAATTTACACTGAAATCATTAACACTATCATAATTTTGCATGAATACAAATTTATTTAATTGCAACCAAACAAAGGCTAAAAAGAAATAGATACACAAATAGTCCAGCCAACATGGTGCAATATACCACTTTACTTTACCTGCTACAATATGCGCACACATAGTTTTACACCTATTTACTTCAGCAAAAGTATGAGCCACATTAACAAATTTATCTATAGAAGACAAAAAAAAAAAAAAAATCCGATTAGTGCCACGAAGCACCCATTGCATCCGTTCATGAGTATATGAGAATCTGAAATTATGAAATTATGCCAACAGCTTTGGAGCTTTTGCAAAAGCTATAGTGCTTTCCAAACCACCATGCTTCTTTCGGAGAAGTACGGAAAGATCGGATGTAGAATTCTGAATTCCAGCCCCCTATTACTAGCCTTTTACCCCTCTATAAACCACATCTTGCCCGTGAATTTGGCATTAATTTACGGTTAAGATGCATTTCCTCTGTATTATGGGGCTATAAAATTCTAATATAGGCTGATTGATCATTCTTCCTATTTTTTTTGGGGTAAAACTCCAAAATAAGAATTAACCATCCACCTATTGGTTATTGCCAGTTTTTAAAAACAAACCGGTGATCAAACCGATCAGGGGTCTGGTTACTGGTTTGAATGGTCCGATCGTTCGACTTGAACGATTCAACGATTTATTGACCAAAATCAACAGTTTTGGGGGAAAAACAATTTTGGAGGAAAATGGTGCCGGTCAGGTGACTGACTCTTGGTTTTTCTGGTCCGACCGTGCAGTCTGATCTGGTTTTAAAAACACTGATCAAGATTTAATTTAAAATCGCAAATAAATGCGCAGAAGCCAAAACAATTTTTTTTTTTTTTTGGTTATCTTGTGAAGGGCTAAACAACGAGCAGAAGCCAAAAGTTTCAAGGGAGTTTTTATCCCAACCACCACCACAGATAAAGCCGAATGCTTCACTACTTCAATGCACATTATAAGCAATGACTTGTCTTATAAGCACTCTAAAGTAATTACTACATACGTGGTTCAGTGAACGAGCTTTCTGGTTGAAAAACGAGCTTCTGTAATCTTTACTCAGAAAGAAGGCAAGCTTCAAACTTTTCTGCCACCGACCACCCTCCAAAACAAGCGGTTCTTTAACTTGTAGCCGTCCAAAATTGTACTTTCTACTGACAGTTGATGGGGTGGGATTAAGGAGTTGGCAGAGCTATAGAAATTCACGGGACAGAGGACACCCATGAGACTACTGACTACTGCTGACTGCTAGAACAAACAAGACAAGAGAGAGGATAATAAAATACAACAAAGGCACAGAAAGAGGGAGGGGGCCAAGAGATCATTCCGCTTAAAAAGACATTCGATCGTTTGGATTCTGATGTCGGCTATCAAATTTTGTTTCTAGAAACTGACGGATTTCCTATGCTATAAAATCAATCCATTATAATTTTTGAAGATCCTTATTATTATTATTATTGATTTGTGTTGTTCAGTCTTCAAACATTTTTTCTTTGGTTGAAAGTTGTTCAGAATTCAAATACTTTATTGCTGTTCTTCAAAAAAAGGATGGATAAGACATGCAAATAAATCTAGTACAGTTGCACATAGTTTTTTTTTAAAGTTGATTAGTTTTATCCTATTGTTCAATAAAAAGTTTATGTTTCATCGTTTAGGCTGTCTACACATTTTTTAATGTATATTTACATTGATAATAAGACATAAAATTAAATTTGCATTCAATTAGATTTTTGATAAAAAAAGACATACTTTATTAGAATTTGCTTTAGCATCCATTACAGTTAAAGTTAAATTTGTCAGTGCAAAACTAACCCAATTTTGATATTTATATGAACCATTTTATATTCTACATATTTGCATTCACACTTATTTGCATTGTTTCCAAACATAGTGTTAGACTCGGTTCGAAAGAAGTACAAATACAAATAGGTAGAATACAAAACCTTGTATTTTTGTATTATTTTATATGCATTTGCACTATAAATATTTGTATTCTATGAACTATGTGGAAGAGTGCAAATATAAATATGTTCAATGTAAATACAAATACTGAAATACATGGTTTATGTACATAGGCTATTTTTGTATTAGTACTCTTTAAAAATGGAGACTTAATCATATAAAAATTATAGTATCCTAAATCAAATAAAAACTCAGTTTAAATGTGTCTGTACTAGTTGATAACAGCTGAAGTGGTTTATCTGAAAAGCTTATTTTTTTGTCTTTTAGTGAATAATTTTCTAAGTAGGTTGTGAGCTCTTTAATGGCTGAGTCTGAAAGTTGGGCAAATTGTTATATGCTTGAATATTTTACTATTTAATTATTTTATCAACTAAAGACAAAGCAATAAGTTGTTCAATTCAGCAACTTCAAGTCATTACCAAACAGCCCCAAAATAGGGTGTCTTGGTATGTATTTGCATGTGTGTACACATATATATGCATTATCTTAATCTCTTTTGTTTTTTAAAAAAGAAAATAAAAGAAAACCAAAGAAACTGAGATGAAACAAAGGGACAATGTATGATGTGGAAAATATATGGTATGGAAAGAGTTTTGACCAATCAAAATCCACCCATGAATTTTGATAAATAACACCTAATTGGCTACCATGTTTATGACTCCAATTGACTGGTCAGAAAATTTTTAGATATCATATTTTTTCCATATCATAGTCGAACCCACAAACAAAATAATCTACCCTCTCTTCTAAAAGAAAGTCTTTATTCTCTTTTTTCTTTTCCTTTTCCTTTTTTTTATTTTCTTTTCATTTCTTTGACTTTATTTGCAACCAAAGACAATGTTCTGAAGTTACTTTTAATTTAATAAAAAAGGTTCCTCTCACACTTATTCCTTAATCTAGTTAAAAGAAAGCAAAGTTTCTCTCTTGATAGCAACATCACTCAATATATCATACTTCCAACAAAGCAGCAAGTAACAAAAATAAAAATAATAATGAGTATGAATGATTTTGTTTTCAAGAGAGGAGATTAAAGAAACTGAATTATAAAAATGAGTATGAATGATTTTGTTTTTAGGAGAGGAGATTAAAGAAACTGAATTACACAAATCAGATTGTAGTTTGGGTCAGACAATGAATTAAATAAAATGTCAATCAAGATCTGACCAGATTAAAAATTCATTGTAGTAAAAAGAATAATAAATAAATCAGGAAACGAAAAAACAAAAACAAAACTAGTGAATGTGATAATCAATGACTTGGACCCTTAAAGTTTTAAGCCATATAAGGGCATGATCAATATGAACATTTTTTGTCTCTTGTTTCTAAATAATGCTACATAAAATAAAAGGTCATCATCCAATGTTGGTCCTAGTCATCTTAGAACGACGATCCAACAATTTTCACTCATGATCATTGTGGACCGGATCATCTATATAGGATATAAAAAAAAACTCTAGATATTTGATATCCTTATTTTTTTTAATGAAACCTCAATTTCAACTATGATCTTATTAAATAGCTTATAATTAAAACCTCTTTTTCTTTTTTTTTTTTTCAATTCGATTTCTCCGCCACCACAAACCCTAGTTATATGTAAGGATGATACATTTTTTATTTATATATTAGGAGAATCCAAATACTCTAAAACAACCCTGGTAATTTGGAAAGAGAAACGTGAAACCCAGACATTATACAGTGCCACAAGCATAAATTGAGACTGCTGGAAATGGAAAATGGACCACCTGAGAATCGGGTTCTGTTATTTTGCTTATATTCATCCCACGTTCCCATAGTAATTTTCATATCCAATACATGAAATTAGTATATTGGGCCGAAAGTACTCAAGTTGGATTTGATGCATCATCATGAATAAGGTTGTATGTAGGGCCCCATCAAGTTATGACTCATGAGACTTCTTTAAAATTGTACCCCACACTGGGGTAGTCGTAGGCGTAAAGAATAAATTAGATACCCTCATTCATGAGTAGACTTGTTTATGGGCCGGGTAGTCCGATGGCCTGACCCAGTCTGGCCCGTATTCTAGTTGGGCTTGGTCATGTAATTAGACCCGTGGGCCTGACCTCAGGCCTAACACAATAAGCCCGACTGTGTTCAGGTCGGACTCGGGATTTGTCAAAAAAGCTTAGCCTGAGCCCGGTCCAGCCTGACTTAGCATTATATATTTTATAAAATATATAATATGTATTTTATATATTATATAAAATTATAAATAATATAATATTTATTAAAATATATATTTATAATTTAATATATACATTTTTTATTATTTTCTTTATAATCTCTCTCTCTCTCTCTCTCTCTCTCTCTCTCTCTCTATTCAGCCGCTAGCAGTATGGGCTAAATTTTGGGCTCGGGCCCAGGCCTTAGAAAATTCAGTTAATACAGAGTGAAAGCCCGGCCCGGCCCGGCCCATGAACAAGTCTATTCATGAGGAGGCTCACTAATTATTCAAATTGACGCTTCGGGTGAAGGATAACATAGGCGTGTATATATACTCATAGGGCAAATCTATGATGCCGAAAATAGGGATATCAATCTCCCTTGTAAAACCGGGGTCTTGCTTCGAATGGGGTAGGTTTTCCCCGACCCTAAACAGGGATGGGGAAAATATTTTTTCCTCGAAACAGGGACGGGGCATGGATGGAATTTGTATATAATTCTCCGGACCTGCCCTAAACCAAAAGGTAAACTAATAAAATATCACTAGATTTAATATTGATATTTAAAATATCTCTAAAAAATCCTACGATCCCATAGTTTTATTTTTGAATTACCCCTAAAGTATTATAATTCAATTCCTAAAATACTCCCAAATTCCTACATCCTATATGTAAATTGTCCATAAAATAGATAATTTTTAAGTAGTTGCCTTGGAGCGGGGAAAATTCGGGGATAGGGCAAAGTATCTTGACTACGGGGCGGAGATGGGGAGGGGGTGCTCCGCCCCAAACCTGCCCCCCGTTGCGGTATCATTGTAGAACCCAATTATTATAACACAAGTATAAATAAAGAAACCATTTTGTTGAGTAAGAAATTTATAGTTGAAAGAAAGCGGGCTAAGTCCTCTCTTGTTATTCTTAATTTTTCATTTGATAATTGCTAATAAAATTTAAAGGTGGCTGCCCCTCCACTGGAGTAAAGTTTGGGGTAAAAAAATTAATTTGTTACAAGGTTCAAACTTCAAATTATTGAGACATGGTGATGACATGTGTTTTGGGGGTTTGGAGAAAACGTTTCCCCTTTTTTACGTTTTTTTATTCAAAATCTCATGGGGCCGGTCTTAGGCTTGCCTATCCCCTGAAAATATCAAAAACTCCAAACCTCATTATTTAATGTATCAAGTTTAAAGAGTTTCCCTCTCTCGGTTTTGAGAGATTCTCTCTATGGGTTTCCAGAGTTTGCCTTTCTCTCTTTGCTCTGAGAAAGTCTTTGTCTTAGGGTTTCCTTGGTTATTTCTCTTCGTCCACCTTTTTTCGTTCTTCTTTCATCTTCGGTCGTTTTTGGAGTGACACCCCTCGGGGATTTACCCCTATCCCCTTTCTTTTATTCTGCCTCTCCCCCTCAATTCTCCGTTCTCCGCTTCTTCCTTTCCTTCACTCCTCTCTTTCCTTCTTGATTTTCTTGTTCCACTTTTTGATCTTTCCTCTCACTCATTTTTCTCCTTTATCTTTTGTTTTTTCTTTCTGTTATTTTATGCAGGGATTTTGATACAAGAGGCAGACTCTTCCTTGAAGATTTTGGTGTTGGGCGGTGGCCTTCAACGTTAGTGGCTATTTTCCAGAGAGTATTTCACTAGCGATTATAGTTCCGATGGTTACAGTTCCAATAGATACAGTTCTAGATGGTTACAATTCCGATGAGTACAATTCTAGCAATTACAGTTTTGGGTGGCTCTAGTTTCTAAGTCACTACTTTCTTTATCCCTCACTTTTGGTGGTTGGAGATGCGCTCAATTGTTTCTTTTGTTGGTGATTCTACCTCACCTTATGTCAGTTGCAGAAGTTCTTTTTTGTTCTCCTTTATTCACTGTCTATATTTTGTTCTTTCTAAGGATTTGTATTTGCGCTTTTTGCTTGGTACTTTGATTACTTACATATATTCATACAAGTTTCTTAGTTTGAATGAAATATGATTCTTGCCTAACACACCCTAATATGTTACAAAATTTTAAAACCTTGTGATGAGGGCGGATTTGGCCCTCCAATGACATTGTGACACGTAGCATCTCAGAACAATTGGGTGGCACCCGGAACCACATAGGCAACAACTTACCTTAGCCAAGATGATGGCTTTCTGGCACAGGCGCTGAATTGGTGACCTGGTGACTTCGAGCACAATTCAGGTCGGCTAGAAGCACCTTGTCCAGGGCTAACCTACAACACCTCGTCATTGGTCGAAGTGACCTTGACGCAAGGAGCAACCTCCCTCGAGGGCGTTCTGGCCTGACTGAGGTCCAGGTGGCGACCTACAAGATGTGCTCGCCGACAAATTCGGCATGCATATCCCAACACTCCCACAATCCTTGGAAGTTGGCCCATGTACTGAACATTCCAGAGGATGGTCAACGTGCATGGCGGTTGCCTCTGGGAATCTTGGACCACTTAGATGACCTCTCGAAAATCTCGAATGTGGTGCATGAATCCCACACTAAACAATGCCTATATAAAGGCACCAACCCCAGTGACATAGAGGGGGCAAGTAAGCATATTCTAGCTCTCATACTTTGTGATTTTTAGCTCATAGTCTACTATGAGAGTATTGACTTAAGCATCTGAGCGACATCGCCGGGTTAGCCACCCCGAGTCCTCTAACATTGATTCCTTATAGGTCTCTAAAGAACTACGAAGCTCAACAATCAATCCAGCTCGACCCTTTGGTCAGTTCGACACCTAACCTGCCTAACTCGACTCAGTCAATTTGGCACCTAACCTGCCCAGCTCGGCTCAGTCAGTTTGGCACCCAACCTGTCCAGCTCAGCCCAGTCAGTTCGGCACCTAACCTGCCCAGCTCGGCTCAGTTAGCTCGACACCTAATATGCCTCCAGCTCGGCATCCAGGTCATCATCCAACAAAAGTTCTCCACTTCGGCCTCTGAGTCATCGGCCACTTGGAAGCAGACCAAATGACAAGGTACTTAGCGCAAAAAAATTGATTCATCAATTGGCGCCGTCTGTGGGAAATGCTACAAAAAGCCAAGTTCTCATCTTCTAAAATGCTAAGTCCTCTTCTTCCAGAAAGCTAAGTTTTCACCTTTTAGAAACAAAAGCTCTCACTTTCTAATTTCCATTTTCTATGAACTCAAAGACTAAGCAGGAAGCTGATGGCCAACAGACTAAGCAGCTCTGCCGACTTTATGTCAATTCGGATAAAGCCTCATCAGTCCTCTTCGCGAGGTACCCTCTACAGGATGAGCTCTTCGTGGCTTCCGTGGCAGTTGGCGGCCAATGGACTGCACGGACGCCCCTACTGGTCGAGCCTTTCAAGGCTCCCGTGCGAGCTGGTGACCTAAAGTCAGTAGTGCTATCCCCATAGGTCGAGCCCCCAGTAGCTTCTTGTAGGAATGAGTGACCAGCGTCACGAGGCTGATGCAGTGCAGCCGTAACTCTAAAGTGTCGAACTAATTAAAGACCTCAGCACCACATAAGACCCAGTCGCCTCTTAGGCATGGGAAAAATCAAGGAGAGTGGATTATGAATCGCTCCAGAGCCTAAGGGCTAAAGTGTCAAACTGATAAAAGACCTTGGCACCACATAAGACCTATCGCCTCTTAGGCATGGGCAAAATCAAGGAAAGTGGACTACGAGTCGCTCCCAGATCCTAAGGGCTAAAGTGTCGAACTGATAAAAGACTTCGACACCGCATAAGACGCAGTCGCCTCTTAGGCATGGGCAAAATCAAGGAGAGTGGGCTACAAGTCGCTCCCAGAGCCTAAGGGCTGAAGTGCCGAACTGATAAAAAACTTCGACACCACATAAGACACAGTCGCCTCTTCGGCATGGGAAAAATCAAGGGTAAGGAGAGTGGACTGTGTGTTACTCCCAAAGCCTAAGGGCAAAAGGTGTCGAACTGATAAAAGACTTCGGCACCACGTGAGACCTAGTCACTTCTTTTGCATGTGCGAAATATAAAGCAATTCGTATTCAACACGAGAAAACAAAGGAAAGACTAGTTTGCTCTCAGCACCATGATGGATGCAAACCTGATTTCTTCACGGCCGACCTCCACCTCAGTTGCAGGCTCCGCATCAAATTCACTGGCTAGGGCCAGCTTGAAGGACGCTGCATCGAAGCTTACCTAGGTGGAGTGACATGATAAAGTAGTCACATAGAACCCACTCTTAAGGGTGGCATGATGAGCTTCACTCTTGATGTACTTAGTCAGATCGCTAATAAGGTAGATGTCCTCAAGGTACCTGTTCCACCCCTCCTCGAGTAGATGAATTCGCTCTCGTGCCCTGAAAATAAAGATGGAGAGGTCCTGCAGAAGGTTGCAAACATTTGGACTCTTCCAACTTGAGAAGCAAATTGGATTGACGCGTACGAGCTCATCGAATTAGTCATTCCAGGCCAAAAGGAGCAATCTACTCCCTTCGCCGAGTTACTTTCAACTCGGGAGTGGGGAGCAATTGATGAGGGCGGATTTGGCCCTCCAGTGACATTGTGACACATGGCATTTTGGAACAACTGGGTGATACCCAGAACCACTTAGGCAACAACTTACCTTAGCCAAGATGATGTCGACCTAGCACAAGTGCCGACCTGGCGGCTTGGCACAGACGCCTAACTGGTGGCCTGGCACAGGCGCCGACCTAGCGACTTCAACCACAATTTAGGTCGGCTAGAAGAACCTCGTCACTGGTCGAAGTGACCTCGACGCAAGGAGTGACCTCCCTTGAGGGCATGCTGGCCTGATTGAGGTCTAGATGGTGACCTGCAAGACGTGCTCGTCGACAAATTCGGCATGCATATCCCAACACTCCCATAATCCTTTGAAGTTGGCCCACGTACTAAATGTTCCGGAGGATGATCAACGTGCATGGCGATTGCCCTCGGGAATCTCAGACCACTTAGACGACCTCTCAGAAATCTTGGATGCGGTGCGCGAAGCCCACGCTAAACAATGCCTATATAAAGACACCAACCCCAGTGACATAGGGGGAGGGGGCAAATAAGCATATTCTAGCTCTCATACTACTTTGTGATTTTTAGCTCGTAGTCTACTATGAGAATACTGACTTAAGCATCGTAGCGACCTCGCCGGGTTAACCACCCCGAGTCCTCTGACATTGATTCTTTGCAGGTCTCTAAAGAACTATAAAGCTCAACAATCAATCCAGCTCTGCCCTCTGGTCAGTTTGACACCTAACCTGACCAGCTCGGCTCAGTCAGTTCGGCACCTAACCTACCTAGCTCGGCTTAGTCAACTCGACACCTAATCTACCCCTAGCTTGGCATCCAGGTCCTCATCTAGCAAAATTTCTCTTCGGCCTTTAAATCATCGGTCACTTAAAAGTAGACCAAATGATGAGGTACTTAGCGCAGAAAATTGTTTTGTCACCTTGATTTATAATGCATTAGATGCTACATTTGATCCAATATCAATGAAAGAAAAAAAAAACACTGAAAAATAAATAGAGTTTAAAAAATGGACCTGGAAGGAAGAAAGCTCACAGAATCACTAGATCATCGGATGGACCATCTGCTCTAAGTTGAACATGTCGGTATTATCGATTAGGTTGTATAGACTATTATACATGTTGTATTTGTAGTTAGTTGGTGTTAAGGGTTATGGTTATGAAAAAGAGTACTATCGTCATAGAATCATACCATTTATTTTTATTTTTTTGAAAATGATAATGCCTTTCTTTAACGAGACAATTAATGCAAAAGAAGTTGTTCCTGTCCATACTTCATTTTTGAATCATGATTATGTGTATGTATTGATTAGGAATAACAGAAAAAGGTATGATATCGAAAAAACTTATCTTATCGGCAATAAACCAGTATCATAAAGAGGGTGACAATCTGGTATTCATCAAAATTTATAAGATTGCCTTGATTGGTCAAAATTCTTTTAATAACGTCTTTTGGTATCATAACTTTTCCCTTTTGATTATTTTATCTAACAACCCCAAACAAATATTCAGTTTCATAATATAGTCGATTTGAAACTTGGAATAATGAACTTTTGTGATGCAGAGTATGAATTTCAAATAAGGGCACAATCATGGAATTCTCTTTTTGGAGGGTAAAAGCAGAATGACGCGATTTTAAATGATGCTCAATCCATCACTTAAAATGACGTCGTCTATGCATTTTTTTTTTGGGTAACTATTAACCAACTTCGTCAGTACTCCAAGGGCCCAAATTGTGTCAAATAATGCATTGGGACACAACATATCTCGCTCAAAATTTAATAATTTGATACGAATTATCGTTGGACAATGGTTCAAGAGTATGAAATGAGAAATGTAGACAGAGTCCGGGAGGGGACCAAACTTCGAGGGGTAAAGAGAGAGAGAGAGGGGGGGTCAGTGGGTCTTAATCTTTATAACGTCCTCCAACTATTTGCTTGATGGTGGGAGTTTAGTGGGCCCGTGCACCGCCAGGCTCTCGTGGTCTATCATTCTCACAAAGGGACATAGGAAATATTGTGCAGATCTTCGGGACCATATATCTGTGGCTTCATGTCATGTGCACGTCCAAGGGTATCTGTCTAACAACCAAGTCCATATGGTAATCCTGAGGAACAAATTAAACTTCTCTTGTGTTATAAAATGTAATAATTTGAGAACCTGTTTGGGGTGGGGGTGTTAAGGTCCTTAATTATCAGATGGTCCAGTGTCCCTACCAACCAGTCTGTTGGTGAAAACCCCATAAAACCAAAAAATCGCTGTTTTTTTTCAGCTAGAAATAGGACTTTCTGCTCGAACTTTCTTTGTGGGTTCACAAAGTAGTTCAAACGGGCCCTTATAATAATAATAATAATAATAATAATAATAATAATAATAATATTATTAATATTATTATTATTATTATTATTATTATTAAAGGAAATGTGTTATGTGTGTGGCTTAGGCCCGTCCCATCACATATATTGGAATGAACTAGAGAACTCTCAATGACTCGTACCAATCCGACCTGGGAATGACAACAGGGCAGGGTGGGGCTGAGTTTTGCCTTCCCCGTTCTTGACCCCGAACTCAAATGCCCCACCCCAAACCCTGATGGGACTAGAAGCCCTAACCCCATCCCCATCCTCGAATTTGCCCCACCCCGCTTTGGTCATTCTTACTTGTATACTTAAAAATTTATTTTCTTTATTTTTTTAAATCTACCTAGAACTATTTTATATTATGTTACATAATATAGTTGGGGCGGGTTTGGGATGGGGTGGACAAATACCATCCTTGCTCCATCCCCGATCCCCATAGTTTCGGGTTTCCTTGAAACCCAATCAGTGGTAAAAAAACCCACTCCAACCAAGGCGAGTTCCCACGAGGACAGGTCAATTGCCATCTCTAGCTAGACTGCCTATCTTACCCAATATTTATCTCCTTGCATGACTAGGACTCCTACCACACCACATCTCTCTTATATATAGGTACTATCTTATCGGATAAAAGATATGCAATACAAAACACTTACTAGCTTCTTGTTTCCTAGCTTTTCTCATCGACCTACCTCTATTGCTCAGCCCAACCACCCCTTTCTTATTGACTTAAGCAATAGAGAGCTCACCCTAAGCATACCTTGTGACTCTCCCCTTTTGCAAGTCTACGAAAGTAGTTCGTTTCGACTACAAACCTCAATTCATCCTCTTTCCTCCTATTTATCTATTTGTAATATTTTGACTATAACAAAATAGTGTTGTCTGTAGGAACTAAGCAAGGAAGTAATATTTTCATGCTTCCAAAGACACATGACAACACCATTGGGGACTCTTAGAACTAGTCCCTTTCCCAACAAGTCTCAACCCTCACATAGAGCCGACATGAAATTCAACATCCATCGGATCCTTAGCAACAAATTCGAGAGGTCCGACCCAACACACGACAATAAATCATGATCCTTTAACGTTGAATTGATGACCTTATTGCTCTGCTATCTAGTAACCAAGGAACACCTTAGGAGCAAGACAAGATTTCAAGCATCCAACAAACCAATACTATCACATTAGCAGTCCAACTTAGTAAGCACATTGCCCAAGCTATTGGAACAATCAGTAAAACCTATAACCTAACTGCCTAACCACTTACTCTAAATACAATGATAGCTAAATAGAACGATTGCCCTAGAGTAACCATAATACTTGACCCTTGGGTAATCGAGCCCATCATTTAAAAGTCCAACATGATCAGTAAAAAACTCCATAGATGCATAAGATCCCAAGTAGAAAACCTCAACTAGACCTTGAAAGCTCCAAGTTACAATTGCTACACCCCATTAAATGTCTCTCAAATGTAGATCCTACTCAAAGTCCAAGACAAACCCTCTTCAAGTGTCCATACAATCTTAAATCTAACCAAAGAGATTAGGATGATTATTGCAGATTCACTTGAGGTCATGGACGTAACATTGAGTACTAATGAGAACTCAAAAATGAAATCGAGTACCTCATTCAACGAGGATACCTCAATCATCACATCTCCTATAACTGATACAAGAAAGACAAAAGTAAGAACCTGACTAGTATTAGAAGATTGTTTGAACCTTCTAATTTAAGTCTTATTCAAACTCAATTTTCATTCTAAATGTTTTTCTTTATAGGTAGGATGATTGGGCCCCAAGCACCTAAGGACCTAATCAAGTTAGACATGGAATGGCGGTCAAACACCAAAGCCATTCAATTAAACTTTGTAGATTAATTGGTCGTTGACAAACTAAGGCCTGACTCCCAGTATAAACCCATGTGGGCCCCAATGGGGCAGTCACCCCTGGTTGTATTGACCAAGTTGTCATGACAACCAAGCCACCACCAAGCATGGCTCACCTAAAGACCTAGTTGAGTTAGACTCAGTAGGGAACAACAACCAAGTATTAAAGTTGAGGAATTGAATGGCCTGAACATAAAGGACCTTACATACGTTAGCTCAATGGACCAACACAACTGGACTGAAGAGTTGAGCCATCTT
This sequence comes from Nelumbo lutea, assembly GCF_056320005.1. Taxonomy (NCBI): domain Eukaryota; kingdom Viridiplantae; phylum Streptophyta; class Magnoliopsida; order Proteales; family Nelumbonaceae; genus Nelumbo; species Nelumbo lutea. The sequence goes on along the minus strand of NC_142686.1, from coordinate 41,309,178 downwards.
AGCCATCAACCTGACCTGACTCGCAAAGGCCCTACATAGGTCACTTTAGCAAGTTTGCTTGGTTAAGCCAACTTAGCCTTCAACCATGTGCAATTGTAACGGCCTTAAACAAACCACCTCAATTATCGTACAAGGAAACTAAGAAACTAACTAGGCATACCAGATTTTCAAGAGCTTGGTTCAAAACAAAAACTTCCATTACTTTTTTAAAAAAATGGCCTTGGATTCTTGAGGCTTACAAAGTATAAAAAAGAAAAAACTTTTAGTTCATGTTGAACTGGGGGTACACCGTCAATCCTTGGTGCGACTGCCTTCTCAGTAGTGAGAGGCTCCACCACAGTGGCCTTGGCATCCAAAAAATTGACGTTACGATTCAAGTAATGCTCAAAAACTTTTGATCCACACATCAAGATCCAACCATAAAGATGATTATCCTATACTCTTTCAAGGCGTCTTAATGGTCCTTCAATGCTTTATTTGTAGCTACAACTCGGGTCCCTTCCTCAACTAATTGGACTTTAAGCTCGACAACCTTTCACTTAGTCTCCCTAGCTTTCTCCTCTACTACTCGATCATTTTTAACCTTCAGCTTTTTGTTCTCAGCCTTATGGGCCTCTTCCTCCATTAGCATCTCGTTGAATCGTGCAAACATTTGGCGAGACGGTCACATACAATGCATATGGAGAAGATGCCCTATAAGAGAACATCACTTAGAACGACAAGGGAAAAATGAATCAAACAATGTGAATAGGAGGAGAACATATCGACCTCAATTGCCTTTACATAGGCAAGGTATTGAAAAACCTTGATAAAATAAGGCTTTACCTCATCGAGATCCATGGGAAGGTATATCCTTTGAGCCAACTTCTTGGCTAATCACCTATTCCTCATGGAGTTGATCTCAGTGATAGGGTTAGGCCACTTTGGCATAAATGACTACCTCTTTCCAACACCCGAGGGGACACTTCGGAGGTCCCTATCCCAACCTGATTGTCACCTAGGATCTCAATGTGTTCTTGAGTGACTGTCTAGGTGACCACCAAGGGGATCAATACCTACCTTGTCTTCATCTTGGCATGCTTTCGTTTTTCTTTTTCTTGAGTAGCCTACGAAAATCGACAATATTTGCATCAAGTAAAAACAAATAATAGTATGAGCACATGTTGGTCGACTCATGGTACGTTCCTACCTATATTTGCCCAACTAAAATTAGCCTAAACGATCATGGTCTTGAACAGGAACTCCTTTATGTTGGCTTCAATATTAACCAAATTCTTGAAAACCCTAAGCTCTTTCTTGACCAACTCAAGATTCTACAAGCTGGTCACAGGGGCTAGCCATCTCATTGGCAACTTCCACGCCTCCGACCTGTTACATGAAAACATCGCTCATTCCAAGCATGATTGGAAGAAAGAGCCCCTTAAAACTAAGTGCCATTTTTCCAAGTTGCAAAGTAATTCCACCCCTTGGACTGATTATGGTTCTTCAACAAAAAATGCCCTTGGAGATTTTAGTGGATAGACCACGCTAACGGATCAGAGTCATATAAGTTACAGATAAATGAACCTCACAGAGTTTGAGACCAACTAAGAAATGGTCACTCAATGATCCATCAAGATCTAAGCCACCTACTCATCTATCAGGAACAACTTGGCCTTAAGTCTTTCCTTGTATATGCATAACCATCCCATAGGGGCCTAGCCACTTTGCTCCTCCTCGGGTCTAAGATATTTTTTCTAGATCCTCACCATGTCTCCTTGCCTCACGACACTTTTGATAAGCCACACCCCCTCCTTAGGCAACTTGACATCCTTGTTCTCGTCCACGCCATGTATGTCCACCTCGACGTTTTCATCCTCAGCCTCACCCCTAGCATGGAAGCAACTAGTCTTGGTATCTCTATCCTTGGCCCCCACAGTAGCCTCAGGATCCTCATCTCCATCGATCTCTAATCTCGGCCTCATCGGCTTTGACTTCAAAAGAAAATTCATCATCTTTTCGATGACTACATGCCTTATTCTACCTAACCTTGGCCAAGACAATCTCCTTAATCAAGTCGATTTGGTCACTAGCCAACTTTATCACAAAGTTGGAATGGGATCTATAATTAGAATTGGAACTGGACGAGGAGATACCGACCACCTAAGTCTTAAATGAACACTAACTAGTACCAACTTGAACTCCTAATTGGATAATGCCACATGTCCCTTGTTTTAGGGGTTACTCTGACAGACGCCTCCAAAGTCAAAGTGATGCATTAATGACCAACACCCATGTCAATCATACAAGCAAAAGAAATGCAATCCCTGAGATGGAACGTATAGTCCATGCACCATACAAGGAAATGGTTGTCTATCATGGAATGGTGGTGCAGCTTGAATCTAACCATTTTGTCATCCAACAATATTACTTTCTTTGACCAAACAACCTCCCAATAATTAAGTATCAAGATTATCGCCTCAGTCTCAAAAGTGGAGGTCAAATGATGAGGCCCATACATGTGAACCACACCCATGCCACCGCATGTCCCAAAATGAATTAGAGAGCAACCGATGACCCGAATCATCCCAACCACCTATTTGACCCAGTACTCATCTCCCTATAGGATTAGGAGTCCTCAACAACATGACATCTCTCCTATATATAGATACGACATCCTCGGATAAAAGGTACATAATTCATAATACTCTCTAGCTCCCTACTTCTTAGCTTTCCTCCCCAATCAACCTCCTCGGTTCAACTCGACAATCCCTTGCTCAATGACTTAAGCATTAGAGAGCTCACCCTGAGGGCATACCATGGGACTCTCCACTTTTTCACGTTTACAGAAGCAGCGCAATTCGACCACTCACCTCCACTATGTCTTTTTGGTCTATCCAATCCGTCCAAATTGATTTTGGACTGGACGGGGTCCAGTCTAAAACCGGTCCATTGACACCCTTAGCAACGGGGTGGCGCACCCACTCCCCATCCTCACCCCATAGTCAACATACTCTACCTTGTCCCCATTGGCGGGGCAGGGCAGCCACTCCCCATGGTGATAGGGAATCCCTGAATTTTCCCCTCCACGAGGCAACCACCTAAAAATAATTTATTTATAGATATTTTACAAATATGAGAGTATTTTAGAAATTGAATTGTGACAATTTGGGGGCTGCTTTATAAATGGAATTTTGGGATCTTAAGATTTTGGAGAAACTGAAAAATATTTTAAAAGTCAATATTAATTTAGGGATATTTTACTAGTTTCCATTGGGTTCAGGGCAGCTTCGGGGATGCAAGCCCCATCCTCACCCCGTCCTTTTTTTTAAGCAAAAAATATTTTTCCCGTCCTCGCCTCATCCCTGTTTAAGATTGAGGAAAACCTACCCTAATTGGGGAGGGGCGAGGCAGGCCCTGGTTTTACAAGGAAAATTGCCATCCCTACAATGGGGGGGGGGGGGGGGTTGGCATTCTCTCTGATTAGATCCTAACCGGATAAAATCTTGTCAATGCACATAACAATCAATATTAGTTTGTAAGGCTAGTTGGATTGGACAGTGGATACATACAGAAATTAAGGTTGCGCTTGGAGACAATGCAAATGGAGTATAAATCGTGATTTAGGATAAATTTGCTCTTTGGTTACTTTTGCCTATATTTGACAACATTGCATTTATGCATTGACAAATGACAGAACACACATTTTGTAATTCAATAGAACTCTGAAGAAGCATAAAAATGATGCATACATCTTTATGTTTAATTTTGTTGCATGTCCTCCCTTGGATGGTAACCATCCAATGATTATGAATATATAATTCTGTCAAGTGTTTTGGGCCCCAGACCGCCATTGAGGCTTGTGTTTCTGTTACGCCTGTCAATGAACTCCAAAAGTCCGATATTTAATTCAAATTATAATCTATCCGGGATTTAGATGATAGTATTTGTATTTAATAATCAAATCAGATGTGAATGAAGCTTTATTTGAGTTTGAATCTTGTAAAAATTCTTATTTTATGTATATATGTAATATATATAAAAAGTTTACAATTGATAAATTTAATATATTATATTTATATATATTTATTATAGATTAAATATAATTAGGTTTTTAATTTTTTTTATATTTTTTGGTTATTTTAAAGATAATAAAATTGTAGGAGATTAATTAAATCTAAATCCGATTCAAATTAAAATTCGGTATGATAATCAGATGCAAATGCGGATACAATTAGATTCGATCCAAATATGATCTGTTTACAGCCCTAATTCGTTCCCCCACCCGGGCCCTTGATTATGCTTTTCAAGATTTTTCCAACTGAAGAAGATTTAATTATATCTTCACTGATCTGACAAATTCATCCATTGAAAGACATTCTTGCTTCGACAATCTTTAGATGTTAGAACTACACGAGGCAAAATGGATTAAGAGTTGGTATTAAATCGGTCCATATTACAGAATCCCAAATAGGCTTGTACCGAATTCGTCCAGAGTAGGGTCTCGGAAACATTTACCCGATTGGCCCGCCCCCATTGACATCCTATTAGTTGCATGACAGAACCGAATAAGCTGAAGACCAAATCCTGCACACCAAATTGAACTTACTAATATTCTATACACATGGGGTTCATGTGAGACCCAAAACAAGAAACACTGGCATGTTGATTCGTAGTACACAACCTGACCGAATGTGTATAATTTTATCTCCAGCCAACCCGAACTCTTGCGAGGCTGAATAATTCATTAGACGAATGCATGGGACATGAATAGAACTCTAAGCCACTTAATCTGCAACTCACAAGATTGTTTTTTGTCTAGATTCCTTAGGCAAGTCGGCTTGTGGAAAACTCATGTCCAAGTATTATAATAATTCAAAAATGAAGACACACCGCCCATTTCCAAGATGAGTTAAGGGGACTGACAAAGTATGTGTATGTCAATGGTTATTAACTATATATAAAGCAAATTATTTGATTAGACATGTTAAGAAACGAAGATTCCTTTTAACTGTAGCAGCTTTCAATCAAATAATAGAGACTATGCTGGACAAAAATTCTCTCTCCGATTTCATGGGCAAATTGCTTATTACTTGGGTTTTGTTTATAATCCAAAAGTTTGTCGATTCTAACTGAACTGTGATCTTGTGAATGAAGCCATCTCTTCCTCGTCTTCTTCGGTTAAATCTATGATGTCCCCAAGATATGATACGGGTTAAGTGGTTATAACTTTTCTTTTCTCTCTATCATATCTTTCGATATCATGTACTTCCGATTCCATATGGCTTATTTGCTTATTTATTTCTTTTGATAATGCAGGTGTAATATTTTATTTTTTTAAGTTTGGAAAAATAAGTTGTAAGCATCTCAGGAAACCAATCCATTAAGGATTATGAAAAAAAGTAGATTAATTAGTGGGTAAAATACAAAAGCCTCCTATGAAGTTTTTGAGAATCATAAAAACATTTTCTATAGTTTCATTTTAACAAATATTTCTCTTAACTTTTGAGAAAATCAACAAAAACCTCCCTTCCCTTATTGTCTCAGACGAAAAACGTTAGATTGATGCACCAGTTTTTTTCCAAATATCTATTCTACCTTTTTATAAATTATTTTACATATAAAATTACTGAAATAATTCTATTTTAACTCAAAAAAAAATAAAATTTCATAATTTTGTATGTAAAATTACTGAAATGATCATTAAAAAGGTAATTCTTCCTTCCCCTCGTATCCTAACAAAACGAGCTACCTAAACCCCACTTCTTTGTTATATTGGCATCTATTTTCTCCGGTGATTACTGTCACATACCGCAGAAAGGGGGCCATTGGCAAGTGAGATGAGGATGAGGACGAGGAAGACAACAGAAGAAAGATCGGGATTCATGAATAAAGACAACGTCCTCCTTTGGTTTGCAACAATTTTTCCCGTTTTATTTACTGCCTCTCAAATTGGGCGATCAAAGCATCCATTTTCACTTTTTCTCTACTTTATCATAGATCGATGGCTGCTTCAGCAATGACGTGGAAGAGGATGGGCTGGGTTTTTTTTTGGTCTGTAATGTTCGCAACGGTTCGCGGGAATAGGGGTTTGGAATCGGAATCAGAATGGTTTATTCCAATTTAAACTGTTTGGTTGAGCAAAATTCGAATCCTATTCTCATTCCTGCTGGAATGGCATTTCCCCATTTGAAGGAATGACCATTCTCTATCCCTTCCTTGAGAATGAAATTCTATTCATACTGATTTTAATTTCCATTCCCATTCTTGTTTGAAGGGAATTGACTATTTTGATTCCAATTCTAGAGGATTTTAATTCCGATTCCGACCGTAAACCAAACGAACCCAAATTTAATTATTTGAATGTATGAAGTATATATAAGTAATTAATAAAAAAACCCTCAATAATTTAAGGGTTCGCATCCGCCCCCCACAGATTTGCCCCCCAAAAACTTCCCATGGATTCACAAACGCACTGCATGTCCTCCCACACGCGAATGCTAACCCGTTCGGAGTGTATGTATCCTCCCACTTCGCCCAAAATAAGTAATCTCTCAAACTCTCATTCCTTCCCCTCTCTCAAATCTCGGCCTCACTTGAATTCTCGACTTGGAGTGCGCGAACTGAAATCTACCGGAGCTTCCCCCGTTTGAGTTCCCTTGGCCAATACCGATGATCATTTCGGCAGCTTTATTTACCAGAGGTACGTTTTCCTCTTTGTCCTCGGTTTTTCCATTCTCATATTTTTTTTCTTATTTTTCTACCTTGTTTTTTTATTTTTTGCAATAGAAAAAACAATGGAAGCTCCGGCCCGCATGGGTATGTACAACAAATGTGTTTGATATTTTGATGCTTGAAACAAACAAAATCAATTAAATACTGATTTTGGGTTGAAATGTTCTGTTCTGTCTGATGAGCCAAAAAACCATGCCCGCATGTTTGGATGATTGGAGGAATTGGTGCTTCGTCTACAACGGGAAAGAATTAAGTTCTTTCTTGTTTTCTAAGCTAGGAGATGGCAACAGTTGACTTGTAAATATTTAGACCAGATAAAGAGACATAGCAAAGAGCATAGAGGTAGAGGAAACAAGAATCCTTCATGACAACCTGAGAACAAGAGAAGCAAAATTGTACATGCTGAGTGATTTGGAAAAACTGGATGCAATTTTTTTCGTTAAATGAAATTGGGTGATTCCATCAAAACCGTAAGTTGTCATTAAAAGTATAATAATTTTTCTCTTGTGAAGTGAGTTGTTGGTCAATGGAAGAAGCATAGAATTGTACATGTTGCGGCGGTTTTGACTTATCAGTGTCAATTGGCGAACTGGAAGAGGGCTCCCACTCCAACGAAAATGAGAAAAAAAAAATATTGGGAAACCAAATCTCTACGTAACCTTCATATTGAATTTCTACACAACCTTTGTTGGGAATCTTCTTGCATGCATGTAATTAGTATTCATAATGTATTTAGAAAATGGATTCCTACTGAAACTGAATCTCCTATAAATTATATAATAAAATTACGACAGTTTCCATAAAGATTTCTTTCAGAAAAAACAAAAAACAAAAAACAAGATATAAAATGAGAAAAAAAAAACAAAAACAAGATATAAAATGAGAAAAAAAAAAAACTTTTTTGAGAACTGAAGGATACTTACCTCTGATAAATAAATCTGATAGAACAGTTGTCGGTGTCGATTGGTGGAACTCAAAGGGGGGGGCAATCTCCGGCAGGTTTCAGTTATGAGAGCAGAAGGTCGAGCGGTTGAAGTGAGCTGAAATTCGAAAGAGGAATGACAAGGATGACCTTTTGGGCGAGAGGGAGCTAACGGCCGTCCCATGGGATGTGTGGGAGGACAGGCATGAATCCCCCTAATCCGCGTGGGGAAGGACACGCGGCGCACTCACAACCCGTGGGACGTTTTTGGGGGGCAAAGCTGTGGGGGACGGATGCGAACCCCTAATTTAAGTATGGAGAAAAAATGTGGTCCGATGTACTCGGGTCAGCCTGTATACTTCAAGGAGTTGATTGTGATCAGTGTTTTAAAAACCGATAGGTCGTGGGTCCCTGATTTGACCGTTTGGGTAGAATGTGTGTCAAAGCATGATACATTAGTGTAAATATATAAATATGGGATTTTACAAATTTTATATATAGTATCAATATATATATATATATATGTGTTTTATTTTTAAAAACTTTTAAAAAATATGAGAATTAAATTCAAGAAAAAGATTTTTTGATGAAAAAAATAGAAGAACAAGGCACATTGATTCTTTGGTACGCATATATCTCAAAAAGTTGTCTTGAAATGATATAACGATCATTCCAAATAAACAATTGAACACAAAGTTATGATCTTTAGAAGTTTTGAGTATAATGTTTAACCTGTGACCTGGTGGTTAGGTCAAATGGGTCACAATTCAACCACTTAAGTCAGACAGACAGTCATTACGGTTTTTCATCGAAAGCTGGGTTTTAGTAAAACCGGACTCACAACTATGATTGAGTGATGGTTCAACCGTTTCAACGATGATTTGAAAACACTGGATGTGATAATAAATGAGTTTTAATGTTAAGTTATTTCCCTACATCGGAATGATCATGGACCGGACCAGCCTCAGGCCTGGTTTTTACAGAGTATATTAATGGCCTTGAGGCCTTGCCCAAGCCTAGCCTACATTCCTAGGCTGTTCATATGAACTAATAATTTTATTTTTAAATAAATTAACAATTTAAATTTTATAATCAAAATAACAAAAAATATAGAATTTTTATGGCTGCTTGGACCCAAAATTCTGGGCCAGGTCAGCCAGGTCATGCAGGCCCGGACTGAGATGATCAACCCTACCCCTGGATAATCCGTTTGAGAAGGGGCTGGTTTTTGGATCTACAAATTTAAGCAATTGATATGGTCTGGATTTACTAATTATACAATTAACTAAGGTTCGAGACTGGGATGCAAAGTCATGATACCTTAAAAACTTACAGCCAAAACCACTCCAATGAGGTGATTATTTTCAAATTCACAGAAAATTTTGATTGGTGATCTTCCGATATCATGTCTTTTCGATATCATAGATTTTTCATTTAACTAAGTATAAAATTCTATTTTTATTTGCAAAATTTAATATGGTTTATGTTCTAGGTGAATAAATAAAAGGGACAGCCCATATATGTAATAAAGCAAAGGGATTGGGTTTTCCTGTGAGTAGAGAATTCTGAAATTGGACTTGTTGAATTATAACTTGGGTGGGTTGGTTTTGTCTCCAATTCACTCAATTGAAATTTAAAAGAGACAAAAAATTGAGGGAAAGTTCTTGATGAATCAGTTCTTGGTGATGTATTAATTTTTCGTGTTAAGTATCTCGTCATTTTGTCTGCTTTCAAATGACCGATGACTCAGAGGCCGAAGTAGAGAACTTTTGCTGGATGAGGACCTGGATGCCAGGTTGACCAAGCCGAGATGGGGGCAGATTAGGTGCCAAGCTAACTAAGCCGAGTTGGGTAGGTTAGGTGCCGAACTGACTGGGTCGAGCTGCATATTAGGTGATGAGTTGACCAAAGGGCCGAGTTTCCTATTAGGTGCCGAGCTGACCAGAGTGTTGAGCTGCCTATTAGTTGTTGAACTGACCAGAGTGTTGAGCTGCCTATTTAGGTGTCAAGTTGAACAGAGTGTCGAGCTGCCTATTAGTTGTCAAGCTGACTAGAGTGTCGAGCTGCCTATTAGGTGCTGAGCTTACCAGAGGGCCGATCTGCCTATTAGGTGTCGAGTTGACCAGAGTGTCGAGCTGCCTATTAGGTGCTAAGCTGACTAGAGGGCTAAGCTAGGCAGGTTAGGTGCCGAACTGACTGGGCCGAGCTGGGCAGGTTAGGTGCCGAATTGACTAAGCTGAGCTGACCAGAGGGTCGAGCGGGATTGATTGTTGAGCTTCGTAGTTCTTTAGAGGCCTACAAGGAATCAATGTCAGAGGACCCGGGGTGGCTAACCGGCGATGTCGCTCCGATGCTTAAGTCAGTACCCTCATGGTAAACTACAAGCTAAAAATCATAGAGTATGAGAGATAGAATCTACTTACTTGCCCCCCTATGCCATTGGGGTTGGTGCTTTTATATAGGCGTAGTTTGGCGTGGGTTTTACGCACCACATCCGAGATTTACGAGAAGTCGTCTAAGTGGTATGAAATTCCCTGAGGCAATCGCCATGCATGTTGACCACCCTCCGGATCGTTCGGTACGTGGGCCAACTTCCAAGAATCGTGGGAGTGTTGGGATATGCATGCCGAATTTATCGGCGAGCACGTCTCACTAGTCGCCAGGTCGACGCCTTTGCCAGGTCGCCTGGTCGGTGCCTGTGCGAGGTCGCCAGTTCGGCGCCTATGCCAGGCCGCCAGTTCGATGCCTGTGCTAGGTTGCTAGGTCGGACACCATTATCTTGGCTAAGGCAAATTGTTGCCTAAGTGGTTCCGGGTGTCACCTAGTTGTTCCGAGATACCACGTGTCACAATGTCATTGGAGGGCCAAGTCCGCCCTCATCAGTTCTCATTTGGTAAGAGCTCAAAATATGAATGAATTAATGTGAATGCAAATTTATTCAAATAAAATAATGCAAATCTGATTCGATTTTACACCAATAAATTTATGTTGTCTTCTTTGTGATGAGTGTGACGTGTGAACATTATTCCCAAGACTGGACCCAACCTATTTTACATTGATCAAGTAAGTTAGAATGTAAATTTAGCTTCCAAAACAGTTGAAAAAACAAATGTATCTTCATTTTCGGTATGAAAACACATTCTTACCAATCATCTACAAAATCGAATCGGGGTGCAATAGTCTGACTGTCTGGGTCAATTGGTCATTGACTTATTCAACGATTTGTTATCAGGGATCAGGTTTGGGATAAAATGGAACCGGTTGTTTAAACAGTTCCCAGGCTGAATGGTTTGACTGCCAACGACGGTTCAAAAACCATGCTATTTATTATTATTATACTCCAATTTGCCCCAATTCATAACTAAACAAAAGAGCTAAACAATATTGATTAAACAAAAATGTTTTTTTCTTGTGTGGTAGTTCATTTCCAATTGATTGATAATTAAGACCTTAAAGAAAGCATCCATGTTAAAATGATGGTTAATAATCCACAAATTCTGGCACTAAGGAAGATTAAAGCCCTGGAAGAATATTAGTTTACCAAAAGTCCAAATTGCCCATCGACCTAAAAAATAAAGTGTTTGACCTAGAAGGATTGCAATCGTTGACCACGGCTTCTATTACCAATCTGGCCAAACCGGCCCTTAGTTCTTCTGGGTTTAGGGTTTACATAATTCAAAGTTCAACACCGAATCGGGAGTCGGGAGCCAATAAAGTGTTTCATTTAAGAAAATATACTCCTGTTTCTTTGCTTCTTTGTTTGTTATTGCTTCTTTCTGCTGCTGGTTTTTGTGGAGAACTCTACCTGAGTAGATTACCATTAACCCTCCTTGGTTTGACTAGCAGAACAAAACACTACAATTAGGTAGAGACTTTGGACTTTGGAAATCCAAAAACTAAAGGCCAATAGTGTGTGGATTAATCTTTTTAACAGTCAAAACTATATATTAAATTTAAGTTTCCAATTACCCAGATTTGTTAAAGTAATTAAAAAAAAAAGAAAAACAAAGCAAGATTTTAAAAATCAATTCAGAAATGGAGCCGCTTTGACCACCATTTTTTAGGTTAATGGTTTAACCGTTTAGGTCAAATAGTTTGACCTATAATGTTATAAATAAAATAAAACACAAAAATATTTATTAATACTCAAAATATACTATAAATATGTAAAAATAATGAAAAATATCATCAAAATTAAATAAATATAAGGTAATGAGGCAGGCATGCCCGATCGGCTCCGGAGCGATTACCAATTCTTTGGTGGAATGGTCTGACCGTCTGGTCTGATCAGGTTTTCAAAACAGTGGAAGAAAGAATAAATGTTCATATTTAGGCAGCCTAACTCTTAAATTCATGGTTTTTAAAATCGGACTGGACTGGACGATTGGACCAGAAAACCAAGAATTGGTTAGGTGACTGGTTCTGTTTTACCCCAGAACCGTTATTTCATCAAAAACTGTTGATTTGATCAATAAACTGCTGACCCGAACAATCAAACCATTTAATGATTTTGGCTGTTTTTATTTTTTTATTTTTTTATCAAAATGGGCCATGCATTCGGTTTGAACTGTCAGACCATTTGACCTGGAACCGGATCCTGACCAGCTCGTTGTCCGATTCTTAAAACTGAACCCACCACGTATAGCCAGAAGATACCTGAAAGGTGAAACAAAACCCGGGGATTATGCTATAAACTGGCTGGGAGTTTTCTTCATGTCTTTATTTTCACAAAGTCATTCTCATCTTCGCATGGCAATCTGAAAGGGACTGTTTTATTGCATCAAAAGTCAAGAACTCAAAATGCGTTCTAACCAATCAAGAAAGGAAAGAGTGTAAAGTAAAAGCAGAATTGCATAAACAAACAAACAAGTGCCAGAAAAGGGGGGACTAGTAGGCATAGAAGAGGGATGAACTGTTTCAAACTTCTATCATTTGTTTAGGGCCCCAACTCTCAGTCTCAACTCATTACTCACATTTCAACTACTCTCATTCTTTATTGCACCTTCTCCCAGACCCTTGCTTTCGACACCACCTACAATGTTACTGCCGATAGCCGGTGGCTGTCGCAGTGTGAGCTGCTGAGTGAGAACGCTCAAGAAACGGTCCCAAGCGGTCAGCGCGGGAAAACCCGATAAAATTCGTCTCGTCAATCGTCACATTTCTTTTTTATCTTTTTACTTCTTTTTTCGAGAATTGAGAGAGTTGAGACTTGAGAGCACTTCTCGCCGCGCTGGCGCAGGCCGTTGATTGCGGTTGGGTATTAAAGGTTGTCGTTAGGCCCTATGTTGGGCAGTAACCAACCTTTTGACTAATAAAGTGAGAATTTCTTCTCTTTCCCAAATACTTTTTAAATTTTAAACCACTATTATTTATTTATTTATTATATTGTTTATTTATATTATTTTCCACCGGGGGAGACGAGACAAGAATACGCGAAAGTAACTAAAACTACTACTACTAGACGAGGAATTACCGATATTACAGGATTTGCCATTGGTTAGAAAGTATTTAGTGTTGACTACCCTATCGTAAGCTTGTCGGTGGGCTTTCTAGTTTCTATGTATAGAATATATACAAACGATGAAAGTTCTGTAAATTATAATTTATAAAATAGAAAAAGAAATTAATAAATAGCCGTGAGTGGTGCTTGTCGGATTGTCGGGGCTTTTGGAATCTTCACTTAGGGAGCGTTTTTCCACACCGACTCGTCTGTGGGGATCCCTTCCTCCTTAAGTCCTCAGATGTTCAGTGGGGTTGTTCGTTGTCCCAACCTCACATAGCACTTGGAACCATGTATTAGAAACATATTCCCATAAATAACAATTTATAAGTATGGAAATATTCTAAATGTGCGGCTCAGTATTTGTGAGATTGGTGTAAAGCGTATTTTGTGTTTATTGTCCCAGCCTAACAAAGCACTAAGAGCCGTGCATTAGGAATATTTTTGTATGAATAATAATTTATGTTTTAAATGTTCGCAATAAAATACTCTCAATATTATACCAACTGTCCACTGCAGCTGTACGTTGGGAATATTTCTTTTATTATTCACGAAAATATTCTCGATGTGTGATTGCAATGGCTGGTTGTAACATTATTGATATCATATGTTAGGTAGTTGACCCGAACTTCCCTTACCCTCCTCCTTGCACCGAACTCAATATTAGCCTCAAGCTAATATGGTACGTTGAAGCTCTAAGGTGAAAAGCATACCTTCAACTAATCAGGTTAGGTATTCATAGGTATATTTTCGCACTAAATTCAGAGTCCCTTGCAATCATAATTGAGAATATCTCTCCATAAATATTAGATATTCTTAATGCATGACTGAAAAATACTAGAATGACCTGAAGAAGGTTTTGTAAGTACAAATCAGATTAACGCATTAGTGTACAGCTGTATAATTAAGCATATGAATCGTGTCTACATTACAAAACAAGACGAAATTTCAAAAGGATATTTTGGTAATTTTAGAAGAAAAGTTAGTTGTTGCCCTAAAATGATTATCCTTTGCTCACCAGACTTTAAACGTGATTACCTGGACCCGGTCCAAAGGTAATGAACAACAGATGGAGCCCCTCCTTGATTGAAGGAAGAAGTAATAAAGAAATAATGAAATTCCGATATAATAGAGAGAGAGAGGCTAGTGGTTGGCGAGTCTTCATACCTCACATGCTCTAATGTCTCTCAATCTGGGGGATGGGCCGAGCTAATGGGGGCCACCGTTTGTATGCGTTGGAGATGATAAGAGGTGGCCCCCACAGTGACTTTTTTTTTTTTAAGTTTAAACCGGTGCTTTATTTTGTTCTTTGTTCTTTATTCCTGTTTATAATCGTAGGGTTTCACTGTTTCAGCGATAAAAGCGGAGATGATGCCGGAGTCTGAATAACTCTACTCTATAAACTCTCTGGTGTGTGAACTCATCAACCACGATAAAAGCACACACCCTTCCGCCGCTCTTATTTTAATGTCTGAATTATCCATCTGTGTGTTTCTCCACCTCAGTCCTCACCGTTTACATTTTTATAACTTAGACATGGGTGTGTGGAATCGTTGAGTCAGCGGAATTTGTGGGTTCTTCTCTATCCGACTAAAACCTAATATTTTTATTCGGGCGGTTCGGATTACAGAGTGCGTGTGCCTGCCAACTGTATAGCTGTATAATATATACGGATAAACCTCCTAGTGATCGAGGTGGATTCGGATCGGACCCAGACATCCAAATTAGCACAATCCGTATCTAATGGTTGTGGATTAAATTCTGATTTAATCCGAATTCATTTTATTATTTTTAGATAAAAAGTTAAGAAATTGATTACTTTTTAGCTTATATATACGGAATAAATTTATATAATATAAAATTTTAAATTACTGATTTATAAACTGCATATACCGGCCTACACAGAATTATAGTGGAAAGTGATTCTTATGGCATGGTGAGAACAATTAATGAACATAAATCTCAGCTCCTACTGATATGCTGAAGTATTATTGCATATTATAATTTAGAAAGCATGAAGCTGCGAATTCACTATATTAGGGGTGTTCATTGCACGGTCTAGTTTTTTTGAGAAGCTGAGATTAAAGCAAGGTCTTTAGGCTATAATTTTCACAGTTCAGATATATGGCCTTTTCAAATTTAGACATATTAGATTTTCTGATAATTTGCTGTTAAACTCATAACTCATTACTATCATTCAGACAATTGGCCTTCTCATTTTCTAGAAACTAAACACGTGAGAATTTTGAGAAATTTCAGCTACAACTCTCCACCATTTAGATACATGGCCTTCTCATTTTTCTAAAAAACTAAACACATGTCATTTTTCTGACAAGTTGTTGCTAAATCCCACAACCCACTACCAACATTTTTAATCCATTCCTAAAAAAATGCAAAAAATGCAAAAATGGTTATCCACAACCACTTCCAATCCATTTTCAATCCATATTCTAATAATTATTGAAATTTTATTTTTTAAAATAAATATTTCTTAAAGTTTTAACAATTATTTAAAATATTAATATATACAAATTTAATATTATTGATTCCATAATGTAAATTTAACATTACTGATTTCTCGTACTTATTACAAGGTCATTCACTAGTTGATATCGGTAGTAGACCTAATTTGGTCTAGTTTAGAGTTAAAAATGGTCTGATTTGATTTGGAATAATATAAAATTTTGATTTATGGTTTTAGTTTGATTTTTTGAATTTTAAAAATCAAATCAAAATAATTTGGGTTCTCTAATTAGATCAAACTAATTGTAAAAAACAATTAGATTAAACCTAATAGATTGGCCCACACCGTTTTAGAAACTAGACCAATCCATAATAAAACAGTTTGATTGGGCTTAGTTTCTATATAAAAATAGTTTGGTTTGATCAAATTTAACCAAACTGGAATGTGAACACCCTTAGATATGATTGTGTGATAATCTTCCCAAAAATTCCAATAGTGTTACTCACAAGGGTTTGCCAAAGGAGATTGTCCACAAACGAAAAAAAAAATCCGTTTATGGATCAATTCCATTCATAATTGTATTTCTCGTGTCATTGAAACCAAAAAAGTATATATAAATATGTGTGACATATAATTAAATAAATGAACATTTCATATATAATTTAATGAAACTTTTTCTTGTGTTTTAGATAGCACCAAGTATCCATAAATATTGCATTGCATTGTATCATATTACTATTGAAGATCATCAATACTCAAAATATGAGTATTTTGAATATTGATATCATATTAGGGTCCGTTTGGTTGCTGAGAAATAGTGGGATGAGAAAATAAAATTTTATTTTATAGTTTTTGGTCACTATGTTTGCTTGCTGAAACCCAATATCCTACAAAATCTGCTTCTATCGTTTGGTTGATCCAAGAGCAGATTTGTAGGAGAAGTTTATGTTGTTAAGACAAATAAATCATGAAAAAATTAAATTCATGTTAGATCTGTAACAAAACACTTTTGGTTTAATAGATCTATACAATGAGCAGGGGTTTATAACAACAAAAAATAAAAGGGTTTTAGATCTGGCAATCCAATGGCAAAGGGTTAGCAAATGGAGAAGATATGGGAAGAAGATGAGGATAAAACGGAATCCTATCTCCTTGTCGTTTGGGAAGATGAAGACAATGTTACCTTTATCGGAGAAGATGAAGACAATATCTTGTCTGCTTGTCGTCTGAGATCTGACATCGAAGTTGATGGAGGAAAAGAATGGTATTTTTGGTGGAATAAAATACCAAATAGCATGAAAGGGGATGTAAATACTTACCAAAGGCCGTAAACCTCGACGGAGATGAAAGATAAGGTGGTCAGAGTTCAGATCGAGGTGGGAGATGAGAATAGTCCACCCTCAACAAAATTTTCTCACACTCATCACACAACTTTTGTTTTCCACTAGGGTTGCACCAATTTGGCGAAGTCCTGCATCCCTTATTTTGAGAATACTAATCCCATTTCATCGCATCATATCTCTCGAAATAAATATGAGAAAATATGAATATTTAGCGAATATTCCTATTTTTTCATTCACGTAGTATAAACAAAATGGATTGTTAGTATTTGAAATGCATGGTACCGATATTTTTCTTTTATATCATTCATATCGATATTTAAAACCTTACACAATACACATTGCCAAAGATAAACCCATCCCCACAATCTTGATGTAGATAGGTAATGAGGGCGGATTTGGTCCTTCAATGATATTGTGACACATTGCACATTGGAACAAATAGGTGACACCCGGAACCACTTTGGCAACAACTTGCCTTAGCCAAGTTGATGGTGTCCCACCTGGTGGCCTGGCCCTGGTGCGACTTGGCAGCCTGGCCCTAGCGCGACCTGCCGGCCTGGCCCAGGCGCAAACTGGCGGCTTGGCACAAGCGCCGACCTGGCGACCTGCGAGACGTGCTAGGCGACAAATTCGGCATGCATATCCAAACACTCCCACGATCATTGGAAGTTGGCCCACGTGCCGAACGATTCGGAGGATGGTCAATGTGCACACGATTACCTCAGGGAATCTCAGACCACGTAGACGACTTCTTAGAAATCTCATATATGGTGCGTGAAGCCCACGCCAAACAATGCCTATATAAAGGCACCAACCCCAATGGCATAAGGGGGCAAGTAAGCATATTTTATCTCTCATACTTTGTGATTTTTAGCTCGCAGTCTACTATGAGAGTACTGACTTAAGCATCAGAGCAATCTCGCCGGGTTAGCCACCCCGGGTCCTCCAACATTGATTCCTTGCAGGTCTCTAAAGAACTATGAAGCTCGGAACCTAATAGGTAGCTCGACACTCTGGTCAGCTCGTCACCTAACATGCCTAACTCGACCCAGTCAACTCGTCACCAAACCTGCCTAGCTCGGCCCTGTCAATTCGACACCTAACTTGCCCAGCTCGACCCAATTAACTCGGCACCTAATCTACCTCAAGCTCGGCTTGGTCAGCTCGACATCCAGGTCCTCATCTAGCAAAAGTTCACTTCGGCCTCTGAGTCATCGACCACTTGGAAGCAGACAAAATGACGAGGTACTTAGCACAAAAAAATTGATTCATCAATTGGCGCTGTCTGTGGAAAACGCTACAAAAAGCTAAGTTCTCATCCTCCAAAAGGCTAAGTCCCTTATTCCATAAAGCTAAGTTCTCACCTTTTAAAAACTAAAAGCTCTCACTTTCTAGTTTGCATTTTTTATGAACTGAAAGACTATGCAGGAAGTTGATGGCCAACAGACTAAGCAGCTCTACCAACTTTATTTCAACTCGATTAAAGCCTCATCAGTCCTCTTCGCGAGGTACCCTCTACAAAGATGAGCTCTTCGTGGCTTCCGCGGGAGTAGGCGGCCAACAGACTATATGGACGCCCTTGCTGGTCGAGCCTTCCAAGGCTCCCGTGCAAGCTGGTGACCTAAAGTCAGTAGTTTTGCCCCCCGTAGGTCGAGCTCCAAGTAGCTTCTTGTAGGAGTGGGTAATCAACGCCACTAACGAGGCTAATGCAGCGCAGTCGTAGCTGACAGGCGTGACCTGGCGACCTGGCGGCCTGGCACGAGCGCCGACTTGGCGGCTTGGCCCAGGTAAGAACTGTCGAACTGATAAAAGACCTTGGCACCACATAAGTCCTAGTCGCCTCGGCATGGGCATACAAGTCCCAGTCGCCTCCTCGGCATGGGCACATAAGACCCAGTCGTCTCTTCGGCATGGGCAAAATCAAAGATCAAGGAGAGTGGACTACAAGTCGCTCCCAGAGCCTAAGGGCTAAAGTGTCGAACTAATAAAAGACCTCGGCACTACATAAAACCTAGTCGCCTCTTCGACATGGGCAAAATCAAAGATCAAGGAGAGTGGACTACGAGTCGCTTCCAGAGCCTAAGGGCTAAAGTGCTGAATTGGCAAAGACTTTGGTACCACATAAGACCCAGTCACCTCTTCGGCATGGGCAAAATCAAAGACCAAGGAGAGTGGACTACGAGTCGCTCCCAGAGTCTAAGGGCTAAAGTGCCGAACTCGCAAAGACTTCGGCCCCACATAAGACCTAGTTGCCTCTTTCGCATGGGCAAAATCAAAGACCAAGGAGAGTGGACTACGAGTCGCTCTTAGAGCCTAAGGGCTAAAGTGCCGAACTGGCAAAGACTTTGGTACCACATAAGACCTAGTCGCCTCTTTGGCATGGGCAAAATCAAAGACCAAGGAGAGTGGACTACAAGTCGCTCCTAGAGCCTAAGGGCTAAAGTGCTGAACTCGCAAAGACTTTGGCTCCACATAAAACCCAGTCACCTCTTCGACATGGGCAAAATCAAAGACCAAGGAGAGTGGACTACGAGTCACTCCCAAAGCCTAAGGGCTAAAGTGTCGAACTCGCAAAGACTTCGGCTCCACATAAGACCCAGCCGCCTCTTCGGCATGGGCAAAATAAAGGGTAAGGAGAGTAGACTGCGAGTCGCTCCCAAAGTCTAAGGAATTGAATCGACGCTTAAGAGCTCATCGAATTAGTCATTTCAGACCAAAAGGAGCAAATATACTCCCTTCGCCGAATTATTTTCAGCTTGGGAGTGGGGGGAAAATGATGAGGGCGGATTTGGCCCTCCAATGATATTGTAACACATGGCACCTCGGAACAACTAGGTGACACCCAGAACCACTTTGGCAACAACTTGCCTTAGCCAACCTGATGGTGTCCCACCTAACGGCCTGGCACAGGTGCGACCTGGCCCTGGCGCGAACTAGCAGCCTAGCACAGGCGCGAGCTGGCAGCCTGGCACTGGCGTGACCTGGCGACCTGGCCCTGGCGCAAACTGGCAGCCTGGCACAAGCGCGAGCTGGCGGCCTAGCATAGGCGCCGACCTGGCGACTTGTGAGACGTGCTCGGCGACAAATTTGACATGCATATCCAAACACTCCAACAATCATTGGAAGTTGGCCCACATGCCGAACGATCTAGAGGGTGGTCAACGTGCATGGCGGTTACCTCAGGGAATCTCGGACCTCTTAGATGAATTCTCAAAAATCTCGGATATAGTGCGTGAAGCCCACACCAAACAATGCCTATATAAAGGCACCAACCCCAATGGCATAGGGGGCAAGTAAGCATATTCTAGCTCTCATACTTTGTGATTTTTAGCTTGCTGTCTACTATGAGAGTACCGACTTAAGCATTAGAGCGACATCGCTGGGTTAGCCACCCCTGGTCCTCTGACATTGATTCCTCGCAGGTCTCTAAAGACCTATGAAACTCGACACCTAATAGGCAGCTCAACACTTTGGTCAGCTCGGCACTCTGGTCAGCCCGTCACCTAACCTGCCTAGCTCGGGCCAGTCAGCTCGTCACTTAACCTGCCTAGCTCGGCCCAGTTAGTTCGACACCTAACCTGCCCAGCTCGGCCCAGTTAACTTGGCACCTAATCTGCCCCGAGCTCGGCCTGATCAACTCGACATACAGGTCATCATCCAGCAAAAATTCATTTCGGCCTCTGAATCACCAACAACTTAAAAGCAGACCAAATGACAAGATACTTAACACAAGAAATTAATACATCAACAAAAAATTGATTCATCAATAGGATTCAATCCCAAGTCTCTTAATCCCGTCTCAACTACAACCATTAGTAAAGCTTACCAATTAGCCAAATGGCGCTTTATTAGATTGGATTGAAGTTGCATGCAATCATATATCAAAAGGTACAAAATTCATTAATATCTGAATCTAATAAATTATATAAAAACATCATCCAAATCCAAAATACCAGATATGATCAAACACTGGGAGTCTGCCCATCATCCACGAGGCCATGACTGTACTTATACATGCTTTAGGCTCAGAAGATCCATTATAGATCTAATGTGTATGGTTGAAATCGGAGAAGAAATCTTAGTGACCGTCGGAAAATCTTTACCTGCTGGAATTTTTGCCCACACATCAAAGCATCACACTCAGCCACATAGGATATTGTTGCCTTTTGGCCTTTTCCCACTGCTGACCAAATGCTTCCAATCTTGTGGCTATTAAGCTCTCCGGTGATTTTGTTTTTCACCTACAACTTTGCAATACACCTATTGAAGTCCCGAGCTACTGGGTAGGGGTTTTCTATTCCAAGTCTTCCATTCCATACAAGTTGGCACAAGAAGAGGAAGCTTATTGGATCTTGTAGCCCTTGGAATGCAAATACGAGGCACGAAAATATTAAATCCGATGATCTTGATATACACAATATTTCGAAATTGGAATCCTAGTATTGGTCATGGTTCTGAGAAACAGCTTAGCACCTCTCCCTATGAAATACGCTGTTTACAAGTTGTCAACGCACAGTGGACTATATGTGCTTGTCTCCTTTGTATAATCTAATATATTAGAGCTCATAAAAGGGATTAACATAGGCAAGAGATTAATATATTAGAGCTCATAAAGGAGTACAAGTTGTTTGATAAAATGCCCGAGTGAAACAAGAGACAAATAACGCACAGTGAGAAATATATAAAATATAAACAAATGAAAGAAGCAAAGATAGAAAGGTCACCATCCTCTACATATAATACGAATCACTGGTCCGTTTTTATAATATTTTGCGTATATAGTATTTTGTCTCCTTTTCATCATCTGGTACTTGTAATCTTGCATTTTAAGCCAGTGTTTGTTTGTGGGGTTCCAGAGAATAATCCAAAGGTGAGAAAAAGAGGAAAAGGGAAAAAGTGCGAGATCTCTATCCCCATCCCTCCATATCTTGTTCCAATCACTTTGCGAGAGCAACTTCCAATTTTCAATTTTGATACGCTCTCGCGTGAAATATCTTATGCACCGCCTTCCGTTTTTCCGTTGCCGGCAACAGACTAGATGATGGATGGCAGAGAGATCATCTAAATGACCGATCGGGCAACTGCAAATTTTACACTGACCCTCGTGTTAGGGGTGCTCACGGTTAGATTAACTGAATTGTGGGTTCATTATTGAAACCAAACCGATATTATTGATTTTCTCGAAACTGATAATTAAAATCGAATGAAGCCAATCATTTAATCGATAATTGACTGGTTTAATTAACTGTCAGTATGATTTACAGTTTTTTGTTTTTTATATTTATAATATATTATAAATAATTATAAAAATAGATATAAAACATTATATTTTAAATAATAAATAATATATTATATATTTTAAACATATTTATTAATTTATAATATGTGAATAATATAAAAAATATATATACCGATTGGTTCAATTAACCATTGGTTTTTTATATTGATTAACTGAAATCAAACGATACTTTTAATTTTTTAAAAATACTGAATCAAAATTAAATCGACCGATTCAATTAATCAAAAATTTCAATTCGATTTTTCTTGTTCACCCCTAAATTGTTCAATATGTCACCTTCCATCGTTCCAAGTATCTAACCACAACTAACAGCACCCATCAAATGGTAGCAATTAAGAAAGAAAATCTCACCAAGCATCTGAACACCTGGTTAGCTAACTCTTTCTGTCTGCTGCTCCTCCAGTCAAAAGATAAAACTTTATTTCGAGTGGTTGTGGGTGCCCACATCCAACAGAGGGAATACCGAATACCCAAGTTTTACTTTCATTTTTAAAAGTATCTTCTGAATAATCCAAGCAATTGGGATTGTTACCTGGAAGCTTCCACTTTCCATAGCATCTTCCTTGTGTTTTTGAAAAAATTTATGCCCCCTCTTACGGTACGAAACAAACATAGCCTTAGCAAAAATCATGGCGTGATTGAATTTACAGACGACTTATAGGTCAGCATATGCCTGAACAGAGCGCATACCATCACAACCAGTGGTCCTCTAAACTGTAAGGTCTAGGGCAAGTAACAAGTTTACTCCATGAACCGAGCTCCTGTTTAGGCGCTATATGTACACGTGGCCAATCTAATCGTTTAAATTTGCCACGTGGCAAATCAGAAAAGCTTAGCTTCTGTTGCTGAGTCCCAGCCTTCCGGGTAATCTATTATCTACAGGGCTAATGACTCAAGTGCAGTGAGTCCACACGATCCAAGGGTCCAACTCCAAGGACATGTTTGGAGTAGTTTAGTTTGGTTCATTCTTATTCGAAAGTGGTTTCCCTCCCTCCGCTCGGAGTCGTAGATGTCGGGAGTCGGGACCACCAAAAAAGCAAAAAACGAAAAAAAATGTGTGAAAGAGAGACGGTTTCTCTGGCCTTCTTGACTCCATGGCCGCTGCCACGCTTCCCCTTTCCTGTTTTAGTAAATTTGTAACTTCGACAGTCGGTTAAAAGCTGCAAAGCGTTCCCAGTTCCAAACCTGTAATTAATATATTTTTTCTTTAATAGTAAGAAACAGTAAATTCTCAGCTACAAAATTAATTAAAACCCCACCGACCCTTTTCAGTAAATGCAGAAACCAAACACATGACACAGTACTTTCTCTCAAGTCTCAACTGTTTTTGGTCCAAACAAAAAAATTTTATAAAATAGAACAATTTCATTTACGAGGCAAATTTAATAAAAAGAAATACATTTATTATTCTCTGCTAAGTTTCTGAGCTATTGGGACCTTCCTTTCCCCCTCCATATATAGAGGATTGTGTTCCTCCACATATCTCCCAACTATCTCTCTCTCTCCCCCCTGCTTCTTTTCGTCCGAGACTCTGTTCTATCTCTGGGTTCTTTGTTGGTTTATCAGAAGTTTTAGCTGATAAACCATAACAGCATTTGCATTTCCCCATTCCATCCACCATTTCGTGGTGCTTGTGAGGAGAAGGATTCATGGGTTCCTCACTTGAGTTTTAGATCCATTTTGTTTGTAGTGTTCGTCGCGGAACAGATCTGATTCTCTTGTTTGTTTACAGATCAGATCAAGTTCCTGGACTTGATTCTTCTTTTTATTTTTCTCTGTTGAAAGTACTCTTGTGTATTTTGGTTTATATGGAGAAGTTTCGCAGACCCATTGCCATGGCTCCCCTGTTTCTGCACGCCATACTTGTTTGGCTTCCTCTTGCTTTTGCTGGCCATGATTATGGCCAGGCTTTGAGTAAGGGCATTCTCTTCTTTGAAGCTCAGAGGTCTGGTTACCTCCCCGGGAACCAGAGAGTCCAATGGAGAGCCGATTCTGCTCTGCAAGACGGAAAGGCCAGTGGCGTAAGTTCTTCTTTCACTCCAACCCATTGATCTTTCTTTTGCTTTTCTCCCTTTTCACTACTTCCTCTTTTAGCTTTTTGTTTGACATTAATCCAGATGAGTATAATTATAACGTGATCTTTCCCTTGTATTCTCCGTCCCCTTTTCATTTCTTCGAAACTGGGTTTTGCTGGAAATGGTTTGCTCTAGTAATCAGCATCCACTGTAAATAAATTATTCAAGTCCAGTGGGGTAGTGGGAGAAATTTACTTTACCCTGTTCTTCCTTATTCGACTGGAATTCATTCATTGTTTCCAGTAACTTAAAAGAACTGGTCTCCTTGGATCTCTGTCTAATTTTCACTCATTTTCTTTCTTCTATAAGATGTGGGATATGAAATGTGCATCAAGTAGTAATTTCTTCATCCGCTTTTGTGTTTCAGGTTGATCTGGTAGGAGGGTACTATGATGCAGGAGACAATGTAAAGTTTGGCCTCCCAATGGCCTTCACCATTACCATGATGTCATGGAGCATCATCGAGTATGGAAAACAAATGGCTGCAACCGGAGAACTCGGACATGCCATGGATGCAGTGAAGTGGGGCACCGACTACCTCATTAAAGCTCACCCACAGCCATATGTCCTCTACGGAGAGGTATTATCAAAGCCCTGTTTGGTTGGCTTCACATTTTTAACTTTGTTGAAAGTTTTCTATTCTCTCCCCATTTTTTACCAATCACCATCAGAAAATACGAAAAATCCATTAATGGTTGAAATAAAGCAGAAAGGAAGTTCTGTCTATTCTCCTTGGAATCTGGTGTCTTTATTCTGATTTCTGAATATATTTAGTTCTCGTTGGTTCTTCTTTCTGGTCCTATTCCTTCTGTCAACTTCATTTCTTACCGGGTTTTAATTTAACAACCACTAACCCAAAGTTCTAATAATTATAATTATTAGTTCTTAATTGGTGATTCAGATTGATTTATAACTAAAACTAGTGTGTCGTTTTCTCCAATCTTAACGAACTAATTCTGTTTAGCGATAACTGATAACTTTTTGTTTGTTTGATTAGGTGGGTGATGGTAACACTGACCATTACTGCTGGCAACGGCCGGAGGACATGACGACCGACCGCCGGGCTTACAAGATCGACGCCAATAACCCGGGATCCGACCTCGCAGGGGAGACTGCAGCGGCAATGGCAGCAGCCTCTCTCGTCTTCCGGCACCATAATCCGTCTTACGCCAATGAACTGCTTTCCCATGCCAAGCAGGTTTGGCTTTCTCCTCCGTTTCATTTATGCAATTATGCTTCCCGCTTCGTATCAGTAACACAGTTGTATGGCGCATATTAGTACAGTCTAACGTGCGCTATGAATATTCTATTGTTATAACCGGGGCTAATAAAAAAATCTGGTCAGTGTGGACTGCGCACTGCGGAGTTTTTCCGGCGAACGCCGGCTTTTGAGGTAGGGATCTGCGACCAAGAAAACGCTCCCAATAGATATGCAGCCGCACATTGGGAATATCTCCCTTGTCATTCACGGGAGATGCTTCCGATATACGGCTGTAATTGCAGGTTGGGACGATGTTGGGACTGTGTGTGAGCTGATCCGGGCTTGGGAATCTATTTTGTCATTTTTTCTCTTAAAAAAAAAAAGAAAACATCATGGATCGTGAATATTGACCGTCCAGTTCAGATCTGTACTTAAATCTATACCGTCTGTTTACGATCCGCCAAAAGCGCGATACGTTGGTTGTACCACGTGGTGATCTGTCGGTGCTAGAGTACGGCAGTCATAACTGCCTTCTTTGGTCTGGGAACATTTTATTTTACAATAATACCCTCACGTAATTTATGAAATTTCTTGGGTTTAAAAAGAAGATGAAACATGAAATCAAAGGCTCAAAGCACAGCTCAAGCTGCAACTGCTAGCTTGTATTCTTATGATCTCATCTTCTTTTTCATTTTTCAGCTTTTCGATTTCGCGGACAAATACAGAGGCAAATATGACAGCAGCATTACGGTGGCGCAGAAGTACTATCAGTCTGTCAGCGGCTACGGGGTAAGAAATATCGTCTTCTCTCCTGTCCTGTCCTGTTCTGTCCTGTCTTCTATATTCATACATCCAAAGTGTTTGATCTATGGTCTCAACGACAGCAACAACATATGAAAGTTAAAATTTGAATTTCGATGTTTTTCTCTTCTAGGATGAATTGTTGTGGGCAGCCGCATGGATGTATCAGGCAACCAACGATGAGTATTACCTCAACTATCTTGGTAATAATGGTGATTCTTTGGGTGGGACTGGTTGGGCTATGACTGAATTTGGCTGGGACGTAAAGTATGCCGGAGCCCAAGTTCTTGTTTCCAAGGTGGGTAAAGCCCCAATAGACAGATTAATATTTCATTGGATTTACATGGCATCTTATGCATGTCAGCGCATACTCTATGATAATTTCTGCAGAATTTCAAAATATTTTCTAGTCTTTGCCCATTGCGACCATTTTAACTTTGGCAATTTGAACATTTGAATCCCACGATTTCAAAATATTTTCTTCATGATTGGTTTACAATTAGTTGGTGACCCGAGTTCCCACATTCATTTCTCAGTACCCGTCTAAGGCCTTTTCACTTCACTTTTTGCAGTTCCTCATGCAAGGAAAGGGAGGCCACTACTCGTCGGTCTTCGAGAGGTACCAACAGAAGGCCGAGTACTTCATGTGCTCTTGCCTCGGAAAGGGAACACGAAATGTTCAGAGGACCCCAGGAGGCCTTCTCTTCCGCCAAAGATGGAACAACTTGCAGTTCGTCACCAGTGCCTCTTTCTTACTAACTGTTTACTCTGATTATCTCTCTTCCGCTGGAAGAAACGTCAAGTGTGCTGCTGGAACTGCCTACCCATCTGAACTTCTTGGTTTTGCCAAGTCTCAGGTACTCAATTGATTTTTACTGAAGTATCTCTACTTAAAGCTAAAGCTTGTAGCATTCAAGTGTTTCTTTGAATGAGTTGATTAATTTCGATATTTTGTTAATTCTTAGGTGGACTACCTACTTGGGGACAACCCAAGAGCTACGAGTTATATGGTTGGCTATGGCAGCAATTATCCACGACAAGTCCACCACAGAGCATCCTCGATTGTCTCCATCAAGGTCGACTCTAAATTTGTTAGTTGCCGAGGGGGTTATGAGACTTGGTTTAGCCGAAAAGCCAGTGACCCCAACCTCCTAACTGGTGCTGTTGTTGGTGGCCCTGATGCTTATGACAACTTTGCTGATCAGAGGGACAACTACGAGCAAACAGAGCCTGCCACCTACAACAATGCCCCCCTGCTTGGTGTGTTGGCACGGCTAGGGGGAGGCCATGGTGGCTATAATCAGCTCTTACCAGGTTCAGAAAACAATCTCTTCTAATAAATTTACAAAGTATAAGTTAGAAGGATTATCAATAGTTTTGTTTTAATCATTATTGACGAGCATTTTCATGTTTCACAGTGGTACTCCCGGCTCCTAAACCAGTGGTTAACCAACCAAGTCCAGCACCACAAGCCAAACCAACCCCTGCTCAAGGTATATACATCAAGTTTTCTTGTTATGGTTGTTTTGCTTTTATTTCTCGTTTACTATTCCTCTTTCCAAGGAAATTAGAGGCATCTAGCTCTGATGTAACCAATGCCCGGGTTTACATACACAGGAGAGCAGGGAGACAACATTTCACTAAAGAGACTTTGATATTGAATACCAGTAATCTGTAAATTGCAGCTAAAAATTCTTTGACTTCAACATAAAATAGGGTGGAACTTTCTCTGAATACCAGTAATCTGTAAATTGCAGCTAAAAATTCTTTGACTTCAACATAAAATAGGGTGGAACTTTCTCAGGCTGAAATATTTCAGCTATACTTTTTGTTCATTATGATAGAAACATTGTTTTCTGAATAATTAACAGAGAAGCAAATTAAAATGGGTGGAAATAGTGGCTCAAATATTTTAGCATGAATTATGAAAGACTTGAGGAAAGAGGGTAAAAAATTCATTGCGCCCCCCCCGATTGCACATGGGTTTGTCTTTCCAAAATCATGATGTAGATAGGACCAGTTGGGTCATTCAATTGGGTTGACCTTGAGATATTATGGGTGGGGCTTGGCAAAGGCATGCCGTAAAGACCTCCATGTGATTATGTCTCTCTCCTCGATTCCTTGGAAATGAGCAACTTGTGAAGATCCGGTTCTGGTTAAACAGGTAAACTAAACTCGTCTTTGGCAGCTAAATCCTCAACTCCAATTGCAATTGAGCAAAAAGCAACAACCTCGTGGAACGCCAAGGGGAGAACTTACTACAGATATTCAACCATGGTGAAAAACAACTCTGGGAAAACTGTGAAGGACCTCAAGCTTTCAATATCCAAGCTATATGGTCCTCTCTGGGGCCTCACAAAGTCTGGTGAAGCTTATGGTTTTCCATCCTGGATGACGTATTTACCTGCTGGAAAAAGTCTTGAATTCGTTTACATTCATTCAGCCTCTCCTGCCGACATCTCAGTCTCAAGCTACACTTTATCTTGAGTGTATAGACAACTCAAACACGGAGAAGAGAAGGTTTGCTTGGTTTTTAGGGGGTTTGAAATGTAACAATTGTGCAGCTATAGTGCCATACGAAGTGAAGTCCAGAAAGGATCTTTTTTTTATCCTTTATGTGGGTTCTGGGTGGGGTATTAGCTGAAACTTAGGCTCAATAAGATGAGAGTTTGGGGGAGAAAGGTGTGAAGAGACAAAGAAAAAGAGTGCTCATCCTCTTTCCCCTCCACTCTATTGTAGTTACATATGGCCGGAGGTTTGATAGTTTTAAGACACGGAAAGATGTGAGAGAGAGAGAGAGAGAGAGAGAGTTGGGAGGGTGATGGAGGCTCCTCTCAACTGATTTGAAGTCTTCTGTTTCTTTGTATTTAAGCGACTTTTGATGGGTTCTTTACTTATTTTTGTGTACTGAGGTTGTATGCTCTGCAGCTTTGTTCTTTCCAATATGAATATAGTTTGTGCGAAGAACTGCATCTCTTCGCTTCTGATCTCTGTAAGAGAATGGGCGTTACTCATTGCACTCCTATTTGTTTTGATTTGTGAATGACTGATGGTGCCAATGTCATGTAGATGTGTGCAAGGTTCAAAATATCAATATTGTCTGATATCGGACTGTATCGGTTGTTGCTGTCCTATTTTTTAGTTTTATTTCAGAGGGGTCAATTTAAGGCCGTCTACTGGGTTAGACCCCAAAACACTCTTTGGAGAGACGTATGGAAAGCTCCTAATACGATATGTATTGGCTGATGCAGCTTTATACGTATCAAAATTTTGAACCTTCGATGTATGCATTTTAAGGGGTCTTGGGGATACTGCTAAATACTCCCCCTCTGGTGAGAAAAAAGACAATATTGGTTTCATTGCCCACTTGCGACTCCATGGATTTTTCTATGGCTGTCTTTGTTTGCAGTGTAAATACTCCATCTGTGTTATTTTATATTTTGGTCTTGTTTCATACATGTTTCAATGAAAGTATAAATGATAATCGAGAATTGATGTAATGCAGATCGAGTTTTACATCGATAATCGAGAATTCTAATAAAAATGATATAAAATTTTATCCATATTCTCCACTCTCCAGTTCCTATCAATTTTTTTAAACCAATACGTGCAGAACTCCACCGGTCCGGTATTTACATTTTTTCAAACGCAGCCAAATTGAGTTTATTGCCAAAAATTTCCATGACATTAGGGTCGATACATGATACAGAGTTCACTTTTGCTACGAAACATAACCTTTGATACATTGCTCTAATGCAGTGGCCTCACCATAACGTAACTTCATCTAATTCATGGTGATGTTGTGGTAAAAGTGGGAAACACAAGAAATTATCATCACGGTGTAAAAGCCAAAACGAATTTTAGACAATACGAATGGGAGCAAACGGAAACAAGCAGGCCAAACAGATTTTTTTTTGGAATGCCCAGTTCTCAAAAATGTTCATTTGGTCAAAATGGTTTCGTACTAGGATCATTGTGTATCATGCATGGTTTTAGAACCGTCATTCATCTAAACGGTCAGACTGTTCTGCCCAGGAACTGTCAAGGCAACTAGTTCCGTTTTATTTCAAATCTGACCCTTGGATTCCAGCCAAAAATCATTAAATTGATCAACAACCTGTTGATCTGAGTGATGGAACTGTCAATCTGTTTAATGTTTTTTTGGCCATTTTTTTAATTATTATTATTATTATTATTTTAATTTTTAAAATTTTGTCAGAATGGACCATGGGTTGAAATAGAATAGTTAAACTGTCAACCTAAAAACCAATGGCCAGAACAGTTCCAATTCCCAATCATTTTTTAAAACATTGATATAATATAAGTGATGCAACTTGGGTCAGATCGATTTGAAAATTTGTTAAATTTTTAATGGGCCTGAAACCTAACCGGAGCCCAATATAGTTGGAATGCTTCCCAATTTACAAATTAGTAATGATCAAAAAACATGAAAAAGGATCACCACGACTCCACGACAGCTACAACCCCGTAGAAATCCGTTTCTTTCTGGGCCTAAGGTTAAGGTTAGTATTTAGCCCGGTCCATATGCCAGATTGATGCAGGAATAAGCCGGGCTTTGCGTGCCCACTTGAATCCCATGCTAAAAGCTTTTTTTTGTTCCCTTCTTTTCTTTTTTATTTATAATTTCATGTTCATGCTAAAAGATAGAACAGACAAGGCAGTTTAGTGCCATTTCATTTACAAATAGCAATTAGTCAATTTTTTTTTGCACATTAAATTGGGGGTGTTCTACAACATGAAATTTTTTGTTTTCATTTGTTTTTTGAATTGCCACATCAGAAAAAAAAAGGGGTGGGGCTCTTCCCATCTCTGCAGGGATCCCCATTTCTCATGATTTTTTATAATGTTAATCATTTTGTTTTTATTTTTTATTTTAGTTAAAAAACTAAATATAATAGTTAAAATATATAGATGTATGTGTACATATATACATATATAACGTATGCATATCTCCCACGGGGATTGGGGAAATGGGGAAAATTGCTATCCCTATCCAGTAAAGATATGGTATGAGAAGAGTTTTGACCAATCAAAACCCATCTATGAATTTGATAAATAACACCTTATTTGCTACCACATTTATGATTATAATTTATCGGTCAATTGTTTTTCCAATATCATATCTTTTCTATATCATATTCGAATTAGAGGTGTAAAACGGGCCGTACTGGGCCAGCACGATACAACCCATGTGTGGCCCACACAAAGTGCAGGCCAGGTGGAACCCTCCCTTGGGATATTTTGGAGGCTCAGCCGGCACGGGCCCGTGCCATGCCACGAGCCGGGATAAAGCTACTTATTTAAAAAAATTGAAAAAATCTTAAAATTTGATGCATATAATTGTTTATATACATTAATTAAATAAAATAGTATAATAAAATTGAAAACAATTATTTGTTTTATTAATATATTATATACTATATTGTTATATAATTATAATCTATATAATATATTATATATAATATATATGTATAAATATTATATAAATATATAAATATATATGGGTCGTGCCAGGCTGGCCCACAGACCTGAAACCCCAAGAACTGCATGGCCCATACAATCGTGATGGGCCACGGCATGGTCCATGACCATTGGGCCAGGCCGGTCCGGGCCATGGTAGGCCGAAGACGTCATGCCCCGATTTACACCTCTAAGTCGAACCCAGAAAATAAAATCACGTTCTTGAACTCTGTTTTTGTTTTAAGGGAAAAATAAGTTGGTTTTGTTTTAATAAATAATACATGTTTTTGGAACCAATAAAATATTGGTTTTTAAAACAAAAACAAATTTTCTAATACAGAAATTATATGATTTATGGAACATGATGTTCAATAATCAAATGATAACATGTTTTTTAAACCAGATTCAATAACTGTTTCAGGTTTCAGTTTTGAAAACAAAAACACATACACAAAAAAGAACATGTTTCTTGTGTTTTTGTTTCAAGAAACAACTTGTTTTCAAACAAGATGGTTTTGATTTGTTTTTGGAATCGCTACATCAACAAAAAACAAAATCTTGAACTCTAATTTTGTTTTCAAAGGGAAAACAAGTTGGTTTTATTAAAAAAAAAAAGAATACATGTTTTTGAAACCAACCAAATATTAATTTTTAAAACAAGAACCAATTTTCTAGTATAGAAATTATATGATTTATGAAACATGATGTTGAATAATCAGATGAAAACATGTTTTTGAAACCAGATTCAAGAACATGCTTTTGGTTTTAATTTTGAAAATAAAAACACATACACAACCAAGATTATGTTTCTTATGTTTTAATAACAATTTTTTTCAAACAAAATGGTTTTGATTTGCTTTTGAAGTCAGCAAGAAGGAAAAAAAAATTAATATATTGTAGACCACCCACCTATAAGGGTTTGACTCAAATCAGGTTTTTGGTCGAGTCAACCAAACTCAACTTGAGAATAAGTCGGATTGCCATGATTGAAGGTTGGGCTAGACTTACAATTGAAAAATATTAACCTGACCCAATCCAAATTTACCATGTCTTTAAATTTAAATATGTAAATATTTTTAAACAAGAAAATGAGGTGGGAGTAGAAGAGTTAGGCTGTGTAGGTAAATGGTATGAGAAGGTTTGGGTTTATTATAGATTTTTTTTAAAGAAAAAATAAAAAAAAAAGTTTTTAATTTGAAGAATTGGAGGAGCATTAGAGAATGATCCTTAAACATTTTAGTTCAAGTTTGGGGGGCCTAGTAAATATATATAAATATTAATTGAACAAAAAGTTTGGGGGGGGGGGGGAGAACCCCCCACCGATATACTTGGTGATGCCGCTTGATTGGTTACTACTTTTATGATACTGATTGATTGATTACAAGTTATTTTAGTATGATACCCATAATGCCATAAAGTCATGATACCCAAAAAATTATTACTAACCAACATCATAAAAAGTGGTAACCAATCAGGTGGTTTTTTTATCAAAATTGATAGCGGCTTTGATCAATCTGGTATCACATCTTTCTAGCATTATAGATTTGGATAATTTTAAATAGGAAAAAAAAGATTTTTGTAGTGTAGCATAAATATAATACTCATAATGTTTACTATTAAACAAGAAGAAAAACAAGAAACATTCTAAAAAGATGGAGGGGAAAACCAAACCACCTCCTGATCAAAAGATTTATGTTGTGTTTATTAGCACAGTACAAATGTATGGGAGTGTAAATGAAAAAAAAATGCAAATTTTGGTTTAATTTTGTTTTGGATTTTACTTTATTCTGCTTTAGGTCTTACTTTACTTTATTTTTAATGCAATCAAACAAAATAAGGTATAATTTGAAACAAAAATAAATCAAAACTTGCAGCCAAATCATTTGCACTATCATAGTTTTTGCATTAGTGCAAATTCATTTGCACTGCAACCAAACACTTACAAGCTATAGAGTGCAGTAATCTATTAAAATTAATGACCTATATCACAAATCTATAAAAACAAACTTAGAAGAAAAAAAAGAAAGATCATCCAAAAAAACGTAGAAGTCCAAGGCCAAGAAGAAGAAGCCCCATTTAAGGCTAGAACCGTCAACAAGTAGAATTTTTTTTTGACTAAAATGCCCATATTTGTTATTTAGTCAATCTCTAATTATGAAAGTTGAAATGTACTTTCAATTAAAGCTTTTTACCTCATTTAATCCCATGTCATTAACTCTTATATTTAATGAATTAACTCTCGTTCTCTCTTATTAAATTTTATATTTAAGTTATTTTCCACAAATAAATGCTATTAATTAGATCCATGTTCAATACTTTTAACAATATAAACCCATATATTTTAAAACTTACTAAAAAAAACCATTCTTTACCCAAAC